>NC_064616.1:259954204-260579204 GCF_023898315.1 Schistocerca nitens
AACTTACCTGCGAAGTAACGAGCAGCGCAGAGATGAGGACGAGAGCGAACACCTTTACAAACATGCCGTGTACACTACGCCGATTGAAGGTGCCCGTAAAGAGAAGCGTGAGCAGATAAGACGCCGGCTCTGCTCCAGAAGACCACGTAACATGTGCTGATAGGACAACGCTGGCACGGCGGGAGTGCTACTAATCGCTTGCCATCAAGTCCCGCTATCTGCCGCCAGCTGTATGTCGTGGCTCCGGCGCACAGCGACACGTCACCCGTGCTCTATTCAAGATACCGCAAGGCTCCCTGCTAACAGTGGCTGAAGCGAGGTCAGTGTTGTGTCAACCCCCGCGGAGGTAGCTCTTTCGAATCCTGGTGTTGCAAGAATTTTTTACCGTCAGAAATTAGCTTCCGAGAAAAGGCGAAACGATTGCATAGTAATTTTCATCTTCAGCCTGAGCGCCAATGCTCTGTGTTAAATACAAAATGTCGTTGCAATGTTTCAAAGGGGCAAGGGCATTTTATTACCCGGAAAGCGGAGCCAGAATGGCTGCACCGTCGTGTTAACGCCTCAGAGTCAGAAGAAAATTTTTTATCAAATTTTTAAGCGGTGTGAAAACGTACCCTCTAGCAATCACACAATGGATTTTTGTAGGAATTTTCACAGTCTAACGAAGGAAGACAAATGAACATTTGGGATATCTGCAAATAAAAGATTTAATTGCCTGAAAGAACCATAGAAATTAAGAAAAATTTAATACGTGATACGAGGGAAAATTGAAATATTTTACGAACAGCTGCTGCTAGCTTTGTAAATGAAGAGTCAAGAAGTTCATCTCTTCAGGAACTAGCTACTTTGCGAATAAAAAGTTACACTGTAGCTGAAATTGCGGAATTTTTTCTTTAAATGTTGAAAAAATAAATTAAATATCAAATTACAGTATAAACGGAAACTTCTCTGCTTTTCTTCATGGACATGCACTTAACAATAATAGAACATCGACCAATACTGAGATATATTGTGTTTGCTGGTTTCTGAACAAAAGTTAAATATAAAGAGAGTCAAATATTTTGTAAAATAACTTGCCTAAAAGTAAGAAATAAAATAGATTAGAGAAACATTTGACATACCTTTAAATGATACTCGAAATCATGTACAGAAAATGTGGCGCGTCAAATATTTTATTTCTTACTTTTATACGAATCATTCCAAAAAACATTTGACAGCTTTTTCTTTTTCCAATTTTTTAAATTACACGTAGATCCCTTTCACGCTCTACGCTAAATGCTTAGCAGATATTAAACGTTGACCGGTATTTTTGCTTGACATAATTCTTGATAAACTAACACCTTCCGTCTGTTCACAATATAGTACTTGTGAATCCACGTATCGTTAACATATATGGCTAGGCATTTATAGCCCAGCGTATCATTTGTTCATTACGTTGGTTCACCGTTCGGATGCAATCATTTGTTTAACATTGTACCTATTAAAGTGAAATCACCTAAATAGACATTTTCAGTTTCATTACCAACCTTGTAGTTGAGATCTGCGGTGAGATAAAAGGTGTTAAGTTTTCATAGAGCTGGCATTCTTCTTTTTATTTCTCAAATTTCCTCCTAACAATATATTTATGCTTGTATTCGAAAACTATATACTCAAACTCCGGTTTCCATCAGCATCCTATTCCTCCTTCCGTAATTTTCTCACTACCAATTTACTCAGCTTTAAGATACTCATTGCCAATTTATTGAATGGTGTTAATTTTAAGACAATGCACCTGTGCGACAAAGATATTTTCCGCTAAAACTTTCCATTTTTGTACAGTATGCTCTGTTATGTGCTGGAATAGGATTATTCCTACCCACATAGTCAACTAATTTTCCGCTACAGTTGGAAATTCTGTTTACTTTGTCAAATAACACACTGATGATGAGAATTCGTCTGTCGGATGGGAATGTTAAGCTGCGTGACCCGACTGGCCCTATTCGAGAGTAGGCATCAGTTTTCTGCCTCTACTTTCCTTTCAGTACTATAAACTTCCACAACAACACAAACAAAACAATTCATTGAAAAATATTAATCACAGTGATCCAAATAGCGGCGGTTAACTATTAACATAATGTGACATTTCCCATAACATCAGAGTATACGTTATCCCTGCGCCTCACAATAAAAAGACGTGCACGCTCAGCGAACCACTAAACTGAGAAATCACGAGTAACAAATACAGAAGCAGAACATTTTATGCTTTTATTATGGCGTCTGTGACCATAATGCTCATGGATTGCTGACGTCTCTTCATTTTCGCCCTTTTCCAGTCTATAGTTAAGTGTACTCAGCTCAGCGTGTTAAAGATAGGTTTAAATGCTTACCTTTTGTAAGTACAATTTCTTGATTTAGAAGCAATGATAACTTTGGTTGTACCAAGTGCTGAAATTAGGGAGTTTTTTTGACATCTGAGATAGTTTTCCTTTTTACCTAGGTGACTGCTAGGAGGATTTATAGTTTCCGTTTCATCCACTCTATCGCATTTTTACAATGTTGTAAAATTGTGCTGATAATGCTTATAGCTTCTTTCTCTTTCCACATCTATACTCCGCAATGGAAGATGGTCGTAAATCTAGAAGTAATACATATACGAACGTACTATCTACAAATTTTTTACTAGGTAAACAGCAGGAAATAACATCTAGATACACTGATGGTGTATGTGATGGTGCAGTAACATTCGGAAAACTGTTGTGCGACTGACATGTTTCACGCTCTGGTCGTGCTACTGTTGCTTACCTCCTTTTCTGTTCCAGTCCTGAATGGTCTCCGGGACGAACGATTGCTGGTAAGCCTCCGTGTGAGCTCGAAAGACACTAATTTTACGTTCATGGTCTTTTCGCGAGGAATACGTAGGAGGGAGCAGTATACTGATTGGATCTTCTAGGAATGCACGCTGTCGAGATTTTAAGAAAAAAGAAAAAGGTTCAAATGGCTCTGAGCACTATGGGACTTAACTTTTGAGGTCATCAGTCCCCTAGAACTCAGAACTACTTAAACCTAACTAACCTAAGGATATCACACACATCCATACCCGAGGCAGGATTCGAACCTGCGACCGTAGCGATCGCCGGGTTCCAGACTGTAGCCCCTAGAACCCTAGAACCGCTCGGCCACCCCGGCCGGCGAAATTTCAACAGTAAACCACAATGTGATGTAAAACGGCTCTCTTGTAACGTTTGCATGAGTGCTTCCCTGACACTTTCACGCTTACTAAATAAACGTGTAACGAAACACACTGCTCTTCTTTGGATCTTTTCTATAGGAGAGGTACTAGTTAGACTAATCAATACTGAACAAGTTAACTGACCATGCCTGTAACCCTCAGTACTAGTACCAAATCAATTGTCCACTAAGTGAATATTATTTGACAAAATGAAAATATGAAGGTCGATTCTATTTACTTGTTTTCATCCCTTAGAGGTAGATTTAAATTATTTACGAAGATATGTAGAAGGAAGCCGTAAATTCTCAGAGTTATATGGGACAGTGACATTGTTCCCCATACGGACGCGGCATTTTGTCTCCGCATCCGAGTATTGAATAATTCTCAGTTGGTTACTACACGTTTCTAGCAGGAACCGTTATAAACCATTGCGGACAACAAAATGGTTGAGCAAGATTGCTTCAGAAAACGATTTGCTAGCGCCCTAACGTTCAGCACTTAAAGGTGACTGTGGATACAATACATTAAGAAAGTACGTTTTCAAAGAAAAAATTAATTCATAGGAAGTTTTACTTTCAAATGTAGTAAGATGTACTATGATACAGTCCTGTAGTTCCCTTTATCTCTTGTCTGTATGATTCACACACAAAACGATAAATTTAACAAAAGTAGCGTAGCTCATAAGAGGGTGAATCACAACTAACTACGATCATTTTACGCATTTACGTTGCACATCTACTGCAAAGTAGCAACTCATTGTTGTTCCATTTTGATTATTTTCTGATGAAAAGTTCGTAAGAGTTGCACTCTCCAAGCATATAACAGTTATAGGAGAAGCAGACATAAGGCTCATAAAACAATTTCGTAAGTATTCAGTAGGATTCAATCCCAGTCTATGGAGTGTAGTGACCATGGCGTAACAGTGGTATGATATGCTCACCTCCCTGCACGTCTCCCACCAACTCAGTTCAATTAGGACGAGAAAACGAAACAAAACAAAAAAGTGGTCAAACAGAGCAACATACGGCAGAACACGAAGGGTCCGCTCTCTCCTTGAAAACTTTAAAATATATGTTTCGCACGGTCACCAATGCTGATCTATCTCACATGATATTAAGATGAGTCTTGCGAAAAATTTGACTTGCTCCGATTTCATGTTCTGTAAATATTGTAAAAATGTGTAGATTTTTAGGCTCAACACTAAACCGATACCATCAAGGAAAAAGGTACTGCTCAGTTCAGAAGGAAAGACGCTAAAAGTAATGTCCTGTCGATTTGAGGTCACTGCAGATGGAACACTAACGCACCTGGACAGTGGAATGGGAGAACTGCCTACAGCCATGTTAAAAGACCCACTGCCATTTAGGCCATTGGTGCCATTTAGGAAAATAAACGAAAATCTAATTATGGATGGCGGGACACGTATCTGAATCTTTCTAATGCCGTTGCGCCCACTTCGGTATGCCAATACTCACAGTGTCCTCCGACTTTTGGTTAGCGCACTGGATTCGCATTCGGGAGGACATGGTTCAGATACGCGCCCAGCCATCCGGACGTAGATTTCCCTGATTTCCCTAAATCGGTGCAGACAAATGCCGAGATGGTTCCTTTGAGAGGGCTCGACTGAATTTCTTCCCCATCCTTGAAACATTCCGAGCTTATTTTCCGATTGTAAGGATCTTGATTTCGATGGGACCTTAAACCCCAATCTTCCTTCCTTCTTCCTGTCAACTTTCTCCGTACAGCTACCGAGCAAACACCATCAGCCTAAGTGGATATAGCCTTCCTTCACGAAGGCAATAAAGAACAGTGGGGATTACCATTCTGTTACTGCCCTTAAAGCTCACTGAAATTGCAATCTGCTGCTACGTCTCGCTACCTCCGACCAGCAAATATTCCTCCAATGCTCAGCTCTCACATAGTCTGGCAAACCTGGTTCCTGAGACGTTCAACTGCATTCACTAGTATCTATCCGTATTCAGCTCCAGTACACAGATTTTCTTAAAGTAATAAAGAAAAAAAGTCTAGAAAAAGAAAACACTCGTGAATAATTGCAGTAAACAGAAAAGTCAATATTCATCTCGTGGTTGAAGCTCACGTCTTGTACGCTTCTGCTTCGGAATAATTATTATGCCTTGAGATAACAAATTGTCCTTATTTTAGTACCCAAACGTATTTTGTAGAACTTTCTCCATCTACAGCACGATCATTTATTCTCAGTCAAATAAAACGTAAAGAATTTTTACATCACAATACATAACAATTATTTTACAATATGGTGTTTACATGAATAACAGCGTTAACTGAAAACCGTTAACAGAACAGATATATAGCTTGGTATTACGTACTGATGTTAATGGGTCAGTCTGGCATTTGCAGAAGATATTGTTCAGCTCCAGTTCCTCATCTACAAATAATCTGGGTTCTTCAACGTTACGTTATATAATTAGCTAAAATACATTGCCGAAAATGAAATTTTCGCCTTTTCTTGCTTTTCTAATCTTATATTGTACACTACTGGACATTATAATTGCTACACCACGAAGATGACGTGCTACAGATGCGAAATTTAAGCGACAGGAAGAAGATGCTGTGATATGCAAATCATTAGCTTTTCAGAGCATTCACACAAGGTTGGCGCCGGTGGCGACACCTACAACGTGCTGACATGAGGAAAGTTTACAACCGATATCTCTTGCACAAACAGCAGTTGACCGGCGTTGCCTGCTGAAACGTTGTTGTG
Source organism: Schistocerca nitens (assembly GCF_023898315.1). Taxonomy (NCBI): domain Eukaryota; kingdom Metazoa; phylum Arthropoda; class Insecta; order Orthoptera; family Acrididae; genus Schistocerca; species Schistocerca nitens. Next base: position 259,960,156 of record NC_064616.1, read on the forward strand.
ATGCCTCGTGTAAGGAGGAGAAATGCGTACCATCACGTTTACGACTTTGATAAAGGTCGGATTGTAGCCTATCGCGATTACGGTTTATCGTATCGCGACATTGCTGCTCGCGTTGGTCGAGATCCAATGACTGTTAGCAGAATATGGAATCGGTGGGTTCAGGAGGGTAATACGGAACGCCATGCTGGATCCCAACGGCCTCGTATCACTAGCAGTCGTGATGACAGGCATCTTACCCGCATGGCTGTAACGGATCGTGCAGCCACGTCTCGATCTCTGAGTCAACAGATGGTGATGTTTGCAAGACAAAAACCATCTGCACGAACAGTTCGACGACGTTTGCAGCACCATAGACTATCAGCTCGGAGACCATGGCTGCGGTTACACTTGACGCTGCATCACAGATAGGAGCGCCAGCGATGGTGTACTGAACGACCAAACTGGGTGGACGAATGGCAAAGCGTCATCTTTTCGGATGACTCCAGGTTCTGTTTACAGCATCATGATGGTCGCATCCGTGTTTGGCGACATCGCGGTGAACGCACATTGGAAGAGTGTATTCGTCATCGCCATACTGGCGTGATGGTATGGGGTGCCATTGGTTACACGTCTCGGTCACCTCTTGTTCGCATTGACGGCACTTTGAACAGTGGACATTACATTTCAGATGTGTTTCGACCCGTGTCTCTACCCTTCATTCGATCCCTGCGAAACCCTACATTTCAGCAGGATAATGCACGACCGCATGTTGCAGGTCCTGTGCGAGCCTTTCTGGATACAGAAAATCTTCGACTGCTGCCCTGGCCAGCACATTCTCCAGATCTCTCACCAAATGAAAACGTCTGGTCAATGGTGGCCGAGCAACTGGCTCGTTACAATACGACAGTCACTACTCTTGATGAACTGTGGTATCGTGTTGAAGCTGCATGGGCAGTTGTACCTGAACACGCCATCCAAGTTCTGTTTGACTCAATGCCCAGGCGTATCAAGGCCGTTTTTACGGCCAGAGGTGGTTGTTCTGGGTACTGATTTCTCAGGATCTATGCACCGAAATTGCGTGAAAATGTAATCACATGTCAGTTCTAGTATAATATATTTGTCCAATGAATACCCGATTATCATCTGCATTTCTTCTTGGTGTAGCAATTTTAATGGCTAGTAGTGTATTACTGTTGTCATTATACCCTGTTTGTTGTCAACAAAGAATTTTTGTTTTATTCTTTAACTAACCTCCCATGAACCATAGACCTTGCCGTTGGTGGGGAGGCTTGCGTGCCTCTGCGATACAGATGGCCGTACCGTAGGTGCAACCACATCGGAGGGGTATCTGCTGAGAGGCCAGACAAACATGTGGTTCCTGAAGAGGGGCAGCAGCCTTTTCATTAGTTGCAGGGGCAACTGTCTGGATGATTCACTGATCTGGCCTTGTAGCACTAACCAAAACGGCCTTCCTGTGCTGGTACAGCGAACGACTGAAAGCAAGGGGAAACTACAGCCGTAATTTTACCCGAGGGCATGCAGCATTACTGTATTGTTAAATGATGATGGCTTCCTCTTGGGTGAAATATTCCGGAGGTAGAATAGTCCCACATTCGGATCTCCGGGCGGGTACTACTCAAGAGGACGTCGTTATTAGGGGAAAGAAAACTGGCGTTCTACGGATCGGAGCGTGGAATCTCAGATCCCTTAATCGGGCAGGTAGGGTAGAAAATTTAAAAAGGGAAATGGATAGGTTAAAGTTAGATATAGTGGGAATTAGTGAAGATCGGTGGCAAGAGGAACAAGACTTCTGGTCAGGTGAATACAGGGCTATAAATACAAAATCAAATAGGGGCAATGCAGGAATAGGCTTAATAATGAATAAAAATTAGGAGTGGGGGTAGGCTACTAAAAACAGCATAGTGAACGCATTATTGTGGCCACGATAGACACGAAGTCCACGCCCACTAAAGTAGTACAAGTTTATATGCCAACTAGGTCTGCTGATGACGAAGAAATTGAAGAAATGTATGATGAGATAAAAGAAATTAATCAGGTAGTGAAGGGAGACGAAAATTTACTAGTCGTGGGTGACTGGAATTCGAGAGTAGGAAAAGGGAGAGAAGGAAACATAGTAGGTGAATATGGATTGGGGGTAAGAAATTAAAGAGGAAGCCGTCTGGTAGAATTTTACACAGAGCATAAGTTAATCATAGCTAACACATGGTTCAAGAATCATAAAAGAAGGTTGTACACATGGAAGAATCCTGGAGATATTAGAAGGTATCAGATAGATTATATAATGGTAAGACAGAGATTTAGGAACCAGGTATTAAATTGTAAGACATCTCCAGGGGCAGATGTGGACTCTGGCCACAATCTATTGGTTATGAACTGTACATTAAAACTGAAGAAACTGCAAAAAGGTGGGAATTTAAGGAGATGGGACCTGGATAAACTGAAAGAACCAGAGGTTGTACAGAGTTTCAGGGAGAGCATAAGGGAACAGTTGTCACGAATGGGGGAAAGAAATACAGTAGAAGAAGAATGGGTAGCTCTGAGGAATGAAGTAGTGAAGGCAGCAGAGTATCAAGTAGTTAAAAAGACGCGGCCTAGTAGAAATCCTTGGGTAACAGAAGAAATATTGAATTTAACTGATGAAAGGGGAAAATATAAAAATTCAGTGAATGTAGCAGGCAAAAAGGAATACAAATGTCTCAAAAATCGACAGGAAGTGCAAAAGGGCTAAGCAGGAATGCCTAAAGGACAAATGTAAGGATATAGAGGCTTATCTCACTAGGGGTAAGATAGATACTGCCTACAGGAAAATTAAAGAGACCTTTGGAGAAAAGAGAACCACTTGCATGAATATCAAGAGCTCATTTGGAAACCCAGTTCTAAGCAAAGATGGGAAAGCAGAAAGATGGAAGGAGTTTATAAAGGGTCTATACAAAGGCGGTTTACTTGAGGACAATATTATGGAAATGGAAGCGGATGTAGATGTAGATGAAATAGGAGATACGATACTGCGTGAAGAGTTTGACAGAGCACTGAAAGACCTGAGTCTAAACAGCAAAGGACTTGCAACAGCAGTTGAACGGAATGGACAGTGTCTTGAAAGGAGGATATAAGATGAACATCAACAAAAGCAAAACGAGGATAATGGAATGTAGTCGAATTAAGTCGGGTGATGCTGAGGGAATTAGATTAGGAAATGAGACACTTAAAGTAGTAAAGGAGTTTTGCTATTTGGGGAGCAAAATAACAGATGATGCTCGAAGTAGAGAGGATATAAAAGTAGACTGGCAATGGCAAGGAAAGCGGTTCTGAAGAAGAGAAATTTGTTAACATCGAGTATAGATTTAAATGTCTGGAAGTCGTTTCTGAAAGTATTTGTATGGAGTGTAGCCATGTATGTAAGTGAAACATGGACGACAAATAGTTTGACAAGAAGAGAATAGAAGCTTTCGAAATGTGGTGCTACAGAAGAATGCTGAAAATTAGATGGGTAGATCACAAAACTAATGAGGAGGTATTGAATAGAATTGGGGAGAAGAGGAGTATGTGGCACAACTTGACAAGAATAAGGGCCCGGTTGGTAGGACATGTTCTGGGGCATCAAGGGATCACAAATTTAGCATGAATACACTAAACAGATTCAGAAGAAAGTAGGTTGCAGTAAGTACTGGGAGATGATGAAGCTTGCACAGGATAGAGTAGCATGGAGAGCCGCATCAAAACAGTCTCGGGACTGAAGACCACAACAACAACAACAACATCGTTTGTTAAGTTAAAGAATTAGTTTTCGAAAATTCTGTGGAAACATGTTGATTACGAATGGGCTTTGTAAATTGGTGCGTGGGAATGTGGGTATTTATGTAAACTGAATGTAATTACTTTCTGAGGCTTGTTCATGCTTCGTAACACAGAGTCACTGTGATATCATGTGTTCCTCTACATTTTTCCATGTGTTCTGCACGGTAATTTCGAATTTTGCGTTGACAATGGCTTCTACTGGCGATTTTCTTAGAGCTGAGAACAGATGGTTTCCATCACAGAGTGCTGTGAATCCATTCATTATATTCTTTCCTTCCACTATGGCTGTTTGATAAGGTAAATTTCTACTATTATAATATTCTGTGGAGCGCTTTTGCTGCCTTTAAGAATTTTTAAGTTTGTGCTTATATCTGTTGTTCTGTGTTCCATATCCATAAGGTGATCAGCATACGCAGACTGACTGCTTTTACTCTTAAAAGCCCTTCTTCGTTCAGTGTATATGATGTTAAATCAAACAGAATTTGTATTTGCTCAAGGGACAACCAAGTTTCCATAATACATAGATAAGTCAATATTATGGCTGCATTCAACCCACGCTGCAAGTATACCATAGCTCCCAAATTTCAAATCAAATAGGAATATTACAAACTCAATTTATAGGATGCCATTCACTCATGGCACTTTTACGGTCTGTCTCTAAAAGACGAAAATAAAATAACCCAGTTTCTTTAATTGAGACGATAGTACATTTAGGAGAGTTAAACACCTTTTACTTCGTGTGTTAAAAATCAATCACACACAGAAATTTACTTTTTAAGCTCAGAAGAGATGATTCATGGTACAAAGCGTATTTTAGCAAACACGAGATATGAAATTCACCGAACCCTTTCAACAATTTGGAAGTAGAACACAGATACTTAAAAAAAAAGCCAATACCTACTCTCTCTCAAGATTTATATTTAATCATTAGTTATGTGCAACTACTTTTAGCGTACCAAAAAAAGAACAGAACAAGGATTTATCAATTATAATTAAACATTAGCACCAGTACTGACGTCTCTAATATTTAAACACTGCTCCATGGATCCATAGCTGATCTATTCAGGTGAGAGAAAGGGAATTTTGAACTTTTGCGGCAATGCTGCGTTGTTTTACTCCAAGCTGCCCTATTCAGAATGTCCTCCTCCGGTTGCATCAAGGTATCTTGACTGATTCCCCAGCTTTTTGACCAGTGTGTGTAAATAACGAAAAATCGTGACAGATAAGACAGCCATGAAAAACATCACACAACAAGCTGCATACATTCAAGTCACAGAATGTACTGGAATGCAGTTTGCTGTCGTTATCAGAAGATTATGTGTACAACGTAATACTTAAATTGTTCAATTTTTACTTCCTCAAGTAATAAGAGATCTAGGTACTGTACAACGACATACAAATAATTTGCAGTGGTTTCGTTTTTCTTAAATAGACCAGTCCATGCAGCATAGGTAATATAATATTTTTTTCGCAATATACGAGTTAACTATCACAAATATTGAACTATAAATGTCTGAGCTTTGTTCTCTTCTCGTTCTATAACTGAACTATATATTGTATGTTCAACTTCGATCTCTAAAATAATTCACTTGTTGCAGTCTGTGAGTGATGGCAACACCGTCCACTAATTTGAAATCTGTGTTCTCAGCATTTCTGAGAAACTAAGAGATACCAGTAATTTCTATACACAACGTTGTTAGTTAATCTGAACGTCCACAAAACTACACTGCGTAGGATGAACCTGTTAGAGAGAAAGAAATTTTGTAATTGTTATTTGTCCGGCAAGGTACAAGAAGATTTTAACATGACATTTCTCATCAAATGTACGTAACAGCATTTTGGATTAAATCCCAACATTTCGTCTTAAGTACTAACGGACATGGGTTGTGTAAATGAGTAAGTAATTCCTCCATCGGACGAACTTCTTTTCGTTCAAATGGTTCAAATGCCTCTGAGCACAATGGGACTTAACATCTGTGGTCATTAGTCCCCTAGAACTCGGAACTACTTAAACCTAACTAATCTAAGTACAACACACACATCCATGCCCGAGGCAGGATTCGAACCTGCGACCGTAGCAGTCACGCGGTTCCGGACTGAGCGCCTAGAACCGCTCGGCCACCGCGGCCGGCATTCTTTCGTAGCGCTATACACTGATCAGCCAGAACATTATGACCACCTACCTAATAACCGGTATGTTCACCTTTGGCACGAATAACAGCGACGACGGGTCGTGGCATGGAAGCAGTGAGGCCTTGGTAGGTCACTGGAGAACGTTGGCACCATATCTGCATACACAGGTCACCTACTTCCCATAAATTCTGGGGAGCCGGCGATAAACTTTGACGTCACTTTCAGTCACACCCTAGCTGTTTCGATAGGGTTCAGATCTGGCGAGTTGTGGGGCCAGCACATCACCTAGAACCCGCCACTGTGTTCCGTGAACCACTCCCTCACACTGCTGGCGTTGTGGCGGGACGCATCATCTTACTGAAAAACGGCACTGCCGTCGGGAAACATGATCGTCATGAAGTGGTGTACGTGGTCTGCAACCAGTGTACAATACTCCTTGGCCGTCATGGTGCCTTGCACGAGCTCCACTGGAGCCGTGGATGTCCACGTGGATGTTCCCCAGAGCATAATGGAGCCGCTGCCAGCTCGTCTCCGTTATGCAGTACAGGTGTCAAGGAGCTGTTCCCCTGGAAGACGACAGATTCACGCCCTCCCATCGGCGTGATGAAGGTATCGGAATTCAACAGACAACGCTCTGCCACTGCCCCAACGTCCAGTGCCGATGGTTACGTGCCTATTTAAGTCCTAGTTGCCAATGCCGTGCTTTCACCTTGATTTTGCCACGGTTTGAAGACAGTCACCACAGCACTCCTCGAACACCCGATAAATCGTGTAGTTTCTGAACTGTTCGTGCCGAGCCTCCGGGCCATTACGGTCTACCCTCGGACAAACTCAGATAGATCTCCAGCCTCACCCATTCTACAAATATGGTTCAAATGGCTCTGAGCACTATGGGACTTAACATCTGAGGTCATCAGTCCCCTAGAATTTACAAAAACCTAACTAACGTAAGGACATCACACACATCCATGCCCGAGGCAGGATTCGGACCTGCGACAGTAGTGGTCGTGCGGTTCCGGACTGAAGCGCATAGAACCGCTCGGCAACCCCGGCCTGCCCCATTCTACAGACGGACAGCACGCTCACTGATACTACTTGCACCACGCCTGTGTTTGACTACCAGTCATTCCACCTCAGGTGACGCTTATATCGCTTGGCCGTGTTTATATCGATAGAAGTTGGTCATAATTTTCTGGCTGATCAGTGCACAAACGTGAACCAGATGTCTTGAAAGTTTATAATAGCAAGAATGTTTCGCAGAGGTCTGTCAGCACCTTTAGCTCCTTACAGAAACTTTGCCGTGTTACCAGTCGGTTGAAAGAAAGTGATTAACATGGTTCTTGTCAGACAAAAGAGAATTATCCATATTCCTATGATTTTCTTTACATCAATAACGAAAGCAGTTAAGTAATGATGGTACTATACTTCTACAATACGTGGTCTTTTATCGATTTTCAATAAGCAGGAAAGTGAAAAGGCAAAAAAAAAAAATACATATAAAATACACTAACGTTTGTAGAAATAAAGACAGCCATATCAATTAAACTAATGCTCTGAAGATTTGTAGAATAGCAAAGTAGCAACAATATATTAGGATTAAAAATGTATAGTACTCGCAAAGGTCCAGAAACGATGTCTTCTGTGTGACCAGAATGTTTATAGTTGGCATATGCTCTGTCACTGTACGGCCATTGTTACGTGGCAGTTTATGACAAAACTGTCAAGTAACCTATTTATAATGTAATATGCACATTTCAATACTCAGTATATTCGATTCTTCAGCGATGCATGAAAAGTGCAGACAGTATTCGCTACTGCCAATGATTGTACAGCTAATTACTTCTTCTTCCTCCCCTTTCCCTTTAGTACAGTGATGGGAACTTGTTATCTTCTGCAGCCCTGGGAGCTTACTTTAGCTGGGTCATGACAAGGAAGTTAACTTACAAGGAACCCCCTGAGTGCGAGGCCTCAAATGGCCAATGATGTTTACGGCATTCGTCGCCCCACATATTGTCTACCATACATCCACAACATTGGCTGCTAATGGCAGTGGGGATCGGAACTGGAGGTATCCAGTGGTGAGCACAGCTTCAGGCTTGAAGGAACAGAGTGTTATAAGCTTGAAACTTCCTGGCAGATTAAAACTGTGTGGCCGACCGAGACTCGAACTCGGGACCTTTGCCTTTCGCGGGTAAGTGCTCTACCAACTGAGCTACCGAAGCACGACTCACGCCCGGTACTCACAGCTTTACTTCTGCCAGTACCTCGTCTCCTACCTTCCAAACTTTACAGAAGCTGCAGAGTGAAAATCTCATTCTGGAAACATCCCCCAGGCTGTGGCTAAGCCATGTCTCCGCAATATCCTTTCTTTCAGGAGTGCTAGTTCTGCATGGTTCGCAGGAGAGCTTCTGTAAAGTTTGGAAGGTAGGAGACGAGGTACTGGCAGAAGTAAAGCTGTGAGTCGTGCTTCGGTAGCTCAGTTGGTAGAGCACTTGCCCGCGAAAGGCAAAGGTCCCGAGTTCGAGTCTCGGTCGGGCACACAGTTTTAATCTGCCAGGAAGTTTCATATCAGCGCACACTCCGCTGCAGAGTGAAAATCTCATTCTGTTATAAGCTTGTTCAGAGCTGAAAGCCAGCCATGAGCTGGTATAGGACAATGAAGTCACAGTCTCCCATCTCTGCACAGCAGGAGAGTAGGAGGGCATGCTGCATTCCATAAAATGGAAATTTGTGGTAAGGTCTTATGGGACCAAACTGCTTAGGTCATCGGTCCCTAAGCTTACGCACTACTTAAGCTAACTTTAACATACGCCATGGACAACACACACACCCATGCCCGAGGGAGAACTCGAACCTCCGACGGGGGGAAGCCGCACGGACCGTGACAAGGCGCCTGAGACCGCACGGCTACCCCGCGCGGCTGCATTCCATAAAACCGCGTTGTGAGAGATGCTAGTAGAAATTCCTTTTGGCAAGATAGCATCTGAAAACTAGGTGAAACATGTGGAGCTTTAGACAGTGGGACCATGCATTGGTTGCACCATACAGGAACGTTCATTTGTATCCAAGTAATAGGGGCTGTGATTGCCTCACAGTAATTATTTAGGTAGAAGGAGCGTTTTCCTGTGCATATCTGTGTACAAGAGCTATAGCTGACCGGGGTTAAACCTGTCATGCAGTTTAAGAGATTTTCTGGCTACCTTCCAACATAACACCGTTATTGGTTAATGATGACAAAATTCCCTATCGTAGGAATTTGTTGAACTTCCTTATAAAATTATTATTGGTCGGAACTCACAAGATCTGCTGGAATTGGCCAGCGAGATCCTTACGCTCCCAGAACTAGCTAAATCCAGTGAGTAAAGTCAGAGGACTTTTGCTTCAGAGAGATCGATGGGTGCACTTACTTCAGACTGCAGCTGTCTTCCATACTTAGACCATTTAAGAGTGGAAAGTATGTGCTAGCGAAGCAGTCACCGAGCTGAGGGAGACGTGAACCTAGTTAATTTGCAACAGGGTTCAACTGTGCAGTTTTAGCATTTGAAGCCTGCTAGTTGAATCCATTATGCTCTTTGGCGAATCTGTTGGTGTTCATACTTGCTTTTCAGGGGTTCTTCCTTTAAATCACATTGGTCATATCCATGACATAGTTTCAGATTATTCTTTCATGTTCCACCTGTGCCATAGCTGTAGCTCATATTTACGACCTTTTGTCCATTTATTAAAGGTTTATATGCTTGATTCAGTGGGTAAATAATTTTTGTGATGTATTATGGTAATAAACCAAATTGTTATAGTGACCACAAGTTAATTTTATAGTTCATTGATACATCTATGTGATGTGTGGCACCTGTGCTTTCATGCATGACTGGGCTGCCCGTAGTAATTTCGATTTAATAATACGTTATCTTATGCGCAACATTGTTTCTCTTAAATTTTGCAAGATCATATAAGGAGTTTCCCGCCCTGTAGGTCACCAGTGATCGAACTTTTAGCGTATTAGGTTGTTGCTAAACAGTTCAATGGACACCTCATATTGTCAAATGAAAGAGAAACTGAAAACAAGAATACCTCATGGACATCAAAGGATGCTATATCAGTATGTGAGCGAATTCTAAAAGGACAGAATGATTGGTCCCTAGGTTTATCATTCTGTTGGCCTTCAGTTTACACTTAAGTGTTGCTATGACAGATACTCGTGTGAAGAAAACTAGTGGGCATAAAAGGGAAATATGCAACAACAAGTCCACACTGGACAAAACGCTGTAATCATAGTAAAAGGTGATTTTTAACACGACAGTAACCATTCACACAGCTTCACTTACCATTTTAGCTCAACTCTGGAGGCACTCTAACTGACTGAATTGAAATGCTGGCATAATAGTTCACATAATGTTTGTTTTACTAACGTTTGGTAAATATAGGACTACCTGTCGAAGCAGGACAATAAGTCGCTCAAGCATGAAGTCGGAAGGTCTAGACGGCAGATCCTTCGAATTATGACGTTGCACAGCAGAAATACGAGGTGCATTCAAGTTCTAAGGCCTCCGATTTTTTTTCTAATTAACTACTCACCCGAAATCGGTGAAACTGGCGTTACTTCTTGACGTAATCGCCCTGCAGACATATACATTTTTCACAACGCTGACGCCATGATTCCATGGCAGCGGCGAAGGCTTCTTTAGGAGTCTGTTTTGACCACTGGAAAATCGCTGAGGCAATAGCAGCACGGCTGGTGAATGTGCGGCCACGGAGAGTATCTTTCATTGTTGGAAAAAGCCAAAAGTCACTAGGAGCCAGGTCAGGTGAGTAGGTAGCATGAGGAATCACTTCACAGTTGTTATCACAAAGAAACTGTTGCGTAACGTTAGCTCGATGTGAGGGTGCGTTGTCTTGGTGAAACAGCACACGCGCAGCCCTTCCCAGACGTTTTTGTTGCAGTGCAGGAAGGAATTTGTTCTTCAAAACATTTTCGTAGGAAGTACCTGTTACCGTAGTGCCCTTTGGAACGCAATGGGTAAGGATTACGCCCTCGCTGTCCCAGAACATGGACACCATCATTTTTTCAGCACTGGCGGTTACCCGAAATTTTTTTGGTGGCGGTGAATCTGTGTGCTTCCATTGAGCTGACTGGCGCTTCGTTTCTGGATTGAAAAATGGCATCCACGTCTCATCCATTGTCACAACCGACGAAAGAAAAGTCCCATTCATGCTGTCGTTGCGCGTAAACATTGCTTGGCAACATGCCACACGGGCAGCCATGTGGTCGTCCGTCAGCATTCGTGGCACCCACCTGGATGACACTTTTCGCATTTTCAGGTCGTCATGCAGGATTGTGTGCACAGAACCCACAGAAATGCCAACTCTGGAGGCGATCTGTTCAACAGTCATTCGGCGATCCCCCAAAACAATTCTCTCCACTTTCTCGATCATGTCGTCAGACCGGCTTGTGCGAGCCCGAGGTTGTTTCGGTTTGTTGTCACACGATGTTCTGCCTTCATTAAACTGTCGCACCCACGAACGCACCTTCGATACATCCATAACTCCATCACCACATGTCTCCTTCAACTGTCGATGAATTTCAATTGGTTCACACCACGCAAATTCAGAAAACGAATGATTGCACGCTGTTCAAGTAAGGAAAACGTCGCCATTTTAAGTATTTAAAGCAGTTCTCATTCTCGCCGCTGGCGGTAAAATTCCATCTGCCGTACGGTGTATTGACAATGCGCATGTTTCTATCTCTTTCCAGTCCGGAGAAAAAAAAATCGGAGGCCTTAGAACTTGAATGCACCTCGTATTTGAAGAAATTATAGTATTAAATTGTCACTGGCTAAGTTGGACAACAGATTAACTGTAATATTAGAGAGTTTATTACGTGAAGAATAAATCGGTTTTCGTAAAGGAAGCTCGACAACTCACGAATTATTTGTAATGAAACTGGCCATTGAAAAACACGCAGAATTTAATTGAGAGAAACACTTAGGATTTGTTGAATTGGATAAAAACCTCTCTGTAAAGTTAATGGATACAAACAGGGAAGAAGAAAGGAGAAAAGAGGGTATCCATTCCACTTAAGAAACACACAAAAAGACTATACGAGTAAAAGACAATCACACTTTAGATATGAACAGAGCTGGCAGGGCCTTTTATTACTAACAGGTGGTCAGAGAAGGGTGTAACGTTTTACTCACGCTTTCTCTCTCTCTCTCTCTCTCTCTCTCTCTCTCTCTCTCTCTGAAGTGAAGCCAAGGAGACTGCTCTGAATTGAGTTTATACTCGTATACAGACTTTGTGACAATTTCAACAGAGAAGGAGAATGACCTGCAAAAAAGAAAAGTACGCTAACTGGAGACTACAATATGCATATATCCACAAAGATAATTAAACCCATGGTTTTTACTGGAAGGATCCCATAAGAAAAAACAGTGGTAAAAATTCAGAAGTAGAACAGATCAGTCATTTTAATAATCTGTGATGTGATATCACATAAAGATATAGACAAGGAAGTAGCAAAATTTGGAAATTTGGGAACTTACGTGGAGCAACAATTCTAGAAACAAGACACAAAAATTAACATGGATGACATTTTATAAAGAAACAGCCGCCCCCACACTACTCTACGGAAGAAAATCGTGGGTCATTTGCAAACTACCGGAAAATAAGATCCCGGCAGCGGAAATGAGGTTCCTTAGGGCTGTGAAACGCTGTACCAAAGCAGACAGATTAAGAAACAGCGACGTTAGGAATTAACTAAATATATTTAACGTAAGAAACTCAATTGAAGACAACAAAAGGCGGTGAAGTGATCATTTAGACAGTGTAATACTTTACAAAGTCAGATTATCTTAAAAATTCGGAAATTATAATCCAGAATGCCGAAGAAGTCCGATAAGACCAAGGAAGAGATGGGCACCGTTGGAGGCAAGGACGTAATACTTGAAATGTAGAAGACGGACAATTAATAATTATGATAATAATAATAATAATTTATTAACAGTAGAAGATAAAGTTCACACACGTATTTTAAATATTGAAAAAGTCAGGATCTAGATGGTAAATTATGTGAAGACTATGTCGAATAATATGCTAAAATAGCAACCACGTATAACTGAAGTCTAACGTCCAATCTGCAGCGAGGCTTAGAGTGATGAGTTGTAAAAATGAATGAGGTGAGTGTTCACCGTGCTTTCTTTTTTTTTTTTTTCGTTGGAATCCTTCTTGCATTTGCATGAAATTGTTCAGCAAGTGGGCAGAAAATTTAAAGCAGGATGGCCGGACGAGAATTTGAGTTCCGTTACTCCGGGCACAAAGTCTCAACAATTGTCTAATCTGGCTAGCGAAAATTAAACATACTTTGTAAATGACATAGCGATACTGAAATTCAAACTATCTCGTGAAAACATTTTTCTTATATTGAGTCTGAATCTCAATCTTTGTCGTATTTCTTTTTGTTGCACACAGTTTTGCTCATACGAGAGGACCAGTAGGTACAAGTGTGTCACCTTGTAGAAGGAAAATTTGAGTTGGGGCGTATTGAAGAATTCGTTGTAAGATTTACTGCACTCACCTACTTACGAAGTTACTGTTCCTTTCGCAAATAAAACCACAACCAACGATATACAGCGTTATATCCTGCTTTACACCATTAAGAGTGTCATACCACATTTAGGCAGTCTTTACTTATTACATTTGGAATCATACACCAATAGTTAGCGAGGATAAAGAGTATGTTACATTACATAAATAGTTAAATACAATTTGATTTACGTTGAAGGATTTTAGTAGTGCCACAGAAGTTGCGAGCGGTAAGAATGAAAAATGTAATGTTAACTATAGTCACGCTTGAGATAGATATCTCTTTAAGCAGTTAAGCATTTCAATTGCACTTTCACAATACATGCAGGCTCCTTTTTTGTTGCTTTTTATTTGTTTTTAGTAGTAGATTAAGTTTACCCTTGTACGGAACTGTACCGTTTGGATACAGATCACTTTAAAATCTGCCGTTTCACTGTACGTTACGTAAAGGTACAACTGCACAATGCATGTATCGAGAATGTTTTCCAGATTTCCCCAGTCCAGTCTGTTTGAAAGCATGACTCGCGCCAGAGATACAGCTCGTGCAACGAACACCAATGTCGTCACGTGGAGCAACTCTCGTAGAGGACGCAGGTCAGAGCTGTCTCGCTGTGTGCGTACCGTGAAGCAGATTAAAAAGTAATTCGATATTCAATCTTATTTTACTTCGAGACGGTACATTTCCGAACATGAGTTCCTCATCAGAAGTTTATCTACTAAGTCCCCTCCCTCTACGACTCACAGAAGCCTATAACAGGAACTGTGAATTACCTTGTAAATTCAGAAATGAAATTCGTCGCAAATAATCCATCACAATTTGAGAAGAATACTAATGCATATACCTACAACACTAGATGAAACATGACCATTACTCATTATTAAAGTTGTCAGTGGCTCCGAAATGAGTTCATTATGCGTCAACGCAAAATTTTATCACTAACATAAAGTGTTTGACAGGTAGCAAAGCACGTTATAAATCAAACCTGAAATATAATTTCGTAGGATTCGGCGGCTAGGGTTACTTGACATAAAAGTTGTCAGAGAATCGTGCAGCATCATAATGTCAAAAATTCAACTCGGCCATGGTTACAGTGGCCTTCTTCTGGGTCTTCTGATATGCTTTAGTTGTGTGGAGTCGCTTATATTTTGTCAGTGCTGTTCACTATCCGCCCCCGGTAGCTGAGTGGTCAGCGCGACAGAATGTGATTCCTAAGGGCTCAGGTTCGATTCCCGACTGGGTCGGAGATTTTATCGGCTCAGGGACTGGGTGTTGTGTTGTCCTAATCATCATCATTTCATCCCCATCGACGCGCAAGTCACCGAAGTCAGCCGGCACGGTAACTCAGCGTGTTCGGTCAGAGGGTTAGCTGCTCTCTGTAATAAAAAAACTGAGTTAATGGACCAACGACGAACTGAAACGGGTGCCTTGCGACGTCCGCCCCGAGCAGATACAACGAACTAAAACGAACAAAATGATATTACAAAAAAAAGTGAAGTCAAATCGAAAGACTTGCACCCGGGGAATGGCCTACCCGACCGGAGGCTCTAGTCACACGACATTTAGTGCTGTTCATTGAGCATGACGTTTCAGTCGTGGGGGGAAGGAGCGGGAACGTTACTGTAACAGGTTGCAGCGGTGGTGAGAATGGGGAGTTAGCGTTGTATTCGTCCGGGGCAGCACTGCGGGTCTGCTGTGGCGGAACACCGGCAAAACTGCAGCAAGGAAATCAGATTTAACGAAACTCACGCACTGGTTAAGTAGACGGCTTTTCAAAACGCAAGAACAGAGAAGCTATGGAAACAATAAAACACCCTTACAACATGATCAGAGATGATGGATTCAGGCTTGCCGCATCCTGGCTGCCAGCCCTTAGAGTCCAATAGGCCACACCAACAACACGAGACGCGAACGCTACCGGCGAATAATTGCCGCCGCATGGACTGCGTCGAGTAGGAGCAAACCAGGAGCCCACGCCTCATTCGCCGATGAACCCCAGTCATAGCAAACAATGCAAGAAGCAATAGACAAGAGCAGATCCCCACTCATTCCAACGTTGCAACCTATTATAATGTAGTTCCCGCTCCTTTAGCCTCAGGTGGCCAACAATAACAAAAAAAATGTTTCAAATGGCTCCAAGCACTGTGGGACTTAACATCTGAGGTCATCAATTCCCTAGACTTAGACCTACTTAAACCTAACTAACATAAGGACATCACACATTCATGCCCAAGGCAGGATTCGAACCGGCGACCGTAGCAGCAGCGCGGTTCCGGACTGAACCGCCTAAAACCGCTCGGCCACAGCGGCCGGCCCAACAATAACAACGACCTTTTAAAACTGTGACGTACTTCACGCACAGTGAGCAGCAGTGACAAAATACACTCCTGGAAATGGAAAAAAGAACACATTGACACCGGTGTGTCAGACCCACCATACTTGCTCCGGGCACTGCGAGAGGGCTGTACAAGCAATGATCACACGCACGGCACAGTGGACACACCAGGAACCGCGGTGTTGGACGTCGAATGGCGCTAGCTGCGCAGCATTTGTGCACCGCCGCCGCCAGTGTCAGCCAGTTTGCCGTGGCATACGGAGCTCCATCGCAGTCTTTAACACTGGTAGCATGCCGCGACAGCGTGGACGTGAACCGTATGTGCAGTTGACGGACTTTGAGCGAGGGCGTATAGTGGGCATGCGGGAGGCCGGGTGGACGTACCGCCGAATTGCTCAACACGTGGGGCGTGAGGTCTCCACAGTACATCCATGTTGTCGCCAGTGGTCGGTGGGAGGTGCACGTGCCCGTCGACCTGGGACCGGACCGCAGCGACGCACGGATGCACGCTAAGACCGTAGGATCCTACGCAGTGCCGTAGGGGATCGCACCGCCACTTCCCAGCAAATTAGGGACACTGTTGCTCCTGGGGTATCGGCGAGGACCATTCGCAACCGTCTCCATGAAGCTGGGCTACGGTCCCGCACACCGTTAGGCCGTCTTCCGCTCACGCCCCAACATCGTGCAGCCCGCCTCCAGTGGTGTCGCGACAGGCGTGAATGGAGGGACGAATGGAGACGTGTCGTCTTCAGCGATGAGAGTCGCTTCTGCCTTGGTGCCAATGATGGTCGTATGCGTGTTTGGCGCCGTGCAGGTGAGCGCCACAATCAGGACTGCATACGACCGAGGCACACAGGGCCAACACCCGGCATCATGGTGTGGGGAGCGATCTCCTACACTGGCCGTACACCACTGGTGATCGTCGAGGGGACACTGAATAGTGCACGGTACATCCAAACCGTCATCGAACCCATCGTTCTACCATTCCTAGACCGGCAAGGGAACTTGCTGTTCCAACAGGACAATGCACGTCCGCATGTATCCCGTGCCACCCAACGTGCTCTAGAAGGTGTAAGTCAACTACCCTGGCCAGCAAGATCTCCGGATCTGTCCCCCATTGAGCATGTTTGGGACTGGATGAAGCGTCGTCTCACGCGGTCTGCACGTCCAGCACGAACGCTGGTCCAACTGAGGCGCCTGGTGGAAATGGCATGGCAAGCCGTTCCACAGGACTACATCCAGCATCTCTACGATCGTCTCCATGGGAGAATAGCAGCCTGCATTGCTGCGAAAGGTGGATATACACTGTACTAGTGCCGACATTGTGCATGCTCTGTTGTCTGTGTCTATGTGCCTGTGGTTCTGTCAGTGTGATCATGTGATGTATCTGACCCCGGGAATGTGTCAATAAAGTTTCCCCTTCCTGGGACAATGAATTCACGGTGTTCTTATTTCAATTTCCAGGAGTGTATAAGCGACTCCGCACAGCTGAAGTACATCAGTAGACCCAGAGGAAGGTCACTGTAACAGTGTCCGGAACGTTGGTTTCTCCAATATAGTTTTTTACGCTACGACGCGGTACGATACTCAGGAAACTTCCACGCCAACAAAGATACAATAATTTCTTCTGAACAACTTTCATTTCACAGACGAATTTTTATTTAAAATTGGTAGCCTGATACAAAAACTAGTTTTAAGTATAGCTGCAGAAATAGGACTGAAAAATAATACGTTTATTCGCATTAAAAGTAATCACGCATACATATACTGTAACCCGACTCATCCCACATCATTTCGATAAAAAGTCGTTCGAACTGTCTATGGAGCATGAAACTAACTATACAGCGTTTTCGCCACTTCGTTTGCGAACTAGAAAACGGAGCTTCCTCTAAAAGCGCGGCTGACAAGGAAAATCAAAAATGGTTCAAATTGCTCTGAGCACTATGGGACTTAACATCTGAGGTCATCAGTCCCCTAGAACTTAGAACTATTTAAACCTAAGGACATCACACACATCCATGCCCGAGGCAGGATTCGAACCTGCGACCGTAGCGGGCGCGCGGTTCCAGACTGAAGTGCCTAGAACTGCTCGGCCACACCGGCCGGCTAAGGAAAACCTTAATAATTAAAAATGTAATGTGCTTTAGCTCACAAATTACGTACTACAGTAGATCATGAAAGACCAGTATATTTTTGTTATGACAAAAAAAAAAACGTAATGGTTTATCTCCGTTGTGACATTCAAGTACTGCCATTACATGAAGTATCCTCACGAAAATGTCCTCCCATTCATTTTTTGTCTGGCGCTAACTCATATACTCAACTACTCCCTGCCTCTCTACTTCTCTTCGACTTTTCCTTCTCTCTCCCTCTCTCGCGCCCAAGAATAGTCGATTCCCTACAGCTCGTCCTTGACGCGCGGCACGCCGGTGCACTGGCTGTTATTGTCCCACAAGGCCTCGGTCGCGTTTGAGTACGAGTCCAAGGTGTACGCGAAGCAGCGACTCATGCGCTGCACCAGCATGGTGTAGTTGGCGCCGGCGAAGGTGACGAGGTGCGTGGCGAAGATGCCCAGCTCCTTCTCTCGTTCGTCCAGCGACTTTTCCGCCTCCCTGCGGGCCACGCACTCCACCATCGCCGCCACGTCCTCCTCGGGCAGATCGCACGACTCCACGTCCGGGATGCACTCCTCCAGTATCTGCGCCGTCTGCTCGATGCGCTCCATGCTGCCCGAGATCAGCTGCTCCTCCAGTCGCCTCGCCGATTCCATCACCTCCACCGTGAAGTTCCTGCAACATTATTATTTTTTTTACTACTCATTATTATTATTACCTGCTCGTATTGCGTAACACGCACCGTGCTAACTTGCGAAACAGGAAGTAGGAATGGGAAAAATGGGAAAAACCGACGAAATAAATCTCGGGTGAACAGCCTAGTATGAGTGTGCATAGGACACAATATTTCGGCAATCGACCACGTTGCCATCATCAGGTGCGCTGATGTACTGACCGGTGCTGGGCCGGCGCCATGTATACAGGGTGTTACAAAAAGGTACGGCCAAACTTTCAGGAAACATTCCTCATACACAAATAAGGAAAAGATGTTATGTGGACATGTGTCCGGAAACGCTTAATTTCCATGTTAGAGCTCATTTTAGTTTCGTCAGTATGTACTGTACTTCCTCGATTCACCGCCAGTTGGCCCAAATGAATGAAGGTAATGTTGACTTCGGTGCATTTGTATCGAGACAGATTTCCAGAACGAAGGTGTCCCGACAGGAAGACGTTCGAAGCAATTGATCGGCGTCTTAGGGAGCACGGAACATTCCAGCCTATGACTCGCGACTGGGGAAGACCTAGAACGACGAGGACACCTGCAGTGGACGATGCAATTCTTCGTGCTGTTGACGATAACCCTAATGTCAGCGTCAGAGAAGTTGCTGCTGTACAAGGTAACGTTGACCACGTCACTACGGGAGAACCAGTTGTTTCCGTACCATGTACAGCGTGTGCAGGCACTATCAGTAGCTGATTGGTCTCCACGGGTACTCTTCTGCGAATGGTTCATCCAACAATGTGTCAATCCTCATTTCAGTGCAAATGTTCTATTTACGGAGGAGGCTTCATTCCAATGTGATCAAATTGTAAATTTTCACAATCAACATGTGTGGGCTGATGAGAATCCGCACACAATTGTGCAATGACGTCATCAACACAGATTTTCTGTGAACGTTTGGGCAGGCATTGTTGGTGATGTCTTGATTGGGCCCCATGTTCTTCCACCTACGCTCAATGGAGCACGTTATCATGATTTCATACGGGATACTCTACCTGTGCTGCTAGAACATGTGCCTTTACAAGTACGACACAACATGTGGTTCATGCACGATGGAGCTCCTGCACATTTCAGTCGAAGTGTTCGTACGCTTCTCAACATCAGATTCGGTGACCGATGTATTGGTAGAGGCGGACCAATTCCATGGCCTCCACGGTCTCCTGACCTCAGCCCTCTTGACTTTCATTTATGGGGGCATTTGAAAGCTCTTGTCTACGCAACCCCGGTACCAAATGTAGATACTCTTCGTGCTCTTATTGGGGACGGCTGTGATACAATACGCCATTCTCCAGGGCTGCATCAGCGCATCAGGGATTCCATGCGACGGAGGGTGGATACATGTATCTTCGCGAACTGAGGACATTTTGAACATTTCCTGTAACAAAGTGTTTGAAGTCACGCTGGTACGTTCTGTTGCTGTGTGTTTCCATTCCATGTGATTTGAAGAGAAGTAATAAAATGAGCTCTAACATGGAAATTAAGCGTTTCCGGACACATATCCACATAACATATTTTCTTTCTTTGTGTGCGAGGAATGTTTCCTGAAAGTATGGCCGTACCTTTTTGTAACACCTTGTATAAAGGAAGATCCCCCTCCCGCTCCTACCTCAGGCGCTTCCTATGAGTCGGTGCGGTCCGCGCCCCGCGCACGTTCCTGGTACAGCGTCCGTTCTCCCGCCGTCTGGGCGCTGCGTCCTAGGTCTTCTCGTTCAGGAGAGTCTGTCCTATATATACATGGCGCCGGCCTACCGCCGGTCAGTACATCAGCGCACCTGATGATGGCAAAGTCGTCGATTGCGAAATATTGTGTCCTAGGCACACTCATACCAGGCTGTTCACCCGAGATTTATTTCGTCATAAAATACGCCCGGAGAAATTGAAGAATCACATGGGAAAAACTGATACGGGTAGTCCTGAATAACCAGTATGTTTCGGTATTTGTTTGGCCTCAGCTATATCAGTTGCTTTTTTTTTTACTAACAAGCGAGTAAAAAAAAACGAAATATCAATTACCCGTAGCAGCAGTGCTAAAATGTTTCGTTTTCAAACACACGTTTTAAAAAAAGACTAATTTTTATTCGCAAATTATGCATTGGTTTGGAATATTGCGTTGTTATAGAAAATATGAAAAGTAATCAGTGCTATTTCAATACTAATGCCAACTGAAACGAGCAACAAACACTTGGCATAAGAATTGGTACAGTACTGCTGACATATGATGTCCCTGTTGCCGTTTGTCGTGGCTTAAGGTACGCGTTTATGTGCAGTGTGTAAGACTATACGGCAGTTTCCCTCTGACGTCGCCGGACGATTCGTTTAATTGCAGAATGGTACCAATCATAGTCTGCAAATATTTTTACAGAGTTACGTACAATGTTTCACTTGTTTTAAAAGATTAAATATTGAGGGTTGAATAACACTTAAGCGGTTTTTTGTTCTACTGATTTTTATTTGTATGAACTAGTTTTCGGCTTATTAGGCCATCTTCAGATAACTACTGGCTATTGTTTAGAAGGAGCTTGTGTTCTTACGAACCAAACCTACTGGACTAAGATACAACGCACTTACATACGATCTTTAATTGTGGTATTGTCTTTGGAATTTCCAAACGGATCTTTTCACTTTTTGTTCTGTAAAACTGGTCTGTAACATAAAAAATCACATTTTATGGTTTGTCAGTACCATGTATGACAACAATTAAAATTATTTAGAATACACATTATTACAAATTTACAATCGCCCAAAACAAAACAATTATTACGAGAGCAGATACAAGTAGTACCTTGGTCCTCATGGACAAAAGTAAATATGTTGAAAAAGTGAAACAACTCCTCACACCTAATACCTACAGTGTCCTTAACAAAGACTCCACATAACCTTTAATGAAGAAATTAAAAACTTAACCAAGTCCTGCAAAAGTGCAACTGTTCACAACAAATACCAAAAAAATTGTAAATTTGTAATAATGAGTATTCTAAATAATTCTAATTGTTGTCATACATGGTACTGACAAACCATAAAATGTGATGTTTTATGTTAAAGAACAGTTTTACAGAACAAAAAGTCAAAAGACCCGTTTGACAATTCCAAATACAAAACCACAACTAAAGATCGTATGTAAGTGCGAGGTATCTTAGTCCAGAATGTTTGGTTCGTAAGAACACAAGTTCCTTGTAAATAATAGCCAGTAGTTATCTGAAGATGACCTAATAAGCCGAAAACTAGTTCATACAAATAAAAATCAGTAGAACAAAAAACCGCCTAAGTGTTATTCAACCCTCAACATGGAATTGTTCTGTCAAGAATAGACGGGAGAATCCATAAATGAGATTAAAAGATCAAAGTTTGTCTACCATTTCTACGGAGGCAGGAGGCAGGAACTTACTGTAACAACAACAATAAATTAAAAACTTAATAACAGTTCATTCACAGTTTACGATAAAAATAGAAAGTAACTGATCTGCTGTCTGTGTCTGCATAACATGCGTTTATCTGCTTGTAGCCCCTGAAAACGGCGAAGTTAACACGAAAAATAGAGTTCCGCAACCTCACTTTCCACCCTTCTGCATGACTATTCACAATATCCAAATGGTGATATGAACCCCGATTACAACATGATTTTTGAGCAGACTTTCAAAAAATTGGAATCAATAGGAGAACACTGGTGATTGTTTGCAGTATTCAACTACTTATCACTTGGCGAGAAAAGCAGCGAACGGTGGACGGATTAAGATTTCTTTTATTTGCCTATTTAATTTCATACTTTATTCTATTTATCTTGGAACTGAGAGAGTCAAAGTATTTCACACCTGGCTCGATTTCTACGTTTATTACAGGAAATAATAGGAATAAAAAACCAAAACTCGGTTATTTGAGAAGCCGGTTATTTTGAGCGGTTTTAATAACCGGAAAGTGGTTGTTTCAGCAATAGCCGCCATCCCTAGTGCTACGACTAGCCTGAGCGCTGTTTCCCACGTTCATATAGGCAAATGCTTGGATGGCCCCCACCTTCCGCCTCATAAAATTCGATACACAAATATTTAAAATACGAGTACCACCAGACAGAATAAAGTTTACATAATTAACAGACCGATAACTCATCCGAATTTCTCTCCTTAGTTAACTGAAGCTTGCCGTAACTCGAAGGGCATTCGGTCAGCAAAGTTAAATAAAAATACATTTATCAAAGCTTGAGTACAATGGAGCCTGTACTGGACGGGGTAAATGCTCATGGAAAGAAGACTACTTCCAATGATTATGCCTTTCACTACATATGAAGTGGTGCTGACAGTGAACTTTACTGTTCACCACAGTTTATTCGTGGACAATATAGCTAAGACACAATTCAAATTTCAATATTATTGCAGCCACAACAGAATTGTGAAATAAAACAGTCTCAGCTGCGTTTTAATATAGATACCGGTATCCTAAATTATTGTAGCGTATTTTTCGATCTATGGAAGACTACTTACAATTATTCTGTATTTTACTACTCACGAAATGGTGCTATAACAGTGAACTTCAGTTTACTCTGCGTCACAGTTTATTTGTGACAACAAATATAAAACAAAACTCAAATTTCAGTATTATTTGCAGCTGAAATAACATAGTGAAATAAAAGTACTCCAGCTATTTCTTAATTTAGATATCGATAACCTAAATTACTGTAGCGTATTTTTCGATTTACAGCTCTGCTTTATAGCTTGTCTTTTCTGGCTTTGACTATTGTGTGGTTTTGAGTAGATATTTATCACTCTCCCAGATTTTTTCCCCTAAATGCAACAGTTAAAAATGACAGACAAAAATACACGGATATGGAGTATTTCATTGTTTCCAAAATGTAAATTCAAAAATTTTGTATAAAGTTTGGCTGTTTCATAAAAACTAAAATTGATTATTAATTTATCTCTATGTCAAATCATTGTATTCATGTGGGTGAGTGATGAAGTTGAATATTAGTCATATAAAACTAAACACGACATTCTTAATCAGAGAGCGAGGTGTCGCAGTGATTATAGCACACTGGACTCGCATTCGGGAGGACGATGGTTCAAACCCGCGTCTAGCCATTCTGATTTCGGTTTCCCGTGATTTCCCTAATTCGCTTCACGCAAATTCCGGGATGGTTCCTGTGAAAGGGCACGGCCGATTTCCTTCCCCATCCTTCCTTAATCCGATGAACCCAATGACCTCACTGTTTGGTCCATTCCTCAAGTCAAACAATCAACCAACCATTAATAACCGAAACGATATGTAACTCTGAATGTGGGCAAAACATGCCTATTTTGTGACAGTAAGCAAGGTGAAAGAACAAGTCAAATAAAATGTAATAAGATGTAGTATGAAAAACTTTTTTATGAACTAACAAGACTAATTGTAATCAGTTTTATAAAAATGATAGCTTATCGTCTGACCGTTGGGAAAACAAAAATGTGTCAGTGGCAGAAGTCACGGAGTGTGTGAGTGGGAGGCAGCTGCATCATTTACTTATTAGAAAAGTGGTATGGGAAACTTGTTATTTGACTTCGATTTTTGACATTAACTATACGTGTCTTGCTCCAGACAGACATAAAACAAAAAAACATTAAGCAGTTAGTGTTGAGTTACTTGAAGTTAGTGCACCGAAAATGAGTGTTAATTTATAATTACAAAACGTTACTATTGTTGCTTTAACAGTTCCTATTCATTTTCTAGCGTGTGGTGTTAAAACATGGGTTTTGCGCCATTCTATTCACACACAAAATAATTGTTACGAAGCTATTATTTTTGCACATATTTTGGTGGAGTACAAATGCTAAAACAGCTCACTGCAATGCCAAATACCGAAAGTATTTGCAGCAGCCTGTCGGGCTGTCTCCATCAGCTCCACCTTCAAGTTCATGTATTATTATTATTATTATTATATTACTACTACGTACAAGGTCTCTCGAAATTGATGCAAATGTCATATGTTTATCGTCTGGGAAAAACGCACTAATAAAATACACAATATGGCAACATTGTAGGAAATTAGAGTGGTTTATGCTTATCTCACATCTCGTGAAGGCTATGCGTGGCTCCAAGGGTGACCATATTATAGTTTGTAGGGTGGGGGTAGGGGTGGTTTCTTGGCTCTTCAGTGTATCTGTCGCTCTTTATTCATGGCACAAAAAGATATGACACAATTAAAATCTCAGTATTGTTGCAACCACAACAGCATAGTTCTCTACAATGCCAAACACTGAATGTAAATGCATTAATTTACAATCTACATTCAAAATGCTTTCGGTAGGCGAATATACATGCTTCTGGAAGGTGAATCATGTGACTAAGGCGCCGTCCTATGTGTCCGATGACCGTCATGGCTGTTGTAAACTACAAAATTTCAGTGTCTGTAGGTTACTGCCACAACTTTACAAGCGTTGAATGTTAACATAGACATCATATGTTACAAGATGAAGTAAACGGTACTACTGATAGTTTTTTTTAGTGTTATTTGCCTTCTTCGTCCTGCAGTTTTGTCAGAACGCGTACTTTAAATTAGGTACATGACAATAAGCAAAAGATTAATGCCGCAAGCCTGAAAATGTTCTGACTTTGAGTCGACAAGATGTCCAATGAACACGTGTCATAGGCAGAGCTTATAATCGAGGTGGACGCAGAATCAAAGAGGATCTGGATATTTTCCTAATGAATGTTCATCCGTTTGGTTAGTGAGTGACTTCTAAAAGCATCAGTAGTGGTTGGTGGCAGACCTCGAATGATAATCCATCGACTGTGCAGGTCAGAGACGCAGTAATATCTGGTGTTCCGCGAAGAAGACTTACACATTCCTGACGATATGTGAACGGACTTTGTCTAAAATACGGCTTGTTGCCTAAAGGAGTGCATCAGTTCTTAGCATTTGTTCAAACTGATTTCAGTACTAAGGGGTAGGTTTTCACGGTCGGCGTCTTCATTAGTATAACTTCCGGGCTGAGAGGCCGTCGTCGATTTGGAAAACTTCTTCTTCCTAACGTTTCGTTGCCAACTGTGGGCAACATCTTCCGTGGTGAGTCAACGACTGCCTGTCAGGCCGTGGAGGCCCCGTTTTTATAGAGCGCATAGCGGACACCACCATACGTCACGTGGGGCCGACTGTAATCTCTAACTAATGTCATTATTCTCGATTGAAGGTAATGGATTCTCACATCGTTGATGCATTGATGCAAAGTCGACGCCCATATCTTATCGAACTTTAAGCCCTCTGTTGCTAAAGAGCTCCGAATTGTGTCCTGTAAAATAGCGGTGTGTAAAGTAACTATGTCGTGCTGTAATCGAGTGTCGAATTCGAAAAGTTCGTGCACATATGGAGTACCTTCTCCTTCAGCATGACAATGCTAGACTACGCACGAGCGCTGCGACATCTGCAACAATCCGATGCCTTGGCTCATCCGATTGTCATCTGTTTCCAGAACTTAAACCAGGCCTTCCAGGACTTCACTTCGATAGTGATGAAGCGGTGCACGCAGAGATGGGGCTGTGGCTCCGTCAACGAAGTCAAACAGTCTACAGACAGTATTAACAAACTGGTTTCTCGTCGGGAGCAATTTGTTCGTCGTCAGGCTGACTATGTTGAGAAAGAAATATGTAGACACGATGAATAAAGATGTATAACGACTGTTTTATTTAAAAAGCCCTAAGAGTTTTTACATAAGAAATTATGAGGCGTTAGTTTTCAGCACGCCCTCGTAAACCTGCGTGACTCTGTGATCAAAGAGGCAGAGGAAATAAAACTGTGGACAATTTTGTCTAACACTACAGCGGCTTCCACTCAAGTACCACTTGCGATACTGTGTATCGCAACTTTGATAAGAATACCCCCACCTAAGATGATGTTACATGGCAGCCGAAAGTATCGACTTGCACCACCAGGACACAACGTCCAGTTCCCCAGTTATTATACCCCACCTCCCTCACTTCAGAAGGCAGGCGATTCGTTCCAACTGATGGAAGGAGGGGCGTGGACCAAAGTCTACAACTGATTATTTTTCATAGGAACGTCACACATCGATTGTAGATGATGGGTAGAAACAACGTTATAAACTTCCTTCAACACTACACTGTTGTTAGGCTGGCAACATGAAAAGCTTTTGCCATGATTTTAATCTCACCTTCAACGATCTGGTCTTACTCCATGATATGATGTTACTACCTTCTGATCAATACGGGGCATTTCAAAAAATAAATATTTCTATAGACTGTGTGATATAACATACACTCCTGGAAATTGAAATAAGAACACCGTGAATTCATTGTCCCAGGAAGGGGAAACTTTATTGACACATTCCTGGGGTCAGATACATCACATGATCACACTGACAGAACCACAGGCACATAGACACAGACAACAGAGCATGCACAATGTCGGCACTAGTACAGTGTATATCCACCTTTCGCAGCAATGCAGGCTGCTATTCTCCCATGGAGACGATCGTAGAGATGCTGGATGTAGTCCTGTGGAACGGCTTGCCATGCCATTTCCACCTGGCGCCTCAGTTGGATCAGCGTTCGTGCTGGACGTGCAGACCGCGTGAGACGACGCTTCATCCAGTCCCAAACATGCTCAATGGGGGACAGATCCGGAGATCTTGCTGGCCAGGGTAGTTGACTTACACCTTCTAGAGCACGTTGGGTGGCACGGGATACATGCGGACGTGCATTGTCCTGTTGGAACAGCAAGTTACCTTGCCGGTCTAGGAATGGTAGAACGATGGGTTCGATGACGGTTTGGATGTACCGTGCACTATTCAGTGTCCCCTCGACGATCACCAGTGGTGTACGGCCAGTGTAGGAGATCGCTCCCCACACCATGATGCCGGGTGTTGGCCCTGTGTGCCTCGGTCGTATGCAGTCCTGATTGTGGCGCTCACCTGCACGGCGCCAAACACGCATACGACCATCATTGGCACCAAGGCAGAAGCGACTCTCATCGCTGAAGACGACACGTCTCCATTCGTCCCTCCATTTGTGGTGTCACCGCCAGACACCACACTTGCTAGGTGTTAGCTTAAATCGGCCGCGGTCCATTAGTACATGTCGGACCCGCGTGTCGCCACTGTCAGGATCGCAGACCGAGCGCCACCACAAGGCAGGTCTCGAGAGACGTACTAGCACTCGCCCCAGTTGTACGACGACGTTGTTAGCGACTACACTGATGTAGCCTTTCTCTCATTTGCCGAGAGACAGTTAGAATAGCCTTCAGCTAAGTTAATGGCTACGACCTAGCAAGGCGCCATTTGTACCATTGCATGTATCTCAAGATAGTCTCACTTGTATCATCAAGAATGCTGTATACCAAAGGACGATATAAAAGTTAAGTGTTCTAGTAGCTACGTTCTTTTCTTTATCACATTCATTACGAATCCTGTTCCAGACTTCGCGCCAGTCGGCGTGTGTGTACGTGTGCCCTTTCGGCTACCCGTCTCTGTGGACTGGCTGCCTTGTCAGTCCACTACACCATTCACGCCTGTCGCGACACCACTGGAGGCGGGCTGCACGATGTTGGGGCGTGAGCGGAAGACGGCCTAACGGTGTGCGGGACCGTAGCCCAGATTCATGGAGACGGTTGCGAATGGTCCTCGCCGATACCCCAGGAGCAACAGTGTCCCTAATTTGCTGGGAAGTGGCGGTGCGGTCCCCTACGGCACTGCGTAGGATCCTACGGTCTTGGCGTCCATCCGTGCGTCGCTGCGGTCCGGTCCCAGGTCGACGGGCACGTGCACCTTCCGCCGACCACTGGCGACAACATCGATGTACTGTGGAGACCTCACGCCCCACGTGTTGAGCAATTCGGCGGTACGTCCACCCGGCCTCCCGCATGCCCACTATACGCCCTCGCTCAAAGTCCGTCAACTGCACATACGGTTCACGTCCACGCTGTCGCGGCATGCTACCAGTGTTAAAGACTGCGATGGAGCTCCGTATGCCACGGCAAACTGGCTGACACTGACGGCGGCGGTGCACAAATTCTGCGCAGCTAGCGCCATTCGACGGCCAACACCGCGGTTCCTGGTGTGTCCGCTGTGCCGTGCGTGTGATCATTGCTTGTACAGCCCTCTCGCAGTGTCCGGAGCAAGTATGGTGGGTCTGACACACCGGTGTCAATGTGTTCTTTTTTCCATTTCCAGGAGTGTATTTCTAAACCTGTCTACCGTTACCTGACACATTTTACATGAAAATAACCATCACCATCTTGCTTTCGTATAAGTCACCACTACCACCACCACCAACACCACCACCACCGTCACCTTTAATACTGCTGCTACAACCCGTACCATAACTTCCACCACCGCCACCACCTGGGATTTAATTGTGAAAGATATCGCTTTTGTAGGACAGTATTTTGCGTGGCGGCCTACCTGAAGCAGGTGAGCACTCGCTCCGCCAGCACGTCATAGGTGCCGGCAGGGAATTCGAGCACTTCTCGGCAGGCGCTGGCGACAGCAAGAGCTATAGTGTCGCCCTTGGTGTCCAGCACTCGCCTCGCCGCCTCCTGCATCTCCGTCGCGTTCTGCCGCAGCCGGCACACCTGCGGGTACAGCTCCACCATGCGCTTCCACATCTCCTTGTTCGTCATCGCCGCTTGCTGCAACACACACGTCCGTACCGAGGCGCAGCAGATCAGTTACAGGGGTCTCTTAAATGTCCCTACGTTGTTCCCGATATGGGAGAAACAGAGATAATACATCAGAAAATGTTCGCGTATAGTGGTTGCACGAAATAATACGAACACCCTCCTCATCAGCGCATATACAACATAAAAAAGATGAGAAAGTTCACACAGGAACAGCAGCCATAAACATTTAATTATCAAGTATACTCCATTCAAAATTTGCAGACCACCTTAAACAGCATTAACACAGGACAAGCACAATAGAACCGGATATCAGTAGCATGAAAATCAGTAAAACCAGTAATCTCCTTATTTTTCAAGAAAATTACCACATTCACAAAACAATAACACACAATTAACGATTACGTACCGACCACATGAACGTTGGAAGCCAGACACTGAATATGATCACTTCCATTTACGCATTGTAAGCAGCGCATGGTAGGAAAGTTGTCTGGAGGTATGATTGTCACACACTGAAGCGCCAAAGAAACTGGTCTAGGCATGCGTATTCAAATACGGATATATGTTAACAGGCAGAATATGACGCTGCAGTCGGCAGCGCCCATGTAAGACGAAAAGTGTCTCGCGCAGTTGTTAGATCGGTTACTGCTGCTACAGTGGCAGGCTATCAAGATTTAAGTGAGTTCGAACGTGGTGTTATGGTCGACGCACGATCGATGGGACACAGTATCTCAGAGGTAGCGATGAAGTGGGGATTTTCCCGTACGATCATTTCACGACTATACCGTTAATATCAGGAATCCGGTAAAACATCTCCGACATCGCTGCGGCCGGAGAAAGATGCTGCAAGAACGGGACCAGCGATGATTCAAGAGAATCGTTCAACGTGACGGAAGAGCAACCCTTCAGCAAACTGCTGCAGATTTTAATGCTGGGCCAACAACAAGTGTCAGTGTGCGAACCATTCAACGAAACATCATCGAAATGGTATTTCGGAGCCGAAGACCCACTCGTGTACCCTTGATGATTTCACGACACAAAGCTTTACGCCTCGCCTGGGCCCATCAACACCGGCATTGGACTGTTGATGACAGGAAACATATTGCCTGGTCGGACGAGTCTCGTTTCAAATTATATCGAGCGGATGAACGTTTACGGGTGTGGAGACAACCTCATGAATCCGTGGACCCTGTATGTCAGCAGGGGATTGTTCAAGCTGGTGAAGGCTCTATGATGGTGTGGCACGTGTGCAGTTGGAGTGATATGGGACCCCTGGTACGTCTAGATACGACTCTGACTGGCGAATAGTACGTAAGCATCCTGTCTAGTTGTGCATTCCGACGGACTTGGACAATTCCAACAGGACAATGCGACACCCCACACGTCCATAATTGCTACAGAGTGGTTCAGGAACACTCTTACGAGTTTAAACATTTCCGCTGGCCACCAGACTCCACAGATATGAACATTATTGAGCATATCTGGAATGCCTTGCAACGTGCTGTTCAGGAGACATCTACACCCCTCGTACTCTTACGATTCATGGTGTCATTTCACTCCAGCACTACTTCAGGCATTACTTGAGTCCATGACACGTCGTGTTGCAGCACTTCTGCGTGCTCGCAGGGGCCCTACACGATATTACGTTGGTGTACCTGTTTCTTTGGGTCTTCAGTGTATGTCCCGCATTGAACTGCCGTTTGGAGTGACATCTTATGGCGGTGATGAGAAGACATCGTGGTTTCAGTAATGCCTTACTCAGAAGAGTTAGGACACCATGACTGGGCGTCTCTCATACTCCACTGCGCAATGATTGACGACTGGGTAGGTTACTAAATTATACCTTTATCTTTCAAATTAATTACGCAACAAAACATCATTACATCCTCGATCTCTTACATAAAAGGGACTGAAATGTCCGACAGGTGTAGAAAACAAAGTGGAAACAATCTTTCATCCCGTCATCCTGAGTGCTTTTTCGTTGGACTTTGAGAGCTTCAATAACGTGAATGCCCGCAGTGAGTGTTTATCACTGCCTGACAGCTACATGGCATGCTCTGTATAAGTCTACGGAGGTCACTGTGTGGAACACGATCGCATTCTTGAGTGAGAGCCGATGAGAGTTCTTGGAGAGTCTGTGGTGGGACACGACAACTACAAACACGTCTGTCAAGCATGTCCCACAAATGCACGATGGGGCTTAGACCGGGACTCACCGCCCGTTATTCCATTACTTCAATGTCCAGGCTTCGCAAGACATCAGTGCTGACGCCCTCCACGTGATCCCTAGCATTAGAAGGGACTAAGAGCCACCACCGTATGCAGAATCCAGCACATGGTCCAACAGTATCTGTTCGATGTACAGCCTGGCAGTACAGAAACCATGAACGAAGACAAGATCCGTATGACTGTCAACACTAAAGCCTCACCTCACCATTACAGAACCTTAGAAATCTGTCGATTTTCTGAACATATGGAAGGTAGCACTCACCACGGGTCTCCACACACGAATATGGCCATCACCTTGCGTCAGAGAACATCTGGACTCGTCTGTGAGCAAAACGTTTCGCCAGTGACTAAGTTGCTAGTTGAAATGAAAGGCATAACCGATAGCGACCTGCAAGATGTTGTCGTGTCAAGCAGAGTACTTCAGTCTGATCAGATACAGCGGCTCCAGCGGCCCTTCTGAGATCGTCTTGTAGTGCTGTGGCGGCGTCCGTGCGACGCCGCAACGCAGAGATGGCCGGATATCGGTCTTCACTTGGGGTTGTAATGCGTTGGCGACCTTGTTCAAACCGTCTTGTGTACTGACCTGTCTACCTGTAGTGTATCCATAACCTATGGACGACAGATGGAGAGACGTTGGCATCTGCCACAACACGACGGAAAGGCCATCCATTTTTATGAAACAGGCTGCCCTTGCAACATGGATTGCATTAACATGTCGCTTTCCATATGCTTGGTTGAATAGACCGTCCGCAAATAACAACTGCCATCTGTGTACCTTAGTAGAAAGCAGTGGGACACTGATACTCAAAAATGGTTCAAATGGCTCTGAGCACTATCGGACTTAACGTCTGAGGTCATCAGTCCCCTAGCCTTAGAACTACTTAAACCTAACTAACCTAAGGACATCACACACATCCATGCCCGAGGCAGGATTACAACCTGCGACTGTAGCTGTCGCGCGGTTTCAGACTGAAGCGCCTAGAACCGCTCGGCCACTGGATCGGCCCACTGATACTCACTTCCTTCTGTGGGCCCCTGCCACTGTAACGCATAACAGAGCCAATAGATGGCGAATGATTTTAATTGTTGCATAAATTGAAAGCGCAGATCTCAAGCTATGCAATAAGACTTCCGATGCCGCCTGTCTAAAAAAATAAAATAGATAAAACATACCGGAAGTTAATTCACGTGTTCCCCTAATTATTTTGAACAGCGTTCGTTTATAACCAGTATACTTACTGTCTGCAAATCATGTGTGTTGTGTATGTGAGTGAATCAATATGTATTTGAGGCTGGTTGAGGTGGAACAAATAAAAGAAACATTATAAAAAATCACGCATGATAGACATGTTTAGCTAGTGTGACAGCACTCTTCTTGTGAAGGTTATTACGCACTGTGACGCACTGTTGGGACTAATTAACGCAATTCTTTGCCGTGGACTCTTTACGGCAGATTTCTTCACCGTGCTACGCAAAGAATCGGGTTCACCTCTACGTTTGATCCAAGGAAGGCAGGAAGGAGGAAGTTTGCTGCTCTGCTGAAAGAACGTATGTGAACGAAGCAAAGTTTCTGATGTTTTTCAGAAAACGTTGTAATTTGTAGCTCAAAATATAAAACACGACATACTCGTATTTTGGATTCGCATTTTTTTTTCGCGATATAGTTGTTCTCAAACGATCGTAGGGAAACTACTGGTAAAATATCTTTAGTTGTTTCATATTGTAGGTCTCACATCACAGCCTGTTGATGTGGTGGTTATCTGTTCGTTATTGGTCATATTTATTTTGATACTTCAAAGGGGGGTAATTCACTGCCCGTTGTTCAAAGAATTTACAGTGAATTAAAAGGGGTAATTGCAGTTGCCAATCTCAGGAAAACAGAAACTGGCAGTCTGAAATTCTCGTCATATTTCTGAATCTGTATATCTACATCAGGGTAAAACGCAGGGTGAAAAAAAGTGACCCAGCCAGGATTCGTTCCCACAGTCACACGCTCTTCCGCTAGGCCAACATATTAGGTGGTGATTACACCACGCTTCATGTTTTCTCAATACACAGCAACTCTCTCGAATTAGGGTGGCTGTTCATCATCAGGTGGTAATGGCTTCACTTCCATTTAGACAGTTTGTACGAAATATTTATAAATTATATACAAAAGCGTTCCTTATGAATCAGTATATCTGTTAGTCATAACCAGATAAAATCGGTACAGAAGTACCTGTGATTAGCCTGCATGTAAAGACGGAAGCGAGCAAGTGACTTTAGTTTAATATATATATATATATATATATATATATATATATATATATATATATATATATATATATATATATATATATATATATATATATCCTACCTTTCCCTCCGTTTCACCTCTACTTCCTCCCCTCTTTCCTCGATCTCATTACCAACTCGCTCTTCCTTCCCCTACATTCACTACCTTTTCTCATCTTTGCCCTGCCGTCCCTCTCCACTTTCCACCTACACTCATCTAGATCTTTCACTCCCACACTGCTCTGTCATTTCACTTAGATGTTAAATAAAACACATCAACATAATTAAAACGACATAATGCACATATGACAAATCACAGATGAAGAGAACATTTTTAGATAAACTGAAAACCAAAACTAGTGGCCAAGTTGGCAACACTACACAAAAAAAATACACAGATGAGTATGTTTGTCAAGGAGTATGCAAACATACATTACTGATGATACATCGTGTCGTATTTCAGTAAATGTGTAGTGCTGCAGAGAAACGTAGATTATGCATAAAACATCACTGCCAAACGAAGGAATGCATCAAAAATGGACAAGTTAACGACAATTCCTGGTGTAAGCGAAAATCGAACACTAAATAAAGTAAGTAAAAAATTACATCTCAGTATTTTATTTTATTTTAGTAAAGAATTTTTTTAACTCTACAAAGCATGTCAAAATTGTAAATACGATTCGTTACCTCTGACGAAGTCTTATATCAGCAAAACGAAATGCATACGGTGATACAAATAAGCATATTCTAGTAGTTCTACAGACGGATTTTGATATCTTTAATAACTGGAAAGAAACTACGAACACAGTAATTACACACATGTGCATATGGGAACTTGGTCTTTCTCTACATATTCACCCTTCAGTACGACAGATTTTTCCTAACGGTGGAACATTTGACGAAGTCCTCGGTTGAAGAGGTCTGCATTTTCGCTTTTCAGAAGGAGTTCCTCTTCGAAAGCCCCTTCGTTCGCATTCTGGAAATGCCTATTACACAATAGTTTCTTCAGCCGAGGAAAGAGGTAGATGTCCCTGGGTATAATTCCACGAAAATAGGGAGAGTGAGGCAAAATTTGATAGCGAAAAGAAGCGCAGAATAAGTTGAGACGTTGCCGTGAAGCAAAAACAACATTTCGGACTGCCCCTCACCACCCAATACCCCTCCCCCCCCCACCCGCCCCCGCCCCTCCCACCACAAAAAAAACCACACTTAGCATCAACTCAGACGATGACTGATGACTGTTGGATATTCACTTTCTCGGTGGTGTTGAATACACAAGTTTCCACTGATTTCTTGGCGTCTTTGTGTCGTAGTGCGAAGCCCATTACTCGTCCTTGCTGATTACATGGCCATAATATTTCCGCAGTTGCGGCGGTTGTGCAGGTATTTTGAATGACTGTGTGACTGTGAGCAACAGCGGATCATAGTGGTTGGCGTCCTTCGTTATGTTGAAAATTTTGTGCAAGTTGTTGAAAATTTATCCATAACTGATTTCCACTTTTTCTACTGGCGCCTTGATTGTGATGCGTCTGGCTTCGAGCAACAGCACCGCCACACCTATTGCGCTTCCTGGTTCTTCACGCAGAGAGAGAGAGAGAGAGAGAGAGAGAGACAGAGAATTTGGCACTTAAAACCTTTAAACTTCCCTTATACACGGTGAGGAGAATGAAACTGTCGTGGAAAATAGTTCGTGCACCGTAATACAGACGACCCAGCTTATTCATAAACAAAAACCTAATATTTTGTATTTTCTACAGTATTTATTAATGTTTTAACAGGTTTTCTGCTGCCTGTGTTTCTGATATTTTTTAGCGTTCCTTGCAAGGATGCTGCTCCAGCTCCTTGAAATGTGCTAAAAATCTAAGAGTATCTGTCTGGAGCCTAATCAAATGGAACAAACCAATAAAACTAATAGTAGGAAAAGTATGTGTCAGACAGATTCATAATCATTAGCAACTGCAGTTAATCAGCGAAAGAAGTTGCTAAGAAAACACTCGTTCGGCCGATTCTCGGAGACAGTTCATCATTCCGGAACAATTACCAGGTATGATTAACAGAGCGAATAGAAAATATCGGAAGAAGAACGAAGATTTTCGTTTGAGTTTGTTTAGTAGAAGCGAGAAAATAGCACAGTTATTCATCAAGATGCAGTAGCGGACACCTCAGGAGAGGCATCGTGCATCACTGAGAGTTTTAATGTTAAAATTCTGAGACGGGATGTTCTAAGAAGAACCGGGCAACTTTATTTGCTACCACGTAAATTGCCCTTAACGACCATGACAGAGAAATCAGAAATTCCGGCTCATATGATGACTTACCGACAGTCATACCTCCCATATACCATTCGCGAAAGGAAAATTAAAGGAAATAAAAGGTGCCGAAAGTACCCTCGGTCTTACCACGTAAGTTAGCTTGCGAAGCATAAATGTGGAAAGGTAACAATAGCTCACACACGGTTTTGCTATTTAGAGCACAATAAATTGGGAAGGAGTACTGTTTCATTTTTATGGAATTATTATTATTATTGTTATTATTCCTTTGTTGGGGACAAATAAAGACCACGTAAATTCAACTGGCCCTTTTTCCGAGTCTTAACTGCCGCCCAATGCTCCTGAATTCGTTTCCAGTTTTGTTCTTTTCTGTCTTGGGTCCACTCCTTCCCTGTCTTCAGTTTTGGCTTTCTCTGGAGGCCGTTGCAAGTTCGTAGTTTTTCTTTTAGCCGATCACGCTTCTGGATATCTTTAGCAGAAATTTACAGTTCTGGCATTTCTCCTTCGACTTCTGTGAACCATGGACCTTTGATTTTATTATCTTGAAAGAAGGTTAATATTCTTTTGGATATTCTTCCCGGGCTCATTCAAGTCATGTAGACATAAAAGGCATTCACTGTTTTCTGAATCGTGTCACTTACCTTATCCACGTGTTTATATAGTTCGTAGTTCTGACGTTTGCTGTACTCTCTCTTTTCTTTGATGAAAATCCATGATTCTTCTCAAAATCATTCCTTCTTTGGCCTTAAGTTTCTCCATTTCACCTTTCTTGTCCATTGTAAGAGCCTCTGCCAGTGTAATAACACTGTAGTAGTGTCTAATTTTGGCATTTAAGAATATCGATCTCTCATTTTAGTTACTTGGCAGGCCATTTCCATTTTGTGAATGCGCAAAACGAAGGCTTCTTTCTCTAATAGGTGCGGCTCTATCCATTCATCTCGGTATTTAAACTTTTCTGCCTGGTCAATTTTTCCAAGTTGAACCTCCTATTCTCTAGCCGCTGATTTTATGTTACTCATAAAGTGCATGTTGTCAGAGGAGATTATTATTATTATTATTATCACAAGGGACGATGAAAATGTTTCCGTTCGGAAGTCGTAATTCAAATGGCTCTGAGCACTATGGGACTTAACATCTATGGTCATCAGTCCCCTAGAACTTAGAACTACTTAAACCTAACTAACCTAATGACATCACACAACACCCAGTCATCACGAGGCAGAGAAAATCCCTGACCCCGCCGGGAATCGAACCCGGGAACCCGGGCGCGGGAAGCGAGAACGCTACCCCACGACCACGAGCTGCGGACGAAGAATGCCAATCAGGCCAAATCGGCATGAGCAATCAACCCACCGACGCATAAGTTTGAAGTCACCCAGTTGCTAAAACATTGTGTCCTGCTGCGTGAACAAGTCCGTAACTGGCTGTTCCACATCCTCGTCCGGCAGGAATCGACGAACCTTCAGGGCCTTTTTAAGGGACCGAAGGAGCCATTATCGCATGGTGAGAGATCAGGACTGTACGGCGGATGCTCGAGTGTCTCCCACTTGAACTGGCGTAACATCTGCTTTACGACATTTGCGTGCGCTATAATGAAACAGCAGCACCCATTGTCGCAACAGCTTTCGCCACCTGTAACAGTACGCTCAAGGGACGTGTTGCCTTCAGCACTGAAAAGCATCAGATGCCTCAGGCAAACAGCCGTGGATGAGGCTAACTTCCCAGATCGACCAACAACTTGTGTCGAACCGCTACCAGCACCAAACTTGATACACCATTCCATTTCGCGCTTTTTGTGGTATCGCGTATTCATTCCAGCCTACCAGCATATCACGGTTGACAATGGAATTGCAAGTTTCCGTTAAAGCCGATGGCAGTCGTGCGGGATCCGACGTCCCCAATGTAGTACACCCACTGAGCCACGCCTCTAGCGGCTCTTAAACCTCTGTATAGGGAAAGTACGGCAAACTTGCCAGTGGCCGCCATTTTGAGCCCACTGCCCAGCTGGTGACCATGTATCACCAGTGGCGCAGTGGGCCCAAAATGGCGGCCATTGGTAAGTTGGCCGTACTTCAGCGGCAATGGACTAGGGGCGCGCTCTGCTGCCACGATGAAAGATGACCGGCAGCAGCGACTCAGCCCCACCAGCGCTCAGAGCCACTTCACTACGACAGTATAGTCGTACTATAGTGCAGAAGACCTCATTCATGTTGACACCGATAGATGGATTCAGTTTCTTGTTACATCATTTGTACTGCGTCTCATACGCTTGGAGAAACACAAGTTAAATAAATCATCTGTTTGATGTGTTAACGTCTTCGCTAATCATTTCTGCTCCTGTTCAACTTTCCTACGACCACAGTTGCTGCACACTCAGTTGCCCACCTCACCTTACCATTGTGTACAAATTTGTACACAACAGTTATCGACAGACATGCTGCGCAATTTCATTCTTCGATGGATGTGTACCGGTCTTTGTCCTTTGGCAATCAAGAAAAGACGAACAGCACGTTGATCTTGTTTCGACGCATTTGGTAATAACGTCACCACAGTTCACACTTCCGCCGGCCGGAGTGGCCGTGCGGCTCTAGGCGCTACAGTCTGGAGCCGCGTGTCCGCTACGGTCGCAGGTTCGAATCCTGCCTCGGGCATGGATGTGTGTGATGTCCTAAGGGTTAGTTAGGTTTAAGTAGTTCTAAGTTCTAGGGGACTGATGACCACAGCAGTTAAGTTCCATAGTGCTCAGAGCCATTTGAACCATTTTTTGAGTTCACACTTCCGCATTTATCGCATGTACGTTGGAAAGACGCGAATGCCTCACTAGTCCCTGACTATATGTCGATGCTCATAGGCCCGCATCGGAGTCACGCTACGTTGCATATACGCTGCAGCAACGCCCTTAAACGGTAACTTTTCGATTGCTCCATATATTACCGTTACTACTATTCATGTCAAAAGCAATAAGCAACTCTAAAATACCAAATACTTTTAATATTCATGTAAAGTTAATAAACGGCAACTAGATTTCGGCTCAGAAACGAGCTACGTCCATTTCACTGAACTGCACAGAAAGAGTTCTTCCCAGGAGCACCGTACAAGGTACGAGAATGGAAATACATGCTTGTACCAGCCCGTGTTTTACATCATATTTATTCACCTCT
This sequence comes from Schistocerca nitens, assembly GCF_023898315.1. Lineage (NCBI taxonomy): Eukaryota > Metazoa > Arthropoda > Insecta > Orthoptera > Acrididae > Schistocerca > Schistocerca nitens. Next base: position 259,999,361 of record NC_064616.1, read on the forward strand.
GATGCCAGGAAGTAGCATTTCGCATGCAGAATTTAATACACCTTAATAAGCTATGCCTTGATTTGAGCCGCTTATCGTTGAGCTGCGAACCGTGAGATGGGTGTCCTGTAGAGACAGCCTGCTTGGCTCTCTCGTTATAGGCTGCTGCTTCCCTTTCCACTGTTGGTGGCAGGATGTCAAGTAGTAACGTTTCTTAGTTGGGGTTGGATATGGTTCAAATGGTTCTGAGCACTATGGGACTTAACTTCTGAGGTCATCAGTCCCCTAGAACTTAGAATTACTTAAGCTTAACTAACCTAAGGACATCACACACATCCATGCCCGAGGCAGGATTCGAACCTGCGACCTTAGCGGTCGCGCGGTTCCAGACTTTAGCGCCTAGAACCCCTCGGTCACTCCGGCCGGCAGGTTGGATATAGCCAGACGTTTATCAGAGTGCAGATTTAACTGATAATTGGTTTTCACAACTGATAGTTTGGCTCTGCACGTTGTGCTACCATAGACCTTTGACTTCATGTTTTAACAGTTTTTCTAACATGATGCAGCTTGGTCTAGAGTTTACACGACGAAACTGTTACAGAATTATAGCTCCCCATGAGACGCTCAGATTTCTTGTAGCTCGCCTGTAGCCATGGTAAAATCAATTTCTTCGTGGATAATTTCATTCGCGAAACTAAGGGAATTATCACCTTGGAACATACAACCGTCAACTACGAATAATGCCTACGTCACTGAATGAACTTCGTCATCTAAACTGTTTCCTTAATCTCAGCTCTTATCATTCCTGCCCAAGAATTGATGTCCATGCCATTAACCACTCTCCATTGTGCTTCGTTGCTCAATAAGTGTGTAGACTGTATACTTCCCCTGACGAAATGATGTCGGATTTTTATAAGCGTGTTAAATTTTTGTGACTGCGGTCGTCTTATAATAGATAACAATTTCCCTCCAGTCGCCATCATTAAGTTTAGCTTATCTGTGACCATTGTGTACACCAGACGGATTCCATTTAATTCGGTACGCTAGTATAACTCTAGCAAGATTTATCTAGTTGATTTGCGATTGTTTTAGCCAGCCGGCGTGGCCGAGCGGTGCTAGACGCTTCAGTCTGGAACCGCGCGACCACTACGGTCGCAGGTTCGAATCCTGCCCGGGGCATGGATGTGTGTGATGTCCTTAGGTTAGTTAGGTTTAAGTAGTTCTAAGTCTAGGGGACTGATGACCTCAGATGTTAAGTCCCATAGTGCTTAGAACCATTTGAACCATTTGAACTCGAAATATTTACAAATGCTGTACAAAACACAACCTCATTTCTAGCGATAGTAAAATCGGTAGAAGACGGAGGAAACTGCTTTTGGCGGCCTGTAATACGCATTCCTTCGTGCGATTATAAACTCAGTCACTAGACTGAAGTACGGAGCAGAAAACGTCATGTGATACTACGTACTGTCTCCTCTAGGACGGTGCAACACTCTTCCCTTCCCTGTACAATCCATAAAGGATTCACCCCCAGTATCTCCCCATCATGTTTCCAGCACGTTTCGCTACAAAATAATTTCCTTTTTTAAGATCCTGAATCATTCAGACAATTCCCATTAAATTCATGGGAGGTGGCATGGTTAGTTGCCCTGAAGAAGACCGCTGCAACTAAGATCGAGATTTTGACTTTATTGTGTTGCTTTGGTGATTCACGATGACGCCGTCTACCACACACACGGATTTCATAAAAACTGTAAATTATCAGTTGAGCCAAGAAGGTCTGAAAGGTCTCTAAGGGTGTTTCCAGAACTGTAGTCTTCTCACATACTAAATTACAAAGGAAAACAACAGCGTAACTGCTGCAGGCTGCTGCGATGCTGAGTTACCATCTTCGCGTCTCGAGATCGGTTCTCGGCGACGTCCAGCATGTTGTGGCAGGAAGCGTTGACCCGCGTTATCTTTTCTCCGATTAGGCCTTCTACGAAGACTTCCTCGCAGCGCTCCGGCGAACTGCACCCCCTCATGTCACCCAGTGGGTTGCATTCTGGGTTCTGCAACATTGACATGAAGTATCAATATTAATTTAACATCTTTATGCGGACAAAGAAAGGAATGCTGTCAGCCAATATATCTGCAATACACCTGTGATCTGTTCTAAATTTTACAAGGGTAGTGCTAAGAACAAAGTACAGTGACAACAGAAGAAACATCTCCCTTGCTTTTTCCACAGAGCTTCCATGAACACTGATATACGTATAACTACTCTTTGTTTTAGAACACCATACACATACACTGACGGAGATGGAAAATGTTTTACCACGAATCACAAGTTCTATAGGCGAGGCGCGTTCAATAAGTAATGCAGCACTTTTTTTCTGAAAGCAGGTAGGTATTATTCAGGATTCCAATGTATCATGTTGTTCCCCACTCTTTTGGCTAGAAAATCATAATTTCCAACATAATCTCTGTTCACTGTGACGGCCTTATGTACCTTACTGGGAGAACCTACATGCCGGCATGGTACCAATTTAGTGGTCGACGTTGGGGTCAACGTCTTGCTGCATCAGTAACCTCCTCATCATACACGTACTGCTTCCCGCGGACTACATCCTTCATTGGCCCAAATAGATGGAAATCACAAGGTGCGAGATCCGGGCTGTAGGTTGGATGGGGAAGAGCGGTCCAATGAAGTTTTGTGAGCTCCTCTCAGGTACTCAGACTTGTATGAGGCCTTGCGTTGTCATGGGGAAGGGGACATTCATTTGCATTTTTGTAGCGACGAACACGCTGAACACGCTCAATTTTCTAGGTAGGCCAATACACATCAGACTTGATCTTTGCACCGTGACTGAGGACATCAAACAGAATAACCCCTTCAGAGTCCCAGAAGACCGTCGCCGTGACTTTGCTGGCTGAGGGTGCGGCTTCGAACTTTTTCTGCGGAAGAGAACTTGTGTTATGGTACTCCATGGATTGCCGTTTTGTTTACGGTTTCAAGAGATGAACCCATGTTTCATCACCTGTGACGATATTTGACATGAAATTGCCACGATCTGCCTCGTATGGCGCAAGCAATTCAACACAGGTGGTCATTCGTTGCCCTTTATGGTGTTGTATTAGGCGGTGAGGAAACCAGCGGGCACACAGCTTTGAGTATCCCAGCTGGTGGACGAATGTGCCACCACTACCAACAGAGATGTCCAGTTGAGCAGCAAGTTTTATGTTTGTGATCCGTCGATCACCACCAATGAGAGTGTCCGCACGTTCCAACATTGTAGGAATCACCGCTGCGTGCTACCGGCCGGCAGCCGGGATATCGAACGGGTCTGCACGACCTTGTTACGATGACGACAGATGTCTCACCCAACGACTCACAGTGCTTTTGTTGACTTCAAAGTCTCCGTAGACATTCTGTGAGCACCTATGCACATCTGCGATGCTCTGACTGTCCGCTAAAAGAATCTCAACGACAGCTCTCTGCTTGGAACTCATCTCCGTTACGGACGCAATTTTGAAGGCTACGTAGAGGGTCACCACCTATCGGAATTTCATAAAACTGCAGGGGCTAGAGCGGGAATATTCCACGATGTCCAACAGAAAATTCTGCATTTTTTTCAACGGTAATTGGCAGAGAAGAAAATGTTGCGTTACTTATTGAACGCCCCTCGTGCATCAGAATTTCTAGAGATGTTTATAAAATGATGGAACTTTAATTCCATCCGAAACGGATGCTGACATGCGTACTAGATGTGGTTCTCCATGCACGAAAACGCTCTGGTATCCGTTGTGGCCTGGAATTAAACAGCTACCGAATGTCATCTTGAAGAATTTCGCACCATGCCTCAAACACGTGTTGTATCGGTTGATGAAGGTTGCTGACTGGAGACTGGTACGAAAGAATACGTCTTCCCATTGCATCCCAGACATGCTCTATATGGGGACTGGACAGAACAATCAAAGACCTGTACATCCCTAACGGCGTTTGTGGCGTGATCTGCAGTGTGCGATACTGCATTGTCTCGATGAAATAAGACGTTTGGTACCTTGATTATGAAGGGTATTACAATAGGGTTTGCCATTCTGCCGCTTATTCAGCCTCCTTTCAATAACTGCCAAATCAGTCCACTTACTACATTAAATTCTTGGCCACAACACAACTCGAGTAGTTGAAGGTTTATGGGTCTCGAGAAATGCTGATTCTGTGACCTTTCGAAGGTCGTGTACAGACATACTGACGTTGTATCCGACTGGCATTTAAAAAAGCGAGTCTCATCGCTGAACACCATGTAATGTCACTTGGTGTCCTAATTGACTCGAGTTCTGCATCTTGCTGGTATATGGTGTCAGAGGCAAAAGACGCACGACAACTCGAGATAATAACCTGAATTACAATAATCCGTTCCCAAGGGATCGTGGTAACACTTCCTGCAATCTCCGCCCAGATTGCAGCTGTTTTTCTATTGTTCGTCAGAGTCCATCGAAAAATACTACGATCTTCTTATGATGTAGTGTTTCTGGAAGGATCTGTGCCTATTCTTCTTGCTACAATATTGTTCTTGTCACGTCTCGTAATCACCCGTTCTGCAGTCATTGCACTAAACCCTACAGTCTGCACGATCTGTTGGTATGACGCTCTCGTGTCGCTCATGCCAATGATTCTGCTTATTTCTAAGTCCAAAAGCTGGCGATAAGCTGCTCATTCACGGCCTCTCGGCACGTAGTGTTTCGGTCACACCTACGAATTTCCAGTTACATTCTACACATTCAGTTCTCATCATGTAGTCACATCATTTTTCATCTGTGGAACAGATTTTTTTCTATACTGATAATAAGCTCGCATAATGATGAAAATTTACTCAACATATCCCATAGGCATGGGAGCATCAGTTTAGTAGCGTCTGGTCAAACTGCTGATAGTATAGCACTTTCCACTTCATTCAGTGTAGAATTACGATTTCTGCGCCGGAAAAAATTGGAATCTTCGCCTTACATATTGTCGTAGTTTTCACAGCAGTGTTCAGGCTACCACTGAAGACGAGTATCCGTCACTACGCGATTGGAACTCTGGCGATGGGGGCATAGCGCATGCCTTTCTAACGTAATCTCCATGCTGCTCCTGTCGCCGTGTTAAATATTGCATTGACATGAGGACCAACGACAGCAGTCGTGGACGCTTCCACCGAATACCACTACACTCTGTGCATTGGCATGGCCCGACGCTTTACGATGAATGTCGAACAAAAACGTTCTCTTACGTCACAAAACAGTCAATTTGACCCTGGACAGACATGGTAACTTTAGACGCCTTAATGAAGATCTTTTACCCTGTAATGCTGTTGTGGTTCGATTGGCCTTCGGGGTGTATTAATGTTACATATGCGTTCATAATGAGAGAAACTTTATCTTTACCTGCATTTAGCTATTAGTTGTCCCATCGCTTACAACAATAAAAAACGGAAGAATAACATAAGCAAAATTTTTCATAAACATAAATATTTAGACTGTACGTATTTTGATGAATTTCTGGTCTGTTTTCCTACCGAACAAAGATAAAAAGCGCCAGTATAGCTTGGACAAAAGTACACCAATATTAATACACTACCTTCATCGCTATATTTTATTTTTATATTTACGTTCTGTGCGTTTACGAGTTCCAACTCTACTTTCAAAGTCTATATTTATGTTTTTGAGAATTATATATGTAAATCAGTTTGCCATCTACCAACAAATTAATTACACAGTTTTCAGTTTGACGGCAGGAGGGCCTCAGATGACATTTGGTATACAAATAATTAATTTAAGGTGATTGTTTTTCTTCAGTTACGAGTTATTTGTCGTGTTCATTGGTGAAAATCTTATGCAATCGCACTCACACTTGAAATTTGTAATTTTTCGTAACAGATCACATCACTAAAATTCACACTTATAACAGACTATTTACTGTCGTAAGCACTTACTCTCTATATTTCTTAATAGTGTGCAGTAATCTTCTATTTATTATTTAAGTTTAAAGAAACAAATACAGTAAAGCATAACGTAATATAATATTGTATTATACCTCAGAGCTTTGACAGATGGAACTGAAGTGAAGGAAGGGGAAAGAGTGAAGTTTAGGAAGCGGGCTTCTTAATTGTCGTGGAAAGAAGGGTATTCAAATTATCGTTCGAACGTTGCTGGTAGCTACTTTGTGTAAAGGCTGGAATGTAACAAAAACGAGTTACGTACAAATTCCAGGTTTAGTTCTGTAATTTCAGTGATTTCATGTGTGACACCCATGATTTATGTCGCTGTTGGATATCAATATGGTGTTTCTCTCTCTTTCTCTCTCTCTCTCTCTCTCTCTCTCACTCACTCACTCACACACACACACACACACACACACACACACACACACACACACACACACACACACACACACACACACAAAACACACATGCGCATACAGAGTGATAAATCCTGTTGATTCATTTCGATCGGCCAAATGCTGCTTCATAGTCATTTGTTAAGAAAATGTCACCTGAATAAAATCTGTATTAAAGTGTTTGTTTACGATCATTGTATTAAGTTAGAGCTTCAGAGCGCCTAACGAGGTTGAGTGACCAATGTTCCAGACCTTTCAAAGCTGTAAAGCTCTAGGGAGAAGCTGATAGCTAAACTCGAACCTACATCTCCAATTCACAATTTGGTGTACCATGTGTGGCGGAAAGTACACTGTCCAGTATCATCATTTTTCTTCTCTCATACTTCCTTTACACACAAGCGCGAAAAGTAAATCGAGATTTCCCTGAATTTATTGTCACATTCATTATAAAAGATGCATGTGAAATTAACTAATAGGTCACTTAACATGTATGCTTTTGGAATATTTTCCTGTGACGTACAGCGACTTTCTGCTAACTTTTACAATTGTAATTTCTCGAGAATTTCTGTGACATTTTCACCAGGAATAAATACGTCCTTGGTGGTTCACACAACTGTCCTCTAATAATTCTTCATCTCTTACGTCAGCCTCACTTTGCTATGGTCATATTTTTATGAACAGCCAGAGAAAGCTGACAGACGTTGTTCTGCCTGTGTATATTTATTTACCTCTACATATATAAAAAAATTATTGCCTGTATGTTCGCTAGAATCTATAATTCGTTGTAGAAATCCAGTATTTTTATTGGAGTAAATTGATAAAATTTAGTGTAAGGTGAGTGGAGAGAGAGTATTTTTGATTTTCTGATTTTTTTGTATAGGTTTACAGAATTTTTGGTGTTACTACTCATCTTGGTGCTTTTCGAACCACGCACATACATTGTGAGCCGTATGACTCGTTGTATTGTCCTGCTGGTGGATACCATCGTGCCGAGAAAAACAAACTACATGTTGGGGTGGACATGATTCCAGAGGATAGATTGCCGGCCGCAGTGGCCGTGCGGTTCTAGACTCTTCAGTCCGAAACCGCGCGACTGCTACGGTCGCAGGTTCGAATCCTGCCTCGGGCATGGATGTGTGTGATGTCCTTAGGTTAGTTAGGTTTAAGTAGTTCTAAATTCTACGGGACTGATGACCTCAGATGTTAAGTCCCATAGTGCTCAGAGCCATTTGAATCAGAGGATAGATTCATGCTTGCGTCGATCAAATTTGCCTACCAGAATGATATCACCCAGGGTATGCCACTAAAACATTTCCCAGACCATAACGATTCGACGGTTGTTGCAAGGTGTCTGTTTTCAGACGGTTCACGCCGTACGCACCAACGGCCAGCTGTCCGACGCAGCATAAAACTTGATTCGCCTGAAAAGGCCACCTGTCACCCCTCAGTGGACGCCCAGTGGCTGTATCGGCATGCGAATAGCAGCCTTTGTCGGCGATGAACAGCAGTCAGCATGGGTGCATGAACCAGGCGCCTAATATGGAGACCCGTACGGAACAACTTTCGTTGAACGGTTGTTGAAGAGACACTGTTGGTAGTCCCTTGGTTCATCTGGGCGGTCAGTTGCTCAACAGTTTCAGATCTATTCGCTCGAACACATCTCCACAGCTGTCGTTCTCCCCTGTCCTCTATGGCCCGTGGTGCACCACACTTGCCTGACGCCAGTTTTGGATAGCGCCAGTGTGCGATGCACGGAATACTTCAACCACCGCGGCACGCGAACAATTTACAAACTTAATCGTTTCTGAAGTGTTTCCACCCTTGGCCAAAAAGCCAATGATCATGAGCTTTTGCACGTCAGAGAAATCTCTCCGTTCCCTCATTACCACTACGATTGCAATGTTTTTTTCGGCGTCCCCCAAAAACGCTTTATATACCCTCGACTGCTAATGTGCCACCTGCCGTTTGTGAGTGGGTATTGCACGTTGACGACGAACATAGGCGATCGTCGCATTAATGTGACTAGACAATGTATCTATGACCGAATATTAAACTATTTATTACATTTAAATTTGGACTGTGATTCGTTTTGCAGCAGTATGTGCAGCTATAATCTGTACGTGATAACAGTCCTCTCACAGCCGCGCGGGACTAGCCGTGCGGTCTAGGGCGCTGCAGTCATGGACTGTGCGGCTGGTCCCGGCGGAGGTTCGAGTCCTCCCTGGGGCATGGGTGTGTGTGTTTGTAAGGTTAAGTAGTGTGTAAGCTTAGGGACTGATGACCTTAGCAGTTAAGTCCCATAAGATTTCACATACATTTGAACATTTTTGAGTCCTCTCACACTTGCTTATAGTACCTCTGACATTACTTCCGCTTCTAATAGTATTCTCCACTACAAGAAGTAGATGTCTAACCGCATAGAAACCGCCAGTTCAGCTGTGTATTTATTACGGTAAAACGACAACACCTGTTTTCGTGACAACGAATGTTTTTTCGCAAGGATCAAGAAGTACGGCATCAAAATTCTTTTTCTGAATCTAAAACATTTTACATGTAGTGAACACATGATCGATGCTTGTAGAATCTGTGTTGATTCCTACAGAACTGTTGTTCGGTGCCGGCAGCTGTGGCCGAGAGGTTCTAGGCGCTTCAGTCCGGAACCGCGCTGCTGCTACGGTCACAGGCTCGAATCCCGCCTCGGGCATGGATGTGTGTGATGTCCTTAGGTTAGTTAGGTTTATGTAGTTCTAAGTGTAGGGGACTGATGACCTCAGATGTTAAGTCCCATAGTGCTTAGAGCCATTTTTTGTTGTTCGGTCTCCAATGAGCGTAATACACGAGACCATAGCGTGTGCTCCATAACCCTACAATAAATTCACTTCTTGTAGCTTTGCAATTATGTGTATTTGTGCTGTGACCCCTAAGAAACAGGGTTCACATGTACAATTTTTCAGTCTTATATAACTTTCAGTTGCTCCACAGGTATTTGTTTAATGGCTTTTGGATGAGTGATCAGTTCTTCCATTTAATCTGCATAGTTTCTCATAATTATGTGTTATGATAGACAAGTAACTTTTCTGAATCGCGCAGCTTTGTTCGTTTTTCAAATCACTAATTTCAAACTTGTTTCCACATCTTGACCACTTGCGATGAGTATACTTCAGACCATCATCTAATTATTATGTATTATTTTTCCAGCTTTTGATCATTTTCAAACTCATGTGACCACAAGCTTCTGCTAGATAATGTGTTTTTAATTAGTTTGTAGAAAAGAAGAATCTTTCTACCGGGAAACCGCGGCTAACGAAATAACTTGTCGCCTATGATGGTGTCAGAAACTTACGATGCTACAAACGTATCACGGCAACCATAGGAGCAAGAAACTGGAATATCAAACTAAAAGCTCTGCTAAACTGTCCAAGACGAGTTTGGATTGAAAAGATATTCTATAATATGGAAGGAGTTTTTAAGCAGAAGAACATATCCGGCCTTTAGTTTGGAGTCTGTGACACTACAGCTCTCCTGATAGTGATGGCTAATAAAAGGCTCGCTCAGGGGAAGCATGGTTTTAAAGCAGTCTGCCAGTTCTCATCTGAACTTATCCTGGTGTCATTTCAGGCCAAATCCTTGGCATACCCGTGTAAACACTAAGCCGTTATCGTATCACCAGTACCTTCGCTGTCGAACGGGTGTTCAGCAACAACAGAAAAAAGTGGGAGCAACAAAAGCTGTAGTAATGTAATTTAACGTATACTTGACATGCCGTTTTCCGTGTTCCCATACTATACTGTGTACTACTGAGTCATGACTAATGCATGTTGGCCTGTAAAGCTGTGCATATCGGCATTTAGCTGCCACACATAATTTACACTGAAAGCATCGTAGCAACTGCTTCGAATTTCGGACCGCTACTAATTTTAATTCACGTTATCCTGAACGATCTGCAGTATCTTGTGGAGATCGAGGGCTACGACCAATTTCTTCCATGGCTCTTTAAAAATGAGACACAATCCATTGAGTAGATACGCGACTGTCTAAGGCACGAGTAAACCTCCTCACAAACTAAGAGTTACGCGATTTAACATACTTCTGACCATTCCTGCGTTATTTAGTTTAATACGTGCATATCTTTTTAAGTTAAACGTAGCACCTGTCTTTCTTTCAAAGAGGCACAATGTTTTCTCAGCAGTAAAAGTTCTCTGGTATCACAACCGAAAGACGTGGTGAAGTTGTTAAGGCATTGTGACTGTTCAGGACAGTAAGGGTTCAAAACCTCGTCCATCTAGCCAAATTAATGTTTACATTGGTTTTTCTGAACCACTTAGGACAAAATCCGGGAGAGTGCTTCGAAAAAAGAACGACTGATTTCGACACCGTTCTACCTCAATCCGCACTGATGCTCCATCTCTAATAACCTTGTCGTCGACGTAAAGTTAAACACTAATGCGGACTCGTCTTTAATCATTTAGATGACAAATTCGACATTCCCGGATCATTCACATTTCTCCCTCTCTCTCTCCCATTCTCTCTCTCTCTCTCTCTCTCTCTCTCTCACTCACTCACTCCTTCCTTCTCGTCCTTTTTTTACTGCGACCACCTCCACACCACCACACTCATGCACGCGCACATAGAGAGGGAGGGAAAGAGAGATAAACAGTATTAAGGCAAAGTCAAGACTTCGTTGGCTGCGTATCAGACCACTCAATAATTATAGATAAGTGTTTGCTGAAAATGAAGGTAAGAAAGCGTTAGTAGTAACAGAAGAAACAATTGTCGTTTTAAATAACTCAGTTTTACAGTATTTGTACCTACATAAAGCGAAATGCTAAAGATCTCGAGACGATAAGGTATGTAAACTTCCAACGCCTTCTTCTAGTTTCACAGAAACTGTTGATGTTATGAGTACTAACATACTTCACTTTCTACACCTGGTGTAAACAATAAATGATGATTCCACAGAGGTAACAATAAACAATTCTAATGCGTCCACATCTACCAACCATTGCAATTGTAGCAGATGGTCTCAGAAATTGTTCAGTATGTGGTGTGGGGCCACTTTAATGAGGAAGGTCGAACGATGATTAGGATTTAACATGGCGTCAGCCACAACGGATTGGAGTAAGAAAGCTCGAGTAAGAAAGGATACCAGCTGTATTTATTTATTTTCTTTTGACTCGAATGATCCAGAAATTCGCCTTCAACTATTTACGCAAATTACCGAAAACCCAAGACTGGATGAGAAGACGGGGATTTGAACACCATTCCTTTCGAATACGAGTTCAGTGCAGTAACCAGTGCTCCAACATGCTCGACCCAATATTCCATTTTCTGAATCGAAGCACCTGCATTTACAAATAAATCTCGGAGTAGCCTACCTTATCTCTTGTGTGTGAGGACTTTACTATCACTGCTTCCATTCGGCTGAGGCGAGGTGTTACGCAAGTCCGGGGGAGTGCTGATATGGGCAGATAAATTTTTAATTTTTATAATACCGCGAAATAATATACCACGAAATTAAATTTTTACTGAGAAGTTTAGTGCAACCGTGTAAGAAAATTCTATAGTCGGATAAACTAAATATACCCTGAGAAAAGTGCAGTGCGTTTTAGGACTACTAGGAATGCAGTGTGCTTAGTATTTCCTTCGTAAATCTTTTGTGAGCGCAACATAGCACGTGACACAGTTTGCTTTCAGGCTATAACTCCATTTTATATCGGGCGTGCCACGTGTAGGTGGACTGAAAGGTAAGGAATGACGAGGTTCTCCGCAGAAAAGGCGAGGAAAGGAATACATGGAAAACACTGCCACGAGGAAGGAACAGGACTATAGGACACCTTTTAAGACATCAGGGAAAATGTTCCATGGTACTAGAGGGAGCCATAGAGGATAAAAATTCTAGGGAAGGACAAAGATTGGAATACATACAGCAAACAATTGAAGACGTAGGTTGCAAGTGCTACTCTGAGATGAAAATATTGGCACAGGAGACGAAATCATGGCGGGCCGCGCCAGGCCAGTCAGAAGATTGATGACCAACAAATAAAAAATAAATACAAAAACCACGTGTATGATTCATGAAGCGCTTCTCAATGTCTCGAGTCGCCGACTAAAAAATATTATATTTTCAGCTATATGCTTGTTTCTGAGAGCTGATATATAGTTACACATATTGTTACTGCAGTCTCATGTGAAAGCGAAAATAAACAACATCGGCGGTCTTTTATTTAATCGTTTTTTTAATTTCTCAATGGAAAATGGCAGTTCACCATTAACTGTTTAATATTTATGGTTTTTCTCTAATATGTGTGCTTTGATACCACGAAAAATTTAATCAGCATTTTGTGTGTGTGGCTTTTTTTCATGAACAAGCGGGTTTCATGATAGAAACGCACATCGCGCTACTTGACAAAGTGAATTTAACCCTAGTCAGGGTGGCAAGTACGGTCGTAAAAATCGTAGTTACGAGGTAGCAACAGTGTATGTTGTGATTTTCTTTCTGGCAGAGCGCTAGACGTGAAGCAACAACTGAAGGCTGATCCGCAGTTTGGTTCAGTACACTAATCCTTACACCCTCCGCAACATACATTTACTTTACTTTGTGTGTGAACACGTCTTATCTAAACCACTTCCCATTTGAACTCAGATCCTACCTTTTTTCGTAAGAATCTTATCTACTATGCCCCGTTCGCAACTGCTTTGCCGTCTCTAGGTGATTATTTGTTTAATCTGGCATCTTTAAATAAATCTTAGAATTTATTCACCAATTTTGGGGTCTAGTTATGTTGAACGAAAGCTCCTAGATAATATTTCAATGCATCCTTTACAGTATAGCAGAAATTCTGCTAAACAGCACGTTTACGCACGTCGTAAATGGAACATTTATTGTGAGAACTTTGCTTCATCTGTCATTCAGATGTGATTTCTCCGACACTGCTCCTTATGACTAGAATACTGTGAGAAACACGCACTTTCGTGGGTACACCAAGGTGACCCGAAGTGACTGGTTATGGATGTCACGTGATTCTGTGTAGCATTTTCAGTGATTTGTCCGTACTTTGTCGTCAGGGTGCAATACCTATTTTCGTAGATCATGAATATCCCTTAACAAATGCACAGGACAGTGTATTTGTTGTTTTATCTCGCTGCAAGTATATTATTGTTTTTACAAGCTCTGTTAGTTTATTCATCTATAAAATTTAAAGTATTTTGTACACCCTTATTAAATGTAAAATGTTTATTGAAAAAGCAATACAGATACAGAGAAATGGTGTAATCATTGTGCGTTCCTCTACTTAGTCCCTTAGGATCAATAGAAATCAAATAGTTCCTACGACACATACATACAGACGTTACCATTTCATAAAATAAATTATGTAGTATGGCATCGATTGCACTGAAGTAGGAACATGTATGGCGTCTGGGAGGCGAGTTGCATCAGATATTAGAGCCATACATGAAGCACTGGTCTTCTATACCGCAGCCTACCGTAAAAACGCCACTTAAATGTATGGTGGTAAGTATTGGTTGTCTAGTTGCATTAGAATATCAGTGAGCCAGTTTCAGTTTGTGTGCAAAAAACTGGAAAATTATTGATCTAGAATTAACGCAGTTGTAATGACATGAGGTGTTTGAAGAATAATATCGCTTTGGTAACAGTAGCCGGAACAGAAAGAGCTACTAAATGGAGAAACAATTAAGGCCTTGATAATTTTTGCAGATATATTATAGTTTTTTCTTAAACAAAGAGTTATGTAGTTCTAAAGCTTAATATCTTCCTTGAAGAATTTTGTTTTACATACTAGATTACAAACTAAACGTATGATTGAAATTACAACGGAGTAATTCCAATCTTCATAAATTGACAGTATTATTTTGTGTATTGTTTATTCTGGTTAGCAGTCGATATACACTGCAAATACCCATAAAAATACGATTATTATTTGAATAAATAACAAATAATTACTCAACACTATAAAAACATATCAAGCACTACGTTCTCACAATTCAGTTTTTTCGGGTTTTCAATTTCCTCATTTAATGTTAGCTGAACAAGACAGAAATCCTCTTTATTATACCTGATAATTTGTTCAAAATTATTTTTGTTTCACAATCCATACAATTCGTTTCATTCCGATGATTTCTGCGTTTGTACGCTAGTTATCACTCAGCACTTAAATAATTAGAACATCTCTATATCTCTGTGGCGATATCTGTTCTTCTGCCTTTACCAGGGATGGGGGAGGCGTTGACGCTTTTCGACTTGTGTGCAACATTGAACGGCACACAGTGGTTGTCCCCTCCTTTCCAACAAACAATTCCAGTTATCTTTACACTGTGACTTTCACAGTCATTATATTTTTAAAAATTCTTTGACGAAATGTGCACAGTTTGGGATTACACACGTTGGTGTCAAGCACTTCATTACCACCGTGAGATTGTTGTGCACAGATTAGTTGCCTTTTTCCCAAAACGTTTGAATTATATCCATACAAGTCAGTTGTGTTCTTACCGGGAAATATCACAACGCTGTTACGATCGCTAAAATATCGAACAGATGCGGTAAAGGGTTGTTTAGTCAGACCGCGTTTGCAAAGAGTTTTGGATACAACGCGTCGTGGAGCAGTTACCTGTGCTGCGGCGAGTGCGGCGAAAGCAATGAGGGCCGCGAGTGGGCGCTGCATCTTCCAGGGACGGCGTCTCGGCTTCTGAAGCCGCTCATCGCAGCCGGCATCTCGCCCAGTGATAAGATAACGGAGCCTTACACGTGGCGATAGATGCGTGCTGTGCGTCAGTAAGTAAGGAGGACGTGGCGCATCCGCATGCTTGTGACAGTTTCGCAACCTAACACTGATCGGCTTTCGCCCAGTCTCGAGCACATCTGCAGTGTACTGTTCTTCTTGTGCCAACCCAGGCCTTATGGGGTGTACCGGCCTCACCACCTCTTACTCAACTTCCCCACACTCTTTCGTCCCATGGGATTGTATTCCACCGCTTGTCGAGGGATTCTCTGAGGTGACATTCGCAATAGATGCTTTTTCCAAACCTACTTCCCTTCGATTACTTTTCCAGTTAATGGCTGTACCCCCAGGTTTTTCCATAGTTCTGCATTTCTTATTTTGTCCTCTCTTGTGTAGCCTCTCACAGATCTAAGGTACTTCATTTCTACTGTTTTAAATTATCGTAAGTCTTTTGATCTTAATGTACAACTTTCGCTCCATGTAGTACTGTGGGTGCTGCTAAGACTTTATAACATTTCATTTGCGATTCTCTTCTCGTTTTACTATTTAATGTTCTTATCGTGCCACATAGTTAGTTATTTACATTTGGTATTAACACTAAAGGCCGACTAATGATATCAAAAATGGTGTTTGAACGTGATGGCATAATCGATGGTTTCAATTATAGCTACTCAAAATGAGTTTTGATGACTTTACTGTCAATGACCTAGTCTTCGTCGTTTCTCGAAAGCCAGCAGCCTTTATAAGGTGATAATTCGTAACGGAATTTCTGGAATCACTGTGAGTTTCTTTCTTCTCGTAGATGATATGTCATGCGGCAGTGCGATCTACGAAAATTTTTGTAAGTACAGAAGAATGTATGAAACTAAAGTTGTATCAGGTAAGAATAGGAATGATATCAGTATTTGCTAACGCAAACGGTTGTACATAAATTAGTCTTCATATGTCTGAAAAATTCCATTTTATATAGAGTATCGATCGATCCTGCTGTACACGACGATTTATTTCATTGCCAGAAAGGTATCGCTATAACGCCCGTAATCAGCAACCGTATTTACCGAAGACAAACATATTTTAGAAATAATTTCAGATCAGTCTAATACATCGTCATTATCGAAAAACACAAAAGGGAATAATATAGATGTACAAAAATAATTACAAGTTAGTGTCCCTAACTGTCATATCATCATCTCATTCAAACATATGGAACACATTACGTGCCACCTAACAAGCTGATGTAATGGTACTTCAAAATCCCGTTATTAATTTTTACCACACCATCATCGAAGAACTAAACAGCTAAACTTACGTATGAAGAGAGCACAGGCGCATCACATCGTGAAGAACATACACTCCTGGAAATGGAAAAAAGAACACATTGACACCGGTGTGTCAGACCCACCATACTTGCTCCGGACACTGCGAGAGGGCTGTACAAGCAATGATCACACGCACGGCACAGCGGACACACCAGGAACCGCGGTGTTGGCCGTCGAATGGCGCTAGCTGCGCAGCATTTGTGCACCGCCGCCGTCAGTGTCAGCCAGTTTGCCGTGGCATACGGAGCTCCATCGCAGTCTTTAACACTGGTAGCATGCCGCGACAGCGTGGACGTGACCCGTATGTGCAGTTGACGGACTTTGAGCGAGGGCGTATAGTGGGCATGCGGGAGGCCGGGTGGACGTACCGCCGAATTGCTCAACACGTGGGGCGTGAGGTCTCCACAGTACATCGATGTTGTCGCCAGTGGTCGGCGGAAGGTGCACGTGCCCGTCGACCTGGGACCGGACCGCAGCGACGCACGGATGCACGCCAAGACCGTAGGATCCTACGCAGTGCCGTAGGGGACCGCACCGCCACTTCCCAGCAAATTAGGGACACTGTTGCTCCTGGGGTATCGGTGAGGACCATTCGCAACCGTCTCCATGAAGCTGGGCTACGGTCCCGCACACCGTTAGGCCGTCTTCCGCTCACGCCCCAACATCATGCAGCCCGCCTCCAGTGGTGTCGCGACAGGCGTGAATGGAGGGACGAATGGAGACGTGTCGTCTTCAGCGATGAGAGTCGCTTCTGCCTTGGTGCCAATGATGGTCGTATGCGTGTTTGGCGCCGTGCAGGTGAGCGCCACAATCAGGACTGCATACGACCGAGGCACACAGGGCCAACACCCGGCATCATGGTGTGGGGAGCGATCTCCTACACTGGCCGTACACCACTGGTGATCGTCGAGGGGACACTGAATAGTGCACGGTACTTCCAAACCGTCATCGAACCCATCGTTCTACCATTCCTAGACCGGCAAGGGAACTTGCTGTTCCAACAGGACAATGCACGTCCGCATGTATCCCGTGCCACCCAACGTGCTCTAGAAGGTGTAAGTCAACTACCCTGGCCAGCAAGATCTCCGGATCTGTCCCCCATTGAGCATGTTTGGGACTGGATGAAGCGTCGTCTCACGCGGTCTGCACGTCCAGCACGAACGCTGGTCCAACTGAGGCGCCAGATGGAAATGGCATGGCAAGCCGTTCCACAGGACTACATCCAGCATCTCTACGATCGTCTCCATGGGAGAATAGCAGCCTGCATTGCTGCGAAAGGTGGATATACACTGTACTAGTGCCGACATTGTGCATGCTCTGTTGCCTGTGTCTATGTGCCTGTGGTTCTGTCAGTGTGATCATGTGATGTATCTGACCCCAGGAATGTGTCAATAAAGTTTCCCCTTCCTGGGACAATGAATTCACGGTGTTCTTATTTCAATTTCCAGGAGTGTATATGTAGGTGTGATGCATTATGGAAGCTAAAGTAAGAAAACTTAACTTACGTGTGATTATATCTGCACTCTGCTTGCCTCTATAATGAGGATCACTGATTACGAGCGATAGTCCGATAATCGTGCTACAGTCAAATAAATTATTGTTGTATGCAGCAGCACTGGTCGCTTCTTTACCGAGAGTAACATTTTTCATACTCCTTGTTACATTTCCCACTTTCTGAACAGAGGGAGTACGGAGAATAACGGCACGAAACTCTGACTAGATTCTCAAAACAAACACATTTAGACCACTTGCGTTTCTATAAGCTGATAGACCGCTGCGAAAGCAATGTCGTTGACGAGTCAGTTGGCCAGTTCAGATTCCCTGTATCGCGCAATTACATGTAGCAACAGATGAGTATCGATGGAATCATATAAGAAAAATTAGTCAAGGTCTCTATGTGCTTCACATAGCAATTTTTATCTTAATTGTTCTGTCTTTTTCGTCATTCTGTATCCAAGGACATTTAGCTTTCATAAGAGACTTTATCTTTAATTGATACGCGTCGACTGATAGGCACTCCATTCACAGACTGCAGATTCGCGAAAGATTTAATGAGCTTCTATATACTTCTAGGACACAAGATACTTTATGAATGTCTATGGATCAAAACTGTTTGTGTAATAAACATGTTTTTGTCAGCACCTCTTGATGGTGAACCACGACATTTTTCAAATCTCTAGGATCTTTAGAATTATTTTATATCGTGTGGTTCGAGATGTCGTGGCTTTCATGAAAATAGAGAGCGGTCCTGACGGACTGGGTATTCATTTGATCACGGAAGTCTAACAACGTTCGCCGGCAAACACAATTATTAAATCCCTAAAACTCTAGTCACTGGTTGACGTCTAAAGGAACAGCCTACATACAGTTCGACGAAAATATAGACATCACCTATGTGTTCAGAAGTACATATATTTATTTATTTGTTTATTGCTGCACTTGATTCTAGAACTCGTCGGCTTATTTACCTAATATGTACTAAGGATAATGGAAATTGAAACAACCAGATACAATAGCCCGAATGGCTCCAAACTTGAGGGATGTGTAGAAGAGTGAATGAGAAACAAGTGATTAAGCTTGCAAAGAGAAGGCGTTCGCGTAGCGGCAGCGACCTCTCTTCTCTGACCGGAAAGGTTAATGTAAGCTATTTTCAGTCAGTGAAGAGCTGTCATAATTAGAGGCAACATGAATGGGAAGGCCAAAATTTCTCGTAAATGCTACAACACCGGTGTGTGTAAAGAACCAGTAGAATGAAGTGTGCCTTGTATGGCGACTGGTGTATACTGAATTATTCCACGTGACCACCACTTTGCTAATCGACCCTGGACCACTACAACATGTGTCTGCACTGAAGGTCCGAAATGGTCATGTAGGTCGGCTTATTTATCCGTAAGGCATACACGCTTGAGTCTGCGATGGGTACGTAAATGACGTCACTGACGTGCTGAATGATAACGTGTAGTTATTTCAAACGAGCCTAGATTGAATCTGTACTATCGTGATAGCGTCGTTTGTTTTAGAAGCTACAATGATGAACGCATCCAGGTAGTATGCGTTGTTAAACGGCATAGCGCACTGGAGGTAAATGCAGATGGTGAGGGCCACCATCGTACAGGAAACAGGATCTGATCAGAGGTCTCTGATTCGGAGAGAAGTGGAAGATTAAACAAGAGGTCCCGTCAATTTTTTGACGGCCTAGACCGTGGATTCCTCGACCTGGTCTACATGGTACCCTGCACAGATCAGACGTTTACTATTCACTCAGCTAAAAGAGCACGTGTGAAATACATACAGGTCATTTTTCTTATGGTTCGCAAAGCTCAGAAATCCCGAGACAAAAATCGGCATCTCATAGACTAACATCTCATTATAACCGGTCAGATAACAAGCATGAGGAATGAAGATACTTGTATTCTGTTGCTAAATGCTGGCGTCTTCCCGGTGTATCACTAGGAACTGAGCGTTGAATGTAATTCGCTGCTAGCAGTAGTGAAATTTTCAGAATCAAATAGAACATATGTGAGAAAGATAGGTTAGGCTCCTTAAGTAGTGGGGGTGCTTGAGGCAATAAGATGGACCATCAGATCTAGCCAGTTCGAAAACACATACCACTATCAACTATTATGGACAAGAGTAATCAGCGGCAGAGACTTAGCCCGTTTATTTCCTAGTCATACCGCATCAGTAAAGGAAACAAAAGAAAAATTCGGAGTAGGTATTAAAATCCATGAAGAAGAAATAAAAACTTTGAGGTTCGCCGATGACATTGTAATTCTGACAGAGACAGCAAAGGACTTACTTGGAAGAGTAGTTGAACGGAATGGACAGTGTCTTGAAAGGAAGATATAAGATGAACATCAAAAAAAGCAAAACGAGGATAATGGAATGTAGTCAAATTAAATCGGGTGATGCTGAGGGGATTAGATTAGGAAATGAGACACTTAAAGTAGTAAAGGAGTTTTGCTATTTAGGGATTAAAATAATTGATGATGGTCGAAGTGGAGAGGATATAAAATGTAGACTGGCAATGGCAAGGAAATCGTTTCTGTAGAAGAGAAATTTGTTAACATCGAGTATAGATTTAAGTGTCAGGAACTCGTTTCTGAAAGTATTTGTATGGAGTTTAGCTATGTATGGAAGTGAAACATGGACGATAAATAGTTTGGACAAGAAGAGAATAGAAGCTTACGAAATGTGGTGCTACAGAAGAATGCTGAAGATTAGATGGGTAGATCACATAACTAATGAGAAGGTATTGAATAGAATTGGGGAGAAGAGGAGTTTGTGGCACAACTTGACGAGAAGAAGGGACCAGTTGGTAGGACATGTTCTGAGGCATCAGGGGATCACAAATTTAGCACTGGAGGGCAGCGTGGAGGGTAAAAATCGTAGAGGGAGACCAAGAGATGAATACACTAAGCAGATTCAGAAGGATGTAGGTTGCAGTAAGTACTGAGAGATGAAGAAGCTTGCACAGGATAGAGTAGCATGGAGAGCTGCATCAAACCGGTCTCAGGACTGAAGACCACAATAACAACAACAACAACAACCGTATCAGTAGGGGATGACTTTGGTTTCTTGAAGGAATTTATTTTCCCGCGTTAGCTGTTCTTTTGTTATGAAATAATCACTTCACTTCATTACGTAGCATTCCATTTGATTTCCAGACGCTGACAACGCCATGTGTGTTTTCACTTTAATAGTTACATTCACGTATTTTGATGTGTTGTATGCTGGTTCAATGACAAACCCGCATAAGGGTAGCACTTTTTCCATTTTAAGTGTGCAACTCAAGGTTTTATATGGAAGAGGCCATACCTATGCAGTTTGATAAAATTTAAATTCAAACCACCTCTCCTACTGACATTAGGAAAATAATAAATTCACTCAAAAGCAAAATCTCGTACGCAGCGGATGGCATTTTCAACAGAGCACTAAAAACTTGTTTCCAACAGATAGCAGGGTTCTCAGCCACATATATACAGGGTGTTTCAAAAATGACCGGTATATTTGAAACGGCAATAAAAACTAAACGAGCAGCGATAGAAATACACAGTTTGTTGCAATATGCTTGGGACAACAGTACATTTTCAGGCAGACAAACTTTCGAAATTACAGTAGTTACAATTTTCAACAACAGATGGCGCTGCGGTCTGGGAAACTCTATAGTACGATATTTTCCACATATCCACCATGCGTAGCAATAATATGGCGTAGTCTCTGAATGAAATTACTCAGCTCGCCCTATTTGTCCAAGAAATTCACAGTGCCGTAGACACTGGCGAGCAGATTGATGCCGTATTCCTGGACTTCAGGAAGGCATTTGATACGGTTCCGCACTTACGTTTAGTGAAAAAAATACGAGCTTACGGAATATCAGACCAGGTTTGTGATTGGATTCAGGATTTCCTAGAAGAAAGAACACAACATGTCATTCTTAACGGTTCAAAATCTGCAGATGTAGAGGTAATTTCGGGAGTACCGCAAGGAAGCGTGATAGGACCTTTATTGTTTACAATATACATAAATGACTTAGTTGACAACATCGGTAGCTCCGTAAGGCTATTTGCAGATGACACGGTTGTCTAAAAGAAAGTAGCAACATCAGAAGACTCGTACGTACTCCAGGAAGACCTGCAGAGGATTAATGAATGGTGCGACAGCTGGCAGCTTTCCCTAAACGTAGATAAATGTAATATAATGCGCATACATAGGGGCAGTAATCCATTCCAGTACGATTATGCCATAGGTGGTAAATCATTGGAAGCGGTAACGACCGTAAAATACTTAGGAGTTACTATCCGGAGCGATCTGAAGTGGAATGATCACATAAAACAAATAGTGGGAAAAGCAGGCGCCAGGTTGAGATTCATAGGAAGAATTCTAAGAAAATGTGACTCATCGACGAAAGAAGTAGCTTACAAAACGCTTGTTCGTCCGATTCTTGAGTATTGCTCATCAGTATGGGACCCTTACCAGGTTGGATTAATAGAAGAGATAGACATGATCCAGCGAAAAGCAGCGCGATTCGTCATGGGGACATTTAGTCAGCGCGAGAGCGTTACGGAGATGCTGAACAAGCTCCAGTGGCGGACGCTTCAAGAAAGGCGTTACGCAATACGGAGAGGTTTATTATCGAAATTACGAGAGAGCACATTCCGGGAAGAGATGGGCAACATATTACTACCGCCCACATATATCTCGCGTAATGATCACAACGAAAAGATCCGAGAAATTAGAGCAAATACGGAGACTTACAAGCAGTCGTTCTTCCCACGCACAATTCGTGAATGGAACAGGGAAGGGGGATCAGATAGTGGTACAATAAGTACCCTCCGCCACAGACCGTAAGGTGGCTCGCGGAGTATAGATGTAGATGTAGATGTAGATGAAACCTTTGACAACGTGTCTGGCGGAATGGCTTCACATGCAGATGAGATGTACTGCTTCAGCTGTTCAATTGTTTCTGGATTCTGGCGGTACACCTTGTCTTTAAAGTGTCCCCACAGAAAGAAGTCACAGGGGTTGCCGGCCGCGGTGGTCTAGCGGCTCTGGCGCTGCAGTCCGGAACCGCGGGACTGATACGGTCGCAGGTTCGAATCCTGCCTCGGGCATGGATGTGTGTGATGTCCTTAGGTTAGTTAGGTTTAAGTAGTTCTAAGTTCTAGGGGACTTATGACCTAAGATGTTGAGTCCCATAGTGCTCAGAGCCATTTGAACCATTTCACAGGGGTTCATGTCTGGCGAATAGGGAGGCCAATCCACGCCGCCTCCTGTATGTTTTCGGATAGCCCAAAGCAATCACACGATCATCGAAATATTCATTCAGGAAATTAAAGACGTCGGCCGTGCGATGTGGCCGGGCACCATCTTGCATAAACCACGAGGTGTTCGCAGTGTCGTCTAAGGCAGTTTGTACCGCCACAAATTCACGAAGAATGTCCAGATAGCGTGATGCAGTAATCGTTTCGGATCTGAAAAATGGGCCAATGATTCCTTTGGAAGACATGGCGGCCCAGACCAGTACTTTTTGAGGATGCAGGGACGATGGGACTGCAACATGGGGCTTTTCGGTTCCCCATATGCGCCAGTTCTGTTTATTGACGAAGCCGTCCAGATAAAAATAAGCTTCGTCAGTAAACCAAATGCTGCCCACATGCATATCGCCGTCATCAATCCTGTGCACTATATCGTTAGCGAATGTCTCTCGTGCAGCAATGGTAGCGGCGCTGAGGGGTTGCCGCGTTTGAATTTTGTATGGATAGAGGTGTAAACTCTGGCGCATGAGACGATACGTGGACGTTGGCGTCATTTGGACCGCAGCTGCAACACGGCGAACGGAAACCCGAGGCCGCTGTTGGATCACCTGCTGCACTAGCTGCGCGTTGCCCTCTGTGGTTGCCGTACGCGGTCGCCCTACCTTTCCAGCACGTTCATCCGTCACGTTCCCAGTCCGTTGAAATTTTTCAAACAGATCCTTTATTGTATCGCTTTTCGGTCCTTTGGTTACATTAAACCTCCGTTGAAAACTTCGTCTTGTTGCAACAACACTGTGTTCTAGGCGGTGGAATTCCAACACCAGAAAAATCCTCTGTTCTAAGGAATAAACCATGTTGTCTACAGCACACTTGCACGTTGTGAACAGCACACGCTTACAGCAGAAAGACGACGTACAGAATGGCGCACCCACAGACTGCGTTGTCTTCTATATCTTTCACATCACTTGCAGCGCCATCTGTTGTTGAAAATTGTAACTACTGTAATTTCGAAAGTTTGTCCGCCTGAAAATGTACTGTTGTCCCAAGCATATTGCAACGAACGCTGTATTTCTATCGCTGCTCGTTTAGTTTTTATTGCCGTTTCAAATATACCGGTCATTTTTGAAACACCCTGTAGTAGCTCATTGAAACAGGGGGATAGGTCTGATGCTAACAACTACCCCCCAGCCTCACTTCCGACAGCTTTAGCCTAAATTCTTGAAAAATAACGTATTCAAGAGTAGCTTCACATATTTGTAAAAGTGAAGTACTAACAAAATGTCAGTTTTCTTTTCAGAATGGCTTTTCAACAGAAAATGCTACATTTGCATCCACTTACCAAATATTAAATGCTCTGAATAACCGAACATCAGCCACTGGTATTTTCTGTGATATATCAAAGGCTTTTAGCCGGCCGCTGTCACCGAGCGGTTCTAGGCGCTTCAGCCCGGAACCGCGCTGCTGCTACGGTCGCAGTTTCGAATCCTTCCTCGGACGTGGATGTGTGTGATGTCCTTAGGTTAGTTAGGTTTAAGTAGTTCTAAATCTAGGGGACTGATGACCTCAGATGTTAAGTCCCATAGTGCTTAGAGCCATTTGAACCATTTTTTATCAAAGGCTTTTGATTGTGTGACTCATGAAATTCTTCTAGATAAGCTTAAAAATTGTGGTATGAGTGGAACAGTGCACAAATGGTTTACTTTATATTTAACTGGAAGAATGCAGAACGTCGAAATTGACAGGACAAATAGTCGGCAAAAATCAGTAGAGTCCTCTAACGGCAAAGGTGTCAAGAATGGTGTCCCACAGGGTTCAGTCTAGTGTCCATTATTGTTCTTAATATAATATTAATGACTTACCCCTCTATATTCATGAAGATGGAAAGCAAGTTCTTTTTGTTGATGATACAAGTATAGTGATCACACCCAGCAAACAAGAATTAGCTGAGAAATTGTAAATAATGTCTTTCACAAAATTATTAAGTGGTTCTCTGCAAATGGACTCTCACTAAATTTTGAGAAAACAGTAAATGCCATAACACCATTGATAAATATAGACTTTGAACAGAAGTCTGTTGCTAAGGCAGAATATTCAAAATTTCTGGCTGTGTGCATTGATGAGAAATTGAATTGGAAGAAACATGTTGATAACCTGCTGAGAAGTTTGAGTATGGCTACTTATGCTATCGTGGTTATTGAAAATTTTAGTGATAAACGTATCAGTAAATTAGCCAACTACGACTGTTTTTATTCATTGCTTTCATTTGGAATCGTATTTTGAGGTAATTCATGATTAAGAGAAAAATTATTCATTGCACAAAATCGTGTAATCAGAAGAACAGCTAGAGCCCGCCCAGGATCACCCTTCAGACATTTGTTTAAAGAACTAGAAATATTCACAGTACCTTCACAGTACATATATTCACTTATGAAATTTGTTACTAATAACCCATCCTAATTCAAAAATAATGGGAAATTGCATAGTTACAATATTAGAAGGGAGGCTGAGCTTCACTATTCTGGGTTAAAACTGACTTTGGCACTAAAATGGGGGACTTATACTGCCACCAAAGTCTTTGCTCATTTACGAACTAGCATTAAAAGTCTGACAGACAGTCAACTAGCATTTAAAGACAAATTATAAGAATTTCTGAATGACAACTCCTTCTACTCAGTAGATGAATTTTTAGATATGAAGTATTAATTGTGAAAAAAAGGTCATGTATGGAATCGTTATGTTAAACTGACATGTTCCACGTCATTACGAAATGTCGTATTCATGGAACAAATATGAATGTAATATAATGTAATGTAATTCTAATGCTTGAAGTTTAGTACTGTTATATCGGCAAACACAACTAGTATAACTGTTATGGAAATCTGTGAATCAGTTATATATTTGGCCTCCAATTAGATATTTTTACGATTTTTGCCGATTTTAATAATTTAATAAACCTGACATGCATTTCGCAGCTCTATTACTAGTCATTGCATGCGAATGACGTGCTTTTTCTAAATGCAAGCGTTTTTCTATGCTGGTGTGTAATTCAGCAAGCTCATATTATGTTTTCAAATTAATCAAGAAAACAGTGCTATAGTGAACCTTCCATTAACATTTTTTTAGTGGTGAATGCTCCTGCAGACGACTATTAAAGCTGGTTTGTGCTAAAAGACTACTTGAAAATTTCAATCTGAGCAAATGATATTCATACAGCCTAACTGAGAACATATGCAGTTCACACATAACCCTTAACTGGAGCAGTCCAACTCGAGAGGACCCGTTACTTTGATTATAAAACATAGATTCCTTACCATAACCAGTAGCGCCAATATTTCTGATACTGACAATACGTCAAGTCAATGTATTGACAACATTATTGAATGTGTGAGAATCCCATTATAGGAAAATAAACTCTGTGGAAGACGCGGAAAGCTGTTGGCGACTTTCTTATGTCACCAGCTTTGCCGTCCCTCAGATGACACAAAAAGCCCTGTCCTTTGCTTTAAATATAAGTGAGCAACCACATGTGTCCTTTTCCGATCCCACAGAGAGGAAGTCCCTGATATTTCCTATATTTCTGGGACGTAGGTTACCTGCTTAAAGCCGCCTACGGAGGCAATTAGCATCGCAACATTACAGACTAAATTGTACGTAATGGGGCATTTCACCAGGTTAATGGCCTCCCTCTCTCCCCTGCCAGTGATTCTAGATTAGAGGAAAACCTGCTTCTTTTCTCCGGGCGGCAAGTTGTTTTTTTGCGCGCGAGACGGCGGGAATGAATGGGTGCGGGTAGCGGCAGCGGTGGCGTTAGTATTTCATTAGCGATACCTGGCCGCGCCGGCGCCTACCTGCGCCCATTCAGCCGGTCTGGTCCCTCTGTCGCCAGCCGCAGCTTGGCCGCGCGCCTCTGTTTACTTCTCACCGGCCAAACAACTCGCAGCCGACCAAAAGGACGGTCGTCTTATGCCAAGACACCGGATGTATCTAGGTATTCACCAGAAATTACATCCCATGTTTGTTCGTACTTCAGTCTCAAGTAGTGGAGTTTGTTACGAGAATCATACACCAGCCTGTGATTTTATCCTGTACGTAAAATCCTAAGCCATATCGCATCCGGCAAGAACAGTGACACAATTCAAAAATGCATTGCTTGAGAAAAATAGACTTAAATAATTCCATAAAACTTATACTGAAGAAGTTTACCTCTCACCGGCCAAACA
The DNA here is from genome assembly GCF_023898315.1 of Schistocerca nitens. NCBI lineage: Eukaryota > Metazoa > Arthropoda > Insecta > Orthoptera > Acrididae > Schistocerca > Schistocerca nitens. Next base: position 260,026,736 of record NC_064616.1, read on the forward strand.
ACTCGCAGGCGTCGTAAAGGACGGGCGTCTTAGGCCAGAAATTACATTCCCTGTTTTCTCATAGCTCAGTCTCAAGTGTATTACGAGAATGATACACCAGCCTTTGATTTTATAAGAACTTTCAGCATTGCAGCGCGTCAAAATCGTACTTATCGAAATAATTATGAAAAATCCGCCTCAATTGCACAAACTACCTGGTATTTACCTAGGTTTCAGCGTGGGTAACAACGCCTTCTTCAGAACAAATTTTTGTTCTGAAGACATCCTTTAATTAACAAACAAATCCTTTAATTAACAACAAATATATAATTATTTCTTTGATTTTATCCTGTACGGAAAATCCTAAGCCATATCGAATCCGACAAGAACAATGACACAAGTCAAAAATGCATTGATTGAAAAAAATAGACTTAAATAATTCCATAAAACTTATACTGAAGTATTATAAGCGTCCTTAAAATTTCAAGTAACCAATTATGTCAGTAAACTTCATTATAATCTATACAAGAGTAATATGGACATGTGGCTCTATTCTCGCCGAATGTGATGTGTCTTCTCGACTTCCTATATTTTTGTTTTGTTTTGGTTATGACCTCACATCCCATACTTTTGCCAGTTTTCCTATATACGACATTCGAACCTCCACCAGGCAAAATTAGTTCTTGAGGTAAAATAAAAAATGGAAAACAAGTTGAAATTGTTGTATAAGAAAAATACAAAATGCAAAGGCGTAATTTATGGAAATTAATACAGTTTAATAAGAAACACCAATCAGATACAGTTTTACGAACACAGTTTACAAAAATACAGACTCATAAATGGGCCTATATAACGTAGGAATACTTTCTGCCCAGAAAAGGGATCCGATATGAACTTTCTTTAGAGCGGAAATTTCTATTTGTTTTCTTGCGCGCTGCAAAGCAAGAAATTTCGTAATATTTACAACAGCTTTAGTCGTCAAAACAGTGTCTCTTCCTTCGGACATCCATGCACGTCTGAAAGACAATGTGATGTAAGATACAGACGCTATATAAACACAGACATTGCAATAATCAATTATATTAATAACTGTATTCAATCATCTTGATGTTGAAGCTCTTCTGTCTGTGTTTGCTTTAACAATAACATATGTTTTTGAGTGGGGTCCGCCTTTAGCAAAACACAATTTTGTTTTTTGTCTCAGACATGTTTCACTGCAGTTGCAGCATCATCAGTGGTTTTTTCTTTATTATTAGGACTGTTAAACATAAGGAATGTTCTTTACTGTTTAAATACAGACAAATATTAGTTTGTAAATCGTAATTACCTGGTATACGAGAAGTTTCACAACTCAGAGTGTGCCGCTCTTCTTGAATGACCCATGCACGCCTGCCAATAGCAGCGCTGAAGTGACACTGTTTTTGCCGTGGCGAATGATGAAGTAGCCTATAACAAAACTGACAACTGCCCTGAAGTGCACAGATTGCGATAAAGAGAAATGACGTTTTTCCTGGACGTGGCACACTCCACACTTATTTTTCACTGACGAATACAAAAAATACCCGTTTTTTGAGTTGAGTCAAAAATTCTCGTTTTTTGAATTGTGTCGCTTTTCTTGTGGGAAACACGTAGATCAATTCAAGCATACATACTTCCTCATATTCATTCATCTTTATTATTGATTAATGACAGGTGGAAGATAAGTTATTGTGAAACACCCTGTAAATTGATTCACCTGTTTCTTTTTGTAACTTTGCGAAAGGAACTAACTTCATTCTCATATTCCCTTTTTTTTTTTTTTTTTTTTTTTTTTTTTTTTTTTTTTTTTTTTGTAGGGCACCACGACACTAAGAAACAGACTATCAGTGGTACGTCTTACAAACCCGCTGCCCATGTTTGAAAATAAACTGACTGTTCGTAATAGGTAATTACAATAAATAATAAAATAATTCAAGTAGTTCCTCAAATTAGGGTCTGCTACCTGTTGCACAATAACGTATCAGCTCATAATCTTCCCAGAAAGTTTGTAGTAAGAACCATACGAGTGACAAACAGTCCCAGGTGTTACAAAGAATTACATAAACAGAGATTCTCCGGGTATTGGTGTCAAAGAGACTACTTTGTCAGCCGGCCGCTGTGGTTGAGCGGTTCTAGGGGCTTCAGTCCGGAACCGCGCTGCTGCTACGGTCACAGGTTCGAATCCTGCCTCGGGCATGGATGTATGTGATGTCCTTAGGTTAGTTAGGTTTAAGTAGTTCTAAGTATAGGGGACTGATGACCTCAGATGTTAAGTCCCTTACTGCTTGGAGCCATTTGATCTTTTTGACTACTGTGTCGTGGAGGAAGAAGAGTTGTATTATATGATACATGTATGGAAGCACAGAAAAACAGATACTGTTTCAGCAAGACTTGTAAGATGTGGCCTGTCAGCTATACACAAAACCAATGACGTAACTCACTATAAGCATGTGTTTGTGTGTGTGTGTGTGTGTGTGTGTGTGTGTGTGAGTGAGTGAGTGAGTGAGTGAGAGAGAGAGAGAGAGAGAGAGAGATGGGCAGATAGAGTAAATTATTATGGTTTTCCTCCCCTGTAAATTTCAATCACTTGTCAACAACTGTTGCGATAACAATACTTCTTGGTAGGGACAGAAACAGCTCTTGGAACTGGACCTAAAACTCTGGAAATGTCAGTTCATGTTCAGAAAAGAACTCTGAAAAGTGCATTACCGATATGGGACTCTGTGCTGTTATTCAGAGTCGGAATTCGAAATCAACCCACATATGTACAAATATACAGAAATAAAACCCCTGTGAGGCCAGGTCATTAATAGTATTCTGTTATGAAAAAAGCTGATGATATTATATACCTCAGTGGGGAATGGGCCGACTCAGTTTCGAAAACCGGAACCGCCATGAAATCTTCTTTGATGGAAAAACTATAACAGAGTTCTGTTAATCTCGTGAGAGAAATTGTGGAGCTACTTAAAGAAGGTGTAGTGACTCCGGTAAAGCAAACACGGTGTTAACAACCGGTAAATGTATTGGCTGAATACAAGACTGTCCACTATCGCCGTCCAGTGATGCATGATCTTGGTACTGCCGGCTGGTAGACCGTATCTTAAACGAGCTGAACCCCTGACCGCCTTTACTTTCAACCCATGCCATTAATAAATAGTCCTTTCTTTTTGGTTTGCTGTAATGTAGAAAACATTGTCTTTTCCTGTTTTGGTCCTGATGAATAATAGACCTGAGATGGCAAAAATGACCAAGATTGACTTCCTTCTCCGCTGCACTTTGCTGAACATCTGTACATTCTATTATGTGAACCAAAGACAATATGCTTTTGATAGAGGCAAGCCTCTTTGTAACAATTTGCTATGTGTAGTATCAACCTATGTACCATGTCAATTCTACACCCCAGCACTCAGTCTGAAAAATGAGTACAACAGAAGATTTCATACATTAGTCTCAGCTGCGATGTTTTCTTGTAGACAACTTCAGTCAAGTACTCTGCATCTGGTCAGCAGACTGACCTCGTATTCGGAAGAAGCAGTGTTTAAATTCCCATTTGGTGACAAAATTCTGGTCTCTTGTGGTTTCCCTGAATCACTTCATCCGTACATCGAGGCTTTTCCTTTGTAAAGAACAGTGCCGATTCCTTCTTCATTCATGTCCAATATTAGCATCTTCTCCGTCTGTAATGACCGTTCAACAAATCCATACATTTCTATCTGCGAAATGAGTAGTAAAGCACGATCCACCACTTAAAAAAATACTATTCACGTATTTCAGCTTTGTCACAACATTTGCCAGATTAAGATACCTCAGAGTGACGCAGCATGTACTGTGACTCATTACCCCCAAAAACATTTTTTCGCCGCAGCACAGAACAATGACGGCGTTATTTTGCATCACTCTAAGTGCGATCCTTCTGATATCTGTTACTGAGGTCTGGAAAGTTATCAATGACATCTGTCGACACGTTCGTACAGTACTTTTTGAAATTAGATAAATCACTGACATTCCGTGTCTTAAGCTTCTCCGTTGACTCACGCTGACAGAAAAGGTGTCCATGATGTTGCTGCATTGTGTTTGTACTTCTAAGCTTTTGACACATTACCTGACATCACACAAAAAGGCATCCAATTAGGAGACGTTTGGCACCATGACATTTACGTATAAGTGACAGTGGTCTCATTTCTAAAGAGTCACGATAATCAGAACTATAGAGAAATTGAAATGTTCCGGGAGAAGCGAATTTCAAATTCCCCTTCGGGGAAACTGATTTACATCTTCCCCAGATTTCCTAAATCGCTTGAGGCGTTTGCCGGGAAGGTTTGTGAATCAAACCCCAAGTCGACTGGCAGTCCTGTCTTTGTCCAACTCGAGCTAGTACTCCTTCACTAATGACCGCCTATTCGACGAGACTCCTCTTTCGTCTACAGAAGTCGACTCAAACTATCTTTTTTATTTCCACTCATGTATAGAAGGAATTACAGTAGCGTCAGTTTTAAGGTTTAATTGAAGACTACAGATTACAGAACTTAGTACTATTGGGTCCTTCTTTGAACTTCACTAATGGTATGGAAAACTTCTTTCAATGTCATGAACAGTTTTTCCTATCAGTACTTTAGCATTTTTTCTATCAAAAGAAACTTTCGTTTCTCTGAAGTAGAAACAGTATAACAGAATGTAGAAAATTCTAATTAGATCTGTTTTTCTATAGATATAACTTTCATCTTTCAATGAGTGGCGTGCCAACGTGAGTTCAGTTGTGGATAACACAGGTCGCGGCTTCGACTGATAAGTACATTATTGAAGAACTGTACTTTTTTATGATGGATGTTGCTTACAGAATATTATGTCACTTGTATTAGAATGCTGCTCGAATATATGGGACCCCTATCAGGTTTATTAGCAAGATGCATTGCAGATATACAGACAAGCCAATGCGAATACATGGATTTACAACAATCACAAAAATTCTATGCATCTGGTAGACCTATGGGGCGAGAATCTTACTGAGTCTTGCAAACATACTGGAAAATTTTATGAACCAATTCAACGAGGAATCTAGATGCATCACACAGCCCCCTGCACCCTGCTCCTCTAAGATCGCGCATATGCCGCCATTTCTCCATGGTTTCAATCAAGATTAGAATAGGTATAAACAACAAAATAATTATTGACGTGTTTACAATACATTTCAATAGTTGATTACCATCTCACACCCACCACACACACCAACGGAAACAGGAACTTTCACTTAATTGGTTTTCAGTCATAAACTCTCAGTCCTTTGTGTTCACTTTTGAAAAGGACTGGACTTGACGAAATAATAATAACAAGTAGAGACAATAGATATTGTAAATTACAAACTGTAGCAACAGAACTGCTGTACAAACCAAGGCAGATAATTCCATACACATGTAACAGAGGATTCAGAGTGGGTATCTACAGTACTTATCAAATGTTTAGATGTATGTGAAATCTTATAGGACTTAACTGCTAAGGTCCTCAGTCCGGTACCAGCCGCAGTACTTATCGCGCGAAACTGCCTTCGTATTACAAGGTCCTCGTCAGATAGTAACTGACTATGCTTTTGGTGACTAACTTCCACTTAAATGAAAAATGACCATTTCCATGACTATGGGTCCAACGCAACGAGCATTTTACGGTAACTAATGAATCTATCGTTAGTCGTACAGAAATTAAAATAAATATCTGGCTATATATATGTCTAAATAGACAAAATGAAAAAGACAAGATGTTTCCTCTTTCCTCAAGGAGATGACTTCGAAGAGTTATAGAGGGGTAGGCTATCATCTATCAGCAAATACATATACTCTCATTTGTATACTGGTAGATTTTATGTAGCCTATGTTCTACATTAAGCTGTCTTATTGAGCCAAAGATTATACTAGGATTAATGGCGATTAAAATACGTTGGCCTCGTTTACGTTTCACAACTTAATCTAACCCATCAAATCTCTTCCCTCAAATTGAAACTGTATACAACTAATGATAACACAAAGTACACCTTTGCGTGCTCCATGGCATAATGTGTCACAAATTTTCCCAGTAAACTTGGCGCTTACCGAAAATTCTGGGGTCAGACGGCATCATTGCCGCACAAAGGAGGGAGCTAGCCATATGTCGGCGACACAAGCTGCTGGATGCCGGCGCTACACGTAATAAGCACCTCGAGGACAGCCGTATGGAAAGCCGGAACCATTCAGTTTCGTGAGCAGCTGAAGGACGAAACCGCAAAACAATTTCCGAAGTAAACGGCGACCGAGGACAGGAAATGACGGCCCGCGAAGCTGCGGATATCATTTCGGTCTGATGAGAAACTGACGACTGCAGGCTGCGGCCGGCGCGCCGTCGCCCCGCCAACCTTTCATTCACAAAAGTCGGCACCCAGAGGCGAATCCGCGGCCTGCAGTTTCCTCGACCCGAATTCGGTTTTAAAGAACGGTTCCGGAAGGCGCTGTGGAGGGGTTAATAGCGGGAGTGTTAAGATAATGCTCCGTTTAGAGGGGCGTGTTCCCCCTAATGGACAGCGGGAGCGCCGACCTGCATATATCACGGACGCCCACTTTGTTTACCACCCCGTCTTCGCCACCTAGTTCCGCTGCCCAGGACCCCAGGGCTCGACCTCCGCTTCTGATTTATCCTCTTTTACATTCAGCCTTATTATTCATGGGAATAGCGAAAGAATGGAAGAACTCAATGGAGCATGCACGAGATGAAGGTTGAAAAATGAATCCTGGTAAGACCATATACAATCGCTGACTGAAATGCACTTTTATGGCCTACATTTAAATCTGTTTTCCAAATATGCACGGTGTATCATATTTAATAGTGTAAACTGACACGGGTGAAAGGATACGCTGATATAAGCAGGAACGTTCCAGTAAGCATGGATCTGCAAACGAGACGTTTCAGAGATAGTGGACAACGTGTGATTCAAAAACCGCCACTGATTTCGTTATGAAATGAAAAGTGGAAATGTCAAACGTTCTAAGTGCCAAATCTCACATGTGTCAGAAAAACCAAGAAACACTGTAGCTATTTTCGTACGTAACTTATTTGCATACTTAAAAAAAAAAACAGACAAGTGCGAGCAAGACTTCCGCCCTGAGGATTCCGTACAAACATAATTATAAACGTACATAGTTCATTTACATGTTTTGATGAGTGATTATGTGAATAATAAAATAAGTGGCATAAATTTCCGCATCTTGTGGTTGCACTAACTTAGAAGCTTAAATATATTTGCACCGCCAAGTGACTGTAGATCTTGGTATTTGACTTAAATTTTGATTTGATACCTCTACCCGTTCCTGGGAATAAGGATTCTTAACAGACGATCAGACAGACAGACGGGGAAAAATGGCGAAAAAGTTATGTGATATAATTACAAATCAACAATTTTCCGTTTCTTTTTCTTTTCTCCTAACCACACATCCGCATTTATCTCTCAAAAGGCTCTTTTGCGGGTCCATGTTTACTGGAAGCTTTTTTGTTTCTACAGGGTAGTCAGAAACAGTCTGAAAAGCTTGAAGGATGTTGCAGGACAGGTTGTGCTAAGATATAATTACTAAGGCAAAAATTCGATATATTCGCCGTTTCCGAGTTCATTAGCATTGAAGTTAGCCAATCAGGCCGGTGCGTGCGCAGATTCAAGCGGTCCGCCATATGCAATTTGTGTCAATTTTCGTTCTCCATAAACTTCATAATACGTGAGCATAAAACATTTTCTATAATTCTAAAGGGTGGGCAGAAGTAGCCGAAACAGCTCGAAGGGTGTTGCAGGGGATGTTGCGGTGAGAAGTGTGTATGGGTGTATGTATGTATTGAACTGGGAACCTAGAAACGACGGAGAGGCTTCGTCTCCGGTGTAGTCCTCAGTGGTACACAACCCCACAACAGGCTACAGCAGTCCAATCACCCCACCGCTGCCCCACACTAAACCCAGGGGTATTGTGCGATTCGGCCCCTACTGGACACCCCCGCGAACGTCTCTTTCCAGACGAGTGTAACCCCAATGTTTGCGTGGTAGAGTAATTATGGTTTCGCGTACGTGGAGACAGTGTTTGCGCAACAATCGCCCACATAGCGTAACTGAGGCGGAATAAGGGGAACCAGCCCGCATTTACCGAGGCAGATGGAAAACCGCCTTAAAAACCACCCACAGACTGGCCGGCACACCGGACCTCGATCCTAATCCACCGGGCGGATTCGTGCCTGGGACCGGCAAGCCTTCACGCCCGGAATACAGTGCGTTAGACCGCACCACTAACCGGGCGGGCTAACTGTCATAGTACCTGCAGTGGATCCTGATGCAGTTTGGAATTCCTGTGTGATAGTCTGGATAGATGTCTGCCTATTACACATTACGACCATCTTCAACTGTCGGCGCCGGCCGTAGTGGCCGAGCAGTTCTAGACGCTTCAGTCTGGAACCGCGCGACCCCTACGGTCGCAGGTTCGAATTCTGCTTCGGGCATGGATGTGTGTGATGTCCTTAAGTTAGTTAGGTTTAAGTAGTTCTAAGTTCTAGAGGACTGATGACCTCAGATGTTAAGTCCCATAGGGCTCAGAGCCATTTGAACCATTTTTCAACTGTCGGCAGTCTCTTTCAGCCAACAGACGAGGTCGATTGTACGCTTTTGTACTGTACGTGTCCCTTCAAGTTTCCACTTCACTATCGCATCGGAAACAGTGGAACAAGGGATGTTCAGGAGTGTGGAAATCTTGCGTACAGACGTATGACACAAGTGACACCCAATTATCTGACTACATTAGAAGTCCGTGAGTTCCGCGGATAGCCCCATTCTGCTCTCTCACGATGTCTAATGACCACTGAGGTCGCTGATATGGAGTACCTGGCAGTAGGTGGCAGGAAAATGCACCTAATGTTCAAATGGCTCTGAGCACTATGGGACTTAACATCTGAGGTCATTAGTCCCCTAGAACTTAGAACTAGTTTAACCTAACTAACCTAAGGACATCACACACATCCATGCCCGAGGCAGGATTCGAACCTGCGACCGTAGCAGTCGCGCGGTTCCGGACTGCGCGCCTAGAACCGCGAGACCACCGCGGCCGGCTGCACCTAATGTGAAAAACGTATGTTTTTGGCCGTGTCCCGATACTTTTGATCACACAGTGTAGGTGCATCTCATAACACAGTGACACTGTCGCTTATGACAGAAAAGTATAGGAACATCTTCAACGAAAATAATTTATTTTATCAAGTGGTAACGGTTTCTATTACCTGATATAGGATATTCTGTGTGGATATCCTGTCTTCAGTCACAACACTTTGTAGGTACGTGCTCTGTGGAACGTACAAATATAAGGATCATATCATCTGGGCCACAAAAGCACCACTTTTAGTTTCAAAAGGCGCCGTGAATACTATGAACTTCATCAGCATTATTTCTAACGGTTGCATCCTTTCGTTGCTGGTATGTCAAGCTGAGTTTGACCCTTTTCAGTGATATACAGCAATTGTCACACAAAACAACAATCGTACTACAGTAATTTGAGAAGAATTATGTTGGATTCCAGTTCATATGCTGACCACCAGATTCACTTAATATCTGATGTGAGATGTCATTATCAGCATCTTAAAGCCCAGGAACAACTACTGCTAAATTTACTAGAACTGTGCAAATAGATAGTTGACGTCTAGCACTATCTTAATACTGACCTTGTGCCATGAATTTTAAGAAAATTCGTGAAGATAAGAACTGTAGCTTTACCATGTAATAAAGTTGGCCAAACAAGCTATTAAACGGAGGGTCTCTACTACAGTATTGGAAGAACGTTCTAACAGTTAATTTTCTTTTTTAAAAAAAATAAAACGATAATATACACGTATTAGGATTACTTATAGAGAATTTACCAACTCTTTAAGCTGGAAACCAGTTAACGAGAATGTTGAACATACTGTTACAATAGCAGCGTTGCACAGAAACACGTCATACATAGCACCAGCTCCACAATCCGATTTCGTCATGTGCACATGTCAGACAACTGTGAGCTTATCGCAAGACGTTTTGTGTGAATGGCTATAATGAATCGTGGTTCTGGTTTCGTTCTGGTTCTGGTTTCGTAAACTGTAATCTCTGTTTTGGTTCATCGCAGTTGAGTAATGTGTCCAAGTATCGAGCTAATATTTCACAGTTTTTCTTCTGATTTGTCTGCAGTGTTCCATCTTGTCTTTTGAAGTATAAGCTTAGAAGTTGATATCCTGTCCTATTTTCTCGGAATATGCTGTACAAATTCCGTGTGTTGTTTCTGGTGAAATCCTCTTCTATCTCCTTCATCCTGCTGTTTTCGTAACCTCTTTTTTCTCTGCGGATTATTTTTGAAGTGTTTTTTCTGTATCCTATTGAATTCTTCCCATTTTTCTTGTCTTATATGGACGTTAAATTTTTTCCAGGATTGTATTCTGTCTTCTATAAATCTGTCTTAGGTCATGTTCCACCATCGATGTTTCCTTTTTCTCGGTGGTTGCCCCAGTTTTATCAGTTCTCTCATTTCTTTCTGACAGTTCTGTCCAGTTGTTGCTGTTGATTTTCGTAATTTCTTCTATTATTTCTTTCTCGTTTGGTTGCAGGTACTCTGGATCTGTTCTGAAAGGTCTGTTGGTTCTCTTGATTTGTCTGTATAAATTTTGTTTTGATTTGGAGAAGGTGATGATCAGACTCAAAAACTCATTTCCTAGTTCTAACGTTCTTCATTTCTCTAGCGTTTTTCGTGGATATTGCTACGTGGTCTATCTGAAATTCTCCTAGAGCATTGTTGGGGGATTTCCAAGTTACTACTTTCCTGTGTGGTTTCTGAAATTGCGTTGACATGATTTTCAGCTCAAAATTCCTGCAGAAATTTATCTAGTTCTATCCATTTTTGTTTGTTCTCTTGTGGGCTGTGTGTTTTCCCGTCATGTCACGGAATTTTCTTTCCTTTCCTAACTGGGTATTGAAATCCCCTAGTAACAATTTTATGTGATTCTTGGGGATTTTGCTGGTAGTTTGTTCCAGATATCCCCAGAATTCCTCTATCATCTGTGGGTTCTTCTTGTTATAATTATTTGTGGGGGCATGTGCACTAATTAGTGTATAGGCTTTGTTTCCAGATCGCATCGTGAGTGTTGAAATTTTTTCTAATTTTAAGGTGAAATCTATTACAGAGTCCAGTATCGATTAATGTGCTACAAATCCTGTTCCGAAGAGTTTGCAATTACTTCCTGGAATTGTTATGGCTGGTTTACCCTTATATATTCTGTAATTTTCCGAATCAAAGTGATTCTCATTGGCGAACCGTGTTTCCTGTATTGCCATAATTTTGATGTTAAATTTATCCATGGTGTTTGTTAATTGTTTCAGTAGTGTGTTTGTGTTGAGTATTCCCATGTAGAATATTCTCTTTGTTTTGAGGGTTTTTGAGAGGCTCCGATCATTCTCTTCATGACATGCCTGATCCCCTGGAATCCGATGATCGTATCAATTACGCAGTCTTACTGACTGGAGCCCAGGGTAGTGGATTCTTTCCCATTGTTCTGTCATGATTATTGGTCTCTGTTGAGGTATTGGTGGTGAACTCACGAAGAATCTCACATAATTTAGACTGGAGCTTTAAGTTCCAGAAGATTCAATCACAGCAGAGGTCACAGAGACAACAGACGCTGACCAGAGTACCGGTGTCTATCACACAGACGTGTCTGGATTTTGGGGCTTCACCTGTAACCCTAGGCAGGGGCACTCACAGGGTGCTGCCATCCAGAGCCAGATGGACCCAGGTTTTTTTTACGAGTTGTTACTCCTCCCCCTCCTCCTTCCTCATCACTTGCGGAATGAGTTCCCGGGCTTGCGAACGACAGTGGCAGAGTTGATACACCTTGTATATACTCATAATTTGAAATTTATTATTTTTCTGCGGTTACTGTCACTACCGTATTGTTGTAAGAACCAGAACTTCGATACTTCGCTGAGTGTAATTTTGCTCTCTCATCTGTTTCCATTCACAGACGCCCATCCTTCCCAACTATCTCAACCGTGATGATAATCTACTGCTATTCTTTAATACATCTGGTTCCGAACCGATGCCAGTTAACAGCTCCAATTCACCGTGCAAAAACATGTCTTTTATATCAGTGGTATACTTCGCACGACAACGTAAGCCAAGCGTCAGTTTCAACTCGAAATACTTTTCCTTAGACGGTTTCTTAATTTAAACGAGTCACGTCATTTCTCACAAATTAGTAAATAACAATATCGCACTTTGATAAAATTCTTTACTTATGACAGCTAATTGGCACTGAAAATTTAACCAGTCGTGAAGGGTTATGAGGAGCCTGTTTCACCTATTTCATTATTTAATGACTGAGTGACTGATTTCAACATGGTCGTACTTCTCTAGAAAGTAATCCCAGTGAAGAGCCCCTGAGAATATCGAGAGAGTGCGCAGTGTGCCATACGAGGAGCGGCGATGAAAACTGTATGAAATAGTTTACCGTCAGCAGACAAATTACGGTACCTTTCTCATGACTGATTAACTCTGAGAAAGCTCTGTGCAATTGTACAATTCTGACTAGAGCCAAACGTGAAAACGAATTTCTCAGCAACGTGTATCGTCCCCTTAGAAAAATTATGAATGACTGTGCTAGTAAACTTCTACGTTATTTGATTTTCAAACAGCTGAGAAAAACTGAACGTACACAGACAGTTCTCTCTTTACTTATTCTGATCATCACTAAACTGATACACAATATTTTTAGCGCAACGCAATCTGACTTTCAATAATCCCTACAAAAGAATGGCCCTGACTACCAACAACCTATACCTTTCATTAATCACTTACCTCACAAAAATCTTGGTTACTCGAACTACTGCAATACAGCGAGCGCCAATACTGCCAGCTAAATAAAATATTCTAACTACTGAAGGCACTAACTACTGATAGGCATAGTTAGCAAATGAAAGATTTTGGTAGAGAACAAACAATGTATTTACCTTAATAGCGTTCAAAAGTCAACATATATATATATATATATATATATATATATATATATATATATATATATATATATATATATATCAATTCATGATATCCTTCTTTACAAATTTCCTTTTTCTGGCGGGCACACGTCCAGATCGTCCGCTTATAGTAACCTCTCAAAACTCTGGCATCTCTCTCTCCACATCCACCACTGTTGGCGGCTCACCTCCAATTGTGAGTCAAACCATCTACAGACTGCACACAGCCCAGTCAGCGATTTTCATACAGAGCACTACGTCGTGTTAAAAACGTAAAAACCTAAACAGCTTACTTATAAACGTTTAGACTGACTTAAAAACAATAGTTGCTGTAGGTGATATGTGGGTCTATAATTTAATTGCAGAACGATACGGCAATCAAAATGGTGAGTGGGAGCCTGTGGTACTGCATTAGAAGTGTAGAAGACGATTACGTCAATCGAAAGTACTAAGACCAATAACTTTATTCAATGTAAAAGGAGTTATTCTCATCGATTACATTTTGAAGGCTAGAATAATAACTGATAAGTACTGTGCAAGTCGTTTGGACCAGCTTGATGAAAAAACATGCGAGAAGAGGCCTGCATTAAGAAAACAATAAAATCATCTTATGTGAAGAAAATGCACTCGCCCGTGAAAGCTGAAAATGGGAAATCTGAGGAATCTGCAAGACGAATTATTACCACATTCATCCTAATCACCAAATCTGGCTTACTCCGATTTGTTTTAGCATATTATGGATTTAAAAACAATTGCGTTTCGAAAATGCTTTGTTTTGAGAGGTTATAGTAGCCACAAATAGCTACCTCGTAGACCTCCCAAAATCGTATTATCTACTAGATGGAGGAAGCAACGTCAGATCAAATGCATTGACCTAAACGGGGATTTTTCAGGAAAAATAAGTGTACTCTCTACATTAAAAAAACACAGCCTTCTACTGCCAGTTCGCTAACTTTTCGTTTTTTTCTTGACCACTTTTATTCCAGGATGCCACACATTTCTCTGTACTCAGTATGTTCCATACCAAATTAGCCACATGGTCGGGTTCAGCATTACCCTTCTACTGGGTGTTAAGAAACTCCCGTTACAAACTTCTAGGAGCTATAGAGGTGAGTGAGTAGATAATATTTTGAATATGAACCCATGTCCGGAACTTACCATTCCCGTGCTACAGCCATCTGAAAACATGTTGGTAACATGACCACTTTTACAAGTAACTGATAAGGCGTGGCCCAGTACATCACCTGTTTTACAGTTCCACTCACTAATAACCAAAGAAATTGCTCGTGTGCTCGTTGACGCGCTCTCTTCAACGTGGTCCAGTACAGCCTCTTCCACTTCAGGTGTGGAACGTCTTCTTGGATCACCACAGTCACGCCCGCTGACACCGGAAGTACCCTTTCTCGAAGTCGTTGCGTAATTGTGGCGAAAATGATATGCAATGCAGTCGGACTGTTTGGGAGCCTCGAACCATGCAGGGAGGTAGGATACATATCAAATGACATCAGCCGATCTGTCGTAACCACCCCCACCATGACTACCCATTGCATACCTACCTACCAAACATTTTTTCAAACGGCTGTAAACAGAAACGGTACATTTCAGGACATCCATTCCTGTTCAAAATATCATGTACTCACTCCTCTCTACAAGTTCTAGAAGCTTATAACGGGAATTTTTGAACACCCTGTATATCTAGTTTATGCGATAATGGATCAAATGTCTTGTAATTTCAATAGTTCACTGATAGTTTCTTCATATGTGTTGTAATTGAGATACATCTCTCCCAACAAAAAAAGAAAAAAATCTCGTGATCACCTGAGCAAGAGTCGTCATAGCAGATTGCTTAAGAGACTATATTACAGGAGCTAGTAGTAGGTTATCAGTACTGGTACAAGCTCAGATAATGATATTATCTCAGGGCTACTTCTGGTGTCAGGTTACACGATTGTGTCAGTTATATTCAATTTTACACAACCCTTCCTCTTCCTTAGGGAACTGATCTCCCCTCCCTGCTGGACCATCGGGAAGACAGGACTAACAGGAATCGAGTTCTCCCCTCCACTCCTTCTTATTATATTATGAATCCAGATGCTTGAGCCCTTCTCATTCGACGTCTGATCCTCATAACGAAAGGATGAAGTGCCAGCAGGGATCATCCAGCGCCCCAGGTATAAGAAAAACAAAACCCTTAGATTTGAAGGTAACTGTCTATTAATAATGTAATTATTGATATTGTTATTAAGAAATACGTTTCACTATAAGAAGCTTTCGCAGTGTGATGCTACAGAAGAATGTTGAAGATTAGATGGGTTGATCACGTAACTAATGAGGAAGTACTTAATAGAACTGGAGAGATCAGAAATCCGTGGCACGACTTGACCAAAAGAAGTGATCGGTTGACAGGACACATTCTGAGATATCAAGGGATGACCAACTTAGTATTCGAGGGAAGTGTGTGGGACTGAAGGCCACAACGACAACATTCGATTATACTTATCGTTTTCTCCGGCAGTGCAGTTCTCCTCTGATCCCGTAGTAGTAGAGCTGCTGGACAACGACGCTCACATACTATCATCCGTACTGCTCCAGCAAAAGACCATAGATGGTCTTTCTGATTTATTCGAACAAATGTCATTGAACTATACTACACTACCGCAGAAAATGCCACTGTAGGAACTACCACAGCTTACAGAGCCCTTGGAAAATCCTTCAAGGGTACTACTGTTCGCCACGCTTATAGTGTGACTGTGAATGGATCTAAATGTGTAAACATGGGCCTGTCACGAGACTGTGACTTTGATATGGTGACTGAACTTGAAAACTCACATTGTGTCGATGCCTAAGTTCAATGTATAGGTGCTATTAGGAAGGTGTGTGCAGTATGATGGGATATATAAAGAATAAGATGATGATCGAATACGATCCATCCCATACTCCTATAGACATTCAAATGTTTAGACATTAAAGTCTCCACAGTTGATATGTATGCCAAAGTACAGGGTGATTCAAAAAGAATACCACAACTTTAAAAATGTGTATTTAATGAAAGAAACATAATATAACCTTCTGTTATACATAATTACAAAGAGTATTTAAAAAGGTTTTTTTTTTCACTCAAAAACAAGTTCAGAGATGTTCAATATGGCCCCCTCCAGACACTCGAGCAATATCAACCCGATACTCCAACTCGTTCCACACTCTCTGTAGCATATCAGGCGTAACAGTTTGGATAGCTGCTGTTATTTCTCGTTTCAAATCATCAATGGTGGCTGGGAGAGGTGGCCGAAACACCATATCCTTAACATACCCCCATAAGAAAAAATCGCAGGGGGTAAGTTCAGGGCTTCTTGGAGGCCAGTGATGAAGTGCTCTGTCACGGGCTGCCTGGCGGCCGATCCATCGCCTCGGGTAGTTGACGTTCAGGTAGTTACGGACAGATAAGTGCCAATGTGGTGGCGCTCCATCCTGCTGAAATATGAATTGTTGTGCTTCTCGTTCGAGCTGAGGGAACAGCCAATTCTCTAACATCTCCAGATACTGTAGTCCAGTTACAGTAGCAACTTCGAAGAAAAAGGGACCAAAAACTTTATTGGCTGAAATGGCACAGAAAAAGTTCACCTTAGGCGAGTCACGTTCATACTGAGTTGTTTCCCGCGGATTCTCAGTGCCCCATATACAGACATTGTGACGGTTGACTTTCCCGTTAGTGTGGAAAGTTGCTTCATCACTAAACACAATCTTTGAAACGAAAGATTCATCTGTTTCCATTTGAGCAAGGATAAAATCACAGAAATCGATTCTTTTAATCTTATCAGCTGCAGACAGTGCTTGAACCAATTTCAGACGATAAGGTTTCATAACTAACCTTTTTCGTAGGACTCTCCATACAGTTGACTGTGGAATTTTCAGCTCTCTGCTAGCTCTGCGAGTCGATTTTCCTGGGCTGCGAACAAATGCTTGCTGGATGCGTGCTAGATTTTCATCACTCGTTCTCGGCCGTCCAGAACTTTTCCCTTTGCACAAACACCCATTCTCTGTAAACTGTTTATACCAACGTTTAATACACCACCTATCAGGAGGTTTAACACCATACTTCGTCCGAAATGCACGCTGAACAACTGTCGTCGATTCACTTCTGCCGTACTCAATAACACAAAAAGCTTTCTGTTGAGCGGTCGCCATCTTAGCATCAACTGACGCTGACGCCTAGTCAACAGCGCCTCAAGCGAACAAATGTACAACTAAATGAAACTTTATAGCTCCCTTAATTCGCCGACAGATAGTGCTTAGCTCTGCCTTTTGTCGTTGCAGAGTTTTAAAATCCTAAAGTTGTGGTATTCTTTTTGAATCACCCTGTAGTACTAGAATTAACTTCATGGAGCATGAACATGTACTTAAAACGCACAAGTGTTGTGAATTTAGATAATATGTATTGTGCATTTTCAACTGCCACAGACAGAACTTGCCGCTGGAGCCCATACGTAAGAGGGGGTGTTACGAGTTTATTGACTGTGTGAGCAAAGTTCTATAACTATAAAATCAATCCAATGCGATATACTTAAGTTCCTGTTATTTCACACACCCGTGTGCTATTCAACTACCTATAAAGAAAATAGAATGTTACCGAGAGTCAGTGCTCACACAGCCGCTCCAGGCGCTGTCACTCTCGATGCCACCACCGTTACGCCTGCCGCCGCCACCACTACCATCGATGCTGAATCCAATCTTATAGAGCGCATGTGGATGCTTGTGCCACATGAGCATGTGTCGAGAGAGAGATGCTGGCTAGCAGCTTACTGGAGGGCCTGATAAGCAGCCATCACCCAGAGAGTGCAGAGATCTATAATAGGCAGATGTACTGATACGCGGCTGTCTCCTCCTGATTAATGTATCAAGTAAGAGTTTGTGAAAAGATATACACACTGCGGCTTAGTGGGTAGCGTCTCTCATTTCTCAACATTGCCATATACTTGCTAAGCTGCAGTATCTACACATATTTTTTAAAAAATGTATTCAGTAAAAAATAAATTGCTATTTTCCTAGGAGACGAGATACTGGCAGAAGTAAAGCTGAGTCGTGCTTCGGTAGCTCAGATGGTAAAGCACTTGCCCGCGAAAGGCAAAGGTCCCGAGTTCGAGTCTCGGTCGGGCACACAGTTTTAATCTGCCAGGAAGTTTCGGTTGCTATTTTCCTTTTTGAAACCAACACATTACAGTTTAAAACTGTTATTTGTGACTCTGTCGAAATTTCAGTGAGAAATATCCTTTATTTTCAGTGACTAGTTTTGGACATGACATCCATTATCAAACCATCACTTCCATAACAACTACTGAAATGTAAAACAACCATACTTTGCAAATAGCCAGACTTGACAATCATGAGTAACAGCGCATTAACAGTGCCTCTTACCAAACATCACTAGTTTTGCTGGTACAGTTGTACATGTTACTCAGGACTGCTGACAGTTGGTTGCATTGCCTTTCAATACTTATGCTGGAGATGATATTTTGATACTGGACGTCATGTTTGAAATAAAGGATATTTCTCATTGAAATTTTGGCAGAATAACAAATTACAATTCTATTAAAAATATGTTGCCGACCCATTTTTTCTGCATTATCCCGGAGATTCATAATTATATTGTGCAGTTTAATAGTAGGAGGCCCATCAATCTGGCGTTCTGCATTCTCATCGTAATGTTTATACCAGGGCTAATACATAGAAGGAAGCACATCGCTTAAGGCAGAAAATGAAACCTGTGTGAAGTATCACATAGGAAAGGTAGAAGCCGTTCGGGAAACAAATAATACTCCACAGCATTAAAACTGCTGTATCATTCAGTAAGAATCCTACAAACGTTCAAAAGCAAATAACAAATATTCCATGATTTCATCAGCTGTAGCATATAACAGGCAATAACATGATCGTTTTCTTCTTGGAAATCATAGTCCTCCAGCTGAAGAATCGTAACATATTCAGGAATATCCAGAATATCTGGCTTCAGTAGTTTTCTTGAATATATCAAAGTTTTCCAGTCAATGATCTCCCTCAATAGAGAGGTAAAAGTTGGCACATCAGAGGACATAACTTGCACTATACACCCAGTCTTAACACTAGTTAACAAAGAGCACCGCCACAGATGATCATGAGCTTATTCATTCTTGTGGTTAACTGGCAGTAAGGGCCAGTGTATTAGTCTTTCATAGTATGATAACTTTTTTCTTAAGTTGCATACACTGTTGCAAATAATGTATATTAGCACTGAGAGAACTGGCGAAGGGTGAAGATTTTGAGGTGCATAGCAGTTGATTTGAAGTGGTCACATGACATGTTAATTATGCTGTTTAATGTTAGCTATAGTTCAAACAACACTGGCTGTTAATGCAGAATAGTCGGTATGATGTCGGGCAAGGAGTTCTGTCTGATAGCTGTATTCGAAAATCCACAGTTTAGTGATGTTTCAGGGGTATTATCCACAGATGAAGGGGTTTTATATGATTCATCAACGTGCATTTCTGCTTTGTTCCACGGGAACATTCACTCTCCTTCAGTAATGCTGGGAGGTGATACGGTCGTAGCAGGAGACTTCCCTGGAGGAATTAAAATACGTGTTTAACAGCGGTGAGTGCATACATGTAGAGGGACAGATGTTTAACAATTTAACGTACATAATTTATGCTGCAAATTATGCTGTAGACTGCTGACTAAGGTGGGAATCGCATGTCCACTGATTCTACAAGGCATTGTGGAGTAAACTATTGGAGTGTGCTCACCGGACTCTGCACCCATCGCAAGAAATCATCGCTAAACTCTATGATTCATGTTGTGCTTGTATGGAAGTTGAAATATATGATCCAAGTGTGCCAGATATAGGCACAGAAATATGATATTATTTAAGTCTGATCACATACTCTGCAATATGAAAGTATTTTTGAATAAAAAAAGTTTAAGAGCTGTTGTTCTCCACAAAGTACCATATATGCCAAATGGGCATGGAACCATCGTCATAACCAAGTGGATGAAGCATCCCCATCACAAGAGTCTTGTAGTAACTGACTGATCGCACGATGGTGCTGGAAACGAGTAGAAGAAGAAAAGATACGATCATAACTTCCCCATTACATACGTACTTTAATTATTGGAATATCAGATTGCGGGAAGACTAATCGTGTTCTAACTGGTAATGAGCGAATCTGCTTCATGAATGTGTATGTTTCTTCAAAAATCTTGTTTCAGACAAAATGTCAGCAATTGCAGGATATTTTATATAGTTTCGATGGATTAACATATCAGACGTTCAAGGAAAGCAGTGATATTCCACCACCAGAAAAAGTAAAACCATACAGCGTATTCATATCTGACTATGTTGCAGTGGAAAACTAGGATGAGATCCAGAAATACACTCCTGGAAATTGAAATAAGAACACCGTGAATTCATTGTCCCAGGAAGGGGAAACTTTATTGACACATTCCTGGGGTCAGATACATCTCATGATCACACTGACAGAACCACAGGCACATAGACACAGGCAACAGAGCATGCACAATGTCGGCACTAGTACAGTGTATATCCACCTTTCGCAGCAATGCAGGCTGCTATTCTCCCATGGAGACGATCGTAGAGATGCTGGATGTAGTCCTGTGGAACGGCTTGTCATGCCATTTCCACCTGGCGCCTCAGTTGGACCAGCGTTCGTGCTGGACGTGCAGACCGCGTGAGACGACGCTTCATCCAGTCCCAAACATGCTCAATGGGGGACAGATCCGGAGATCTTGCTGGCCAGGGTAGTTGACTTACACCTTCTAGAGCACGTTGGGTGGCACGGGATACATCATGCGGACGTGCATTGTCCTGTTGGAACAGCAAGTTCCCTTGCCGGTCTAGGAATGGTAGAACGATGGGTTCGATGACGGTTTGGATGTACCGTGCACTATTCAGTGTCCCCTCGACGATCACCAGTGGTGTACGGCCAGTGTAGGAGATCGCTCCCCACACCATGATGCCTGGTGTTGGCCCTGTGTGCCTCGGTCGTATGCAGTCCTGATTGTGGCGCTCACCTGCACGGCGCCAAACACGCATACGACCATCATTGGCACCAAGGCAGAAGCGACTATCATCGCTGAAGACGACACGTCTCCATTCGTCCCTCCATTCACGCCTGTCGCGACACCACTGGAGGCGGGCTGCACGATGTTGGGGCGTGAGCGGAAGACGGCTTAACGGTGTGCGGGACCGTAGCCCAGCTTCATGGAGACGGTTGCGAATGGTCCTCGCCGATACCCCAGGAGCAACAGTGTCCCTAATTTGCTGGGAAGTGGCGGTGCGGTCCCCTACGGCACTGCGTAGGATCCTACGGTCTTGGCGTGCATCCGTGCGTCGCTGCGGTCCGGTCCCAGGTCGACGGGCACGTGCACCTTCCGCCGACCACTGGCGACAACATCGATGTACTGTGGAGACCTCACGCCCCACGTGTTGAGCAATTCGGCGGTACGTCCACCCGGCCTCCCGCATGCCCACTATACGCCCTCGCTCGAAGTCCGTCAGCTGCACATACGGTTCACGTCCACACTGTCGCGGCATGCTACCAGTGTTAAAGACTGCGATGGAGCTCCGTATGCCACGGCAAACTGGCTGATACTGACGGCGGCGGTGCACAAATGCTGCGCAGCTAGCGCCATTCGACGGCCAACACCGCGGTTGCTGGTGTGTCCGCTGTGCCGTGCGTGTGATCATTGCTTGTACAGCCCTCTCGCAGTGTCCTGAGCAAGTATGGTGGGTCTGACACACCGGTGTCAATGTGTTCTTTTTTCCATTTCCAGGAGTGTATTTCTGCTCTGGCTACCATATAGGAGTCAATGTCTTTTATTTGTGCAAGGCATACTCAAGGATTCCGAAGCAGTTTGCCAGGGTTAATGCTAACCTTATCACAGCTTTCAAAGAGGACAGTATGAATCTAAAGCACATTTACCAAGTGTATGTAGGAATTGATACACCTTTCAATGTAACTGGTGCCATACACGAAGATTGCTGAAATAACTAGTAGTACGGGTTTCTGGTTATCGATAAAACGAGAATACTGAATGAAGGTTGATGTAGACAATACTTCGGGGAGATTCTGCACAAATGGTAGTGTACCAATACGAAACTGTGTCAGTATATTTTAGGGTATAGATAAACTCACACGTATGCACTGCACTCATTACGATGGGATGAAGCATAAGTCAAACAGAAAAACTGAGAAAGTCAATCCTAGATTAACTGGACTGGAGAGCAGTGTCAAAGCAGCAGCGTGAGCAAACAGGCACCACAAGGTCAACGAAATTGGACAGCATTATCAAAACGGCAGCTGAAAAAGGAGAACCTCAGGTGTGGTAGTTGAATGATAGAATACAGTCATAAATCAAGGTGACAAACATAAAGATGAATGAGACTCTCGTAGTAACTGTAAAATTAAAAAAAAATTGGAAGAGAGAAAGAAATCTACTCCTGTAAATATCGCAGAACGAAAATATCTGGAAGGGGACAGCGAAACTCTGATGAGGTAACTCATTGTAATAAATGGAAAGATTGAGGAGATTGAGGAAACTGTGTATAGATTATATAAGATGTGTACAATCTCGAAGTGTGATCAGTATTTGATAACATGTCGACTAAACACAAAGTCATAGAGGCATTAGCCCGCTCCTGGTAGCTGAGTGGTAAACGCCGGCACGGTAGCTCAGCGTGTTCGGTCAGAGGGTTACGTACCCTCTGTAATAAAAAACTGAGTTACTCGATCATCAACGGACTTAATCGGATGTCTTAGGACGTCCGCCCCGAGCAGATACAACGAACAAAAGCGAACAAAATGAGATAAAAAAAAGTGGTCAGCGCGACAGAATGTCAATCTTAAGGGCCCGCATTCGATTCCCGGCTGCGTCGGAGATTTTCTCCTCTCAGGGACTGGCTGTTGTGTTGTCCTAATCATCATCATTTCATCCCGATCGACGCGCAATCCGCCGAAGTGGCGTCAAATCGAAAGACTTGCACCCAGCGAACGGTCTACCCGACGGGAGCCCCTAGTCACACGACATTTATTTATTTTATAGAGGCATAGAAAGCTATTCATTGAAAACTATGACTATTAGAACAGGGACAGCTGGACTGTAAACAGTCTATCACTGAAAATTTTATAGCTGTAACAGAAAGTATTAGACAGCTCTCACACATGGGACAGCATCAGATGGTGGTAGAAGATGATGAGAAGAAGAAGAAGAAGGAGGAGGAGGAGGAGGAGGAGGAGGCTGTACTATCACTGGTTTCATCAACCATCACAGTGCTAGTGAATTCGATATGACATATGCGATCAGTCAAAATCATGCTGGGAAAGTTACCTATGCACTTAATAAAGGATGCTATACAAGTTGGACGAAGAGAATTTGAGCAAACATCCAGTTTAGTGAAGTTAATATTTGTATTTCGAAACCCAGAAAGTATTTGCCAAAACAGAAGAGGTCATGTGCTAAAATATTACGTATTAGTAATGCACATAGATGAGACAATACTGCAAAAGGACGATTAAAAAGCACAAACTGTAGGAAATACATTAACATTAGTAGACTATTGTTAAGCAGTGTACATAGTAAAGGTGAAGACATTGACATACAGCATAAAAAGGTGAACAAATTACTCTGGGGTGTATGTATTATGATGACAACAAAATCCGAATAACTGAAACTTCTGACAGCATCAGTCACCACAAGGAATACAGCTCACATAAACGAAATAGTATCAATAATTTCAGGCATCAAGACAGACATATCATTGGATAAGAATTATGTGAAATCCACAGGCCTGCTCACAAAACATGTTTGCACAGAAGAGTCATAATATGAGGATTATATTATTTATCATAAGCCAATACCATGGATATAAGGCAATATTCACAATTGGATAAAGCTTTCAAATATATTTTTATAATAATAGATATGTAGTCCACTTTCGTCTGGGCTCTACCTATGAAGAAAAAGACTGGGGGAGAATTTGCACAGGTGTCTGAACAACTGCTACAGACTGGGATGAATAGGTGTCCTGACAACATGCAAACCGACAGTGGAGGTAAATTATACAGTAAGTGTTTCAGGTTGGTAATGGAACAATATGAAATAACCCGCTACCCAATATTCTCTCATATTAACGTATTGTGGAGTGTCCCCACAAATTACTGGGGGTGGGGGGGATATAATCGAGCTGAACACCATGTGATTAAGATAAGCCCTTTTGATATGCATGACAATGTGCTTCTAAATACAGCATAAAGTTGTACTGAGATGGTGGACCCATGCAAGAAGAAATTTAATGTAGGTGATTTGGTGCAGATTTAGAGATATGAAAGGGCATTTGAGAAGTCTTCCCTTCTGAAATGTTGAACAGAGATATTTGTAGAGTCAAAGAACCGAAGAAGTTACATCTCAAAAGGCAGCAAAGATGAATAAGTTGCCAGAAGATTTTACACAGAGGAATTACAGAAAAGCTCTGAACAACATGTGTCATAAGGTGTCACAGGAACAAGGTTTTAGTGAAATGGCTCAGCATTCTGTCATCTCAAAACATCTGGCTGAAAGCTCACACTCTGGTATAAGGGAAAATTAAGAAGTTTCCGTCTGAAGCCATTGCTGCAGCGTATATGCAGGACAAACTGATTCGCATGTTGGTATATAGGCATTGACATACAGGCAAGG
The DNA here is from genome assembly GCF_023898315.1 of Schistocerca nitens. NCBI lineage: Eukaryota > Metazoa > Arthropoda > Insecta > Orthoptera > Acrididae > Schistocerca > Schistocerca nitens. Next base: position 260,051,490 of record NC_064616.1, read on the forward strand.
GGTTTATGTGGCATTTGATTCTTTCCAGCATTCTTACTGTAAATACAGAAATGTGAACTATGGCGAAGTTGTTATCAAATGTGTCCAAACGGGGCCAACGTGCTGTTACTCTTTTCTTTGGTCCCCAAAAAAAGGCCTCAAAGATTCGACGATTTTTGTTGTACAAGGATGTCCAGCAGACACTTGTGGACTTCTGCACCAAACAGGTATCTTCAACATGGTGCATTCGTGGGATGATTGCCTCATTGCTCACCTGTCTGATTGGTATACCAATTCTGGACTGTACATCCTTCTAACAGAACCTTTTTGAACTTTCTGATCACCCATTACAAACAAAGGGGTGTCCAAAACTCAGACAGTTCAGTAGCATATCATGTTTCACAGGAACTGCGTCAGAGGTGGTGGTGGTATTCTCTATAAACTGCCATTTGAACTGTATATCCCTAGATATAACTTCTGCGGACCTGGAACGAAACTAAAAAGGCATCAGGCTCGTGAAGATAACGGCTGCAAGGGTCATGATTTAACACATGCTGCAAAGCAAGGTTTGAGAGAAAATCATGCTGCTGATCAAATTTTAGTCGATAAAGTCAAGCAAATACTATGAAGAAGGGACATAGGGCAAGGTATCGTAGCATTTGCGGTTGATAAAGCAATACAGGGTGTTCCAAAAAGGTACGGCCAAACTTTCAGGAAACATTCCTCACACACAAATGAAGAAAAGATGTTATGTGGACATATGTCCGGAAACGTTTAATTTCCATGTTAGAGCTCATTTTAGTTCCGTCAGTATGCACTGTACTTCCTCGATTCACCGACAGTTGGCCCAATTGAAGGAAGGTTATGTTGACTTCGGTGCTTGTGTTGACATGCGACTCATTCCTCTACAGTACTAGCATCAAGCACATCAGTACGTAGCATCAACAGGTTAGTGTTCATCACGAACGTGGTTTTGTAGTCAGTGCAATGTTTACAAATGCGGAGTTGGCAGATGCCCATTTGATGTATGGATTACCACGGAGCAATAGCCGTGGCGCGGTACGTTTGTATCGAGACGGATTTCCAGAACGAAGGTGTCCCGACAGAAAGACGTTCGAAGCAATTGATCGGCGTCTTAGGGAGCACGGAACATTCCAGCCTATGACTCGCGACTGGGGAAGACCTAGAACGACGAGGAGGAGGGAGGAGGAGATTAGGGTGTAACGTCCCGTCGACAACGAGGTCATTAGAGACGGAGCGCAAGCTCGGGTGAGGGAAGGATGGGGAAGGAAATCGGCCGTGCCCTTTCAAAGGAACCATCCCGGCATTTGCCTGAAGCGATTTAGGGAAATCACGGAAAACCTAAATCAGGATGGCCGGAGACGGGATTGAACCGTCGTCCTCCTAGAACGACGAGGACACCTGCAGTGGACGAGGCAATTCTTCGTGCAGTTGACGATAACCCTAATGTCAGCGTCAGAAAAGTTGCTGCTGTACAAGGCAACGTTGACCACGTCACTGTATGGAGAGTGCTACGGGACAACCAGTTGTTTCCGTACCATGTACAGCGTTTGCAGGCACTATCAGCAGCTGATTGGCCTCCACAGGTACACTTCTGCGAATGGTTCATCCAACAATGTGTCAATCCTCATTTCAGTGCAAATGTTCTATTTACGGATGAGGCTTCATTCCAACGTGATAAAATTGTAATTTTCACAATCAACATGTGTGGGCTGACGAGAATCACACGCAATTGTGCAATCACGTCACCAACACAGATTTTCTGTGAACATTTGGGCAGGCATTGTTGGTGATGTCTTGATTGGGCCCCATGTTCTTCCACCTACGCTCAATGGAGAAGGTTATCATGATTTCATACGGGATACTCTACCTGTGCTGCTAGAACATGTGCTCTTAAAAGTATGACACAACATGTGGTTCATGCACGATGGAGCTCCTGCACATTTCAGTCGAAGTGTTCGTACGCTTCTCAACAACAGATTCGGTGACCGATGGATTGGTAGAGGCGGACCAATTCCATGGCCTCCACGCTCTCCTGACCTCAACCCTCTTCTTTCATTTATGGGAGCATTTGAAAGCTCTTGTCTACGCAACCCCGGTACCAAATATAGAGACTCTTTGTGCTCGTATTGTGGACGGCTGTGATACAATACGCAATTCTCCAGGGCTGCATCAGCGCATCAGGGATTCCATGCGACGAAGGGTGGATGCATATATCCTCGCTAACGGAGGATATTTTGAACATTTCCTGTAATAAAGTGTTTGAAGTCACGCTGGTACGTTCTGTTGCTGTGTGTTTCCATTCCATGATTAATGTGATTTGAAGAGAAGTAATAAAATGAGCTCTGACATGGAAAGGAAGCGTTTCCGGACACATGTCCACATGACATATTTTCTTTCTTTGTGTGTGAGGAATGTTTCCTGGAAATTTGGCCGTATCTTTTTGTAACACCCTGTATATACCAAACTTCAGTTGTGTGCTGTGATAAATTTCAAACAAATTCTGAATGCAGATCACCATACCCTACAGAAGAAACATATGGAGTGTTTAAAAAATGCATGCTATCAGCAGTGGTATCGGAAAACCTCTTGAAGAGGAAGAAGGAGAAGTAGAAGAAGAAGGGAGAAGTAACAAGAAGAAGCTGTGTTAATACGTCTAGAGTTCTGCCAATACCTAAGACATCTGGTTGGATTATCCCATTTCCATTTCCACCGTTAGCGTCGCTATCAGCAATTGGAATCATTAGCAGATGTGCCGCTGCCGTAGCCCAAACACTAAGAACTTACAAAACCCTGAGGAACTTTGAGATGCCATAGCGAAATGTCTCTGGCGTGAAGCACCATTACGACATTTATACTAATCGCTGAACAATTTTCGTGAGAGGCATAATGGGATGATGGAAGCCTTCGCTTTTGGTGAAGGACTATATTTAAAACCATACAAGAAACGACTAGGATTGTTTATTAAAAAACAAAGGTCCTCTAACTATACTACTGTACTGACCACTTAGCCGGCCGCGGTGGGCTAGCGGTTCTAGGCGCTCAGTCCGGAACCGCGCGACCGCTACGGTCGCAGGTTCGAATCCTGCCTCGGGCATGGATGTGTGTGATGTCCTTACGTTAGTTAGGTTTAAGTAGTTCTAAGTTCTAGAGGACTGATGACCACAGATGTTGATTCCCATAGTGCTCAGAGCCATTTGAACCATTTTTTTACAGACCACTTACTGTTCCAGATATGCTTAAATTCGTTGAGAAAATCAAAATGCCAGTGATGTGTTTATGTGGAATACTTTTATGAACACGATTTGGAAATGCAAGGAATGTATAATCGTAAATTCAGACATTGCAAAATGATTTGTAAAGCCCTGGGTCGCGTATGCTTAAAAAATTGAGAAACGTATTCTACTTTGATTCATATGAGGATTTACGCCCACTAGAAGAACTGTGCTGTTAGTTCGCCAACAACCACCTGTTGTACAATTTTCGACATTACCAAGACTTCGAGTCATACGTCTGTGGTCATTTCCGTGTCTCCCGACAAATGCGTTAAAACAACCAGCACGCACATAATCATGTCAGCTGATTTTTAGATTGATGACATACGCGCTGACTTTAAAATAGCGGTCGTCTGTATTAAACGAAAGTTAGTTCTCCCCAATAAGTCATCAAAGGTGAATGGAGTATTGCAGTGATCGGTCTGGAAACTTATAACAGCATCCCTGATATCACTGAAGTGCACAATAAAGTTAATCCAGGAGGTGGCCAAGTTGTAGAGATTCCTCTTGACTCGTACGACGCTGACGATCTAAATGTAATGTAAATATGTTCAAAACAGAGATAAAAGCAGACAGTATACTTTAGCACGAAAGACTTAATAGGGTCAAAACTTGGTTTCTCGAAGAATCAAATTTTCTTCAAGAGTATAGAAAAAATTTTCAAGTCATATCAACCAGTGGATATTTTGCCTATTAATACAACCCGTGTTGAGAGTAATGGCACTACGATTACATACCTCAATGACCAATTAATACATAGTATCTACAGATTTTTCTCTACATTGAGAATAAAATACAAACTCTGTTGGGTGCCAAGCCATCTGATAGACCTCCCAGTGACTGTTCAGACATTAGACTCTCTCGAGTTGAACTAGTTGAGAAGGACAGGAATGTGGTTGATTTTAGAGAAGAGAAAATCATGGTACATCTTCATTTAAAGCAGCACTATGGGCGTAAAACATAAAACCAGCTCACACATCAGTCAATACTCCACTCTGCAAGGGAAGGATAATGTGAAGACGTATCACAACTGCGAGTTCCTCAAGTCGATAGAATTGAAACCTCGCAGTGACGTCACTCGACGTAAAAATTCAAGTTCAATGTGACAAATGAATCACTAATTAGAAATATATCTCCCACAAACCTTTTGCTTAAGTGAAGTTCAATAATAATGATGAGATAAGAATTCTGATTCAACAGCCAGATGATTTAACTATGCAAAACAGCAGTTTCCTATACATGGAAAGTCTCCAACAGGAACATTGTGACTTAGAGATAAGGCGTCCACCTTTCTGTTTCAAGAAATATGATACAAAGTTAATTCCATCGAAGTTGAATTCACAATTAATGTTGCAATCATTTGGACGTTCAAAACTTACGTATCTACATCAAATTTGTACTGAATATTCCACAAAATGCAAGATGGTACATTTACATAGATAAGTAATCGCTTTAGTATGTGTATCTCTCTCAAAATGTTTATAGGGCTGTTTGTGGAAAATTAACACATCATTAGGAACGCCAAACAAGAACCGATTCCCGTTCAGAGTGCTGAGGATAATAATAATGTGTATATTTAAGAAGTGTAAGCAGCATAAAATAAAATTGTTTTGCATAACTAGGTGTTGAAAGTACTGCACATATCGGAATCAGATGAGGACCATCAAAAACTTTTACATGTGCTAAATAATGGAGCTCAGCTGCCATTAACTTTCCGATCATGGAGTGCCTAGTTCTACCGATGCCTTCAAGACATGACTGGTCAATAAAGACAGCTCTTCGACGAGAAACGCCTCGTTTCATCATTCTGGCACAACAGACAGACAGGAGAGGGAATGTGATTAATGATTCCAGCATATTCGACAGCTGTAACCTAATGAGTCCAAAGTTGTTCCTTAATTCAGTACATTACCCACAACATAATCTACAACTTGACTGGAAGAACGGTAATTTGGTCCACTGTATGATATGTACTTGAGGTTTCACTCTTCACACGAAAGTTGAAAGAATTAGCAAAAAATGGTTCAAATGGCTCTGAGCATTATGGGACTTAACATCTTAGGTCATCAGTCCCCTAGAACTCAGAACTAGTTAAACCTAACTAACCTAAGGACATCACACACATCCACGCCCGAGGCAGGATTCGAACCTGCAACCGTAGCAGTAGCGCGGTTCCGGACTGACGCGCCCAGAACCGCTCGGCCACCGCGGCCGGCCCAAAGAATTAGCACCACTTGTCGTTATGATTGACTGTTCTACGCAAAATGAGAGTATTAAGTCAGGGTCTATAGACATCTGCGTTTCCTACCAAGAACTGTGACATACGCATTATTGTTGCATGATGATGTTATTAATTACTCGCTTGTCACAGAAATTGTACAGTGATTAGTATAAACGTGGTGGTGCTGCTTCACACCAGAGGCATTCCACGATGCAAGGCTTTTTTTATGATGAGTTTAGTCGATTTGTGTTTAAAGACGTTGCATTCGTTGTATTCGCCAACACGAGATGGGTACTGACGACGTTCTCCACTATCGCCGCTTCACCCTAACATTTTAGTGCAGTACAGAGTACGAAGACTTGACGGACACCTTCTTGATTCACTTGCTATCATCATGGAAAACAGTGGAATGATAACGGATTGCAGTATGAAGAAATGGCAACATAACTCCAAATCTACGATAATAATGATGGCATAGTGTACATCAAAGGCGTGAAAAAGCCTTGTGGTTTCGTGAGGTTTTCAAACGTGTTTCAATAAGGAACCTTGAAGATTATAGTTGTCCAGCTATTCGGAGACTCAGGAAAAGTGTGGTGGACACATATATCATTACATATGTCTTTCATAAAATGTTGGATTTTCAAAAATTGGTACTGTCTATTCTTTAAAACTGTATTTTTTTATTTATTCATATCCTCCGCTTACAGCGTATAGATGGTTTCAGGAGATGCTGATCGTGATTATAACAAGTTCCATCCCCAACCTGAGACACTGCTGGAAGTTTCTGTAGAGCAAAATATATTGCTGCTTATTCTGACGTTGTCAAAACTTTTGGGGTGGAAGCAATTTTAGACACAAAGACAAGTCGCTGTACATATCATGCAAATGGACGGGATATGCCAGTTCTACTTCCAGACTTCCTTCAGTCTGGTGATTTCCTCTTCAGGCATTCATCAGAACCACCTGTTTAATGAACTGGTTATAAAGGATCATAAGGGGGAGGAAGAGCACAAATCTCATTGGTCCATGGGGAAGGGCATAGTTTCCCACCATTTTAATGTGGTCACATTATTGCAGGGTTTGGCATCAAGTTTGTATCACACCTCAGGTATCGAGTTACATCATGACCTTGACTGTACCTCACACAATTACGTAAGATGTGTGAGTGGTGTGTTGGTGCCTCAGGGTGACCTTGAAAATAACTCGCACAATTGCTTAAGATGCGTGGGTAGGACAGGGACTCCCCTGGGTGACCTTGATCTGTTCCCTGGGAGGAAGGGAGTGGGAGCTGACCTTGATTATAAATAAGACAAGTGTGTAACCTGACACCAGAACTGACCTTGAGATAACATCTTTATGTGAGAACATACCGGCACTGATAACCTGCGGTCGGTTACTTGTCTTTGCATAAGATGTAAGCAGATTATGCTGCCCTACAAGAACTGCTCCTAAAATGCGAACTTGCTACATCGATATGACAAAGCGATGGCCGTGAAACTACTGACACAATGAAAAAGCTGAAGCAGTCATATAATGTTTGCTCAAAGACCATGTCTTGTACCTTGGGTCTGTTCTGAATTCGGGACGAGAAGTACCACTGTTTCGGAAACAATAATGAACCGAGTTCTAATACATACTAGCCGGCCGCGGTGGTCTAGCGGTTCTAGGCGCTCAGTCCGGAACCGCGCGACTGCTACGGTCGCAGGTTCGAATCCTGCCTCGGGCATGGATGTATGTGATGTCCTTAGGTTAGTTAGGTTTAACTAGTTCTAAGTTCTAGGGGACTAATGACCTCAGAAGTTGAGTCCCATAGTGCTCAGAGCCATTTGAACCATCTAATACATACTGCACATTTTAAACAGGCAGTACCAGTCGCTGCCAGCAGCCAGCTACGAGGGAAGACCTGCACCAGTTTGCAACTAGAAATGGGTCAACAAGCTGCTGATCCCAGACACTGTCTTCACTAGCTGTGGGCCTGCTGCCCACAATAAGTCTGCATGCTGCTGATTTGGCGCCTTCTAACATGCAGGCCACCTGCTGGGTAACTTACAACTACTGCTGGCCACCTACCCTGGTGGTCCATGGTTTGTGTCTGGGCCAGCTTGCCACCCCACCACCAACCACCATCGCTTGTGCAGGCAAACTCTATCGTCTGTGTGGCCACACATCACTGCTGTGAGCTGCCGCCATGCGCGCTGGGGTGCACAGTTTCATTCTACATGCTCTCGTGTGCCCTGAATTAGACTGTTTATTCATAGCTGTCGATGCGGCTGCTTCTTAGGGACCTGAGTCAGCAACACATCACTGGAGTGCTGACCACATAGCCTCAACCAGTCGCCTCCTGCTGACCGTAAGCAGAGACCACTTGCTGATCCAAGCATGTTTCACCAACCAAGCCCAGCCAGCAGTTAATGAATTTGACCATTGTCTAGCACCATCATTGATGTGCTTTGTCATGGAATAAAATGTAAATCCTGTTTTCATGACAGGATGTCGGGCACACACCTAGTACTTACCCACGACGCTAGGATGGTGCTCTGCAGGTCTTCCTGGTCACTAGTCTCCCAGCTCTACCACCCACCATAGGGGTCACTGACACCCAAGCTTTACGTATGGCTTTATGCAGCTCATCTGAAATGACTTACGAAAAGTCGTCATATTTCATTATTATTATCTGTGTTTCTGATTAATTTCTTGAACGTCGTTAAAAACATTTAAAAAGTCATGAACTGTTTGAAAAACTTAATCTCAGCTTATAGTGACTCTCCAATAGTATTTGATGAAATGTGGTACCGACTGCACAAAATTTCGTTTTGTTTTCTTCGTGCTCTTACTGATTTAATTTGAGCTGTGAATATTAAAACACACTTTCATATAATTTATAATGTGAACAATATTGCATTATATTTGATTATTACATATTTACTATTTTTCATTTTCTTACCGTTCTTGTGTAGGAGTTAGTTTACTGAGCTTTTGTTCTATTACTGATAACTTAGAAAAGGACGGCGCAAGCAATATCTTTTGATAAACTCTTTTCTCATTTTTTAAACCTTCTTTTTAAAACTTTTCGCTATATTGATGTACTTAGATGACTTCCTAGTCAAAACTTAGCAAAATACAGTTTTCGACGTGTTCTGTATCTGGTAAAATATTCGACATAATTACTGAAGGGAGAAAGTAAAATTTTCTGTAAACGCAGTTGAATGGAATGTATAGTGTATTGAAAGGAGGATACAAGATGAACATCAAAAAAAGCAAAACGAGGATAATGGAATGTAGTCGAATTAAGTCGGATGATGCTGGGGGTATTAGATTAGGAAATGAGACGCTTAAAGTAGTAAAGGAGTTCTGCTATTTGGGGAGCAAAATAACTGATGATGGTCGAAGTAGAGAGGATATAAAATGTAGACTGGCAATGGCAAGGAAAGCGTTTCTGAAGAAGAGAAATTTGTTAACATCGAGTATAGATTTAAGTGTCAGGAAGTCGTTTCTGAAAGTATTTGTATGGAGTGTAGCCATGTATGGAAGTGAAACATGGACGATAACCAGTTTGGACAAGAAGAGAATAGAAGCTTTCGAAATGTGGTGCTACAGAAAAATGCTGAAGATTAGATGGGTAGATCACATAACTAATGAGGAGGTGTTGAATAGGATTGGGGAGAAGAGAAGTTTGTGGCACAACTTGACTAGAAGAAGGGATCGGTTGGTAGGACATGTTCTGAGGCATCAAGGGATCGCCAATTTAGTATTGGAGGGCAGCGTGGAGGGTAAAAACCGTAGAGGGAGACCAAGAGATGAATACACCAAGCATATTCAGAAGGATGTAGGCTGCAGTAGGTACTGGAAGATGAAGAATCTTGCACAGGATAGAGTAGCATGGAGAGCTGCATCAAACCAGTATCAGGACTGAAGACCACAACCAACCAATCGTATTAATGCTTAGTGTGATAAGTTTCTTGGTGCTCTTAAGTCGGCATTGTGTAAATGTAAAAAGAAAAAAAACCATCCTGGAGCTTGCAATCCAAAGAGCTACACGATACAAACCAACCACTGTATATCTTTTGTCTAAGATATCGTTGGACGTTACTTGACTCTTAAGTGGTCCCATTCGTATTCTCCCGCTAGGAAAATATCTTTCCTAGTGCCATAAATTTAACTCATTTCTTCCACGAGGCAGACAGACTCACTGTACGTTCAGCCAAGTGATAGTCATTTTCGAATAAGTGTAGCAAATGGAAAATGTAACGTTGTTTGGGAAAATTATTTCAATCAGTAGCCCAATACGCTGGTAAGAAATCATAGTTCAACCGGATATTATGCACGATTTTTAATATTTTTAAGTTGATAAAGTTGGTGTGCCATTCAAACAAGAGTAGTAGTTGCCTCTGTTTTTGCCTGTGAACTTTACGGAATAAAGAACAAGTTAATCAATGGGAAATTGGAAAATCTCAAGATGTAGACGTTTTGGTCCCACATGACACACCAGTGCTGCCATGGTTAAGCAGAACACTTATCACGTGAACCGTTCGAGGCAAAGTAATCTCAAATGAAAACAAGTGGTGAAGCAACCCACCACCATGGAAGATATTATGAGTACATCAGTACTTTTCTTATCAATACCACACATTTTTTTAAAAAAGTTTTGAACTGATGGTTACAAATTTTGAGTTGTAGGGTTTTATCTTTATAACTGTTGATATTAACCTTCATTATTTTGGACATAGGTTTGTATGGATTTTTTCTTCCTTCAGTGTGAAAAATCTCCTTTCAAAGCTTACGTAAGTATTTCTGGTACATGCAGTTTTATCAAATAAAGACATGGTTGGATACCGCGGCTGTTATATGAAGTAAATTGTTGATGGTGTACAGCAAAGAGCCACAAGTCGGTTTTAGGTTACTTTATTTAAAAAATACTCTTACAGGTTTCGAGTTTTTCACAATTCGTCATCAGACGGTTTTTTTTTCATGCTTTCATCAAACCAATATATAATTTGTTTTGATGAAAGCATGAAAAAAACCGTCTGATGAATTGTGAAAAATTCAATATCGGTAACGGTAATTTTAAATAAAGTGACCCAAAACTAATTTATGTCCGGGTACTGTACACCATCAACAATTTATTTCTGGTGCAATTTGTGTATAGTTGATAGCAATGCTCCTACAAAACCTTCTTGTGGCCTCTCTAGCACTGCTTACAGACGTCTCCTCGCTGTGTAGTAGCAGCAGTACTGCTACTAGGAGCAGTAGTGGTACATTAATTCATTCCTGGATCATTTTTCAAGGGTATCAGACATTTCGCGGTACCGCAGTGTAAGAAGAAAAAGGTAAAACACACAACAGGTATTTACACTGGTCAACCAAAACATCATGAGCACTGCACACCGTGAGTTTGACTGTCGCCTGGTGGCACTAAGGGCACGTGACGCGGTATGAGAAGTATAAACTGAGGAGGCAAAAGTCATGGATACCTCAGAATATCATGTCGGAGCTCCTTTTGCGCGGCATAATGAAGCAACTAGACGTTGGAAGTCCGCTGCAGAAATATTGAGCCCTGCTGCCTCTATAGTCGTCCATAGTTGCGAAAGTATTACCGGTGCAGGATTTTGTACACGAACTGATCTCTAGATTATTTCCCATAAACCTTCTATGGGATTCATGTCGGGCGTTCTGGGTGGCCAAATCATTCGCTCGAATTGTCCAAAATGTTCTTCAAACGACAATTGTGGCTCGGTGACATGGCGCACGGTCACCCATAAAAATTCCATCTTTTTTTGGGAACATGAATGGCTACAAATGGTCTCTAAGTAGCGAAAAGTAACCATTTCCCGTCAATTTTCTGTTCAGTTGAACCAGAGGACCCAGCCTGTTTCTTGTAAACACAGCCCACACCATTATGGAGCCACCACCACCTTGCATAATGCCTAGCTGACGACTTGGGTCCATGTCTTCCGCACTCTAACCATGCCATCAGCTCTTACCAACTGAAATCGGCAGGCCACGGGTGTCCAGTCGTCTGGAGCCCAAACGATATGGTCACGAGCCCAGGAGAGCCGCTGCAGGCGATATCGTGTTGTCAGCAAAGACACTCACGTCGGTCGTCTGCTGCCATAGCCCATTAACGCCAAATTTCGCCACACTGTCAAAACGGATACGTTCATCGAACGTCCCACATTGACTTCTGCGGTAATTCCAAGCAGTGTTGCTCGTCTGTCAGCATTGATGCAAACACCGCTGCTCTCGGCTGTTAAGCGAAGGCTGTTAGCCACTGTGATGTTCGTAGTGAGAGGTAGTGCATGAAATTTGGTACACTCTGCACACTCTTGACACTGTGGATCTTGGAATACTGAATTCCCTAATGATTTCCGAAATGGAATGCGCCATGCGTCTAGCTCCGACTACCATTCCGCTTTCAGAGTCTGTTAATTCCCGTCATGCGGACATAACCACGTTGTAAGACTTTTCACATCAATCACTTGAGTGCAAATGAGAGCTCCGGCAGTGCTCTACCATTTTATACCTTGTGTACCGGATACTACCTCCATCTGTATATGTGCGCTTCGCTATCCTATGATTTTGTCACCTCAGTGTATAAGCGGAGCTTAGACGAATGGAGAATCAGTAACACAATAGTGGTTAAGCGACTTCTTCGTACCTGCCAGAGAGAGATAAAGGGGACGAGAAGAAACAATAGCCGAAGAGGTCCACAACCTCAAAATCAGATAGGCTAGAGGGATCCACGATGTCAATAACGCCCTATTTAAGCAGATAGCAGCAGCTGTCGGCTCTCAACTGGTCAGCATATTCAACGAGACCTTAAGGGCCAGTCACTATCCCTCAGCATGCGAACATAGAGATATAGTGGCCATACCGAAGAGTGATAATATCTGTGACTTCTGCAGAATTAGTGATCAGTAATATTACACCAAATGTCACACACTCAGATCGTTACCAAACGTTGTATGTCGACAGAGAATAAAAAAAAAAACACCCATTTACTTCGTGCTATGTGCTGTTGTCCAGTAGAACATGCATAAACTGTAATTAAAAGTAACACCAGAGCTACAGAGCACAAGAGAAGTGTATCTGTGAGGAGTTGTTTCGAAAATGACGCGTAGGTGAGTTGGTAGAGCGTGATGTCTTATTTCCAAATGTCCCACGTTTCAAATGTCCCATGTTCAAATCCCACTGATGACAATTGTTTTTTACTATTTACGCGTGAAAGTGTTATGTGGGAGAAAATTTTTCTCACATGGAAAAGGATCTTTCGGAATCTGAAGCAATGTTCTTTCAGCAGTCTGCTTTCGCTTCGTTAGCTGAAAGTAGCAGATCTATAGAGTATATCTGTATAGGTTTGCTACATTCAACAAACGAAGCGAAGGTAGACTGCCAAAAGAACATTGCTATAAACTCCGAAAAGTCCTTTTACATGAGAAGGAAATGTTCTTCCATGTACCTGTTACACGCGTGAACAGTTAAAAACAATTGTCGTCAATGGAATTTAAACGCGGGACATTTAGAACGATGACATCACGCCCTGCCACCTTACCTACGTATGATCTTCGAAACACTCCTGACAGATACGCTTTTCCTGTACTCTGTAGTTCTGGTGTTACTTTTAATTATAGTTTACGCATGTTCTACTGGACGATAGCACATAGCACGAACTGAATCGTTGTTTTGATTGTTACACTATCGACATACAACGTTTGTCACCGATCTGCGTGTCTGGAGGTTTGGGTGTTAGTAACAGCCATATCCAAAGTCTTCGAGAGGATACATTTCAAGAGAAAAAGCGCCAGGCCGCTTACAGGACGAAACTACCTGCGGAGCAGTTCGGTTCTCGGAAGAGTCATCCATCTGAGTACCAGCTGCTGCTATTAGTGGAGTAGGCCTTTGACGCTCTGGATCTCTGCGAGGACTTTGGGGCTGTGATCCTCGATGTATCCAGAGACAATGTGTGGTGTGAGGACCCCTTTTCAGATTACTGGAGCAAGTGGTGTAGGTGTCACATGAGCGTATAGAACTTTCTCGACGACAGGACCTTCCATGTGTGAGTTGAAGCTGGTTTGTCCTCAGTTCGTCGTATCTGTGCTGGTGTGCCACAGGCCTCGACTTTAAATTGATCCTGTATACGCTCCGCACTGCTCACGCACTTACGAACTACCGGGTACACCTCACGCTCACGCCTGAAGAGCTTCGCCGTGGCATGAATGCCAACAGTCTCCAGCGTCAACTCGCCTATGGCTCCTTGCTTACCTGGGACCTTCGAGTGGCGCCTTAAATTCAATGCTACAAACTCGCAGTTCTTCGTAGTTACTCACCGCGCCATCCCACTAGTACTTCCATCGCAGGCAGGCCAACTCCAAGAAGTGTCACAATGCGATATGTCAATGTCATGCTAGAGCAAGACCGCTGCCTAACCTGGTGACAACACATCAGAGACGTCAGGAACAAAGCAGTGGCCAGATCCGCAAGTTGTGCCCATTGCTGACACTCCATCTTCCACCCTACCGCTGCAGCTTGGTGTCACAGTTTACTTGAGTACGGTGCTGTCATGTGGGGTCAAGTCGACAAAACGCACATACAGATGCTACAGAGAACACAGAACCGTGCACTGAAGTTTGCTCTGCACCTACCAAGCACCTTGTCGGCAACTCTGCTGCATGAAATGGCTGAAGCACCGTTTAGGGTGGCTGCTCGAGTCTTCAACTAGAAAATTCGGTACTCGCACAAAACGAAAATTCAGGTTCTAGGCCGAAAAATCCGATTTAACGTCCATATAAGGTCACAACAACTAGCTGCATAGGCAGCTGCCACTGACTCTAGACCAATAGGATAAACAAGAAGACAATCATAGCTGCTGTACACAGAAATGAACAAATAACATGAGGAAAACAATATACATGTTTCGAGCTCCAAAAATAGCCAGAGAATTATGCGTAACTGCGTGAAGCTCAGTCGTATGCATGGGGAATCATTTATAGCGATGATAGTGACTGCGAATGGGAAACCCACTGATATAAGCGAGTTCGACAAAGATCAGATTGTTACGGCCCAGCACCTGGAACGAGCATTTCGGATACGGCGAAGCTGGTCGGCTGTACACATGCTGCTGTCTGAGCAACTATGGAGTATTTGAAGTACGGTGAAATCACGAGTAGCTTAAAAACTGTTGGACGACCGAACGTGGAGGTCGGATCTTACCCAGTCTGTGAAGCAGGATTCGAGGCTATATGTGGCACATCTGACGACAGAATACAATGCTGGTGAAACCGTAAGAGTATTGGTGCACACTGTTCAGGGCACATTGTTGAGGATAGGGCTTGTACCAGATGATCCCTACGTGTTACATTTTGACCCAACGATATCGTCAGTTAAGACTGCAGTGGGAACGGGATCACCGAGATTGGACCGCGAATCAATCGAAATGTGTCGACTGGTCGGACGAAGCACGTTTCTTGTCACACCAAGTTGACAGTAGCGTCCATTTACGCCATCAGCCACGCGAATTTCACCTCCAAATAAGCACCACATAGAGTTGCGCTCTGCCAAACCGACGGTTCGGTAGTTTTAGTACAGTTCATAAACTACGTAGTGAATGGTAAGATTACCGGTAGTATTGGATGCGAAAGAACCATTTTTAAGAAATCATTCGATAATGTGAATAGAGAAATACTATGGAATGTCATCGCTGAACGACGTTATCCAACTGAACTCATAAATGCTGTTAACGGTCTACGTACAAACACCGAAATTGCTATAAAAGTAGTTTACAGTATTTTGTGACGGCCTTCGTAGCGACAACACTTCGCTGTAGAAACGGCCTACGAAGTCACCGCCACACTTTTAATAGCGGGCCGACCGGTCCGCTGGAACAGTGAACAGAAAGATGAAAACCCAAACACTCGGATTAAATGAAAGTCGGTACTTATCTTTATTAACGACGATACAGAACACAGTGGTGAACATGGTCTACAGAAATCTGTCTAGTTCGAGTCGGAGCGGCTTGGTCAGCGTCGGCTGACGACAAATAACAACTCTGCTGCGATGAACACACAACTGACTAGCAAGTACACAATTCGGTGGCGAGTCTACAACTGAGCGGCGAATCCAGAACTGTCCTAGCGCTCGCGACTCCAGCGCTTAAGAAGCCAGAAGCCAGCGGTGGCGCGCGCAGACTTGCGGCGATTTCCTGTATCGCTGGCGCTGCTTATGCGGACGGCGTCCGGACTTTGATGCTGCCAACCTTTTGGCAGCGGGCTCGGTTGGCATTACTGGCTAGGATATAACACAGTAGGGGGCCGTTACTGAATTGGTTTATTAATATAAAAATTTGATTTTTATTTTTTCACTTTATGTTCGTCAGTGCCTTCTGCCTGGCGGTAAGCTGCAGCGTCTCAGTCACGTTGCCCAGAATAGGATAGAACCACCCTGAAACTTCCGTGTTGAACCATCAGCAGCTAAACTCATGTGTTGCTGACGAGGTAACGCTACCGAACTGCGCGACTTACGACCTAACCGACCAATAGGAAGGCTTGGAGGTGGTCAAGTGGGGGTGGAACCGCGGCCAGATGCCGGGAGCGGACATACTCTTCGCTCTCTTCTCCTGGCAGCTTCCAAACCGACCAGACGCCCTCCTCACCTGCTCTCTTGGGCGGCTGCCCATTCAGTATCGATGGCTTCTCCAGGCCTGCCTTTCTTTACGGCATTAAAACTTCACACAGGTTAAACTATGTTTTATTCTTCACCTCAACGGGTGCCTGCCGATTTCTCCTCCTGGCCGATCCTGACGCATTGACAGTAGATATGGGAAATATAACAACAAAACCAATGAACACAAACAAAGGGATACGATTAGAATGTTATATATATATATATATATATATATATATATATATATATATATATATATATATATATATATATATATATATACACACACACAGGGTGTCCCAGCTATCTTGTCCATCCAAAATATCTCTGGAACAATAATAGCTAATGGAAAACGACATTCACCGGTGTCAATGTAGGGCTAGGGCCCATGAATGTACTTATTTGGAAACATTCTAAAACGAAAGCGCCGGCCGCGGTGGTCTAGTGGTTCTAGGCGCGCAGTCCGGAACCGCGGGACTGCTACGGTCGCAGGTTCGAATCCTGCCTCGGGCATGGATGTGTGTGATGTCCTTAGGTTAGTTAGGTTAAAGTAGTTCTAAGTTCTAGGGGACTGATGACCACAGAAGTTAAGTCGCATAGTGCTCCGAGCCATTTGAACTATTTGCCAAAACGAAAGCATGTGTTGTTGTTGTGGTCTTCAGTCCTGAGACTGGTTTGATGCAGCTCTCCATGCTACTCTATCCTGTGCAAGCTTCTTCATCTCCCAGTACCTACTGCAACCTACATCCTTCTGAATCTGCTTAGTGTATTCATCTCTTGGTCTCCCCCCTACGATTTTTACCCTCCACGATGCCCTCCAATATTAAATTGGTGATCCCTTGATGCCTCAGAACATGTCCTACCAACCGATCCCTTCTTCTGGTCAAGTTGTGCCACAAACTCCTCTTCTCCCCAATCCTATTCAGTACCTCCTCATTAGTTATGTGATCTACCCATCTAATCTTCACCATTTTTCTGTAGCACCACATTTCGAAAGCTTCTATTCTCTTCTTGTCCAAACTATTTACCGTCCATGTTTCACTTCCATGCATGGCTACACTCCATACAAATACTTTCAGAAATGACTTCCTGACACTTAAATCTATACTCGATGTTAACAAATTTCTCTTCTTCAGAAACGCTTTCCTTGCCATTGCCAGTCTACATTTTATATCCTCTCTACATCGACCATCATCGGTTATTTTGCTCCCCAAATAGCAAAACTCCTTTACTACATTAAGTGTCTCATTTCCTAATCTAATACCCTCAACATCACCCGACTTAATTCGACTACATTCCATTATCCTCGTTTTGCTTTTGTTGATGTTCATCTTATATCCTCCCTTCAAGACACCATCCATTCCGTTCAACTGCTCTTCCAAGTCCTTTGCTGTCTCTGACAGAATTACAATGTCATCGGCGAACCTCAAAGTTTTTATTTCTTCTCCATGGATTTTAATACCTACTCCGAATTTTTCTTTTGTTTCCTTTACTGCTTGCTCAATATACAGATTGAATTACATCTGGGAGAGGCTACAACCCTGTCTTACTCCCTTCCCAACCGCTGCTTCCCTTTCATGTCCCTCGATTCTTATAACTGCCATCTGGTTTCTGTACAAATTCTAAATAGCCTTTCGCTCCCTGTATTTTACCCCTGCCACCTTTAGAATTTGAAAGAGAGTATTCCAGTCAACATTGTCAAAAGCTTTCTCTAAGTCTACAAATGCTAGAAACGTAGGTTTGCCTTTCCTTAATCTTTCTTCTAAGATAAGTCGTAAGGTCAGTATTGCCTCACGTGTTCCAGTATTTCTACGGAATCCAAACTGATCTTCCCCGAGGCCGGCTTCTACTAGTTTTTCCATTCGTCTGTAAAGAATTCGTGTTATATTTTGCAGCTGTGGCTTATTAAACTGATTGTCCGGTAATTTTCACATCTGTCAACACCTGCTTTCTTTGGGATTGGAATTATTATATTCTTCTTGAAGTCTGAGGGTATTTCACCTGTTTCATACATCTTGCTCATCAGATGGTAGAGTTTTGTCAGGACTGGCTCTCCCAAGGCCGTCAGTAGTTCCAATGGAATGTTGTCTACTCCGGGGTCCTTGTGTCGACTCAGGTCTTTCAGTGCTCTGTCAAACTCTTCACGCAGTATCGTATCTCCCATTTCATCTTCATCTACAACGAAAGCATATGTGTTTTTTAACACAAACTTGTTTTTTTAAATGGACCTCCTATATTTTTTCTTCAGCAATCCATAGCATGACAAAGCACATACACAATGGCGTTGATTGCCTCGCAATATTCCCATTACATCCCGAGATATTGAGACGTTGACGCTTGGAACACCCGACATGCGCTGCTAGCGCACGTCCTGAGGCTCAGGCGTGAGCCCCATGCTGCCCGTAATCGCGATGTGATTGACATATGTAATCACACCTCCCTACTTATCAAGAGGTCCGAAACGAATAATACGGTCTGCTGCCATCCTGCATTAACGTCGTACATTCCGGCAGGTATTTATCCCATAGGCTAGGGGTGATGCGGTTCTGTAACATATCTGTGTACCGCAACGTTAGTCACAAAGTTAACTTCGCTTATCGTTAATCCGTTACTAAAAAGGTAATGCCGTTCAACGTTAAAACTTTACTTTACTGTAGATCTAGCGCAAGTGACAGTTAATCATTCACTCGTAATAGTAAAATTCATGTTGATAGTTTTAGTGAAACGAGCAAGTGGACTAAAACTTTTACCGTTGTTTAAGTAAAATTGTTTTGATTTGGGAAGCTCAGGTAGGACATAGAAGATGAATGTAAACATGTTTAACCAATTTGTTTTATTATCACATAATTATCAATGTTATGTTTATCTAATGCGTTGAATGACAAATTGTTGCAAACAAATGTTTCTTAACATCACTGGGTAAAATGGCCCTTTGTAGAAACTTCCACTGTGATACCAGCACTACATACTAAACATAGCGTTCACATCTCATGCTCAAAGTGATGCCCATTGGCTTGCATACATAGGGTCACTCTGCCGTTGAAGGACGCCCTACTTCGTGCTACTGTTTCCTCTTTGATGGCTGTACAACCATCAATAATGCGTTGCTTCATGTCCTCTGGTGTTGTTGGTTCATGTTGGTAAACAGCATCCTTCACTGCTCCCCAAAGAAAATAATCCAGCGGTGTAAGGTCCGGAGATCGGGCAGGCCACCTAACTATGCCACCTCGTCCAATCCACCTACCAGGGAACTTACGGTTCAGAAGTCGTCGTGCTCGTAAGGCGTTGTGTGCAGGGCATCCGTCATGCTGATACCACATGACCATTCTCCGGTTCAGAGGTACGATGTCCAAGAGAACAGGAAGATTGTGTCGTATAAATCTGGAATATTGTCTGCCATTTTGGATGCCATTTATAAAGAAAGGTCCGATAATGGTATCTCCAATAATCCCACACCAAACATTAACTTTCCACGGACGTTGATGCTCTACCTGACGGAGCCATTTTGGATTGTCTGCGGACCAATAATGGATATTCCTCATATTGACAATTCCTTTGTTGGAGAATGATGCTTCGTCGGTAAAAAGAACATCTGCAAAAAAATTGGGATTAGTCAGAAGTTTTTGCTGAGCCCACCGACAAAATGTTACCCTATTGCGGAAGTCATCTCCATGAAGATCCTGATGTAAATGAACATGGTAAGGATGAAATTTATGACGTTTAAGAATACGCTGTGCACTTGATTTCGACACACCAACTTCACGTTCAATTTGACGTGTGCTGATTTGAGGATTCACAGCTATGGTAGCGAGCACAGCAACTTCAGCACGTTCATCTGTGCGTGTTCTAGGACGATGTCGAGGTCTTGGATTTAAGCTTCCCGTTTCAAGTAGGCGAGATGTGATACGACCAAACATCCGGCGCGAAGGCGATGGCTTGTCAGAGAATCGTCTTCTGTACAGTCGTTCTGCCTGAACAGCATTCCGTCCACCTACAACAGGGTACAGTACAGGTATGTAGAGTAGGGTAGAAAACAGACATATTAACTTAATAATCATAATGTTCGCTAACAGTACTATCAACAAACAAGCAATCTCATAACGTATTTCCGTCAACGTACATTCTCCATAGATCAGCAGCATTTCTACCAAATCTTCATGTGTGTACATTATACTGTACAGTATAAGTTCCACAACGTTTATTCACAATGTGTACTACCTCCGTGCCGTCACTAGATTACTCTGATGCACGACTACACTGGCAAGCGTTGTACTGCACGCCAAAGCAACAACAAATGGGATGCTCGAAGGATGGTGGAGTACAGGAGTTTGCATAGGTCGCAAATCATAAACAAGGCGAAGTGGTAACTGTGGTAGTAGTGGGAACTACGTTGGACACTTGACTAGGTAGAGCCAGGCCCTGCGCGACAGGCACAATGGGTCATGTAACGCATTAGATAAACCTTATTTTGGGTGTGCAGGATAAATAAGACAACCCGACGGGTGTACACCGATCGGTACTGGTTCATATTGTGTACGTAGATACGTAAAACGTGCAAGAGGGAAACCATTATGTGCTTATGAGAGTTGATGGCAGCAGACCGTATTATTCGTTTCGGACCTCTTGATAAGTTCAAAAAATGGCTCTGAGCACTATGGGACTTAACATCTGTGGTCATCAGTCCCCTAGAACTTAGAACTACTTAAACCTAACTAACCTAAGGACATCACACACATCCATGCCCGAGGCAGGATTCGAACCTGCGACCGTAGCAGTCGCGCGGTTCCGGACTGGGCGCCTTAACCTCTTGATAAGTATGGAGGTGTGATTACACATGTCAATCACATCGCGATTACGGGCAGCATGGGGTTCACGCCTGAGCCTCAGGACGTGCGCTAGCAGCGCATGTCGGGTGTTTCAAGCGTCAACTTCGCGTCTCAATATCTCGGGATGTAATGGGAATATTGCGATGCAATCAACGCCATTGTGTATGTGTTTTGTCATGCTATGGATTGCTGAAGAAAAAATATAGGAGGTCCATTTAAAAAAACATAAGTTTGTGTTAAAAAACACATATTCTTTCGTTTTAGAATGTTTCCAAAGTTGTACAATTATGGGCCCCAGCCCTACATTGATACCGGTGAAAGTCGTTTTCCAATATATGTTATTGTTCCAGAGATATTTTGGGTGGACAAGATAGCTGGGACGTCCTGTATATATGAAGTTATCAGCAAATGAACATAAATGGAGTTCTTTTAGATAGTGACACTTGACTAAAGGACTGATGACCTCCGATGTTAAGTCGCATAGTGCTCAGAACCATTTGAACTAGACTAAAGGTAATTTATATGCAGATGATCTAACTCTGATTACAGAGAATGAAGATGACCTTCGGATGAGAGTCTATAAGATGCAACAGACATCCTCAGGATACAACCTAACGTTGGCGATAGATAAAACGAAAGTGATGGCATTTCAGAGCAGATCTAAAACAGACGTGAATAATAAAATCTTGGAGCAAGAAAAACATTTTAGATATCTAGGATGCTACATCACTTACTAATTTATCTATGACGTGGACCAAAAATTAAATAAATTTACTTCCATATGTGGAACCCTCGTAAAAAGTTTGCGGAATAAAGCCACGAAAGAAACCAAAGAGATGTTTTACAATACAATAGCATTACCAACCCTTACTCATTGAACTGAAAAATGGGCAACAAAAGTACGTCAAGGAAGTAGAATAAAGATTCAAGAAACGAATGTAGAAGGATGTAGGAGGGAAGATCGAAATAGAACTGAAGATACGAAAAAAAATGATTTAGGAATATATAACCTAAACGAAAAATGAAGGAAAGTAGGAGAAAATGAAAGGAACATGTAGACCGTGTGGGTGGAGAAAGATTCCCGATAAATGCTCTCAGTTATAAATGGACTGTAAGAAGAAATGTAGGAAGACCATGCAAAAGATAGACTTCTGTAATAGGTAACTTACCTAATACGTGAAGTGAAGAAGAAGAAGAAGAAGAAATATAAATGAATGAGTGACAGAAAACTAGGATGCGACGACTTCTCTTTGTTTTTGTTTGCATGTTTGTTTTGCATGCAATTAGAACCGCACCTCGTTCAGCGTTAGTCCACTGTGTATTTTATATCCTTACCAAATATAAATGACATTTATACGTAATAAAAATTATTTGGCCACGTAGATTTTCCGCTTTTATGTTACTTTTGACACAAGTACAATTTACATACACAAACACAAAAAATGTATGTGATTATTGTTGTTATTTTGTACTTAGTCGTACGTTCTTTATGATAATCAAAGGCAAGAGTTTCCTTTTATTGCTGATAAGTGCGAAAGTTGTTTATAAATAACAGAAACAAGTTTTATATAAACTCGCTCAAGTATTGAAGCAATGTTTGATATTGGTTTGTCCTGCGTTTGTTTTGAAGTTTACCGTTTTTTGAGGATTTTGCGTTTTCTAGCGCTATTTGGTAAATACGTATTTTTTGTGTTTACAACATCAACGCTTTTCGAATAAAACCTAAATTAAACATTGACAATGTCAGTTTTTCCGTAAATACTGTTTATTTTTCAGTAACAGACAGCGGGATTACTATGCAGAACAAAAATGTTTTATAGATTACGCAGCACTTTAAGCATTATATCCATTACCCTGAAATGCAAATCCGTATACTATTAGTATATCTGCATACAAAGCTGTAGTACGTGACCATGAGCCCAGAGACACCCATTACTGTTTTTGTTAATAACAGGCGGGTGCGTAGCTACTAGTGTGTAGTATCTTAACTTGTTGCCATTACAGCGTTCTACGTTTAGGGACCGCTTTCCACTCGTTTCTGACAAAATAAATGCGCAGTTGTTACCATTCTTCCGAAGCATTTTGAACGGTTGTCACCACGCTTTGATCCAATTTATGTGGCACTCAACAGGCACTCTACTGCAGTCCGATAATTTTCGATGATGTTCGGATCGGTTCGTTGTCCAGGATAGTCTAGTAAATTCACCTGATTATATACGAAGGAGCTTACTTTGTGGACAAGGGTACTATTTTGTTGATACAGAAAAGATACGATTCCAAAATGTTGTTACATCGTGATAAGCAAGAACTTTATTAAAGTGCTCTGATCAATACCTGTATTTTTTTTTATCGTTGACCAATAGTAATATTCCGAGCCCAAACCAGTAGGCAAAATCCGAGACCGTCACAGCAGATGTATCTCAGAAAAATACATTTCGCCTCCCGTCCGCCTGTGTCAAACACGCCCATTACGCATCACTTAATGTCGTGCACTTATGGCCTGGATTTATGGGTGGCAGAATGATAATGACGCTCGAGTACTACCGTCACTTTACGTATAGAAGTCACTATATACTGTATCTAAGTTCCGGAGAAAGTTCTTTGTAATAGCTATCATAGACGTCTTACAACTGGTTCGTACAGTATTCTATAGAGTTTGATGGTCCCTATTTCATTTTGTGCACCTACCAGAGCACAGTACATTCTATTCAATATCGTTGATGGAATGCTGAAACTTCTGAGTGCCGACAATCGATTCACGATACTCTTTCAGTTCTCTCAGTTACGTCGTAAAACGTGTTCATAATGTTGGCTCATTGCGGCAGTACTTATACATCATCGGATACGTAGCCTGACACAACGCAGGTCGCATCCAGTAGCTTGCTGCTGCCTTTTGGGCGTACTGTTAATGCAATGCTGCTTCGAATCATGGCACCATGATAATAAAAATGTTAGTTTTGTTAGCAACTGAAGTTACTACAATTTACTTTCTACATAAGCCACGAGGTAGATTTACCGCTCTGAGAAGTTCCATAGAGTGCGAGGCACGGAGGAGCTGTTGACTGCAGCGTCTAATTCTCTTTTCATGCTCATATTTTTCTAATTTTTTAGTAAGACAAACGGCAGTAAGAACGTAGGGTCCGCCAACGGCAGTCAGATATGTAGCAACATGTGTACACGACGAAACAGAATGTAAACGTCACTGTCGTGACACGAGTTTCCTTCCAGACTAGTGTAACGTTCTTATCAGATTGTCACTAACGTATGTTAGCTTTTGTGCCTTCTGCCGGACCTCCCTAGTACTTCAAAAAAACACTGATCTAATCACAAAGTTTGCGAATGACAGTTAATGGTATGAAATCAAAAATTTGCGCTATTACTAAACGTGGAGCGACGCTAATCTTATTCAACCCGAAGAACAGAATCCTTCTTTTCAACCTCACTGTCTTCAGTTTTTGTTTAGTCAAAATTCGGAATATATTTACTCGGTTCAAGACGAAACTTCAAAAACAGTGTAAAACAGGAACCAAGGAGATATTAAAGTAGCAGAACATGATAGCGTTAGCCGGCGGCGGTGGCCGAGCGGTTCTAGCCGCTTCAGTCCGGAACCGCGCGACTGCTACGGTTGCAGGTTCGAATACTGCCTCGGGCATGGATATGTGTAATGTCCTTTGGTTAGTTAGGTTTAAGTAGTTCTAAGTTCTACGGGACTGATGACCTCAGATGTTAAGTTCCATAGTGCTCAGAGCCATTTGAACCATGATAGCGCTATTGCCTAAACGTCTGATACTATCAATATCTTAAGTGTTATCAGCCAATCATCTGCATATAAACGTCTCACTTCATTGCATCATGGAGACGATGTTCCATGAGTACTTCACCAGTGAAATTTGTCGCATGGGGACGTGTGTGTGTGTGTGTGTGTGTGTGTGTTATTGTTATAGCTTTTGTAATAAATGTCTGCCAGACTAACGTCTTGGTATATATAATGATGATATGCAGCATGTGATGCATCAACAACAAGGTTTCAGACCAGGAAAGAATTGTGTCTCAGATTCTTAACAGAACGCTGTATGTAGAGGATGGGTCATAAACACGTAATATTATTCGTGTAGCTTTCAACGACGTGACAACATCTTAGGATACTGTCAAACAGTAAGAGCGTGCTAAGATTTATCGACTATCCAGGAAAACTATTATCATTATGCGCTTAGCTAAATTTCTAGTAGAACTGAAATGAGTTTTAAATAGTTTTGAATGTTGATTTAAAAACAGTTGCTTTATCCTAATGGGATTTTAATACTAAATGCAATCCAGCACTCAAATTAATCATTACTCTGAAACCAACAGGGTTTGATGACGATTCAGTTTCATTACAACCCCTTAAGGCCAATTCATAGGAACCACAGAAACGAATACAGTTTATTCAAATATTTAATATATACCTACTAAGCCTAACTTCTGTTACACCCCTCGAGCTCAGGGGATGCGATATGTCAGAACGACAGAGAGGTATGATTTGGGAGAGAGGAGTGACTCATGCCAAAGCGTGCAGAGAAACATAGGCAAGTGTGTCATTGACTTTATTACATCGAAGGTACACAGAGGGCCTTCTGCTGAACTCGGTGATGGCGCCGCGCATGTGCGTGTGAGACTCAGCGCCAATTCCAAAGTCTCGGCGGCCGGTCACCCAGCTTTTTAGACGTACCGACCCTACTCGTGCCACGGCTAAGTGGCCGCCATGTGTGTTGGCTGCTCCGTAGCCCGGAATACGGCTGACTGCTCCCTCAAGCACGAGTCGTGGTCCCCATGTAGATCGTCGAAGGGAACTAGCCGATCGCCGTTGTGGTAGTGAGCCTTAGCAGCTCCGACCGTCCTCCCAGGGCAGCTCGGTCAGTGACTGCTGACAATTCTGCACCCGGAAGGCCGCGAGTTCGTTCCCTGGCCCCGTCCCTATGGACGGCAGCTTGCAGTCCGCCGGACGATGTCATCCAGAGGGCGGGGGCTAGCAGTCCTCTCCCACCTCGCGCCGGTGCAGCTCCAAAGTGTGGCCTCCCGCAACAGCGATTACACGTTCATGCAGAGGAGGTTGGAGATGGTTTCAGCGGGCCGGTCGGCAGCCGATATTTATCAACAGAAGGTCGTCGTCGTTGGCCTGCAACTTAAACAATCGTCAGTCTCTCCGCTTGTAGACGCAGACATGATGGCGACACGACAGCCTGCTTTGAGCCTCCGGGCTCGCTTATTTATACGTCTTTTCCCTATCCCTCTGACGTAGTTCCTCTGAAGGGGACAAGTGGAGTGCTCTTTGATAATTACAAAGTCAGCTTTCCTCAGCCCGCATCGCCCCCCCCCCCCACTCCACCCCCACCCCAACACCACAGGTCACTAGGAGCCGTTGTAACTGCAACATATGGGATCTTCACATCATGTCGGTGCCCTGTGCTGCCATGATTATTTCACACTTGTATATAGTGCCCGCTGGGACGTGCCTTTCCGCCTGCGAGGGGTGTCGTAAACCTGCCTCGCAGAATCGTTTACAAAATATCAACATTCCCCGCGCCTACCTTCCGATGTGCCAATCGGTCCCTTCCAGCCATAGCTGCGCGAAATTTACAAGAATTCCCCAAAACCCACGCCTGTATTTATTAGTGGCGCAGAACTACATTGTACTCCCAAATTTTCCTTCTATATCCACTATTCAATTCTTCAGCTACATTGGCAGTTCCAGATCATGCATGTCTTAAACAGTTTTGTATGCGAGCAGCTGAAGATTCATGCTTCTTCACTTTGGTACTCAGATGATTTATGCCCTAACTCCCAGTTTCTCCCGCGAGATTCAAAATGGTTCAAATGGCTCTGAGCACTATGGGACTGAACTGCTGTGGTCATCAGTCCCCTATAACTTAGAACTACTTAAACCTAACTAAACTAAGGACAACACACACATGCATGCCCGAGGCAGGATTCGAACCTGCGACCTTAGCGGTCACGCGGTTCCAGACTGTAGCGCCTAGAACCGCTCGGCCACTCCGGCCGGCTCACGCGCGAGGGTTCCGCACCAAAGAACAGATATAGGAAGAGGGAAAACGCGTTTTTAACTTCACAGCCAGTTAAACAATAGCTGTTTTTTATAAATATCCATGCTCTCTTAAACTGTCGATTTCAAGTATTAATATTTTGCACAATATTTAGAACTGGCAACGATCGTCCTAGTCTATTTACAGCAAGGTTACGCTCATCATGTAGGTGAGAAATGTCTGTATTTCGTGAATTATTTACATTATTCATTTTCATTCGCGCCCCACAACCTAGAAAATATGTGATGAGCTCTCACTGTCCAGAAAGTATCACATTCAGCAACGCATAGAAAACAGCAGTATCGAGAACCAAAACACTCAGTTATCTTGAAACACCACAACGTCTGTACAGAAGGTTCTTAGAAATAATATTCATACATGTGATAAACATCAACATTACAGTTGCGTTCCGTAACCGCTATATGCCATTCTCTCCATTTTTCGAAAGTGAAAAGAACTTGGTATTTTGTAGTGATGTACAGCGATTAACGGCAACCCTGGGCATTGACTATAAAAGTGATCAGTGGAGGTTGTTCATAGACTCCTGCAAGTAAGTCTCAAGTGCATAATGGCAACGTGTTATCATCGATTTCGACTGGGCGTGCTCCTTACATGAAAGAAAAATATGATAACATGTAACACTTGTTATTACGATTGAACTATGACAAGTTTAAGTGGCAGATTTCCGGGGATATGAAAGTCATAGGTCTATTTCTTGTGTTACAACATTGCTACACCAAATTCTGTTGCTTCCTGTGCCCCTGGGATAGCCGCACCAAAAAGAAAGACTGGCCTAGGCGTCAGTCAATTGAACCAGTATCTCACGATTGTGTGCACGAAGCACTTGTCGAATGCAAGAACATAATTCTCCTTGAAACTTCCTGGCAGATTAAAACTGCGTACCGGATCGAGACTCGAACTCGGGACCTTTGCCTTTCGTGGGCTAGTGTTCTACCAACTTTTTTTTTGTTGATCTAATTTTGTTCTCTATTGTTCGTTGAATGTGTTCGTGGCGGACATCCGATGACACCTGTTCAGGTTTTTCGTTGATCAGTTCACTGAATTTTTTTTTATTACAGAGGGTAGCTAAACCCTCTGACCGAACACACTGAGCTACCGTGCCGGCGGCCAACTGAGCTACCCAGAGTGAAAATTTCATTCCGGAAACATCCCCTAGGCTGTGGCTAAGCCATGTCTCCGCATATCCTTTCTTCCAGGAGCGCTAGTTCTGCAAGATATACAGGAGAGCTTCTGCGAAGTTAGGGAGGTAGAAGACGAGATACTGGCGGAATTAAAGCTGTGAGGACGGGGCGTGAGTCGTGCTTGGGTAGCTCAGTTGGTAGAGCACTTGCCCGCGAAAGGCAATGGTCCCGAGTTCGAGTCTCGGTCCGACACACAGTTTAAATCTGCCAAGATGTCTCATATCAGCGCACACTCCGTTGCAAAGTGAAAATTTCATTCTGATAATTCTTCTTTCTTTCAGGAGTGCTAGTTCTGCAAGGTTCGCAGGAGAGCTTTTGTGAAGTTTGGAAGGTAGGAGGCGAGTTACTGGCGGAAGTAAAACTGTGAGGACGGGGTGTGAGTCGTTCTTGGGTAGCTCAGACGGTAGAGCACTTGACCGCGAAAGACAAGGGTCCCGAGTTCGAGTCACGGCCCGTCACACAGTTTTAATCTGCCAGGAAGTTTCATAATTCTCCCTGTTATTCATATATAATTGAGTTTTATGAAAAACTTCGTTAAGGGAATGGAGCAAACTGGAGAAGCATTTCTCTGTTTGCTCGAGAGATTTCCACGTCTTAGTAAGACAAAAATAAAAGAGAGGATTTTCCGTGATACGCAAACTGTAGAAAGTTGAGTGTTTCAACACTATCCTGATAGGTGATGAAAAGTTAACTTGAGATGTCTTTGTTCAAGTGTCTACAAACTTTTTAGGAAGTAATAAGGCAGAAAACTATAAGGATCTTGTAGCAAATCTTCTGCACAGATACAAGAGGCTGGAGTGCAACATATCTTTAACGTTATATTTCCTAGATTCCAACTTGAACTTCTTTCTTGACAACTGTGGTGCTGTAACCGACGAGCACGGAGTACGCTTCCAGCAGCAAATTTCAGACATAGAAATGAAATACCCGGGAAAATGGAGTACATCAGTGTTTGCCGATTATTGCTGAACACGAGCAGCGAATCACCAGCAGAAAACTACAAACGACAAGCAAAGCAGTTGCGTAGTCAATGACCTTTCTCCGAGAGAAAACACCAAGGTAAATACATTCATAAGCTTATATAGGCAATAAAGTAAAGTTATCATAACTTTAAAACGAGAGCTAATCTCGCATTTTCTTTAACATTTTCGCTATCAGAACACCCGAAAACATAAAGATTAGCTGTTTTCATGCCAGTTACAGAAAAAAGTAAACCGTTGTTAGGTTTTGTTATGTGTGGTTTTGGATGTACGTCAAGTTCATTTCAGTTTTACTCGTGATGCAGAAATTTCTGATCGATAGATTCAACTGCAAAAGTTGTATGACACTGTTAGCTGAGAGATCCCGAAGTGTAGGTTCGGCCCTCTAATTTGCCGTAGTTTTCTGTCTTCACGATCATTGACATCTTTCTCTCCTGTGAAATGTCTTGTGGCTAAAGTCTAGATGTCTGGTGTTATTTAATAGTTGGAGAGTGATGTTTATATTACTGCTAACGCTATGTCAGAGAAGGGAAACTGTGAAACCCAGTGCCAGCACAGAACGTACTCCTCTCAAACAGTACAAAATAGACAACCGAACTGAGCTCCCCAATCATCACCGTCAACAAAGTGAGTTTCCGTAAGTTAGCGACACACTGGCGAGCTGTTTGGGAATGGCACTTTGTCTGGTACTCAGAGAAACTTTTCGCCATCTCGTATCCTCTTTTCGATGTATTAATGGTGATGCATAGCTTAGGTAGTAACAGCTTTAGCAACATAATACTTGAGTAGCTTGCTAACGACGGTTTGTGATCATCTTTACCAGAAAGTCAGATCATTTGTGATTGTGGTCATTGTACGAAAAGACTTTGTGTATAAACGAAGAACATCGAATTACTGTTTTCGTTTACTGAAGAAACGAAGCTGGTGATGGTTTTAGAGAGCGCAAACTCAGTGATATTCTCTTCCTGTTCTAGCTATAAAACTAAGTGTGAACGTGCTAGTCATCAAAAATAAGGATTTCCGTTGTTTCCTTTAAATTACTTAAAGCGAATTCCCAGATGGTTTCTTTGCTAGCCATACGGGTGATCTCCGACCTTGTCTTCGACAGGATGTTAAAGCCTATTTTCTGTAAGTTTCAAATCCTTATGTCGTCAGAACTGTTGTGTATATTTAGTGAACGTATGTCCATATTCTCTTTTACTGCGATGTGTACGAACACATTGCTGTAAAAGAGGAAATAAAGAGAAAGATAGAATGAAGAAAGAAAGTATTAGGTGGCTAAGATAAAAAAAGAGACATATGAGGGGCTGTGGGTGGGGAGGGAGGTCGGGAGAGGTAGTTATTGGTGTGAGTCGAGGACATTCTAGGCCGTAACCGAAAGGGGGGGGGGGTCCTGACTATCGGCTATACCCAAACCCTATTTTAGCCAAAACCAATGCTTTTTGGTCTTGTTTGAGGTTCGTTGGTGTTTTGTTAATCAGTTCAGTTCTTACTCGAACTTGAATTTAATGAAAATGCTACGGTTTATTGTTTCTGCGTTGTGTGCTGTTGTCATATTTTCTTATTATGGACAAGTTTGTAACAAGGAAGTTGTGTAAAATCGATTTTGACTCGACCGTTAGCGTTTTAGTAAGTTAAGAACGTGTACGTACTACTATAACAGCCTACATTACCGATCTATAGCAGTTTAGTGCTAGAAATGGATTCGTTGTTTGAGGCTGGTGGAACTGTGAGGTTGCAATATTTCAGTATTTCGAAAGGCAGCGGAGTGCTAAATATTATTATAAATAACATTAAATTAAAGTCATTGCATAAAAATAGACCTGGATTTGTCTGTGTCGCCAAAAACTCGTATTGATCAACAGAAATATCGCACAAACAGCGATGGTTGCAATTCTTTAAAAAATTGGTCAATGTTCAATCATTAGTAGGCCCAATGGCAAAATATCGCCCAACCTGGTTACCTGGGAGATACTCAGTAAAGAAAAACCAGTTTTGGTACGGAACGATGAGGAGGCATTTGTGGAGAGCGGAAGAGGTGCGGAATGACAGAATGTCCTATAATTCTTTTCTTTATAAAAGATATATTCAGCGGGCTGCTTGAATTCGTCCGAGCCTGTCTCCCTCTGCATCCCTCCCTCCCTCCCACTTTCGTCCAAAATCTATTTACCTTCTTGTAAAACTATCATAACTAAAGCCAGCAGTTCCATGCATAATTAAACCTTAAAATATGCATGCATTCATGCAGTATCAAATGACTAAACATGCACGATTAAAGAAAAAGTATGTAATTTCAGAATCCAACATTTTGTTGTGATGCCTTTTATTTTATTTTAAAAGAATGTACAGCAGCCAGTTTTTCCATGTTCTCCACTGACTTGGAGTAGCTCTGCTTGCTGAAATGCTGAGTTAGCAATACTTGAATTCGGGAGCGAGGTGGTTTGAATCTATCCGGCAGCAACCTCGTAATTGGTTTTCTGCCGTTTCCCATTTTCAATTTAGGCAAATACTTGGGTTGCTCCCTTACTATAGGCCACAGCCAATTCCATCTGAATACGTTTCTTTCACGAACGGATCCAATTCCCTTAAAGATGCAGCCCCTCTACTTAAATGAAAAGAGCTGCATCGAAGGCGAGCCGAGCTTCTCTCTGTATACTCCCGGCAGTAAAAGGTATATCATAAATAAATAATAATCCAGACTCTCCTCATTTAGACTCATGCGTTTGTCTGCTGGGACTTTCTTCATTGCAGAAAATTATCTTTCTTACATCGCATGAAGTAAGAGATGCACACATAAATGAGGAAATTTGGGAAAGTGTAAGGTTGAATAATTCCCAATCCTTTGCATTTTCGCCGCCAGAAAATGTTCTAGCTTCTCTGTCGAACAGAGATTGCTATATTCCAAAAGCCCTGTACATAATAATCACGGTGTCACAAAAAAGTAGTTCTCGTCCGTACCTGGCCACCTCCTCAGCTCAAATTCAGACTGAAAGAAGAGAGTAAAATGATATTGGAGAATGAAGGGAGATTGGAGTATGACTGCTGCTCAGTGTTTTGCCATAATACAGCGCTCCTGAGTAACGAGGACATATGCCCGCTTGGTGAAAACTCCGAAATCATTGTAGAATAAAATGGTTTATCGTTCTTTATGGAAATTTTCAGAATAAATGAAAAACATCAATCTTTTCAGGTTCTCCTTATTAAATAGGACACTACCTCCCCTTTGACAGAATCCTGGCTACGTCATTGATGCAGTGCCGGCCGCGGTGGTCTCACGGTTAAGGTGCTCAGTCCGGAACCGCGCGACTGCTACGGTCGCAGGTTCGAATCCTGCCTCGGGCATGGATGTGTGTGATGTCCTTAGGTTAGTTAGGTTTAAGTAGTTCTAAGTTCTAGGGGACTGATGACCACAGATGTTAAGTCCCATAGTGCCCAGAGCCATTTGAACCATTTGATGCAGTGGAAAACAATTTTTCTGTCTGTTGCATTTAAAGATACTTGTTTATCCTGTTAAGGTGAAGTACTGATTTTATGAGATCGATGTAAAAATAATTATAGTAATTTACTGAAAAGTTGTGTTCTTCTTAAGCCAATATCCCAAGCTTCGAGGAACATTTTCAATAATTTTTCGTACACACCATCTAATGGTGAAATATTCCAAGCTCTTTAATAGTACTTACGAATCGCAAGTTGAAGTAAAAGTGTCTGCTGATTGGCAGTATTGCTTTTGGCAGAACACGTTACTCTTAAGTCAATCTCTTCTCGAGGAGTAAATTTCCTGTGCACATTACGTCGTGAGAGAGGGAAACCTTTCATTTAATTAACTACATGTTTCATGGATAATACTGCACTATAGATCGTAATAGTATAGGCCGAGTCATTTTACATTCACATCGTAAATAAATTTGTACATAAGGTTACGTTCTGAACATTTCTAAGTGTTTTTTCCCTTTTTTCCAAGTTTTACGTATTACAGTAATTGATTTTTCTACGGAATAGGACTTGCGAAGGGGAAATTTCCTCATCTTGCTAACAAAATTTATTTTTCTGTCTGCCAGACATTTTATATCACTGCGTAAGTGATCAAAATTTTCTGTTGCAGCGCTGTGCACTTCTTTTTGTTCTGAAGACAACCTTAATGTGAAGTAATGAACGTCATTTTTTTCCTGGTATTGTAATTATGTACCTCACTGTTCTTTCTGAACTGTAAGGGATTATTTACAACAAACCTCACGACGGAATAAATATATTGTGGAGCAGTAGACAGAATGCCTAAATCCTTAAACAGATGTCTACAAGATGATCGTGACTGAGCACCACATATTATTCTTACGACACTCTTTCTCAAAGATGAATTACCCAAGAACATTATTCCATATGACATTTTTGAATGAAAATATGGTTCAAATGGGTCAAATAGCTCTAATCACTACGGAACTCAACATCTGAGGTCATCAGTCCCCTAGAATTACTTAAATCTAACTAACCTAAGAACATCACACACATCCATGCCCGAGACAGGATTCTAACCTGCGACCGTGGCAGCAGCGCGGTTCCGGACTGAAGCGCCTAGAACCGCTCGGTCACAGCGGCCAGCAATGAAAATATGCAAAATATGTCAACTTACTGACTTGTCTCTCCCCAAGAGTTGCAATGGTTGTAAGCGAAAATGTGGCTGAACCAAGTTGTTTTAGGAGTTCCAAAATCTGTTTTTTCCAACTTAAATTCTCAGGAATATGAACCCCTAAGAATTTTGAAGTTTCCACCCTATTTATCATTGCCTCACTATGTGTTACACTTATCATTGGTGTAGTACATCTAGATGTGCAGAACTGAACACGTTGTGTCTTTTTAAAATTTAAGGTGAGACCATTCACAGAAAACCAGTCGATGATATTTTCAAGAACTTTGCTTCAGTTTCTTCTGTTTCTGTACATATGCTTCGACTGATTACAATACTGGTGTCATCTGCAAAAAGAACTAATTCTGCTTGTTGTACACCGGACGAAAGATGATAGTTTACATATATGAAGAACAGTAGTGGACCTTAGTTTGAACCTTCAAGAAACCCATACTTGATTTCTCCCTACTCAGAATTATGTCCATGAACTAAATTGCTTGAATTACTAAGTATAACTTTCTGCATTCTTTTGATTAGATATAACATTATCCATTGGTTGGCTGTACCAACAATCCCATAAGACGTCAATTTATCTAGGAGAATACTGTGATTTACACAGTCAAATGCCTTAGAGAGGTCACAGAAAATACCAACCGGTGCTATTTCATTATTTAATGCTTGTAAGATCTGGTGAGTGAACATGTAAATGGCATTCTCAGTGGAGCTAACCTTCTGAAACCCAAACAGTGATTTGTTAAGGATACTATTGTTGGTAAGGTGAGGTATTGCACTATTCTAGAATACATCATCTTCTCAAAAATTTCGGAGAATGATGGCAGCAGTGAAACAGGTCGGTAGTTATTTATATCTCTCTGAGCACCTTTCTTATTGAATGGTTTAACAACCGGATATATCAGTCTGTCTGGAACAATGCCTTGAGTTCGTGATGCATTACATATTTCAGATAACGCTGGGCTTATCACATGGGAACAAATTTTTAATACTCTATTGTAAACACCATCAAAACCAGATGAACTTTTATTATTGAGGAAATGTATAATATGAGAAGGAGATACATTCACATGATTGAATTTTATGAAAGTTACATTTTCAACTACTGCTGCGATTCTGTTCTTCATGCTTTCTACTATATTTAAGAAATGGTTATTAAATGCATTTGCTACCTGTGACTCATGATATATAGCCCTTCCATTCAGTTCAGCAGTAATGTTGCCTTGTTCTGTGGGTGGTTCAGGAAAAAGCTTGTTTCTTTTTCCTAATTACTGTCGTAATTACTTGTCCACCGTGGTATTTTGATTTCGTTCGAGGCACACAACACGCAACAGCTACGATTAGCATCAAATCAATTACTTTTACGGTGTGCAAGAACACACGGTTATTCGTCTCTGAACGACAGTACGTAAATATATACCAAAGTGCTCAGATTTAAGTGAGACATGAAAGGTCCATTAATAAAGGCAAAAGCAGTTTGTAAACTAAAAGAGTTAACAATGTTTAACGATATATAATACATGAAACAGCCACCTACAGTAACCGAGATAATTCATCCACAGTTCATAATTTACATTTAGTACACAAAGGAAACATATTTGCATGCGCTATATTATATTGTATAATATTCTAACGTACTTTTGTCACTTGTGAATATGATAATGTTAAATTCTGTCAATTTTACATTTATTTGCTGCCATTGCCTCCAGAATCCGAAAACTGACACTTGAGTGTAAGTTATACGTTTGTGGAATCTTTTACATTGAAAACCTTCAGTATTTGACTCAGAAAAAAAGTCATAGAGAAACTTAATGTTTCCTTATTTCGCAGTAAAATCTTCCAGTTATTTCGCGCTGTTGGTCTGAAAATAATGTTTATGTAGTTACATTTTACTTATTATTGACAAAACATGTTAACAGTCTGAAATGTTTATCAGACGGCACATGAAAATGTAAACATTTTAAAGTCTATTGTCGTTATCAATATCACTAGCACACTCGCCATTCAGGCTAAACAGCCTGTTCCGACCTCACTGTTTTTCATGATCGTTCTTCATCTCGCCTGCCGATAATGATAACTTCAAGCTTTGACAAGAAGCTGGCTCGACGACATAGGATGAAATAACTACACCAATGCTTTCTGTGACCACTCACTTTATCTATTCCACGGTAAATATTAAAATTATTATCAGCGTATATTTTGGTTTCTTATCTCCGTTATAAAATCAATTAACAACTGGAAGGAGTCGAATTTGAGTGGACGTTTTTGAGATTGTGACTGTGATCTGCGAGCATTATTTTAGAACGTGCTGGATCTATAACCTAGACGGTAATTTTTCAGTTTTTAATTGTAACACCGGCTAAAAGGGAAAATTCCGTCTGTCAGAATTAAAATAAAACCGATTGCTACTATTGTGTTCCACTTCCTCAAGAAATTATTTACGAAAATATAAAATGCATAGTAATCTTGTCTTATTCCCATGTTGTTATAGCTTTCAGTCAACTGTTGAAACTTGGCGCGTGCAAATATTTATCTTTTTATTGCATTTCGAACTGAAGTATCTCGCGTTACAAAAATTGCGTGATGTGTCAACAGTTACGATAGGTGAGTAAACTGGAGTACCATCTGCAATTATAAATAAATGTATTCCATAACTAGTACTGCAAACAACTTACTGATACTTTCGTCTTCCATAGGAAATTCTACGGAGGAACAACATCGCACAGGGACATATAATTTGTAGTTACGCTGTTTTATTTCTAGTCTGATGATATTTTTAGCTTAGAAACGTGAGTGTGAACAGAGATTCGGAAATACTGTGAAATTTTTAGTTGCTTGCGTCTGAAAGTCTCACGTTTAGAACGCGAGGGCGAAGCTGAATTTAGTAAAATCTGCCGCCTAATTAATAACGAGCCTGGAGGGTTAATGGTCACGCCACATTGCGTAATCTGTGAACACGAGAGAGACACAGCATCCATTAGGCCAAAGCGCAATAATGGTGTCAGGTTATCAGCTGCTGATGGATGGGCTTGTCCCGCGCCAACAGGTTCTCCGGCCGCACCCATCAGCATTTTGTATCGCTCACGCCGCCTCTATCGCCATTTCGCGTCTCCCTGCGTCACAGGCATTTACGAAATTTATTTATCATTTTAACGGAGTTAATTTTTTCTAAGTATTGTCGTACTTGAAACGTGGAAACAGTCAAAGCTACAAATTTAAAAATATCACATATCATCAAAATAGGTATATTTTTTTCCTTATTTGTAGCCAGAAGCTCTAGTATGAGATTCACGGGTCTTTTTATTATTAACATTTTTCAGTTAGTCAGAAATCGAAAAACGAAACAGGCTCTCATCAAGCGAAACACCATAATTTATAGTGAAAACCTAAAGAAAACACATATTAATTACTGAAAATATTTCAGTACCTTTGGTGATTAATCCGAAAACTAGACCATATGTACCGAAATAAAATCTTCATGTGTGTTAAAATACATACGTCCACACAATCATGAAAACGTACGCCATCGCTTACCAACGTGTTGTCGCTAACAATCTAAACAATATTTCAGATGACATGAAAACTCTTTCCCATCTGTTTTATTAATATAATTTCGTTTAAATGCTCAAAATGAGTGAGTTCGCTTACATTTATAACTTAATTGTTTTTTTCCAATCGACTAAGCTCGTAAACCTTCATACAAACTGGCGTAAAAAAAATTACTGCTTACGTTCTGAACAATACTTTTAACATGGCTGCGCTTCAGCAACTGTGCACGCAAGAGCTTCAATGGTTTGGGAATAATGGCCAGCCAGTTCAAAAATACAGGTTCAATTAACCTTGACCATGGAAAAGACTTCTATATTGGATACAAATAATGTGATTTTACGTGAGTATGCTTCACTAAAATAATTTGTAAACATTTCCTGTACTTTTGTTTATTGTAACGATACCACATTCGTTCTACACACAGTGTCGTAATATTTGTTAATAGGTACAATACCTTCCGAAGAAGACAGTTTTAAAGCTGTCGAAACCGTGGTCAAGATTTGATAAATCTATATTTTGCAACTTGTTGGCTATGGTTTCCAATCCGTTGAAGACATCAGAGGGTGGTACAGAATTAGCAAGGCATCTAGTATACAAGAAAGCCCTAATCAAACCTTCGCTAAAGTTCTGAAACGGAAGAGACACATTAAAACATGACAACCGGAAAATCACTTCCAAGACCATAAATCAGTTAATTTCGATTTTCGTTAACCTAATTTGAGACACATGCTTGGCAGCAGTGTAGTGTACACTGTGTGAGGTAGTTCAGGAGATCTCCACGAAGTCGACCCCATTCTTAGAAACAAACTGTGCGGAGATCTGCAAGAGTCATTGATATCTACTGACGGGCTGCAGGACGTGTCCCCAAAGCATTCCAGATACATTCTATGCTACTCAGATCCGTAGATCTCGCTCACAAGTATGTGCATGGCACATCATCACTAGCAAAATATTTGTCCATTAGAACATTTCGAGGCGAAGAATTATCAGCCTTGAATAAAGAACGGTGAAAAGTTGACGACATTGTTGGAGTACCTCATATCAATATCTTTCGGTGCTAATTAAATAGCACTCATCTGATTATCAAAGAAGATGTACCGTACAACCGTACAACATGATCACTTGCCATATTGGGACCCCACTACCATCAAATTAATCCCTTGCCACGGTGTTAATACTATTTTAGCGACTGCCAGTTTCCCTCGAGTCGAAAGCGCAGACTCCCCAATAAACAGGCACTCCTCTCAACATCGTGAGCAATAAACGTAGTGACGGACGACTGGCATAAAGATCAGTTGCTCTAAACCTCCATTTCACAGCGTGTCTAGAAACTTTCACTCCAGAAGAAGCTGTTGTCTCTCCAGGCAAATGTCTTATAGGTATCTTCGTGTTTTTTCACGGACATAAAGCCACGGTTGTGGAGCGTTCAACCTTTTTCGACATTGTAAAACCCTATCACGAATATTTCCTGTCCCTAGACACCACTGCCATATCCCTGAAATGAAATCTCCTGCCACAAACATCGTTGCTGAAGCTATTGGCTGGAAATGATCTGCTTTTCTAGCCTGTAAAGCCAATTTCCTACACTACGTTACAAACTTCCGTAAATAAACCCAGCTGACAATGAAAATGTAACTACTAATGAGTCTTTTTGCTTTCAAAGCCAACATACAAAGAATTAGAGATGGTAGTGTTAACTTCGTTCTCTTTCTTGATCTACTTGCGTTTGGAACTAAGAGGAAATGACTACCACCATGTTTTGGAAGAAATAACAAGAACTCAACCTAATTTGATGTAGAGACATATTTGAAATAAAACAACAAAATCCTGAATGTCAGTCAATGAATTGTTATCCCATTCCTTGCAACGAAACGGCTGCCGTTCCTTGAGAGTTTGACATTGGACTATTCACTGTGTGAACAATACAAATCACAATGTCTGAATAATATTCATATCTGGAGACAGTGAAGGTAATGGAAGACGAGTTAATTCGCCCTCGTGCATAGCGTCTAATCTTGCACAGTTCCAACCATGATGCCGCC
This sequence comes from Schistocerca nitens, assembly GCF_023898315.1. Lineage (NCBI taxonomy): Eukaryota > Metazoa > Arthropoda > Insecta > Orthoptera > Acrididae > Schistocerca > Schistocerca nitens. Next base: position 260,090,954 of record NC_064616.1, read on the forward strand.
TTAATCTTGGAAGACTGAGCTCCCCCAGGTACAATACGAGGGTTGGAGCTTAAATAGTGGCAACTATTTATTCACAACCTATACAAAAGAGTTACATTTTTGCACCTGTTACTGTCTTTCAAAGTAGTCACCTGCGTTGTGTAGAACCCGTTGCCAGCGATGTGGAAGGCGTAGTATATCGTTAGCAGAGCCTGTTCTGTTGATAGTGCGAATGGAGGGGTCTACTGGATCAGATCTGAAGGGAATGCCACAAAGTAGTTCTTTCATCTTCGTAATCAAATGAAAGTCACAAAGACTTACGTCCGGAGAGTATGGTGAATGGTACAATACTTCCCAGTCCCATCGACCGAATAGGGAAGCCACAGCTTGCGCTGTATGCGCCCGCGCATTGTCGTGCAAAATGATGGGTGTGTTGCGCAGAAAGTGTCGCCGCTTCTTTCGCAAAGCTGGTCGCAGGTAATGCTCCAAAACAAACATTAATAATGTACATTGACGGTCTGTCGTGGAGGAACGTGATGTGTTAGGATAACACCATCACAGTCGTACACAAGGATCACCATAATTTTAGACCGTTCCATTCGCACCATCAACAGAGCAGGCTCTGCTAACGGTATACTACGCCTTCCACATCGCTGACAACGGGTTCTACACAACACTGGTGACTACTCTGAAGGACAATAACAGGTCCAATCTTGTAACTCTTTTGCATCGGTTGTGAATAAACAGTTGCCACTATTTAAGTTCTGTCCCTCGTATCTCTGCTTTTTCAGCTAAAAGAATTACATAGATCGCACTTGTCACCCTTTCTTGACTATGTAATATACGGATAATCACGATGCGAAGGTCCAAACCATTACGGTATCTCCAGAATGCTCCAGTCATAAGAAGACAACCTGTAATGTACAGTTTCCCCGATGTCCTCTATGCATTAAGATGTCCTGAGGTTGAGAGTAGTACAATGTAGAAACGTCCAAACACATTACGTGTTTTCATTTAAAGGGCTTATTTCGATAGTGGTACAAGTCCATTACCTCCACTTTTCTGTCTATAATGCTTCTGAAATTAATGAGCCAAACAAACAGAAAGTAAGGTTCATCTCTAGCAAGAAGCCATATGCTTGAATATTTCTGGTATCTCAACAGCAGATTTCTCAGCACTCATTTAATTTTAGGACTCTGTATCTCAATAAGAACAAATATAGACTTGTACCACTATTGAAATAAGCCCTTCACTTGTTGTTAGTGCAGGTTCAGTATTCCTTGTACCATTGAAGCTCCTTTTTTGTATTCATTATACTTAGACGATTTTACTAATAACAACTATATACTGGACTTTTTGTTTATAAAGTTCCTATGATACTGGATCAGTTGACATAATGTCCTCTAGACATATTGAAAGTTGATAATTACTTTTATTCACACTTCAAAGCTTTAGTGAAGATACAGCAATGCCTAAGACAATAAAATCGTGTGAACTGAAAAATATTTGAACATGTGAGGCACAGAAGACTACAGCTCAGTGCAGCTAGTAAAACTAAATAAAATAGTAGTTTCGGTTCAGTACATATTACAAACAATACTACCTTTCACATGCAAAAATCGACTGCTAAAAATCTGTTGCAGTCGCGTTTGGTTCAGCACATCACCTCGTTTCCATGGTCACGCTGAAAGTATAAACCCATTAATAAATGAAATTGATATCATATAGATCGTGTAAACTATCTGTGCCGCGACCAACTGTCTGAGAAAAAAAGCTATCCAGAAGACGTGATCGTATGTTAATACACTACTGGCCATTAAATTTGCTACACCAAGAAGAAACGCAGATGATAAACGGGTATTCATTGGACAAATATATTATTCTAGCACTGACATGTGATTATATTTTCACGCAGTTTGGGTGCATAGATCCTGAGAAATCAGTACCCAAGAACAACCACCTCTGGCTGCAATAACTGCCTTGATAGCCTGGGCATTGAGTCAAACAGAGTTTGGATGGCGTGTACATGTACAGCTGCCCATGCAGCTTCAACACGATACCACAGTTCATCAAGAGTAGTGACTGGCGTATTGTGACGAGCCAGTTGGTCGGCCACCATTGACCAGACGTTTTCAATTGGTGAGAGATCTGGAGAATGTGCCGGACAGGGCAGCAGTCGAACATTTTCTGTATCCAGAAAGGCCCGTACAAGACCTGCAACATGCGGTCGTGCATTATACTGCTGAAATGTAGGGTTTCTCAGAGATCGAATGAAGGGTAGAGCCACGGGTCGGAACATTATCTGTAATGTAACGTCAATGCGAACAAGAGGTGACCGAGACGTGTAACCAATGGCACCCATACCATCACGCTGGGCGATACGCCAGTATGGCGATAACGAATACACCCTTCCAATGTGCGTTCACCGCGATGTCGCCAAACACGGATGCGACCATCATGATGCTGTAAACAGAACCTGGATTCATCCGAAAAAATCACGTTTTGCCCTTCGTGCACCCAGGTTCGTCGCTGAGTACACCATCGCAGGCGCTCCTGTCTGTGATGCAGCGCCAAGGGTAACCGCAGCCATGGTCTCCGAGCTGATAGTCCATGCTGCTGCAAACGTCGTCGAACTGTTCGTGCAGATGGTTGTGGTCTTGCAAACGTCCCCATCTGTTGACTCAGGGATCGAGACGTGGCTGCACGATCCGTTACAGCCATGCGGATAAGATGCCTGTCATCTCGACTGCTAGTGATACGAGGCCGTTGGGAGACAGCACGGCTTTCCGTATTACCCTCCTGAACCCACCGATTCCATAATCTGCTAACAGTCATTGGATCTCGACCAACGCGAGCAGCAATGTCGCGATACGATTAACCGCAATCTCGATAGGCTACAAACCGACCTTCATCAAAGTCGGAAACGTGATGGTACGCATTTCTCCTCCTTACACGAGGCATCACAACAACTTTTCACCAGGCAACGCCGGTCAACTGCTGTTTGTGTATGAGAAATCGGTTGGAAACTTTCCTCATGTCAGCACGTTGTATGTGTCGCCATCGGCACCAACCTTTCGTGAATGCTCTGAAAAGCTAATCATTTGCATATCACAGCATCTTCTTCCTGTCGGTTAAATTACGCGTCTGTAGCACGTCATCTTCGTGGTGTAGCAATTTTAATGGCCAATAGTGTATAACTTCGTCCACTCACGCACCATCGGCAAGTGTACAAATGACCACAACTGGAATTTTCTGTGGCGGGTAGGATGGCCACCTAAATGCATTAACGTTGTTTCTCTTTATTGTTGTTACCAGGCCATGTAGGGGACATAAGGAGCGTGAAAAGCGTCAGATGAGTGATCACTGTGAAGGGCGCGGAGATGTCACGTTCCTCGGTGGTAAGGAGTAATAAGCGCCTGAGAGAGTTTGAACGAGGTCCAATTGTGGGTCTCCATTCGGCCTGCTGGTCGAAGCGCGCAATATACGGATTTATGGGGCTTTAGGATGTGACAGTGACCAGATATTGGACTGCATGGGAACGTGAGGGCTGACATACTAGTCGTCAAAGTTCCAGTCGCCCACGTCTGACCACCCCAGGGGAGGATCATCGTATTTTGCACCGAGCTCATAGTAACTCTTACATATCTGCACCTGCCACTTGAGAAGAAATAAAGGACTCCCTACAACATTCTTCGTCATCCCGCAACATTGCTCGGAGAATGGCAGCAGCCTGACTAAGAAATTACCTTCCAATCGTAATCTTCCGTTAACGCACAATGCAAATGACTGCGTTTGAAGTGGTACCGTGACTGGGAAACACACACACACACACACACACACACACACACACACACACGCACGCACGCACGCACGCACACATCATTCTTCTTTGACATTTTTCTGAATGAACAACTGACTTGGCTAACTCACAAAACTCAATTAAATTCACTGAAACCACCAACAGTTTGTACTCCATGTTAAAGTCGTCGTGTCTGGCTGTTTGTCTTTGAACACGCTAATCTACAAAATTACTAGACATATTTTTATGGAGGTTTCACTGGTAACTTCAGCGCAGCTTGGGGCAATATACAAACTTCATCTAAATCGGATCAAAGAGGTGGTGGTGGGTGTGAAAAATGAGCGTAGCTCACGAAGCGCAAATAGCAAGACTATATACATCCAGTAAGTGAGAATGAGAACACTCTGCGACACAACAAACTTTACACATAATTTCAAACCTTTACGAAAATTTTTGTCGCTGACAGTCCCCAGAAAATGTCGAAAGGAAAAAAGTTTACCGCTTACTATTTTTTCGCTAACCATGCAGTAAGGCGGTCGCATCAGGCATGATGATTTAATTTATTACTTCTTTACTACCAACGTTATTCAAGGTATAATTTGCAAACGGCGTTGAAATATACCACTGAATATACGTCGAAAATTATATCATTCTACGACTCATAGTTCAGAAGACATGATGCCATAAACACTGAGGTGCGTGAAAATCTGCCGCATCGTGCATGACGTTTCTGATTATTACTTCTTTGGTACAAACTCTATTCGCAACGCATTTCGCAGACTGCATTCCATACGGCACTGAATGTACCTACAAAATTATATCATTGTGCTTCACATAAGTCAAGAGATACGACGTCATAAACATGGAGCTGCGTTAAAACGCAACTGCAGGACGAAATTCGCTAGAGATACAGGTGAAATATGTACACAGTTAGCTATTCTATATCTATGTCTATATAAATAAGGAAATGTAAAAACGTTGTGTTAGTTTCCCAAAGAACCAATAGATGACCCTGTTGACGTTTTGAACTCAGTGACAGTTGTAGTTTCGTCAGTTTACGAAAGTGACAGAAATAAGGACCGCAATCTTATTTTTACGGATACAAACTAATATTAAATTTATTTGTCTTGGGTATATGAATTTACTGATCTCGCTTGGTCCATTAAGAACTTAACGATATCGCTTTGCATCTTTCGATAGGTTTTTATGTGCATTCTTTGCTAAGGAAAATGAGTTTATTAAGTTCGCTTTGTGATTTGGGTGCTTACTCACTACATTCTGATTTCGTTTTGTTTAAAAATAAAATGTCTAGAAACCGATCGAGTTCATACTGATTGTGTTTTGTGTTTTAAGAACTTGATCTTGCTATGCATCTTCCGATAGGTTTTATGTATATTCTTGGCTAGAAAGAACGAATTTATGAAGTTTGCTTTGTGATGTCGGTGCCTACTCGTTTCATTCTGATTTCGTTTTGTTTAGCAATAAAAGTGCATTGAAAATGGTCGAGACCATAATTTTAAACCTCTACAAAACTTTTTCTCGCTTACAACTCCCACGAAATAGTATCCACGTATGGCGCTGAATGTATGTACAAAATTACATCGTTGTACGACACAAGAGAGGGAGAGTAGTAGATCGAAAGAGAAAGGGAAGAGGATGAAATGGGCCGAGAGAGAGGGTAAGAGTAGATGGACATAGAAAGGAAAGAGGAGGAGATGGATAGTGAGAGAGGAAGGAGCAGATGGACAGAGAGAGGGGCGGACCAGCAGATGAACAGAGAGCGTGGCAGGAGATGGACAGAGTGCGGGGTGTGGAAGATGTGGTCAGAGAGAAGGGGGAGAAGGAGGAGAACAGAGAAGAGGGGTGGAGGAGGCGAACAGAGAAGGGAAAGGAAGAGATGTACTAATAGAACTGAAATAAATAAATACCCGTGCAACGTCGGGTACTCAGGTAGTATTACATATATCTGTTTATATTGTTAAGAGTATACCTATCTGTATATCTTTAATTGCTTACCATCCACGATAGCTGAGTGGTCAGCGCGACGGATTGCCGTCCTACGGGCACGGGTTCGATTCCCGGATGGTTCTGGGATTATCGCCACTCTGGAACCGGCTGTTGTGCCGTCTTCATCATCATTTCATCCCCATCCGGCGGGCAGGTTGCCCAATGTGGCGTCGAACGTAATAAGACCTGCTCCAAGGCGGCCGGACCTGCCCAGCAAGAGCCTCCTCCTGGTAATGACGCCAGACGCTCATTTCCATTGCTTATCATTGTATTACTTCAGCATTTACTTCATTATAATATGTAACAGAGCCATGCTTATAAAACCAACAGCTCTGGTATTATCAAAATATGCTCTCCTTGTCTCACTCCTTTCATCCTCTATCCTTAAATCCCAGCCTAAATTGTTATTCATGAACAATTACTGCACTCAATGTTTTCCATATGTCACCTGATTACATAAATGAATACAAAGTTTAAGCTATATAAGCTCGACAGAAAAGGATTGTGTTCCACTTGAAATATTTACTGTAAGATATCTGTTCATATACTCAACCAAAGATCTCACAACACTTACTCTGAAATAATGGTTTCCTTTGTTACTTTCAAATAGTGTTTCTGTTTATGGTATATGTTCTTTGCACCTAGTAGTTTCTAGACACCATATTTGTTTACAAAGTGTGACAGTTTACATATGCTGTGTGACAACAGGATAAGGAGCCTGTGACCACTGGAGGTATTCTATTTTAATTGTTTCATTTTTATATTTATGTTTAACTTTTAGTCAAAAAATCCACAGGACCTTGTTCTAAATTATTTTGTTTCTCTACTACACACTGCCACAGGTTACCCAAAGTCGTAACATAATAGTCATATCAGTAATGATGATGGAAATTTAAACCTTTGAAACGCATTGTCGATTTAATTAAACAGCGATGGGTAACAGTAAACTTGTTGTTTCATTCGATATTTTCTTTTTCCATTTTGAAAGGGTAACATTCACTTTATACGAGGGCGGTTCAGAAAGTAACCTCCGATTGGTCACAGTGCGGGTTGTGGGGGGAGTAGCGACGCCATCTGTGCGTTCACGCACTCAACAGGTCAGTCGGCATCAAGCCGTGGTCGAGTGAACGTCGTACCTGCGCTAGTTTAGTTTTTGTGGCAGTTTGAAATGTGTGCTGCAATAGAAAACCCCGCCAAATGTGAAGTGCGTGCTGTCATAAGGTTTTTTACAGCCAAAGGATATTCTGCAGCAGCTATTCATCGTGAGCTTTGTGCCGTGTACGGACCAAGAGTTATGAGTGAAGGAGTTGTCCGTGAATGGGTACGTTTATTTAAAAGTGGACGAGAAAACGTTCATGATGAAGAGAGGAGTGGTAGACCATCATTGGTGACTGACGAACTCGTTCAGACAGTTGATGCAAAAGTTCGTGAAAATCGACGTTTCTCAATGTCGGAGTTGTCTACTGGTTTTCCACAGATTTCTAAGACTCTCTTGTACGAGATAGTGACAGCAAGATTGGCTGGCTCCAGGCACAAGCGGGTGATTTTTATGCAGAAGTAATTTCAAAGCTTGTGAAGAGATACGATAAGTGCCTCAATCGCTATGGAGACTATGTAGAAAAATAGTGCAAAGATGTAGTTGTAAGATGTATATATTAAAATATTTATATTTAACTTGGTGTATTTTTTTAAATCAACCGGAGGTTACTTTCTGAACGGCTCTCGTATGTGCTGTAGTCTTTTTCTGAAATTACTCAGAAAAAGTAAGGCTCTTCCAAATGAGAAAAACTGAGGCAATATACAACAGGTTGATCTACCTAATAACAAATAATCTGTTCAAACTTAAAAGTGTTGCAAACGAGGAAATCTTGTCAACACTGTATTTAACAGTCTATGCTTACTACACACCAATAATCAGCAAGTGAAATCGGATTAAGACAGAAGTGTGATCCAAACGTTTTGAAATAGAAGCTCTTGGCGAGTAACAAAAAGTACGATTCTCAAGACAGATAACTACAAATATGCAGTTCTTTTGCAAATATCACATGGTCCACAGCAGAAAAGCTTCCGCTTCAAGGTGCAAGATGGCGCATGACGAAGTATGGCTTAAAGATCCACATGTTACATACCTAATTGTAAACATGTACAGAAATTTACTTACCATAAAACTCTGTAACTGAAAAACTAAGAAAATTCTGCAAGAAGTTTTAATATACGATACAGCACTTACATATGTAGAACTCGTAATATTTACAAACGCTGCGCAGAACAAAACCCATGTCTCACAACAACAAAAATACTAGAAAATGCCAGAAACTGCTTATGGCGGTCACCAGTGTGAATTATTTCATGTGATTCTAAAATCGGCCACTAAGGTGCGCGTCATTTACGACGGTGGCCAAGTTTAGGTTCGTTCTGCGCATCTGACGTCACAAAACACAGTCGGCCAATGAACAGAGAACGACGTTGCCAGAGCTCGACTGCAGTGCAGAGCACGGACGAGTGTCTTCAGTTTTAGAAACGTTTAGTCGTAAATAAAGTAATTGAACAAAAGCAATGTCTTGATAGCAGACTTTCTATAAAAGAAAGTTTGGAAAAAGCATTCTTTATACCAACTGTTTCATATTCTATTAATTAATTAAACCAAACAAGCAATAAGCCTCCTAATTCAGGCGATAGCAAGGAAATTCATTCTCACTAACCGCTTTTTCGCAATAAAGAACAACGGTAATTGTTTATTTCCTATTGTACTTCGACAAAACGTGAGTAATTCATAGTGATACCAACAGTGTTTGTCGGTATTTTGCTCGATTCTTTAAAGTTCTCCAGCCGGCACTGTAGCTCAGCGTGTTCGGTCAGAGAGCCGGTTGGCCCTTGTAATAAAAAAAACTGAGTGGAAGGGTCGATAAACGAACTTGAACGGATGACATTGTGACGTCCGCAACGACCGAACACAACGATCAACAACGAACAAAATGAGAAAAAAAAGTTCAAATATTGTTGGATGCTTATTATTTTCTTTATTTGAAAACAATATCAAAGTGTTTTACTTCATGAATTTTATTCGTTTGACTGCAATTTTTTGAAATTTCTAGTGGCAACTAAAATCGACCATACAGAAAGTATACACTGTGGACTTTTACCTCCGCAAACTCTTCAAAATTTCGTGCAATGGTTTACTACATTTAATGCTGCACAATAACTGGGTTGAACATCGAAACAAAATTAAGTCATTTATGGGGGGAAGGTATCAGTCAAGAAGATGTGTAAAATTCAAATTTTTGGGTCAAATAGTTTTTGTGAAATCGAATGATAAGTGTGTCAAAGCAGTCGGAACACTATGTGTCTGCACAGGCGAGCAGTGCAGTGATGACAAAATCGCGCACAGCGCGGAATGCGGGGAGCCCGTCTCTGAAGCAGCGAAAGGGTTAATGCGGCCGTGGTGGCTTTACTTCATAAACTGCGCGCTCCACCCTAAACGTAAGTTTGCGAACTGTACTATATACTATGGCGCTGCTTCTCTTGGCGCATGCAACTGGCAACGCAGCAATCTCCAGCGTCTAAGCGGACATGCGCGAGCCGCCAAGATAAAAGAACTGAACTATAGAGTGAAGCACCGAACAGGAAACATCGTGTGTTCCTAGGTACAATATCTTCCAGGTGCAGCACTCCAATCTCCAGTTTGTTTCAATATCTGTAAATCAAACATTTAGGGGTTACAGGTCACATCACAGGGACCAAAATTAAAGTTCCTGATTTGCTACTAAAATAACTTTCTCTGCTTAGAAGGTCTGTATGATATCTGTGAATTGTGGGAAATTAGTATTTGTAGTGATGGATGTTAAATGTTCCCATTTAAATTGCCTATTAAAGATACCTTCCTTACAAGGTGAATAAAGCCCCAAAGAAAATAATTTTATTATGCCATCCGACTGCCCTCATGTGTAATTCGTCACAGACAAACATACTTCACACGATGGGTACTCTTTGGTATCCGAAATGATTTACTGTTGATCATTGCTTAACTTTCTTAATAATCTACCTAACTTGGATTCTCATAAGGAATATTTAGATCTCACCTGATCAGGAGGACATAAGTATCACATTTTGAATCCAGCCACATACTTGAAACCCCGTTGTGAGCTGGTAACATAACATTATCACTAGACATTATCATGGAAGACTAACTAGCAGTTGTTCTGAAGTTCTCGAGGCAAACTTACCTTCTGTGATCCGAATATAATTTTCAAAAGTAGTAGAAAGTCTAATTAGTTTGCACAATGTGTACAACGTGAAAAATTGTTATCCCCGAACTAATGAGGGAAATGAAGACAAAAAATGAATCTTTTGTTATTCTTATGCAAGGCGTTAGTGCAAGGCCTCATGGTTACACAGTACCATTCAAAAAAATGGTTCAAATGGCTCTGAGCACTATGGGACTCAACTGCTGAGGTCATAAGTCCCCTAGAACTTAGAACTACTTAAACCTAACTAACCTAAGGACAACACACACACATCCATGCCCGAGGCAGGATTCGAACCTGCGACCGTAGCGGTCGCGCGGTTCCAGACTGTAGCGCCAGAACCGCTCGGCCACCAGCGGCCGGCACAGTACCATTATCTTGAAAAATTGGAGTTAATTTAAATAAACTGGTGAATGGAACGAGACAGAAATAAAGATATAATATTATGTTTACCCTTACTATTATTATCATTTTTATTATTATTATTTATTATTATTATTATTATTATTATCATCATCATTATTACTATCAGCTTCCAGCAATACGAATGTTTTACACAAACAATAAGATTAATATTACGAAAGTTACTCGCTGATTGTAAATTCTTTGAGATTACTTGTTTGGGTATAGATATACTTTGTATTAGTGACACATGAAAATTTGTGCCAGAGCCAGATTCTGACCCAGATTTCCCGATTATCGCGCGCCTCCTTCTTAACCACTTTGGGTCTCCGTGCACGCTTCCCGGTCTGCTCCAAACCTCCATACAATCTGTCTACTTCCCCTATTCCCGCAAGAGGGTCAATGAGACTACCAGGAATGTTATTACAGTCGTTTAGCCCGTCTAGGCTTGTAATAAGGAACAGATATAGCAAAATAAATGAGATTAATGTTACATGATGTTGCGTGACCCACATGGTGCCCTTAGCCGAGTCATGCAAAGACATGCAACGTAATGCATATTTGTAAAAAATGTAAGATACAATAACCTTTTAGTGAATAAAATACCGCCGTGCTAAACCAAAATACACTCCTGGAAATGGAAAAAGAACACATTGACACCGGTGTGTCAGACCCACCATACTTGCTCCGGACACTGCGAGAGGGCTGTACAAGCAATGATCACACGCACGGCACAGCGGACACACCAGGAACCGCGGTGTTGGCCGTCGAATGGCGCTAGCTGCGCAGCATTTGTGCACCGCCGCCGTCAGTGTCAGCCAGTTTGCCGTGGCATACGGAGCTCCATCGCAGTCTTTAACACTGGTAGCATGCCGCGACAGCGTGGACGTGAACCGTATGTGCAGTTGACGGACTTTGAGCGAGGGCGTATAGTGGGCATGCGGGAGGCCGGGTGGACGTACCGCCGAATTGCTCAACACGTGGGGCGTGAGGTCTCCACAGTACATCGATGTTGTCGCCAGTGGTCGGCGGAAGGTGCACGTGCCCGTCGACCTGGGACCGGACCGCAGCGACGCACGGATGCACGCCAAGACCGTAGGATCCTACGCAGTGCCGTAGGGGACCGCACCGCCACTTCCCAGCAAATTAGGGACACTGTTGCTCCTGGGGTATCGGCGAGGACCATTCGCAACCGTCTCCATGAAGCTGGGCTACGGTCCCGCACACCGTTAGGCCGTCTTCCGCTCACGCCCCAACATCGTGCAGCCCGCCTCCAGTGGTGTCGCGACAGGCGTGAATGGAGGGACGAATGGAGATGTGTCGTCTTCAGCGATGAGAGTCGCTTCTGCTTTGGTGCCAATGATGGTCGTATGCGTGTTTGGCGCCGTGCAGGTGAGCGCCTCAATCAGGACTGCATACGACCGAGGCACACAGGGCCAACACCCGGCATCATGGTGTGGGGAGCGATCTTCTACACTGGCCGTACACCACTGGTGATCGTCGAGGGGACACTGAATAGTGCACGGTACATCCAAACCGTCATCGAACCCATCGTTCTACCATTCCTAGACCGGCAAGGGAACTTGCTGTTCCAACAGGACAATGCACGTCCGCATGATGTATCCCGTGCCACCCAACGTGCTCTAGAAGGTGTAAGTCAACTACCCTGGCCAGCAAGATCTCCGGATCTGTCCCCCATTGAGCATGTTTGGGACTGGATGAAGCGTCGTCTCACGCGGTCTGCACGTCCAGCACGAACGCTGGTCCAACTGAGGCGCCAGGTGGAAATGGCATGGCAAGCCGTTCCACAGAACTACATCCAGCATCTCTACGATCGTCTCCATGGGAGAATAGCAGCCTGCATTGCTGCGAAAGGTGGATATACACTGTACTAGTGCCGACATTGTGCATGCTCTGTTGCCTGTGTCTATGTGCCTGTGGTTCTGTCAGTGTGATCATGTGATGTATCTGACCCCAGGAATGTGTCAATAAAGTTTCCCCTTCCTGGGACAATGAATTCACGGTGTTCTTATTTCAATTTCCAGGAGTGTACATTACTTAACCAGAATATAATCTACCCCACATTAGTCACAAAGGCAAACCCTATTCCGATATTTATTCTACCTCAGTGCCTAAGAAATCTCAGTCTTACAACATAGCTCGTCAAGCATGTAGTTGTAGAAAAACATTACACTGTGATCCAGAGTAAGGGCATGCAAAAGAACTTCATATAATTCTGATAACACAACATTACCAATACAAATCTGTAGTGATTTTCATACATAGTTCTTTTTCGGAATAATTCTAGGTAGCCACGCTCCTTAGAACACCATATCACACACGGGGAAAAGTACATCTTCAAGAACGGACTCGATCAGAGTAAAACCGTAAAAAATTACGCTTTGTTCCCTTTCAAAAAATTTGCGAACCATTTGGAGCGGATCAGAGCCCTTGCTCGTCATTGGTGGAGGCCACACTCGGCAGTGAATATACGGAAGTCAAACATTGGGAGCGCATATGACACCAGAGATTGCTTACGCATAGGAAAACTGTGATATACATAATATATGCAACTGGGCAAATATAACAGAAGGCTTTCAGTTTTCTTGTTGAAACTCACACTATGAATTTACTGGTGTAGATGATGATGATGTTTGGTTTGTGGGGCGCTCAACTGCGCGGCTATCAGCGCCCGTACATACTCCCAATATTTGCTCAGTCCAATCTCGCCACTTTCATGAATGATGATGAAATGCTGAGGACAACACAAACACCCAGTCATCTAGAGGCTTTACTGGGGTACGTAGTATGCAGCATACCCTATCAGTCGCCCTGCTGGTTCAGTTAAATCTCATCGACCCAGGGCCGGGGAATACTGAAGGATATCTAGCGTCGCAGGGAAAGACTAGTGAACATTTTGTCTCTAATAAAACAGTGGCAAATAGACGACAGTGAAACATGCAAATAATACTAGTAGACATAGGTTCGGCAATCAGTGATTTTCCTGAAATGGCGTATGCACAAGGGCAGTCATCCCAATCTTACAACACTGTCAGTTTTCTGTGATGTCAATGGTTTTTGAAAACCATCAAGTTTGGCGCAAATAACGAAATAATAAACTGCCTTCCTTTGAATTTTTCGTCATTGCGGAAACCCTGCTCATAGTGTCAATGAACACTGGGAACTTATTGACGGTGGTCCTAATCCGACACATATTTTCACTGTCGCATTCAAATATACAGCCGTAGGTGGTTATTCGCAACTGCGAATACGTTTCCTATACTTCTTGTAATTTTTTTCCCTCATGTGCATATCTGCAGTTTGGATTCTCAGGGACTCTATCATAAGGTGTTCACTTAATCAGTCGTAGTATGTCGAATCGGGCAAACCGTTTGTTTCTCTGCCCGTTTTTATTAGACTTATTTGCAGGGGATAGTATTAATGGAAACGAAACAAAAAGTTACGTGATCATATGTCTGGAATGAAAAATAAAATGTTTACATACGGGACACTTTGTGAAATTGTAGCCATCATTCTTTTGATACTACAAACTGTGTTCCATATCATCACATCATATTCTTGTACATCCTTCAGCCCACTTCAAATAATCACGAACTGTGACGAACACGTCTGACTGCCCTCGGGCCTGTTCACATGCATCAGATATAAGCTGCTTTAACGTGTGCTCGTTGTTGATATGTGTGCCATACACTACCGCTTTTAAAGTCCAAAAAGCTAGAATTCCAAAGGATTAATGCCAGCCTATGCTACTGGACTTTCTAATATCCTGTTGCTCCAGCGGTGTGGAGACATATTCAGAGGGTAGTGGCGGTATCATCTGCTTGGCAGATTGTTCCGTTTTCGCTTGTCGCTACTCCAGGGAACAAATCATATGCGTACGGTCGTTGGCCTATTACCGGAAATAAATACTCAGCCCGTTGGCTTGATCGGCATTTCGTGTCTTGTTATTTAAGGTTGCGCACCCGGATTCGCAAATGCAACAGCAGTTAGCGTTCCGGGCCTGAACTTTGATTTTGAACTCTGATTGCGTGTGTTGTTGTTAAAAATTATTCCGGTAGTGGCCGATTGTGCACAAAAAAGCAGCCGGTGTCTTTCTGCAATGATAACGTTCCCTAAAGTCTCCAGAAATATGCTGCGCATTAAATGGATAAAAAGCACCTCTTAATTAGTACGGTAATGTTTACGACTCAGCTAGGCTGCCGTCCACAATTGCTGCCCACACGCTGATACTGCAGCGATAATGATTCCTTGTTAACACCTGGATTTTGTGGTACTCTTCAGATGGACATAAACCTCGCCTCATCCGTACATAATACACTGTGCTGCTGATTCTCTGCGCACTGGCTTAGAAGTCTTGGCAGAACTGTAAGCTGCCGAGATAGACTATTTATGTGGCGTGAGCTCATGCAAAATTGTTCAGGAGTGCAAGTGCGCCGTCTTTAGCAGGTTGCAGTTCTTTTCAAACTCGTTTCAGGATCGTGTTTTAGTAGTTGCAGCTACCGCTACTCTGTATCCGGCATCTGACTGTAAGGAGTCTAGCGCGATCGATTGTCCTTTGTTGTGACTGATCGCGTATCCAAAGTCAATACATAAACGTGTCGATCTGTCTATCTTTCAAAATGAATGCGGCGTTGCGGATGTCGTTCGGCGTTCATGGTACGGTGCTGCTCTAGGCAATGTCTAGGCCAGAATAACATTCCCGAGTGGAATAGATTATTATGATTATAATGGTTTTAAGCTATGGTCACCAGTGCCCTAGCAGAACGTGAATACACGTATTAAGTGATACGAGCGAAGTCTATTCATACAAGCAATCTCACTGCGGCGATGTTTCTTGGACACAGATTAGCATCATTTTAAAGAATGTAAGCTAACTCCCGAAGAATGGATGCAGATGTAGAAATGTCGTAGCATGTAGACAGCCCATTTAAAGTAACGTCAATCACTGATAAAACAAGATTCTAGTTCCTGTGTTGTTTATGGACAGCTGTACGCCTCTGCATAGCTAGCCAAAAAGTTCAGCCTCTTTCTCATTACAGCTTCATCTTGAAGATGGAATTTGGCATTTAGGCTGGTTGAGCCTGTTATTTAGGAAAAGTGTTCTGCCATTGTCCGTGCCACACGTTCTGCAGTGGAAACTAGGGCGTCATTATTCAGTACAGCATTAATGTATATATCTTCCTCTCCCAGAATTCCTCCTTATTGATGCACATACTTTTGTTGAAGAAGTCGAACAATTTTTGTCGCGTCTGTTTTTCCTGACCTTGAAGATCAATCCGAAACCAAGTAACATTTTCTGCAGAAGTACTGCTGTTAAATCTTACCTGCGCTGGCCACCTGTTCCGTAACAAAGACTGAACAGCTCTCTGCTGTCCATTAAAATGAGATATAGATATCGGAATATATCCATGAGCGGATTTGTGAATGACTTTTGTCATAATGTCCATCACCTCCTGGACGTGTTCACGATGTTTTATCACAGACAACTGTCTGCTCATTATTCAATTGGCCTTAACAAGCTTGCATGCTCGATTCGATGCGTGATTAAGAAAGGAAAATGGTTGTTGCTGTTGTGGTCTTCAGTCCTGAGACTGGTTTGATGCAGCTCTCTATGCTACTCGATCCTGTGCAAGCTTCTTCATCTCCCAGTACCTACTGCAACCTACATCCTTCTGAATCTGCTTAGTGTATTGCTCTCTTGGTCTCCCTCTACGACTTTTACCCTCCACGCTGCCCTCCAATGCTAAATTTGTGATCTCTTGATGCCTCAAAACATGTCCTACCAACCGATCCCTTCTTCTAGTCAAGCTGTACCACAAACTTCTCTTCTCCCGAATCCTATTCAATACCTCCTCATTAGTTACGTGATCTACCCACCTTATCTTCAGCATTCTTCTGTAGCACCACATTTCGAAAGCTTCTATTCTCTTCTTGTCCAAACTGGTTATCGTCCATGTTTCTCTTCCATACATGGCTACACTCCATACAAATACTTTCAGAAACGACTTCCTGACACTTAAATCTATACTCGATGTTAACAAATTTCTCTTCTACAGAAACGATTTCCTTGCCATTGCCAGTCTACATTTTATATCCTCTCCACTTCGACCATCATCAATTATTTTAATCCCTAAATAGCAAAACTCCTTTACTACTTTAAGTGTCTCATTTCCTAATCTAATCCCCTCAGCATCACCCGATTTAATTTGACTACATTCCATTATCCTCGTTTTGCTTTTGTTGATGTTCATCTTATATCCTCCTTTCAAGACACTGTCCATTCCGTTCAACTGCTCTTCCAAGTCCTTTGGTGTATCTGACAGAATTACAATGTCATCGGCGAACCTCAAAGTTTTTACTTCTTCTCCATGAATTTTAATACCTACTGCGAATTTTTCTTTTGTTTCCTTTACTGCTTGCTCAATATACAGACTGAATAACATCGGGGACAGGCTACAACCCTGTCTCACTCCTTTCCCAACCACTGCTTCCCTTTCATGCCCCTCGACTCTTATAAATGCCATCTGGTTTCTGTACAAATTGTAAATAGCCTTTCGCTCCCTGTATTTTACCCCTGCCACCTTCAGAATTTGAAAAAGAGTATTCCAGTTAATGTTGTGAAAAGCTTTCTCTAAGTCTACAAATGCTAGAAATGTAGGTTTGCCTTTTCTTAATCTTTCTTCTAAGATAAGTCGTAAGGTTAGTATTGCCTCACGTGTTCCAACATTTCTACGGAATCCAAACTGATCTTCCCCGAGGTCCGCTTCCACTAGTTTTTCCATTCGTCTGTAAAGAATTCGCGTTAGTATTTTGCAGCTGTGACTTATTAAACTGATAGTTCGGTAATTTTCACATCTGTCAACACCTGCTTTCTTTGGGATTGGAATTATTATATTCTTCTTGAAGTCTGTGGGTATTTCGCCTGTCTCATACATCTTGCTCACCAGATAGTACAGTTTTGTCATGACTGGCTCTCCCAAGGCCATCAGTAGTTCTAATGGAATGTTGTCTACTCCCGGGGCCTTGTTTCGACTCAGGTCTTTCAGTGCTCTGTCAAACTCTTCATGCAGTATCTTATCTCCCATTTCATCTTCATCTACATCCTCTTCCATTTCCATAATATTGTCCTCAAGTACATCGCCCTTGTATAAACCCTCTATATACTCCTTCCACCTTTCTGCCTTCCCTTCTTTGCTTAGAACTGGGTTGCCATCTGAGCTCTTGATATTCATACAAGTGGTTCTCTTCTCTCCAAAGGTCTCTTTAATTTTCCTGTAGGCAGTATCTGTCTTACACCAGTGAGACAAGCATCTACATCCTTACATTTGTCCTCTAGCCATCGCTGCTTAGCCATTTTGCACTTCCTGTCGATCTCATTTTTGAGACGTTTGTATTCCTTTTTGCCTGCTTCATTTACTGCATTTTTGTATTTTCTCCTTTCATCAATTAAATTCAATATTTCTTCTGTTACCCAAGGTTAACGGAATAATAATAATTTACTGTTTCGTGTAAAACAACATTTACCATGCCAGATGCGTATTCTGAGAGGTCTATGGTGGAAAACGACTCTCCTGATATCGTGGTTATATCTCATTTTACTCTTATTTCGAATACATGTCTTCTGATAGAAACAGATCTTTTAAAACTCCACTCTGGGGTCGGGCGGAACAACATCAAAGCGCATATTTTTGGAAATTTGTGATAAGATCTTATGGGACCAAACTGCTGAGGTCATAGGTTCCTAAGCTTACACACTACTTAACCTAACTTAAACTAACTTACGCTAAGGACAACACACATACCCATGCCCGAGGGAGGTCTCGAACATCCGACGGTGGCAGCCGCGCGGACCGTGACAAGACGCCGTGCGTTTTGTGTGTTCAGATTTCCTAGACATATGCCAGGATGGGGGACTATCGCTGTGGTTCTTGAATAAGGTCTCTGAGAACTTGCCGTCGATGTGTGTGCGGAACAGGCACGCAAAGAATCTGCATCGATACAGCCGATTGCTTAGGGTGGTAATTGAAAAATCATAAACTTCTCTGACAACACAGAAACTCCACTCGTTGTCCGTTCGTCACTGATGTCGTTCTTCTTATAAAACCTGAAACCGCTTAACTTAGAGATGTTTATAAAATATCGATATATAGATAATTTTCCAAATAGTATCGATATATGACGGCGGTGTACAGTCGTGCTCAAAAGTATCCGAACGACTTGAATTGCATTGCGCCTGATTCGCATGCAACCCACATAACGCAGCTGTCTAGCAGGTCCTCTAATCGCTCCTTGGTACAGTTTCATTCAGGTATTGTCGTTTATTGTAGCTTACAAGCCTTAAGGACAGTCTTATCTGTGATAAGGTGTTCCCTGATATTTGTAGTATCTTAGTATTACTTTACATCTCGAGTTATTGCGATACAGAGTAGTGTTTTCTAGTGGTGACTTGTTGGAACCATTTTCAATAGTCAAACGACTGTACCACGGAGCGATTAGAGGACCTGCTAGACAGCTGCGTTATGTGGGTTGCATGCGAATCAGGCGAAATGCAATTCAAGTCGTTCGGATACTTTTGAGCATGACTGTACCTCCCAATGACTTATCGATATCGAATTGGCAATATCGAGCTCCGATATGTTTATTTTATATTACATTTTATTCGCAATTTTTTATAAAAATTTGATATTGCTCTTTTGAAATTGTAGTAGAACATAATTTTACTTTCACTGTGTGAAAGAGTCTTACTACCTTTTCGAGCTTTCATCTCATCCAGTCTCTCTCCTTGACTGTGTGAATTACAGGTGGCACAAAAAAGAAGTCCAATTGCTCCGGTGGGTGGCGATGTGAATGGAATAACAAGATTTCCAATGTGAAGAAATAGCACATCAGTTGCGTTAAAAATATCAGGTATCCAGTATGTCGATATTTAAAATATATCATTATCAGCTCTCGATATATCGAGAAAAGTATCGATGTATATATACGGGGAAAATATCAACGTACCGGCCGATAAAAATATCGGTTGCACATCGGAAATAGACTGTCTATTTTAACGCAACTAGTGTACTATTTCTTCACATAGATATTCTTCAAAAACATTTGTTCCTCTCCTCGTTGATGAACAAAAATCTAAACGACAAGATTGGTCTTTGCGGTGGGTAGAGACGTGTGAGAGGAAATGCTGACGTAATCGCCGCTCGGCGCTTCCAACAGAAACTGCAACGTGTAACTTTTCCACTAAATTTTGACACTACAACTGCTATTTCGCTGGCGTTTGCAGAAATGAAAAAACAGATAACTGACGTGAAGTGTGCCGAAAAAATCCGATATGTGACGAAGCCGAATGATGGACCCGTCGTACACATTTCATTGTGCCACTTACGTGCAGTTACCATTGTTAAGAAAGTGGTTCAAATGGCTCTGAGCACTATGGGACTTAACTTCTGAGGTCATCAGTCCCCTAGAACTTAGAACTACTTAAACCTAACTAACCTAAGGACATCACACACATCCATGCCCGAGGCAGGATTCGAAACTGCGACGGTAGCGGTCACGCGATTCCAGACTGTAGCGCCTAGAACCTCTCGGCCACCCCGGCCGGCTAACAAAGTGGTTATCACCAAGAGTGAACGTGCATCGCTTTCCATTCAATCCATGATCTAAGGGAGGTAAGCAGGTTGCTAGATTGTTGACGTACAGAGTATCTAATAATACATAATATTCAAATATACAACTCTGAAACTGACAGTATATCTCCGATGTGCAGCCGATATTTTTTTCGGCCGGTACGTTGATATTTCTTCCGTCTATTTATCGATACTTTTCTCGATAAAGCGAAGGTGATAATGATATTTTTTAAATATCGACATACTGGATTCCCGATATTTTTAAAAATGTCAACAGTCCCATTTAACACATGCTAATCCAAGAGTGAGAGGTGTCTCTTGTAGACCTATACTCTGCTATGACTTTTAGTGATGTATATGAGGCCTTGAACAGTTCAAATTCCATTGAAATATGGTTACAATTTGCCATCCTTCATAGAGGTTTCTCTTTCCCCCTACTTCATGGCGGTGATTCTGTAACAAATGGAGCAAGAGTAAGAGACAGGACTAATAGGTAGATCTCTTCAGTTGCCTGAATCTATTTAGAAAGGAGCGCAGCTTTTGTTCTTTTTCAGGTGCATCTCTGCACTTTCATTTATAAGTCAGTTCTTGGCGCCAGCATTCGAGATTTACACTGATTAGTCACAAAGTCAAAACATTATGGCCACCTATCTAATAGCCGGTATGTTCATCTTTGGTACATATAACAGGGGCGACGCGTCGTGGCATGGAAGGATTGATGCCTTGGTATGTTGCTGGGGGGAGTCGGCACCACATCTGCACACACAAATCACCTAATTCCCGTAAATTCCGGGGAGAGGGGTGATGAGGTCTGATGTCACGTTCCATCACATCTCAGATGAGCTCGATCGGGTACAGACATGGTGAGCTCGGTGTCCAGCAGATCAACTGGAACTCGTCACTGTGTTCCTCGAACCACTCTATTACACTCCTGGCCTTGTGACATGGCGCATTATCTTGTAAAAAATGCCACTGCTGTCGGGAAACATGGTCGTCATGAATTGATGTACGATAAACCTTGCCTTACATGAGCTCCAGTGAACCCATGGATGCCCACGTGAATGTTCCCCAGAGCGTAATGGAGCCGCCGTCAGCTTGTCTCCGTCCCGCAGTACAGATTGCTGCGCCACGAATAAGTGCAGGCGTGGATTTAGGAAATTCTTGTAATTTTCGCGCAGCTATGGCTGGAAGGCAGTGGCAATTGGCACACCGGTTGGCAGACGTGGGCGATGTTGATATTGTGGAAACGATTCTGCGACACCGTTCGCAGGGTAGGAGGTACGGCCCGGTGGGCACTGTATAGAAATGTGTAGCTGAAGAACCCATACGTTGCAGTTACAACAGCACTTAGTGACCTGTGTGTAGGGGCCGAAGCGGGCTGAGGAAAGCTCACGTTGTAATTCTCAAAGGGCACTCTACTTGTCACCTCCAGAGGAAGTACGTCAGAGACATAGGGAAAAGACGTATAAATAAGCGAGCCCGGAGACTTAAAGCAGGCAGTCGTGTCGCCATTCTGCCTGCGTCTGGAAACGGAAAAAATGATGATTGTTTAAGTTGCAGGTCAACCACGAGGCGGCCAACCGGTTCGCTCAAGCTAGCTCTAACCTCCGCTGCACTGATGTGTCATTGCTGTGACGACGCGCATCGCACCTTGGAGATGCACCGGCGCGAGGAGCGAGAGGGCTGCTGGCCTCTGCTCTCTGGGTGATATCGTCCGACGAACTGCAAGCTGCCGTCCACAGGGGTGGGCCGGAGGCGCGAAGTCACGGCTACCCGGGTGCAAAGCTGTCTGCGGTCTCTGAATGAGCTGCCATGGGCGGACGACAGGAGTCGCTGAGGCCCACTACAACGGCGGCGGTCGCCTGCTTCCTTTCGGCGCTCTACATGGGGTCCACAAGTCGCGCTTAAGGGAGCAGTCAGGCGTGTTCCGGGCCACGGGCACAGTTAACGCACTCGGCGCCACTTGGCAGTGGCGTGAACAGAATCCCTACGTCCGCAAGGGTGGGCAAGCGGACGCCGACGCTGCAAATTCCGGCATTCGTGTTGGCGCTGATCCACGGAAGGTGCGCGACGCCATCGCTGAGCAACGCAAGGCCGGCTGTGTACCTTGGATGTAATTAAGTCAATGCCACACTTGCCTGGGTTTTCCTGCATGCTTCGGCGTGAGTCATCCCTCTCTCCCACACCACATCTCTCTGTCGTTCTGACATAGTACAACAACTGAGTTAGAGGGGTTTTAAGGTCTCAAGAAGCTGTTCTCCTAGAAGACTTCGGATTCGCGCCCTCCTATCGGCATGATAAACAAGGTATCAGGATTCATTAGACCATGCAACGTTTTGCCACTGCGCCGACGTCCAGTGCTGATGGTCACGTGCCCATTTCAGTCGTAGTTTCTGATTTTGTAGTGTTAACATTGGCACTTCAGTGGGTCGTTGGCTGCAGAGGCCCATCTTTACGAGTGTTCGGTACACTGTGTGTTTAGACACACCTTTACTTCCCTCGGCACTAAACTCTAATGTTAATTCCTTCACATTTCGCCGCCTGTTCTGTCTTACCATTCTGCTCAGCCTACGACGTCGGACATCTGTAATGTTCACGACACGTGAACGTGATTTCACTTAGGTTTCGCCACATTTTGAATACACTGACCACAGCACTCCTCGGACACCCGAAAAGTTGTGCAGTATCGGAAACTCTAACCCTGGGTTCGGTGTGGGGCGGCGGAGGGGTGAAGTGGGCTGCAGTAATCGTCGTGGGGCTCCGGACCACTGCGGCTGCGGCGGGGACGGAGCCTCCCGTCGTTACCAGGTCCCCGGTTAACATAACATAACATCCGAAACTCTCGTGTCGAGTCCCCGGGCCATAACGATCTGCCCTCATTCAAGCTCAGATAGATCACGCGTTTTCCCCATTCTACACACGTATAGCACGCTCACTGATAGTACATTAACCGAGCGTGTGTCTGACTAGCAGTCATTCCTCGCCAGGTGACGCTGCTATTGCCTGGATAGGTTTATATAGATAACAAAATGGTTCAAATGACTCTGAGCACTATGGAACTTAACTGCTGAGGTCATCAGTCCCCTAGAACTTAGAACTACTTAAACCTAACTAACTTAAGGACATCACACACATCCATGCCTGAGGCAGGATTCGAACCTGCGACCGTTGCGATCGCGCTGTTCCAAACTGAAGCGCCTAGAACCGCTCGGCCACTCTGGCCGGCTATAGATAACAGGTCGATGCTCATAATGTTCTGCCCAATTAGTGTATGTTTGCGCTAAGGCTACAGTCCGCGTCTTGGGTTTGATTGTTGCTTTCGTAAATCAAACATTAAACCTGCGCAGCTGAATTGTCTTCAAGATCTGTTTCGCTTCAGAATAATGTATGTGCCTTTCTACTTTTCTATCTTCAGTGAACTTCTGGTTTATCCGACTTCAGGCTAAATGCTTAACGAGGCTGTTGTGTACTATAGCGGAGGCGAGTATGTCGTTTCTAGGTCATGCGTGGTTTGATCATGTTGCATCGATTTTATATCCTACCGCAGCGTGGCCAAATCTCTGCCATTTAAAGCGAGGTAGAAGGTTTCGGATAATTCACTTTCAGTCGAAGGAAGCCCGCCTTAAGGTATTCAAGTAACACCTACGTTCTCAAAGCTAACACAATAGTGGCAGTTTTCTCTGGGTGCCATCGATATTTTTCTATTTCATACTTCCGTGTTGCCTTCTGGTATCCATTCTCTCTGCAGTTATGCTGCGTATATCTCCATAATATCTAGTCATTTCACAACATCTACTCTCGAAGTAAATACTGAGCGGAACTCAAGTTTTATTGATGTGTCTTAATATTTTCTGCGGTGTTGCTGTCTCGACAAGAAGAATGCTTTTTCGTAGTCACTTAAGGGGCTCCGGAACGCCCTATACTTGCAATGTTAAAATAACGCTTATAAATTACATCTTTCCTCACAAAGTATTTGAGGTAGGAAGTTGAACTGTTTACAGATTATTTATTGGAATATGGGCTACAACTTAACACAAGGATTTTACAAAATTTTAGTTCAGTTATTAAAGATGATTTTTTTTTCAATTGCAATGAAAATTCACAACATTTTTTTGCAATTTTTTATTTATATATTCAAAAATATACAGTTTTTTGGAAAAAGGCTGTGTTAAATTATGCAGAAGGTACTGTGTAACATTTACTGAAAGTTTGAAACAAATATGTTTGGAAGATCCTTAGAAAACATGTAATTAGTATGAGAAAATAAAAGTTTTGGGAATCGAGCGACAAAGATTGGATTAACTTTTTAGTGCATTCCAGGTCCATAGGATGGATTACCTTCATCCTCTGCAAACTCCTCCTCCAGCTTCCTCTAGTTCCTCCTCCTGTTTACTCTTGCTTGTACACTCCTGGAAATGGAAAAAAGAACACATTGACACCGGTGTGTCAGACCCACCATACTTGCTCCGGACACTGCGAGAGGGCTGTACAAGCAATGATCACACGCACGGCACAGCGGACACACCAGGAACCGCGGTGTTGGCCGTCGAATGGCGCTAGCTGCGCAGCATTTGTGCACCGCCGCCGTCAGTGTCAGCCAGTTTGCCGTGGCATACGGAGCTCCATCGCAGTCTTTAACACTTGTAGCATGCCGCGACAGCGTGGACGTGAACCGTATGTGCAGTTGACGGACTTGGAGCGAGGGCGTATAGTGGGCATGCGGGAGGCCGGGTGGACGTACCGCCGAATTGCTCAACACGTGGGGCGTGAGGTCTCCACAGTACATCGATGTTGTCGCCAGTGGTCGGCGGAAGGTGCACGTGTCCGTCGACCTGGGACCGGACCGCAGCGGCGCACGGATGCACGCCAAGACCGTAGGATCCTACGCAGTGCCGTAGGGGACCACACCGCCACTTCCCAGCAAATTAGGGACACTGTTGCTCCTGGGGTATCGGCGAGGACCATTCGCAACCGTCTCCATGAAGCTGGGCTACGGTCCCGCACAACGTTAGGCCGTCTTCCGCTCACGCCCCAACATCGTGCAGCCCGCCTCCAGTGGTGTCGCGACAGGCGTGAATGGAGGGACGAATGGAGACGTGTCGTCTTCAGCGATGAGAGTCGCTTCTGCCTTGGTGCCAATGATGGTCGTATGCGTGTTTGGCGCCGTGCAGGTGAGCGCCACAATCAGGACTGCATACGACCGAGGCACACAGGGCCAACACCCGGCATCATGGTGTGGGGAGCGATCTCCTACACTGGCCGTACACCACTGGTGATCGTCGAGGGGACACTGAATAGTGCACGGTACATCCAAACCGTCATCGAACCCATCGTTCTACCATTCCTAGACCGGCAAGGGAACTTGCTGTTCCAACAGGACAATGCACGTCCGCATGATGTATCCCGTGCCACCCAACGTGCTCTAGAAGGTGTAAGTCAACTACCCTGGCCAGCAAGATCTCCGGATCTGTCCCCCATTGAGCATGTTTGGGACTGGATGAAGCGTCGTCTCACGCGGTCTGCACGTCCAGCACGAACGCTGGTCCAACTGAGGCGCCAGGCGGAAATGGCATGGCAAGCCGTTCCACAGGACTACATCCAGCATCTCTACGATCGTCTCCATGGGAGAATAGCAGCCTGCATTGCTGCGAAAGGTGGATATACACTGTACTAGTGCCAACGTTGTGCATGCTCTGTTGCCTGTGTCTATGTGCCTGTGGTTCTGTCAGTGTGATCATGTGATGTATCTGACCCCAGGAATGTGTCAATAAAGTTTCCCCTTCCTGGGACAATGAATTCACGGTGTTCTTATTTCAATTTCCAGGAGTGTATTTCTAGACTCTTTACAGCCCTGTCTGCAGCCCGAAGGCGTTCCTTGTCTAAAGCAAGCATCGCTCGTACCATGTTAGAACCTACCTTCATTCCCATATTTCTAAATACCTTTGGCTTTCCAACATTTCTCCTTTTCTTAAAAGCCTTCAGAGGATTTCTAATAACTTTACTTTTACTCATTATTATACTTCAACAAAACAGAGACTCAAGAAACAGAATTAATTACGAATATTTTCGAGATAACGACAGAGTAAATAAACATGAAACAATCGACAATCACACCAGCGATATATATTGAACCATCACAGGTTAGCCACAACACATACTTTATCTGACATCACTAAAATGTACCTGATGAACACGAACGTTAATAATAACACCATTTGACAGCAGTTTAACAGCGCCACAGTGGGTCACGCCCATGTAGAACACATTTCAAAAAAAAATTAAAAATAGTTGTCTTCGGAATTGAATAAATTATATATCTATTAAAAGGTAATAGTCTGCAGATTCAGAAAACGCAAAAAAGTAAAAATTGAACTTCTCATGATTTTGAGCCTTTCCGGAGCCCCTTAATGGATTTAAGCATAATAGGCATAGACTAAATCTTTCCTTATATCGAACAGTTATATATACCAGCTTATATAGAACAGTGATTGCATAGAACATTGCTTACATAGAACAGAACTTATATAGAGCATAAAGAACAGTTTAGTGAACAACTTATATAGAACAGAGAACAGCTTACATAGAACAGTGCTCGTATAGAACAGTTATCAAATCATCCTCGTACGTAAGTCTTGCATTACGACCAGACGTGCATGTATGTTACTGGTCACAAAATGTATAAACGTGACTACAGTACAGTTCAGTGTCCACATATGAACATCACTGTATGTCACAACGCAGATGTTACGTTTTGACGTACAGTGATGTTCATGTCTGGACGATATATTATACACTGCCACATTTATATTTTTTGTGGCCAGTAACGTACATACGTACATGCATCTCTGGTTGTAATGCAAGACGTACATAGATGGATGATTTGATAATGGAAAAGTGGTCCGATGCTAGACATCAACAAATAAATAAAACATCCTACGCAGATTAAAACGGTTACTCTAACAGTTATTGTTTCTCAATAGTGTTTCGCGAAAAGAGCGTCATCTTCCCATTTGTGTTCACGGAGCATTTCTGTAACTGTCTCATGTTGATCGAACCTAACGGTAACAAATCTAACGCCTCTTAATTGCTTCGATGTCTTCCTTTAATCTGACCTGGTGAAGACCCCAAATATTAGAGTAGTACTCAAGAGTGAGTCGCACAATTATTCTGTAGGCGGACTCCTTTATATATGAGTTACACTTTCCAAGAATTCTCCTAGTAAACCGAAGTCGACCATTCGTCTCCCCTACCATTCGTTCTGCAAGTGATCTTCACCTTCTGATAGAGTGATTTGTGAAATCAGATGGATTCCATTTTTATCACTAAAGCCATCGTTATGCTTGTCATCATGTTATCAGCATTAGTGTTTTAATCCTTCTGAGTATACTTTGTTCAGTTTTTATCCCTTGTGATCGTAGTTAGTTAAATAAACACATTTAAACTGTTACATCGCGTCAACAGGAATGTAAATGGGGACTTAGAAAGGATATAAAAAATAACGATAAAGGTAAAAAACTTTTTCAAGCCAAATCTATTAATTTATCAAATGCAAACATTTTCATGTTTCACGAATCCAAATGAAATCAAAAGATATAATATCAATAAAAATATAAAAAATAACAATCTTCTTCCAAAAATGGAAACTGTAAGTCAATTTATAGAAAAATCCAGTATACTCAGCCAAAAATTTAAAGTAGAATATCCTGAAACATATACATGATTAAAACCTGGTATCGATTCGGACTCTTATTCAGCAAGATCATAAGGAATGAGATTTGCCACTGTTAAGCAGTAAGCAAAACAAACCAAAGGCAAAAGGAAATGAAGTAGTAAACCAATAATAAAGCTGATAAATGTAAAATGAATCATATTAAATTTTCCAATAAGACTAATTAAATATAATACATAAAATCTTAGCTAACTTCATATCAAATCATTCGAACAATAAAATTTGAAGAATCTTATAAAGATTGGTTCGAATTTAATGATCAACCAGCAATTATTACAATATGAATGGCGTGGGACGGAGGAGGTGCCTTGTGTGTTTGGGGAACCTCAAGCGCCTTGTATGCAAGTCGACAAAGCAGCACTTAGCAACTGAGGCTGATGGAGAGGCGTGACCAACAAACTGCAGGCGTAGCAGAAGTTCCTCTTACCATCTGCAGGGGCTCTACACGTTGTTAGATTATAACCTCCTCCTTTCTGTCGGTGTTTCCAGTATTCTGTTCAACACTTGTATGTGTACTTACAAAACTCATCCTTCTACGATACCCATCTCTGTAACCGAGGTCGAAAACACACGCCACTGCAATGGCATTCGACACGTAGTTTACCATTTGCAATCCAGTAGCTGGAAGAATTTTTCATTAGCAGTATTTGGCCGGAAAAAGCCAGTTTTCCGGCAAGTTTGCGTTGTAGTTTAATGAACAATGATGCTTCTTAAACAGTCAAATCCAATGGCCCGATGTCTTTCTCTACTAAATAGGCGTCATAGAAAAATGCAGATGTGAGCAAAGCCAGATTAGTAGGCTGTAATAAGATGCAAACAAATTGTCTTGACCCATGATTTAATGATGAGTAAGAGTGTATGTCCAAACGTCTTTGATTTCTTTAGAAGCTTCTGATAATCAGATAATAGTTTCAGATTCTGAAGTGGCAAAGCAGAATCTTAGGGACCTTGTGTATGTAAGGAAATAGCCAGATGTTATGTTGTTGTTAGGAATCTGGAATATGTAATAGTAACATATACCTCTATGCGTACAGTTATCGAGGTATTTTTTTTTTTTTGCTGAACGTTCTCACTTTGTATAAATTAACAAAAGACAAGGTGCCTCCACAGTCAATAGCACGTGGATTCTAAGATGAGTTTAGTTTAGGCGGTAGGTTTTCATGTAAGCAATACTGGCTAGACAGAGCCAGAGGGGCTCGGAGTCAAATGAGATATTGAAGCACACCACAGTTTTCCGCTTTAGGAGCATTCAGTTGAAAATTCTGAGTCAAATATTTAAAAACAGCAACTGATGGTAGCAGATCTTGGATGTGAGCAAGAGTCATTAATGAAGAATGCTAAGCCGACGGAAGTCACAGAGCAGGTACGAATTATGCAATAATGACACATGCTAAAGACTGTGACACGGTTCCTTCAAGGAAAAAAACTGAGGACAATAAGACGTGCTAGCACATTGGCGTTGAACTCTGAAGAAACCGGTTTGAATTCCAGAGGCGGAAGATATTTGCATAGGGACTATTTGGCTAGCAGTGGGAGCAAGGGTGGTAGTATTAAGTTCCTAATCACCAGACCTAGCGACAGTTTCCTGAATTCAGTTCCATCAACACTACTGATAGTGACCCGTTGAGAGTCAACTTCAAGCTCTGCGTCTGCCCAGCATCTCAGCAAAAGACTGGGCTAGCATCAGGTTTCAACGTCTCCATTCTCTCACTATCACAGTCATCAAAACAGAAACTCGACATTACGCTATACACGCTTTCATTACAGTCACCTACACAAAGCAGTTATTCTTCAAGCACAACATTACTACTACACAAAGGAATGCCCTGTGGGCCCGAAGAAAAAAACTTGCCCTGTTAAACGACTCATACGTTGGCAAAGTTCACAGGCAACATTGCCATTCGACATTTACATTTTTATCGTTCTACAAGTAATCCGCTGTTTTATAAGCCTAAGGTGTCTTAAAAAAGAGTTTAGAGCCATTCCACGGAAGATGGAGAGAGTGCACGCAGTATTCTTCGGAAATGAGCTAGCTTATAACGAGCAGGTGCAACACATCTGAACGGCCGCTTGGCGCTTTACGATTTCAGGCCATAACGCACCTTAGGCGCTATCGTGACTGGCGACAAATGAAAAACGACACCGTATCAGCAGACACGTTCATATTTCTTGAAATATTTGCCTTATGAATATCAAAGGAGAGACTTACAATGAAATATGGGTGCGTGATTTGCTTACAAAAACGACTGCTTAACGATTCAGGAGCGGTGTGAATGGTAATGTGTGATATGCAAATCGAAATGCGTGTGATTGCAGCATATCCTGCTACTAGGCTTTTCTTCTCGAAACACAGGCAATTAAACAGCATTAACGAAGACACTAAACACGCGTTTCTCCTAACATTTCTGAGTCGAGTCCATTTGCACGAACCACACTGGCCAGAAAAACATTTGAGTTGTTAACAAAGGATTTCAGCAAATGAAGTGCTGAGGGTAGCGTACTACTTATGTAACTGTGCAGTAAAGACGGGGAAAGGTATTTTGAAATGTGTTCATCACAGTTTTTGGGATCAGGCCTTGTAATAGAATGCTAATATCTATGAATTTCTTGGATGGAATTCGTCCTCAGTCATAAAGGTGTTTCTTTTATGGTGTTATATGGCATCTAGTTATTACACTTCTCAAAGTGTTTGTGTTACGCTACTCATGAATGAGAAGAAACATTATCCATAAGTACTATGAGAAAAACGTTTACTGTTGGAACGTCGAAAGCTGTATTTTCGAATCGGTGTCATCCGCTTATTTTACGTATTATTTCATATTCTACATTAAAAAGTCGATCAAATTTGACTTGATCTCTAGACATGCAAAAGAACGCATCAACTTAGTTTTTGGGATTTTTTCTGCAGTTACTTCGTCCACGCCTCATATCCTAACCACGGAACTGCTGTTGTGGAATTGTCACTGATGTCACCCGGAGCTTACGCTTATACAAATACTTTTTTTTAATAAAATTGGTCCTTGGTAAGAATTACATCTCTTTGAAGTTACTTTAATTTTAAGAACAACAGGTGCTATACTCTGCACCCTTTTAAAAAAAGCAGGTGTCATACCGTGCACCTCATACAAGGTTGTAATAATCTACTCATTAAGAGGTATAATCTTACTTTTAGCATTTAACACAATAAAGCAAGTACTAAAGCTACAAACTGTGTTTATGTCATGAGACAGCCTAACTCATAGTACGCAAATTACCTAGACTATATTCATCCATTACTTGAGAATGAGACCATTTAACGACTTCCAACAAACTTTACACATAATTTCGCACATTTTGGAAACTGGAAACTCTCTCTCGCTGACACCACGCACGAAATAATGAAAGGAAAAAAGTTTACCTCTTACTACACTTTTTCATGCAGCAAACCTTCAGCATCAGGCATGACGTTTTAATTTATTAGCTCTGCAGAACTAACTCTATTTACAACATATTTTGTAAACAGTGTTCTCATATTCCACTGAATGTACCTGCAAAATTATATCAATTACATCACTGCACGACAGATAGCTCGCGAGACATGGCGTCATTAACACTGAGCAGCGTTAAAAAACAG
The DNA here is from genome assembly GCF_023898315.1 of Schistocerca nitens. Classification (NCBI taxonomy): domain Eukaryota; kingdom Metazoa; phylum Arthropoda; class Insecta; order Orthoptera; family Acrididae; genus Schistocerca; species Schistocerca nitens. The sequence goes on from NC_064616.1 coordinate 260,122,374, forward strand.
CTTTTCTTAAAATGAAGCGTAAATTACCCGGACAATGTTCATTAGTTGTGGAAAATGAGATCACTTAGCGACTTCAGCAAACTCTAAACGTAATTTCTAAGCTTTCCTAAGCTTTTTCTAGACAACAGCCCGACAAAATTATTTCATTTATAAAGTTGTCAGATGCCAACGGCCTTGCCGCAGTGGATACACCGGTTCCCGTGAAATCATCGAAGTTAGGCCCTGTCGGGCGTGGTCGGCACTTGGATGGGTGACCATCCAGGCCACCATGCACTGTTGTCATTTTTCGTGGTGCACTCAGCCTCGTGATGCCAATTGAGGAGCTACTCAACCGAAAAGTTGCGTCTTCGGTCAAGAACACCATCTTACGACCGGGAGAGCGGTGTGCTGACCCCACGCCCCTCCTATCCGCATCCTCCACCGAGGATGACACGGCGGTCGGATGGTCCCGGCAGGCCACTCGTGGCCTGAAGACGGAGCAGGGGGTTACTGCTTTGCTTCTATTACTTCTTTATTACAATACCTTCGACAGTTTTTCTTTATTGATGTGATTTTCTACATATTTGCGTTGCGATTTAGATATTTCATTACTACAATTTTAATTCTTAATTATCTAATTGGTATGGGTTATACATAAAAATATTAAAAGTAGTTATTTATGACCTTCACGTCGTTCATCAGAAAGGTTGAGTCCCACTGATTTGTTGAATCAAGTGATTTTTTCCAGAAATTTTGCGTTCTGACTTGTCATTTAGTGTACGAAATTTTAATTAAAATTGATTTATATCCAGCGTCAATAAATGTATTTTAAGAAAATACTGTGTCTTTCTCAGTACTCTGTGAAGTCTAAAAGAATAAAAAAAAAGTTTGTTCTATAAAATTCCGAGTCATCTGTGAATCACATCTGAATTCCTAGGGAGTGCATCTCTGTCGTTTGAAGGTAACGGAGAACTTAAAGAAACGAAGACTGATAATATATTTGGTAGATATAATTTTACCTGCACACAACTACCAAGGGGAAGCTAACAACTTTGCGTCACGGATTTAGGTGATATTTCGTACAGATGTTTCAAAAAATTTTACATATTATGCTTTAGTGGTTTTTTCTGTATCTACTTCACAAAACAAAATGGTACAATGCGATTCGGTAATATGCACCCATCTTCAAGTGTATGAATATTATTAAATTAATTTGTGTTGTGCATTTTACTTACAGGCATAACAATTTTCTGGGTGAGTCAGTTACGTCAGGGGGTGAAATATCGCCTCCAATATGGAAATTTAGTATTTGCATGAGGTATAAATTTCGCGAGAAAAACTAAAATGTATGGATAGTAGAAGTACACGACTCAGTCATGGCACACTGAGCAACCTAACACAAAAGCTGTTGGCTGGTGGTAAATCTGCGTGCTTCATGGTTACGATTTCCGTGAGATGAGACAACGTATGGGAGTCATTCTGGGACAATAACACAGGAACAGATCATCACAACAATCTTCAAATTGTGTGGAAGGTGTGCCATGTTATACACTGCAAAGTAATAGACACAGGCAGTAAGATGTTGGAAGACGTTGGAAAAATAATGCCACCAACGCAACGGCTGTATTACAGTTTTTTGTGCTAAAATCTATAAACCGTTACCATCAGTGCCAAAAGGACCGAGAGTTAATCTGCCTAGTGATTTCTTAAGAATTTATAGTTACTATCGCAGTTACACAGATTTACATTTAACTGTCTGTGTGGAGGCCCATAAGGAGACCACCAGAATATACAGTATTTTCTGGCTTTTTTGCAAAACTTTTTGAATACACGAATCCAAAAGACGCAGAAAAAACTAGGCTGCAACATAATTTGTTCCCAGTAAAACCTTCTCTTTACGAAATTATTTTTTCGTTGTAATTTGATGCGACGTCAACTACAAGTGCCGGACGGTGTGGCCGTGCGGTTGTAGGCGCTTCAGTCTGGAACCGCGTGACCGCTACGGACGCAGGTTCGAATCCTGCCTCGGGCATGGATGTGTGTGATGTCCTTAGGATAGTTAGGTTTAATTAGTTCTAAGTTCTAGGCGACTGATGACCTCAGAAGTTAAGTCGCATAGTGCTCAGAGCGATTTGAACCATTTGAACTACAAGTCATAATATTTGTGAGAAGCAAATTGATAGGGAAATGCAGAGCTGAGATGTAGTGATAGATATAAAGAACAGTATGATGCGCTCAATTATACTGCCTAAATTTTTGAACTGATAACCACATTTTTCCTTCTGTCTCATAAAATACACTGCCAATCAGGAGTATCAATTATCGCCTTACAGTCCACCGAAACTATGTAACATCATACTAAATGTTGCAGCCCTGTGCGGACCGTATTAGATAAGAGAGCACTGACTGATTCTGGTATCTATACTTATACAACACCAATTTTCCTCACCACATTTATTTTAAACGTGCAGAATAGACAGTAAACGTCTGTTTGGCAATAAAAATCAGCAAATGATAGTGAGTGAAGCTGTGCATTGTCGGTGTGTACCTCACTATCAGTTTTGTATTCACAGTGTCCAGAAACACGATACCACAGTTCATCAAGAGTAGTGACTGGCGTATAGTGACGAGCCAGCTGCTCGGCCACCATTGACCAGACGTTTTCAATTGGTGACAGATCTGGAGAATGTGCTGGCCAGGGCAGCAGTCGAACATTTTCTGTATCCAGAAAGGCCTGTACAGGACCTGCAACATGCGGTCGTGCATTATCCTGCTTAAATGTAGGGTTTCGCAGGGATCGAATGAAGGGTTGAGCCACAGGTCGTAACACATCTGAAATGTAACGTCCACTGTTCAAAGTGCCGTCAATGCGAAGAAGAAGTGACTGAGACGTGTAATCAATGGCACCCCATACCATCACGCCGGGTGATACGCCAGTATGGAGATGACGAATACACGCTTCCAATGTGCGTTCAACGCGATGTCGCCAAACACGGATGCGACCATCATGATGTTGTAAACAGAACCTGGATTCACCCGAAAAAATGACGTTTTGCCATTCGTGCACCCAGTTTCGTCGTTGAGTGCACCATCACTGCGCTCCTGTCTGAGATGCAACATCAAGGGTAGTCGCAGCCACGGTCTCCGAGCTGATAGTCCATGCTGCTTCAAACGTCGTCGAACTCTTCGTGCAGATGGTTGTTGTCTTTCAAACGCCCCATTTGTTGACTCAGGGGTCGAGACGTGGCTGCACGATCCGTTACAGCCATGCGGATAAGATGCATGTCATCTCGACTGTTAGTGATACGAGGCCGTTGGGATCCAGCACGGCATTGCGTATTACCCTCCTGAACCCACCGATTTCATATTCCGCTAACTGTCATTGGATCTCGACCAAGGCGAGCAGCAATGTCGCGATACGATAAACCGCAATCGCGATAGGCTACAATTAGACCTTTATCAAAGTCGGAAACGTGGTGGTACGCATTTGCCCTCCTTACACGAGGCATCACAACAACGTTTCCACCGAGCGAGGTGGCGCAGTGGTTAGACACTGGACTCGCATTCGGAAGGACGACGGTTCAATCCCGCGTCCGGCCATTTTGATTTAGGTTTTCCGTGATTTCCCTAAATCACTCCAGGCAAATGCCGGGATGGTTCCTCTGAAAGGGCACGGCCGACTTCCTTCCCCATCCTTCCCTAATCCGCTGAGACCGATGACCACACTGTCTGGTCTCCATCCCCAAACCAACCAACCAACCAACAACGTTTCACCAGGCAACGCCGGTCAATTCCTGTTTGTGTATGAGAAATCGGTTGGAAACTTTCCTCATGTCAGCACGTTGTAGATGTCGCCACCGGCGCCAACCTTGTGTGAATGCTCTGAAAAGCTAATCATTTGCATATCGCAGCATCATCTTCATGTCGGTTAAATTTCGCGTCTGTAGCAAGTCATCTTCGTGGTGTAGCAATTTTAATGGCCAGTAGTGTATGTCCTACAGGATGGAACAGATTGAAGCACTTGTATATGGCCGGCCAGTGTGGCCGAGCAGTTCGGCGCTAGCGGCCGTGCGAAGCGGAGGTCCGATACTTCCGCCTGTGCGGCGTGTGCGAGTGTTTGTTTACTTGTGGACTTAGTCTGCGCGCGGGCTAGTAACAACGATCATGGCGAACAAGTACAGGAAAACTACATTGCGATTTAATTTCTGCAAAGACTACGAACGACCAAAGGCCTTAGCAGTGGAACGATTCATTCGAGAGGACGTCAAGATACCGCCAAACGATATTGTCGGAATTCACCTGTCCATCGTTAGTCCCACGGTGTATGTTAAGATGGTAAATGACGCGGCGTGTGAGAGAATTCTACAGGCGACAAAAGCTGGTCTCCGATTTTGCCATAGTGACGGGAATGTCGGCACGGTAACTGTAGAACATGCTGGTCTGGGTGTACGGACAATACGTGTTTTTGAGCTGCCATTTGAGCTCCCGGCTGACGAAGTTATCGAGGCTTTTAAGCCATACGGCACGGTACATGGTCACACAGCAGAACGCTGGACACAATTAGCCACGTACCCCGTTCTTAACGGAGTGCGACAGATCACTATTGATCAGAAGCATGTACCGTCCTATCTGACAATTGGTGGTTGTCGGGCGGTGGTGATTTACGATGGTCAACCACGTACATGTTCTGGCTGTGGCCAGGAGGGACACCTCAGGTCGAACTGTATGCAACGGCGGATTACGCAACTGCCTTCAGATGTCCGGGAGCCGTCGCCGGCGATGACAGTACTACCGATCACCTATGCCAAAGTCCTCACTGCGTCCGCTGATGACCGAAAGGACACAGCCCCGGTGGAAGATCAAGATGGCACTCTCCGAAACCTTGTAGCAGACGTCGGGATGACAGAGGATGCTACTCCATCGAGCATACAATCTTCGGCGACAACATCAGATGAGACCGAACTCCCACCAAGCACACCGATAGTACACGAAGCAGTTCCAGCCACTATGGATGCTGTTCCGTCTGGAACGCACTCTGTGACGACAACATCAGTTTCGACCGAACTCCCGCCAAGTACAACGATGGGACTCGAAACACTTCCAGTTCCTACGGATGCTTTTCTGTCGGGCAGCCGTGATTCCCTACAATCTGAGGACACGGAAGGAAGATCACGCAAACAACGTTCCCCGAAAAGGAGGAAACGGCGTCGTCGCACGACATCTCCTAGGGATGACTCCCCTTGCCCCGACGACGATGTGCCTGTGGACCAAGACGACACAACAGCCTCTACGAAACAGGATGAGGCAATGGAAACTGTTCGATCAGACCCGCAGCGGTCTGTCATATTGACGGTACCGGGACGTGGTGATGCTGAAGAGGACTCACAACCAGTTGGCTCTCCAGACGCAGATGCTGTGGCTATGGACACGAATATATCACTGCCTGCAAAGATGTGGTATGACGATATTGAGGAGGCGCCGGACGTCATACAGAGGCAGCCGTCACTCACGAAGACGGCCTAATAATTGCTGAAGGTGAAGGGAGAGGGGCGAGAGAACGTCTTCTAACTCAGCCCCCAGCGCCGATGCAGGGAGATGTTGTTGCGCCTCGACAGAGTGGGATTCAACGCCATGCGAACCGTATTGCGACATTAAATATAAATGACGTGCGTTCACCAGCCAAAATACACCTACTGAAGGAAACGATTTGGGCATCTGATGTGGATATTGCTTTGCTGCAGGAAGTCCACATAGCTGCACTCCCATACATCGCAGGCTACCAATCCTATTCGTCACATGGAGATCACAATGGGAGTGGGGTGGCAGTTTATGTGCGAGATGGCTTCCCAGTGGAAAACGTGTGTTACCTTCCGTCGGCCAGGGGAATGGCTTTCACGACGTTTGGGACACGCATCATCAATATTTATGCACCGTCGGGAAACAATCGGCGGCGGGAAAGGGCGCGATTTTATGCAGAAGACATTGCCCCACTTTTCCATGGACGTTATGAATGTGTAATAATTGGTGGAGATTTCAACTGTGTTCTCAGCCAGAAAGACCAATGGTCGCAGGCAAACATCAGCCAAGATTTGCGAATCGTTGTCAACGACCTTGTACATAGTGACACGTGGGAATTACGACGTGGAGATGCACCGGGATACACCTATGTGACAAGTCATTCGGCGAGCAGGTTAGATCGCATTTATATCTCACGGGCTCATGCAACTGATGTCCAGGATGCGGAACGCTGGCCATTGGCTTACATCTGTACGGTGCTTCTTCCCCGTAGAGAGGTGTGGAACAGTAAGGCCCCGTGGAAATTAAACATTCAACATCTACATGATCCTGAATGCCGTCAACGGATCCTTGAGACATGGACGATGTGCGAGCGAAGGGTTGGAAGGTATGCGACGAAGCTTGATTGGTGGCTGACTTGTACTAAACCGGCGCTTCGCTGTACGTTGATCTCATATAGCAGGGAGATGGCAGAATGGCGCCGCCGTACGACCGACTTTTATTTTGCAGCGCTGCGCGACCTGGACGATGGTCCGCCGGGACAGGACGTTTGGATCGAACGCAAAAGGATAAAAGCTAAACTAGTGGCTTTAGCTCGGAAACATCTTCAGGGAACCATGGTGCGCGCCAGATGTCACGATACGATAATGTACGATATTCCTTCCATGCACCACGTCGTGAATGAACGAAAGCACCGACGACGGTGGAAGCCGCGGGAACCTTACTGGAAGCCATTAGCTGTGAGGAAGTACATGATGCGATCGCAAAGGGTGCGTTGAATAGGTCCCCAGGCGTTGATGGTCTTCCTGCTGAATTCTATCGAGAATTTCGCAACGAAATGGCACCGCGATGGACGGAAATGTACAACGAGATGTTAAATTCCGATGCGCCTATTCCACCGGCTTTTATGGAAGGCCTCTTGTTGCCAGTACATAAACCGAAGCCAGGAATTACGGTCCCACATTATCGCCCCGTCACCCTGCTTAATGCCGACTATAAGATCTTTGCACGGTTGCTAGCGTCCCGATGTCGTATATTAATTCGTAGCGTTCTCTCTCCAGAACAGACGACACCGGGTGGATCGGTGAATGTGCAAACAGCTACTGGCGAATGCCGTGATGTGATAGCGCTGGCGGAGGAGTGCCGGCTTAAAGCGGCGATGGTGGCGGTTGATTTTGACAGTGCTTTTGATAAGGTGCGCCACAAATATCTGTACGCTGTACTGGAACAAATGGGATTTCCAGACCGTTTTACTGGTCTCATTAGAAGGATTTATGGGGGCGCACAATCCTTGGTACAGGTTAATGGGCGTATAGCAGGGCCCTTTCAAATTCGACGATCCATTCGCCAGGGCTGCCCTCTTTCGATGCTGCTGTTCGCGATAGCGTTGGAACCATTGATTGGGAGGCTAACAAATTCTCTTTCTGGGATGGAACTGCGGGGCTACACCTTCAAATGTCGTGCCTATGCGGACGACCTCCTGCTGCTCGTTCGTTCTGAGGAAGAGGTGAAGACGGTCCTTGAACTGTTGTTGGACCACAGTGTGACGGCGGGTAGTGCAGTGAACATGAACAAATCGGCAGCAATGCCGATTGGAAGGGGCCTTACACCGGAAGAAATCAGTCCGTTTCCTTATGTGCAACGATTCCGCTATCTCGGCATAGACTTTACCTCATCTGTAAAACATACTGCGGCAGTTAACTACCGACGTATTCTACAGACAACACGTACCATGGTCCGACAACATCTCCTACGGCGCCTTGATCCTTTGCAGCGAGTCGAATATCTGAACACTTATGTGGTTTCTCGAATGGTGCATATTTCGCAGATCCTGCCCCTACCACTCACGCTCGGACGTCGACTTCAATCAGCACTAGGCTATTTTGTGATGATTGGGTCGCCCCTCAAGGTGCGATACGCAACGCTCACGCTCACTACGGACAAGGGGGGACTCGGAATTACGAATGTTCACTGCCGAGCGACGGCGCTCTTTCTAGCCACGATGTACAAGCAATGGCGTAGCGGGCGTGATTCCCTTACATCCCGCCTACTGGATCTCCTAGTTCCAGCGTCCCTCACACCTCCGGTGGCGGTGGGCAACATTACGCCACATTTTGCGCATGTATCAACATTTATCGTGGAACTTAGTTATATCAGAGACGAGCTTCCGCGCACGAGACCGCCATGCGCGAAGGATTTTTATGTTTGGCTGCTACGACGGATAAGTCGTAATGTCATTGAACTCAAACACTCCAAGTTGCATTGGCCGAAGATTTGGAGACATGTGCATCAAAAATTCCTTCCTACCTTCGTTCGGGCACTGTGGTTCTCTGTCACGTGTGGCAAGTTCAACACCAACCAACGACTCCATGCAATTGGACTAGTGGACCCTCCACTATGCGCGAAATGTCGCCAAGTGGATGACGACCATCACCGTTTAACTTGTATCGCGGTGGAGGACGTATGGCTCCTAGGAAGACAGATGGTGGCTTGCTACCTCCGTGTGACCCCGCAACATATTACACCTGCTTCCTTCTTACATCCGGAAAGTGACTACTTTCCGGCGACTAAATCACAGTCGATCATCTGGGTCAAAGGTTGGACGATCGCGTACCTCTATGGGGATGCTGCCAAGTCGCGACTCGACTTTTGGTATTTCTTGCAGCAAGCCCACAATGAGGTTCATAGATGGTCACACTATCGGAAAACCTTTGCCAACTATCTTCAGGCAGTCTTCCTCGACCCCCCATGTAGTTGGGATGTGCCGGGTGCAGTCGGTGTGCACATTTGACAGCTGATAATGAACCTCACGCTTCTCTCACCGCTCCATATGTAATGAACATACTATACCATGAAATGATCTACATGTTCCTTTTAACTGAGTGGTCCTTATGGAAAATAAATAAATAAAAAACAACATCCCTGTATCCCTGTTCCTTTACATTTGTGATTTGTTTTACAATGATTTTTTTGTTTTGTTTTGGTTTTTTTTTGTTTTTGCAGAGGATGCATTTCATTTAGTGTTTGTAAAAAAAAAGCGGTTCTAGGCGCTTCTGTCTGGAACCGCGCGACCGCTACGGTCGCAGGTTCGAATCCTGCCTCGGTCATGGATGTGTGCGATGGCCTTAGGTTAGTTAGGTTTAAGTAGTTTTAAGTTCTAGGGGACTGATGACCTCAGCAGTTAAGTCCCATAGTGCTCGTAGCCATTTTTGAACTTGTATATGTTTTCCTGGAATACACTTTACATTGGATGTTAATACACTTATGTGTTTCTTACAGCTTAGAAAATATTTAAACTACAGTTTACAGTGTCAAACAGTTGGCTTTGACACACCTATATGTCTCTAGCGCTTTCATCATAATGTCGAACAGATGACACTGACGTATTTATATAGGGTGCTTGGAAAAAGTCTGTAAAGATTATATTGCTGGGTAGGTTGTACTGAGAAATAACTGTTAAGAAAAAAATTCGATATACTGCGCCGTTTTCGAATTAATTAACACTGAAGTTAGCCAATCAGGCTGTGGGCACAAATTCAAGCAACATACCAGAGATGGTGTCGCCAAACGTGTTCTTTGTTTGCTTTCCTGAAACCGAACAATAGAGTGATACAGAAATCGGAGATGGGACAGTAGTAAGAATCGAACCTGAGCCAAAGGCTGAGCGGTCTCATGCCCTATCTTCTACGTCAGGGCTGCCCACCAAGTGCCAAACTTCACACGCGCAGTGTGTGTGAGTGGCGTGTGAGTCAAGGCCTGGCCTATCATTCGGCTTTGCTCAGTCCTTCTTGAAGGTACACGGAACAGTGCGACATTTCATTTAGCATTGGGGTGCGGCATTTTTCGGTTGGCACAACTGTCTGAGTTGGGCAGAATCGAGCTGTCAGCGCTGTTTAACCTTTGAAGTTTGTTCGTGGTATAAAGGGCGTTCACAGGTCCAGCGCCTGCTTGCACAAAAACAGACATCTAGCGAACTATCGTCGCAATCCTTTAAAATGAATGGGAATGACAGAAGAGAAGGATGAGAATTCTGAGTTCATATAAGTTCAGGTGCTGCCTGTTTTGCTATGAAACGACATTACAATACCATACAGCAAAAATTTAAAGATTTCGTTGACAAAGAAAGAGCAAAACAATCGACAGACGGGATTCGTGGTTTTGTACATCAAAAAGCACTTTGCGCTAAATTTGCAGGCCCGGAGCACGTGAAATATGAGTAGTAAAATTTCTGAAGTAGCATGCGTTATTCTATTGCCAGTTGCAACAATTTTTAATGGAACTGAACGAAGAGTACGGACATTTTATATACTACTATAAAGTGCTTTGGTTAATTCAAGGAGCATGACTGGAACAATTTTTCGATTTAAAACTAGCTATTGTTGAATTTATGAAGGAAAAAAGAGTGAAGAACGAAAAGTAGAACATCCGAAATGGATTGCAGACTCCGCCTTTTAATGGACTTGGCTGCATACTGCCCACACCAAGACGTTGCAAGGTAACTTCTTTCTGATTTGATGGGGATGCATTTTAAAAAACTCGCGTTGTTTGAGGGACAATCGAGTTCCCTAAGTTCACTGGCAATAACGAAGGCGGGAGGCTTGAAGAATTCGCTGAGGTCTTGCAAGAATTACAATGATACTTTATGAAGGTTTTGAGGATCCTGTGAATCTTATATCTGTTTTCGAGCTGCTTTCGAGATCGTTTACCATGTCAGTTGAAAAGCGTCCATGTGCATGTGCGGATGTATACATTGCTTCCGTCAGGTAGAGTTTCCAAGTCTTCATTATGAGGTTACAAAAGTGCTACAATACGTCAATTGAAATACTTGTGTGAAAGACCTTTTCTCGATTATGAAGCTAAGTAAGATACAACTACGTGGCGAAACTCCAGGACACTGACTGTGCCTGTCCGTATGCCGATAGTTTCTACCAGATGAAAATTATATTACATCTTCAGCATGCCAGAAATAGTTAAAGAATACCGAAAATTTGTTTTTCTTGTGATCAATGTTGTTGAGGAAAGTGTGTGACCTTCGCTTCTCTCTTTGATCCGTTCCTTTCGCTGATCTTTCCTCTTCTTTCTTCCTTCTTCGTACCGCTGTTATATCTCAGGGTTTTCAATGCAGAAATGTAGTGAGAAGGGGCCACATGTGTGTGGTGGTTCACGCTATCGTAGTGCTGTGAGGGACCGTCACTCGTGCCTCTGGTTTGAGAAGACTGATGACATTTCTCAAAAGAAAAACAGGTATGTGCTCTCTTTGCTTTTAAAACTAGGAATAGTAGCGTAGCTAGTACTATCTATCGTTCTACTAAACTGAATGAGCGCGACACCATTGATGAAGTTTGAACCTCGAAAGAAGTTTATTAATACCAAATAGCTGAAATAAAAAAACTCCTCCAATCCAGAAGTCACTCACAGTTAGAGTAATTAGTTTCTGATGTGTGTGTAGTGGTCATTGATACTTAAAAGATGGTTTCAGTGATTCTATCACTGTCCGTTTATGAGTTGCTAAGCAACGTATCAACAAGCTGACTATGCAATGTTTAATATTTGTCGTATCCCGACAGTTAATCGCTTCTCGCTTGCTTTAAGCATCAACACCATTACTATGCCGCTCATATGAGTCTTTGATAGTTATTATTAAGCTAATGTCTGTAAATTGCGGTTAATGATACTGAATACTACACGCGACGATAACGCCCGATATCGAGCCGCGTATCTTAAACTCCGCGCCGATATTTGGGAATTCGCGTGCGATTTGTTTGCACCAAAGTCGGGCCGTGGTTCCCTAGAATAATTTTTAAATCAATTCCTGGTTGTAAATTAACAATTCTATGCCCATTCATGAAAGTTGCAGCAGATCCACACTCGCGACTACTTGATCGCGCACTCGAGCAACACAAAAGTTTTTTTCTTACAAAGAGAAAACATATGCATAATGCAATAAGGTGATATGCTATGTCGAAACATATTTACATCTATCTCATTAAAACTCATTATCCTATTAACGTTGTACATAATTAAATTCTGTACTCTGTAAATAATCAGTGAAATTTATAAATGAATTACATGTATAAAAAAAATCTCAAGTTGATATGACGTCATGGGTCACTACTTGTTTCGACTCACCTACACTCACGTGACTCAAAGTAGATCCGACTACATTGGACATACTCATGTAATGCTACAAGTGTAACATAAAATCAAGTCGTACACAGTGCGACTGCATCGCCATTTAAATGTGGTATGTTTACAGTTTCCCACTCTTCCCACTCCTCATGCCCAGACAGTGTGGCGTAGCAGTGGGGGAAATGTGAAGCCACGCTGAGTGTTTTTGCGCTCGTGGCTGAGCGTGGCCCACGAGATAAAATCATTGCTGCCCCTGATCTATGTTATGTGAAAAGCTGCTACTATTTGTACCTAGTGGGCCACTTCAATTTGTGCATGCAACAGCCTGATTGCTTAACTTCAATGCTAATTAACTCGCAGACGGTGCGACATACCGAATTTTGTTCTTAACGACAATTTATCTGCACAATCTACCCTGCAATACCCTTACAAGCTTTTCAGACTTTTTCTGACCACCCTGTACATGCCTTCAGCACTTAACCGATGATAAGCAGTTAACATTGACATATGTCTTCAACACTTTAAACACAGTTTACAGTGTCAAAATTAGTCAAGCAGCTTGGAACAGTTGTAACACATGACATGACATATTTACAGTTCATTTATGAGACGTAACATAAACCTAGTAAATCCCATTCTGAAGCTGTAAGTCAGTATCAGCAGCAGTAAAGTAACTACATTAGCTCGCAGGCATAGTGTGCAAACAGTTTAATTAACATATACAGTGCGCACAGTATGCACACTCACACACACATATATATGAGTCACACGTTGTAGCCGAGTGGTGTGAGGCACCTTGTCACGGTTCGCGCAGCTCCACTCGTCGGAGGTTTGAGTACTCCCTCTGGCATGAGTGTGTGTGTTGTCCTTAGCGTAAGTTAGATTAAGTAGTGTTTAAGCCTGCTAGGTTCATAATGCGACACAACATATACCATTTTGAAACTGAACGTGAGTCTACCTTTAGACGGGACTGGCCTTAGCGTCCTTAATGTCGTTCATATTGTACTGACTACGAAATTAAAGATGAATTTTTATCACATTCATATCTCCAAAATTTGTACATCTTCCTTTGAGCGTTTTTTTTTAACCATGTGGTGCAGTTTTCCACTGCAGTGGACAGCTGTTGACGGCGCTTCTTTGGTGGTTTTTAATCAGTCCTGAGCCTGCAACAGCAAGCGGGGCACAGCACCAGTAGCGAGTATCCACTGTAGTGGATTGCGAGCATTTTCAGCCTCAGGACATTCAAAACGCGAAAGCAGCGACATTAACAGCTGTCCACTGCAGTGGACAACTGCACAGAAGGGTTAATTTTTCAGTCAGAGGCAGATTGTTTTAATGATGTCGCCATATTGCTGAACATACCAAATAAAACTCTGACAAGGAATTCTGAATCTGACGTTGTTTTTTTTTTTCAGCTTCTGTTAGATTTCAGGGACTGTGAGGTTAATAATTCAGTTCTCCCTTTATAGTTCGCTTCGTAAGCATTTTATCAGAAAAAGCTCGGACACACATCTTTCGAGAGAGAGAGCTTTGCGACAGGTCTCGTGCAACTGTCCGTGACAATTGAATAGATTTGTCACGTTTTTATTTCGTAACAATGACAACTTACTGAAAAACTATGTGTAATTATCAGTTCATGTCTACACAGTTGGAGATTATTATTGCAATTGATAGAACACAACAACATGTGCAGTAAAAATCGAAATCTATTGGTTCACATACAGTATACTACTGGCCATTAAAATTGCTACATCATGAAGATGACGTGCTACTGACGCAAAATTTAACCGACAGGAAGAAGATGCAGCGATATGAAAATGATTAGCTTTTCAGAGCATTCACACAAGGTTGGCGCCGGTGGCGACACCTACAACGTGCTGACATGAGGAATGTTTCCAACCGATTTCTCATACACAAATTGCAGTTGACCGGCGTTGCCTGGTGACCGTTGTTGTGATGCCTCGTGTAAGGAGGAGAAACGCGTACCATCACGTGTCCGACTTTGATAAAGGTCGGATTGAAGCCTATCGCGATTGCCGATTACCGTATCGTGACATTGCTGCTAGCATTGGTCGAGATCGAATGACTGTTAGCAGCATATGGAATCGGTGGGTTCAGGAGGATAATACGGAACGCCGTGCTGGATCCCAACGGCCTTGTATCGCTATCAGTTGAGATGACAGGCATCTTATCCGCATGGTTGTAACGGATCGTGCAGCCACGTCTCGATCCCTGAGTCAACAGATGGGACCGTTTGCAAGATAACAACCATCTGCACGAACAGTTCGACGACGTTTGCAGCAGCATGGACTATCAGCTCGGAGACCATGGCTACGGTTACCCTTGACGCTGTATCACAGACAGGACCGCCTGTAATGGTGTACTCAACGACGAACATGGGTGCACGAATGGCAAAATGTCATTTTTGCGGATGAATCCAGGTTCTGTTTACAGCATCATGATGGTCGCATTCGTGTTTGGCGACATCGCGGTGTACGCACATTGGAAGCGTGTATTCGTCATCGCCATACTGGCGTACCCCATCGGCGTGATGATATGGGGTGCCATTGGTTACACGTCTCGGTCACTTCTTGTTCGCATTGACGGCACTTTGAACAGTGGACGTTACATTTCAAATGCCTTACGACCCATGGCTCTACCCTTCATTCGATCCCTGCGAAACCCTACATTTCAGCAGGATAATGCACGACCGCATGTTGCTAGTGCTGTACGGGCCTTTCTGGATACAGAAAATGTTCGACTGCTGCCCTGGCCAGCACATTCTCCAGATCTGTCACCAATTGAAAACGTCTGGTCAATGGTGGCCGAGCAACTGGCTCGTCACAATACGCCAGTCACTACTCTTGATGAACTGTGGTATCGTCTTGAAGCTGCATGGGCAGCTGTAACTGTACACGCCATCCAAGCTCTGTTTGGCTCAATGCCCAGGCGTATCAAGGCCGTTATTGCAGCCAGAGGTGGTTGTTCTGGGTACTGATTTCTCAGGATCTGTGCACCCAAATTGCGTGAAAATGCAATCACATGTCAGTTCTAGTATAATATATTTGTCCAATGAATACCCGTTTATAATCTGCATTTCTTCTTGGTGTAGCAATTTTAATTGCCAGTAGTGTATTTTCTTAGTTCTATGATGGAGTAAAAACGCCGATGAAAAGAAGTTCCAAAGGTTATGGTACTTGTAACTGCTGATAGTCTATTTTATATGACAGTGTGCGTTTGAACCTAAGAGAAACCATGATTCACAGTCTTAGCTGCAACAGGAAACAAATTGATTCTTTCACATTCTTTATGACTTGGAGTTGCGCAAATTGCCAGTAGTAATCTCATTTGTGTCGTAACAAAGGAGTAATAAGGTGGTGGTCCTTATGAACAGCAGTGTTATTGCGAGGGAAACCGGCCCCCAGTAAAACGGAAGCGAAGTGAACTGACAGTGTTTCCCTTCGGAGGGAACGCAGCTAATACAGAAACTCGTTACGCGGGCAAGCATTTGACGCATCTGTTGTTTCACGGTAGTCAAAGAGTTAAAGCGAGGGACCGTATTGTCCGCCATGAGAAACACACCAGATGCTTTATTGAACTGCGTTAAAATACACAATTCAGGCTGAAAAGCAAATGGAAGGAGGACAGTTTCCGTCTCTCTCTCTCTCTCTCTCTCTCTCTCTCTCTCTCTCTCTCTCTCTCTCTCACACACACACACACACACACACACACACACACACACACTGAGAATCATCTTAAAGAGAGAGAACAACTGAATAACAATTAAATTTATAAATAACTTGACAAACTAAGAAACACTAAGTTTGTGTTTCGCTACCGGTTACGGGCTCCCGTAGTTTCTGTTCAAATGTTTCAAATGGCTCTGATCACTACGGGACTTAACATCTGAGGTTATCAGTCTCCTAGAACTTAGAACTACTTAAATCTAACTAACCTAAGGACATCACACAAATCCATGCCCGAGGCAGGATTCGAACCTTCGACCTTAGCAGTAGCACGGTTCCGGACTGCAGAGCCTAGCACCGCTCGGCCACCGCGGCCAGTGTAGTTTCTGTTTTAGTGGTCCGAGAGGAGGACATAACTACCAGGTTTATAAAGGAAGAAACAGCAGTTGTTGAAACAATAGATTCTGTAACTTGGATACATACAATAAAATATTTTAAAGTTAATAATGTAAATGTTTGTGCACTGCTTTTTGCTGACGATCAAGTAATTGGTTGTCAGAATGAAAATAACATACAAGAAGTTGTTTTTAAATTTAAGTGAAATGGCCACAAATATAATCTGAACATCTCCATTACGAGGAAAAAGTCAGTGGCATTTTAGGACACCAGCCCACCCGAGTTAATATGGAAATTGACAAGAATATTATAGAGCAAGTTAAAACATTTCAATACTCTATAAGGTTATGGCTCCACCAGCATCCCTCTGACGATCCAAACGCTGGAGCCTTAAGAAGAGAGATGAAAATAGAACAGAAGCATACGAAATGAACTTTCTTAGATACGTGTTTGGATATGTACTTTAATGGATAATAATAAAAATGACATTCGAGCTGAACTGAATATGCAAATCATGAATATCAAAGTAAAATAATTCAGATAAAATGGAAAGAATACATAAACCGCATGCCAGGTGCAAGGATCACTAAAACAATAAAACCATATAAACCAAGAGCAAAAAAAGATCTTTCGGAAAACTAATGAAGAGATGACTAATTTTGAAGGAGAAGGAAGGCACCAAAACGCTCACACTCTGATGTATATGATGAAGAACGACATCCGTAAGACTGAATATAAAGTTGTACAAGCTAAATCAGCTTTCAGTAAGAATAGAGAGATTCTTAGTTCGATGAGTATTAGTTTAGATATCAAGAGATGGTATGGAGACAAGATCTAGTTGGGAGCATTGCCTGTTACAGCTAGAGACATGGAATGTTGTAGGCGGGGGGAGGGGGGAGAGGAAACAAGTTTTCAGTACATAAAGCAGAAAGCAGATAACATATGATCTGAAATTAACAACACAGTCTAAATTGAAATTAAGTTTAAAAGATATTGATAAATAGAGGTAAAAAAACAGCAGGCAACCAATCAATTGATCCACAATTTTGTGGGAATTCAGCTAACCAGACTTTGTAGGGTTTGTCTTAGTGATGAGATTCTGAGTTATCGTAATTTTATGGACCAGTTAATGTCCCAAGAGATCATGAAAATTCACAACCGATCAATTGATTCAGATTAAGAAGAAGATACAGATCCAGATTCGTTGAGAGTTTGTGTCTCTCCCTGCAGGCTATAAGAGGCGACAGCTGTAACAGAGAACTTAGTGCCAGTTTAAATTCGTTAAACTTCGCGGAAATTAAGACATTTGGTGTCTGTCTTCTGTGAGTTAATTAAGTACTGTTGATATATGCGGTCTCCATTCTCCTCCCTCTTTTTACGGTTATCTTGCTCGTCTTCATGGTAACTGCACATAGTCTTTAAAATCAGATCTTGTAGGTTTTATCTAAATGACTTCGCTCACAAAGCAAGTAGTCATTCTTCAACATTCTCGCATTGAACTAGCACGTTGGTTATTAATGTAACACAAATCTGAGATTTTTGTAGAAAAAATCAGAAACCAGTTGCACAAAAGAAATTTTATTTCTTTGCCGGTTTCATGCACCTAGAGACATTCTTCCGAAGATTAGAATCATCGTATTATTAGCGATAATTCCAAACTTATGAAGAAGGACACTATGTGCCTGATACCGGTAAAGGAACAAAAATCTTGTGCAACTGGTTACTGAGTTTTTCCACAATTATACGAGTGACTACAGTTGCTAAATATGAGTGAAACACTAAAGTAATCTGAGACATGATAGTTGTCCGCCATCGCGTTGTTGCAGAAGAGTTCAACTAATGTTTCAGTTTGCATTCGCGACGTATTGAAGTTATCGGAAATTTATCCTATTTCCTATTAAGCCCTGCCTAAGGACACTTCCTGAGGTACTTCAGTTATACTGAGAGGCTCACGCTTATAGTATTCGTTAATACATAAAAACGTGGACTGAATTTACACTATGATCTCACAAATGCACAACATGATGTATGACAACTTCTTTCACGTTTCAAATATTATGAACTTTATCGATGCAAAATATGTATACGATGTATGCGGAGACGTATATGTGTCTGTGTGTGTGTGTTTGCAATACAATGCAAACAACAGTGCAATCGAAGAATTTGGACAATTCTCACGAAGTCAGTAATAGTTTTAGTTTATGTGTGTAATATAGCGTTCATATAAATTAATGATTTGCTTTCCCCTATACTAAGCGTTCTGCAAAATGTTCTTCTGTGATTTTATAAATGTGATTTTCAACATTCCTGAGAAAATGGAGAAAAAATAGTATCTTCGCAACATGAAGACGCATTTTAATAATTTCCTGGAGACTTTGGTTCAGGAATAAAGGGCTGTGATTCAATTTTCAACCAATGTTTCCAATCAGTGTATTTCATTTTCTGTGCGTAGGCAGAGCAGTTTCTAATCTCCATATTGAAATATTTAGAGACACTGTTTTTGCAAATATTGTTAAATTTTCTATATAGAATGACGTTATATCAGAATTTCTGATATAGACCAACTGAAAATGAGTAATGTATTTATTCCACCATCCGAAGCTGCTGTTATAACTGTTCTTAATTTGCAGTGCCATCAGGACTGAAAAACGCAAAATAAAAGTTGTTGTAACAGCTACTGCGGAATACGGTCACCGAAACTGTAATGTTATCCATATATGCGTTTTAGGTCCACTTCATTTTAAGATGGTAAAGTGCATCACAACTAGGGACAACGGCCAGTACAGTGTCTGACGACATTACTATCACGTGGCGAATTAAACTGTACCATTTGCCTTGGAAACAGGAGCTCTCTGACTCCAAGAGAACAGCTGCCTATGATTCAATTTCTCCTCGGCGTATTAACAACTCTGTTTTACATCATTCCAGACCCAAGTGAAGACATTTGTGGTCGCCGTCGCTTTGACGGCGAGAGCATTGGAGATGGAGTATAAGCATGTAATGGGAAAGGAATGATCCACTTGAAATGATAAAAGAAATCTACAGAAAACCGAAATCCGAATGATCCAATGGGGGTTTAAACCGCATCCTATAGAATACGCCTCCTCGCTCGGTTTACATCAGCCCAGCTGTGTGCACTGAAGAAATCATGTAATTTGAAATGTGTATACACGGTGTGTAAAGTAGGAAATATTTTTGTAAACAATCTATAGTTTGTGAGAGAGTAGGTTTCTGCTGTAGGTGTCAGGTGACATGAAAATTTTCTGTTTGTAAAGAACCATCATGTTGTAAGACAATTGCTATTAAATGGGTCGAACCGACCTCTCGACCACGGTTACTACGGCTTCCCTCTGAAAGTGCTTTAGTACACTGAGAGAAATACCATTGAAAATGTTGGTGAAACATTGGTTTTATACATTTAATGAAAATTATTTCATAATATGACGGCGGCTGTACATCCCCAAAACTATTAAGACAACCTACAGTTTCTTTGAATGAATTTCAAATTTCAAAAATGAAATGTAAGTGACTATACAGGGTGAGGCTTATAAAAGTGCCCCAGAGAACAGAGCTCCAGGGTACAAAGACACACAGCAGAGGAAAGGAACTGCAGTATTAAACTGCTTATAGCAGATGTTGAAAGCGACCGCCATTCATGCCTTGGCACTTATGGGCCCTGGTCAGCTAGTTGCTGAGGGCGGATCGAAGCTGGATGGCTTTAATTGCTGCGTTCTCATCCGAAATGTTCTGCTGCAGTTCTTGAAACTGTGAGTGTTGTGGCAATAAACCTTGGACTTCAGGGCACCCCACACAAAGTGATCGCACACTGACAGATCAGATGACCTTGGTGGCTAGCTAGGGCAGCGACTAGACTGACCTCTGCTAACAACTCTGTCAGGCGTGAAGATTGTGTACATGTGGTCCAAGGTTCGGCAGGCTACATGGGCAGCTGCTCCATAATGTTGGAAGTAACTGTGGGTCTTTTCCTGATCTGTTAATGTTGTCACAAATTCACGTCCAATCGTATTCACTCGTCTAGGCCACTTTTATCTCCCCACCTTGTATCTTTCAGCGCAGGAATACCGTGAACTTTTTGTACACAATTTTAATTCAAGTGAGCGAGGTGTCGCAGTAGTTAAGTTATTGTATTAAATGAAACAACAAGTTTACTGTTACCAGTCACTGTTTATTAATCTCTGCGACGCGTTTCAAACGTTTAAACCTCCATCATCAGGTGGATTTACACTTGTCCGTATGACATTTGTGTGTGTGTGTGTTTTGTCTCCAGTGGTCACAGGTTCCTTTCACTGTCGTAACACATCACATGTATACTGTCGTATTTGACTACAAATGTGATGTGTTAGGACAGTGAAAGGAACCTGTGACCACTGGAGACAGCCGGCCGCGGTGGTCTCGCGGTTCTAGGCGCGCAGTCCGGAACCGTGCGACTGCTACGGTCGCAGGTTCGAATCCTGCCTCGGGCATGGATGTGTGTGATGTCCTTAGGTTAGTTACGTTTAAGTAGTTCTAAGTTCTAGGGGACTTATGACCACAGTAGTTGAGTCCCATGGTGCTCAGAGCCATTTGAACCATTTTTGAACCACTGGAGACAGTGCCACAAGTTCCTCCAAAAAATCGTAACGTAACCCACACACAAATTTCGTACTAAGAAGTTTAACTCCACCTGATGATGGAGGTATAAACGTTTGAAACGCTGAGTGGAGATAAGTAAACAGTGACTGGTAACAGTAAACGTGTTGTTTCATTTAATATCAATAACAGTCACGGTAAAGCCAAACCGAAAATGTTCGCATTTAAGTTATTGTAATCGAATTCTAGAGAAGCATCCAGATTTGAGTTTCCCGCAGTTCCCATAACTCGGTAAGGGATAGTCCGAGATGGCTGCTTTGGAAAGGACGCGGCCGATTTCCTTGACCACCAGACGGGTCGTTAAACTCTAATTTCTTCCTCTTTTTGCTTTCAGTTTGACAACCTGCATGTTGTCTTTAAAAGGAATGAGGAGCAAATAAATGTTCCGTATGAACGTCCTAAATTTCCATAAGGCATATTAATACAGACGTGGCCCGTCAGAGCAGGGGTGGCACGGTAACGACCGGAGAGAGAAGAAACGCTTAGACCTCGTTCAGGTAGTGGTTATCGTGACCCGAATATCCCTCGAAGTCCTTTCTACAAATAAACCCTGCTCGAGGCTACGGACCATTACGAGTTTGTGGCAGCAATATTGCGGGGCTGGCAGGTGCTAGGCGGGCCGTTCAAAGAAATCACGCCACACGCCCGCCACCACCTTTCATTTACTTTATCCGTAGCGCTTTCGAAACTCCGGGGTATTTCACCGGAATAGAGTGGCTCTTAAATTACAAACAGAATGCTTTTTCATATTCCGCAATGAACAATGCGGATGGCGTGCGCGTCGGTTGTGTATGCTGTGGAGCGACCACCAGGTACAGCTGCGGCATTGCTAGTGCAACATGAGGAGGCCACGCTGGGCTTAGCCTGCGCTAGCGCCTGCAGTCTATACAACACACACGACTCCTGTGACAAACATTAACTACGTGGCTACCAATAAAGATAACTTCGGATCGCCAGATTGTGAATAAAGAATATCTTCGATATTTCATATGAACATTACCTCGGATACGTAAAAGTTCAAGATACGTAAAAGTTCAAGTCATTGGCCGATAACTTTTGACACAAGGATGGGCTTACATGGAAGAGAGTTCAGCTGTCTCTAAAAGATACTGCACTACATGTCTCCGCAAATTAAACTTTTAAAAAATAGATCGCCTTTTCATAGCGCTCAGATGACAACGAGTGACTTTTACAGCTTTGGTATTCCAGTAGCTATTACCTAATGTAATCGCACGTAGTAGTTTTCGTATTAGCACTTGTTCCGGAGCCAAAAACGGACGCATTGTCAAGCGGCTCAATTTTCCACCTGCAAACGGATGTGTTAAGAATCAATGACGGTAACGCTGACCTCATACAAAAATTATGTTAATCCAAGTTGTGGCTGGCTGCTGATTTTTAAGCTTATTTTGTATCATGTAACAGCCACGGTTCTTATCAAATATTATTATTTCTCAAAATTAAATTATTTTAAATTATTAGATATGCACGTATTTTTTATTAGTTTACGATTAATATTTGCAGTAGTCATGCCACAGATGTATAGAACAATTAGTTGGAACAAATTTTTTATCTTCTTATATATCGGGAGATGACATTCCATACCTCAAAAGGTTATGACCAAGGTATAGACAGAAGATATTTTTAGCTAATTTTTTGTCGTGTTTTATGAAAAAATTCATAAAAATAATCATGCAATCTGGTGGTTTTAACGTGTGTACTTAAATTTCTAGTTCCATGAATCCCTTCTATCGTGTCCGTAAAATTTGGGGTTAACGTTCA
Source organism: Schistocerca nitens (assembly GCF_023898315.1). Lineage (NCBI taxonomy): Eukaryota > Metazoa > Arthropoda > Insecta > Orthoptera > Acrididae > Schistocerca > Schistocerca nitens. The sequence continues at coordinate 260,145,008 of NC_064616.1, forward strand.
TATTGTTTGCTACATTTTCAGTAGTGCACATGTTTGTCGCAAGTGCTGAGTTGTAAAATAGTTCTGGCTAAATATGTCCTTGTGCTTGTAGACGTGATTCAAAGACCCAGCATAGAAGTACAGCGTAGCTGTGAAGTGCTCTTAAGGGCACATCTGCATTTTTCGAATGTTGTGTGCAGACACAATTTTGAGGCCCATGTTAGGATGCAGCATGGTTGACGATCTGAGTGGCTGTGGAGTATATTTTAATTTAAGAAATACATTAACCAGCCGCTTTTTTATGTATTTTTGTTTATGCCAGTAAGTTCAAAATGGTTCAAATGGCTTTAAACACTATGGGACTTAACAGCTTAGGTCATCAGTCCCCTAGACTTAGAACTGCTTAAACCTAACTAACCTAAAGACATCACACACGCCGGCCGGTGTGGCCGTGCGGTTCTAGGCGCTTCAGTCTGGAACCGCGTGACCGCTACGGTCGCAGGTTCGAATCCTGCCTCGGGCATGGATGTGTGTGAAGTCCTTAGGTTAGTTAGGTTTAAGTTGTTCTAAGTTCTAGGGGACTTATGACCTCAGATGTTAAGTACCATAGTGCTCAGAGCCATTTGAACCATTTTTGAATATCACACACATCCATGCCCGAGGCAGGATTCGAACCTGCGACCGTAGCAGTCGAGCGGTTTCGGACTGAAGCGCTTAGAACCGCTTGGCCACCGTGGCCGGCCTATGCCAATAAGTGTTTCGGGCTTTCACACATCTTCAGTTGGTGTAATACATATTTCAGTCTTCAGTTAGTATACCGTTAAAACATTGGCTGTAGTCTGGATGCAAAACTACAACTTTGTCCCTCGGTGAATTTTACTGATTAAATATTTTCGTCTTATGAGTTTGGTAACAGCGCCGTATTGTAGCAATATTTCGATAGTTTCATGTTAATTACCTCGGTTCTCTCATTCGAATGTGAGATGAGGTCCGCAGACCCAAAACAAGAACTGTGAAAGGTCTCGTTTTAGTGTATATAGCTCACATTTCGTTTCGGTGCGTCTTTTATTTTTGTTGCGTTTACCTTTACAAAGAACTGCAAAATAAATTAGCATACAGGCTATGACAGGAAAATAAAACAAAAAAATAAAATCGAAATTTCTGTTCACGGCTCTGGCGCCAGGGAGGTCACAACGCTAACTCAGACCTTCCACTTTGCATCTCGCTGAAAGGAGAGAGAAGGTAATCGATTAAGTGTGCATAAACTAAGCGTTTCTCGACTGGAAGTTAGTTTAGATTTTTATTTTGTCGGCAGTACAGGAAATATTATAAAAACCGTCCGTATCGGCACACATCGTTTGTCGGGCATAATAACATAAGAGGCCGAGTGGACAGTAAGTAATAACGCAGCGGGCGTCACGCGAGCGTGCGCCGGCCAGATAAGCGCTAATTGTTCCATCCCAGCGCCACACGCGACCTGGCCGGCGCTGTTACGCATGTATTTAACGTCTTCATGTTTCGCCGAGGCTCAAACTCGCGTTCGTTTAGCGCCGTCACGAAACACGCACTCGGCCGGCCGCAGATCGAAACTTTAGCTTTTAACATTTTGTCGCCGCGCCACCTTATCTCTAGCAGACTAATGTGTTTCTAGATACGTTAGGATCGAAACGGTCGCGCGCACGCACGAAATAATTCTGCATCTACTAATGCATTCGCCATAAAAGTAAACTGCGCAGACACCCAGCCTGAATATATCTTGGGCTCTCGGATACTTATGTAGTACTCTCGATACTAACAAATGCGCCTGACAGAAGAGTGTAGTCTGTTATCAGTGTTATGTTTGATTACGCGATACCAGATCACAGGCTACCTCAGTTATTGGCTACAAAATTTGTACTTTTGCAGCTGTAATCAGTTCTTTTCTTCCAATATTTTGAATTCAAAATGTTCATCCAGCTTCTGAGTCGAAAAACCGATAATATAGCCACTTTCCCTTTATTGATAATTCTGCTCTCACGCTTAGGCAATATCGATTGGTGTCCTTGAGAGACGACTACAGAAATCACTTGATTCACACACCAGAAATTAAACTTGCATCCGATTAAGCATATGTATTCTTTGTCAGACTAACGTCGATAGTTTATTTGATGATCAAATCCCAGAAGGGGGATATGACTGTCAAAACCTGAGAGTTTTCATAATTCATAGAGTGGCCTCTCTCAGCACAGTGTTTCACTATTTGTGATTTGTCGGGCCTTATCAGCCGACAGTGCCGCTTATGTTTCATTTTTGGACGAACAGACAAAACATTATATATAAATGTGCCTTGCAAAACATCAGGTCATCATGCTCGGAACCGAAAAAAGTGTTACCTTCTCCAAAATTTCTAAATTGGCTGCAGACTTTATACACAGCATCTCACAGAATACATCCCGGTTTGGATGGATCCACGACTTGCCCTCCTTCTCTTATACACAACTTCTTCAATTATTTGTTGCGTGTTCTCCAATCTCTGCCTCCGCCTACAGTTTTCGATCTCTACTGCTCTCGCTAGTAGCATGGAAGTTATGCTGATGCCGAGTAAATGTTTTAAGGAAACCAGACAGATAAGTCATCAGTCTCCTATTCATCCCCAGGACAGAAACAGTGTACCCAATCTGTCTGCGTAAGTGTGAGAAAGTGTTCTTGTAGCGTGTGTCTGAGGCCGAACATGGGAACCAGCCCCGTATTGACCTCGTGGGATGTGGGAAACAACCTAAAATCCACATACCAAGCTGGCCAGCATACAGACGCTTCGTCCTTTATCCGCCGGGCGGATTCGATCTGGAGCTGGCGTACCTACCCGTTCCGTAAGCGTGCGTGTTAACACACACGGCTACCCAGGCGAGTGAGTGAATTATTCCCTTATGAGTTAACAGAAGTCGTATCGTTCTGTCCACTGTTTTAGCTACTGTTTTTCACACATTTCTTTACTTCCCGACTGTGTGGCAAAGCTCCTCCTTTCTTATGCTGTTAGTTCATTTTGTTTTTAGCATCCTTATTAATACCCGCATTCCAAACGCTTAGATTCTCTACTTTGCCGATTTTCCTATAGTCCTTGGCTCACTTACTCACCTATCGTGTATTACTGACAATGAACTTTTTATCGATTGGCAATACTTCCTGGTCATGTCCTCCTTGTACTGCAATAATGAGTAGGAAGACTTTCCATTTCCTAGAAGCAATGGGAGAAACATATACACATAGAATGATCCGGAATTTGATGTTCGTAGATCTAATGCTCTGTTCGTACACTGCCGTCAACCAAACAGTAAGCCGACACCGTATGCCTCATAAGGTAATTTGCGTACAGTGCCGTTGTTATCACTAGGGCACACATTATTAAGCAGACTACCAGTATTTCTATTTATGATATATTGCTTGACTAGTTCTGCTTATTGGTGGTATGGTAGCTATGGTCAAACTGCGTATACTGATATACACTGCTGGAAATGGAAAAAAGAACACATTAACTCCGGTGTGTCAGACCCACCATACTTGCTCCGGACACTGCAAGAGGGCTGTACAAGCAATGATCACACGCACGGCACAGCGGACACACCAGGAACCGCGGTGTTGGCCGTCGCATGGCGCTAGCTGCGCAGCATTTGTGCACCGCCGCCGTCAGTGTCAGCCAGTTTGCCGTGGCATACGGAGCTCCATCGCAATCTTTAACACTGGTAGCATGCCGCGACAGCGTGGACGTGAACCGTATGTGCAGTTGACGGACTTTGAGCGAGGGCGTATAGTGGGCATGCGGGAGGCCGGGTGGACGTACCGCCGAATTGCTCAACACGTGGGGCGTGAGGTCTCCACAGTACATCGATGTTGTCGCCAGTAGTCGGCGGAAGGTGCACGTGCCCGTCGACCTGGGACCGGACCGCAGCGACGCACGGATGCACGCCAAGACCGTAGGATCCTACGCGGTGCCGTAGGGGACCGCACCGCCACTTCCCAGCAAATTAGGGACACTGTTGCTCCTGGGGTATCGCCGAGGACCATTCGCAACCGTCTCCATGAAGCTGGGCTACGGTCCCGCACACCGTTAGGCCGTCTTCCGCTCACGCCCCAACATCGTGCAGCCCGCCTCCAGTGGTGTCGCGACAGGCGTGAATGGAGGGACGAATAGAGACGTGTCGTCTTCAGCGATGAGAGTCGCTTCTGCCTTGGTGCCAATGATGGTCGTATGCGTGTTTGGCGCCGTGCAGGTGAGCGCCACAATCAGGACTGCATACGACCGAGGCACACAGGGCCAACACCCGGCATCATGGTGTGGGGAGCGATCTCCTACACTGGCCGTACACCACTGGTGATCGTCGAGGGGACACTGAATAGTGCACGGTACATCCAAACCGTCATCGAACCCATCGTTCTACCATTCCTAGACCGGCAAGGGAACTTGCTGTTCCAACAGGACAATGCACGTCCGCATGTATCCCGTGCCACCCAACGTGCTCTAGAAGGTGTAAGTCAACTACCCTGGCCAGCAAGATCTCCGGATCTGTCCCCCATTGAGCATGTTTGGGACTGGATGAAGCGTCGTCTCACGCGGTCTGCACGTCCAGCACGAACGCTGCTGCAACTGAGGCGCCAGGTGGAAATGGCATGGCAAGCCGTTCCACAGGACTATATCCAGCATCTCTACGATCGTCTCCATGGGAGAATAGCAGCCTGCATTGCTGCGAAAGGTGGATATACACTGTACTAGTACCGACATTGTGCATGCTCTGTTGCCTGTGTCTATGTGCCTGTGGTTCTGTCAGTGTGATCATGTGATGTATCTGACCCCAGGAATGTGTCAATAAAGTTTCCCCTTCCTGGGACAATGAATTCACGGTGTTCTTATTTCAATTTCCAGGAGTGTATTTCCAAGTCAACTTCACTTCCAGGTAGCACACTAGGGCGCACACGTTTCGATAACATCGTCACACACGTCTACATCATGTCACAGTTAATTTCTCGGAAGCATGCAGAAGGGAATATTAGGGTTTAAGGGGCTCCGGAACGCCCTATACTTGCAATGTTAAAATAACGCTTATAAATTACATCTTTCCTCACAAAGTATTTGAGGTAGGAAGTTGAACTTTTTACAGATTATTTATTGGAATATGGGCTACAACTTAACACAGGGATTTTACAAAATTTTAGTTCAGTTATTAAAGATGATTTTTTTCAATTGTAATGAAAATTCACATTTTTTTGCAATTTTTTATTTATATATTCAAAAATATACAGTTTTTTGGAAAAAGGCTGTGTTAAATTATGCAGAAGGTACTGTGTAACATTTACTGAAATGTTTGAAACAAATATGTTTGGAAGATCCTTAGAAAACATGTAATTAGTATGAGAAAATAAAAGTTTTGGGAATCGAGCGACAAAGCTTGGATTAACTTTTTAGTGCATTCCAGGTCCATAGGATGGATTATCTTCATCCTCTGCAAACTCCTCCTCCAGCTTCCTCTTGTTCCTCCTCCTGTTTACTCTTGCTTGTATTTCTAGACTCTTTACAGCCTGTCTGCAGCCCGAAGGCGTTCCTTGTCTAAAGCAAGCATCGCTCGTACCATGTTAGAACCTATCTTCATTCCCATATTTCTAAATACCTTGCACCTTACAATGTTGCCATCATTGAAAGTCGCAACAGAATCATACACACCAAAGTGAAGTGTTTCTATTCCAACAAATACAGTCTTGGGGATTCTCGACCATATAACACTATTTACACTTTCATTGGGGTTTTGAGTTTTTCCGTGAATACACTTTTTCAACAGTTCAGGTGCTGCTACGTCTCTGAAAATAGGTTTTATCACCTCCATTATTGCATAATATTGCATAATAACACCATTTGACAGCAGTTTAACAGCGCCACAGTGGGTCACGCCCATGTAGAACACATTTCAAAAAAAATTTAAAAATAGTTGTAGTCTTCGGAATTGAATAAATTATATATCTATTAAAAGGTAATAGTCTGCAGATTCAGAAAACGCAAAAAAGTAAAACTTGAACTTTTCATGATTTTGAGCCTTTCCGGAGCCCCTTAACGTCGCTTTGACGACGAGATGAACACTGACAGAGCCCACATTCAGATTGGAGAAGACATCGGCTGTGTACTAGGAAACAAGTTTCTGTATGTAGTTTATTTTGTTCTTTGTGCTTAACTGGTACGGATTGAACACGGGTTCCTTCCATGAATAGTTCAGTTAACAGATATGAAAGCATCATATGGAAAGCTTAGCGCACTTTATCTTCTCAGAAGTGAAAAAGAGTGCAGTCGAAGAAACGGCGGACATATTTATCACTCCAAGGGAGACCGTGCTAAGTTAGAGATAACACGTACAGGAAATAAAGCGTTTTGTTTGCCTGGACATGACACGGAAACTTCAAATGCGGTGTTACTGCTCTGTAGTTCGATAATGCGGTGTTGCACTAACGAAGGCAATTGTGAGACAAAAGACCTGTTCTCTGCGCTTCCGTGACAGCGTTTCAGCAGTTCACTAAATTAATTTGTCACCTACAGCTGGAATGAGGACAAGTGCCGCGTTCAGCTAGAATTTCGAGCTATTTGCCGATCGTACTCCCGTTCTGATTAAACAAACGAAATATCGTTGGTTTTATCTACGATGTATAAATGGGGATGTTAAGAAAGTCCTGATTCCGTATGCCGATAATTTACCGCACAAAGTAGCTAACATTTTTAAATGGTTTAAAGTCTACGCCATGTTAAACGCAACAATACGTTACGATATAAATTGAGGAGTAATTTGAAAGAGCAGACTGATAAACATGACAAAGCCGGTAGCTACAGAATTCATTGTAATAGCTGTAATGTGAAAAACATGTGTCAGACTGGTAGGTCCTTCCATCTGAGATACAAGGAACACAGAGAGGCTTTTTGGTCGTAGCCGTGCACATCCACACTTTTGTTGGAAAGCGAAGAAGATTTTCCAGTTTTGCACATACAGGATAAGGATAGAGAACTGGATTACTGAAGCTATTTTAACTATAGTCGTATTGTAGACATTCAGTGCGTGACGAGATTCAAACGCCCAGGCATCGTCCGTAGACTTGTGTATTATCTTTCATCATCGGTGAGATTGTTTTTCATTTCTTGATTGTGCACATGAAGTGCTCAGTCACGCTACATGTGTGTTTGTATTTGTTTGTGTCTTTCCTTGAAGAATACGGTCAATGCACTCGAATATCTGTTGACGTGACACTGTCTATATTCACAGACTGCATACACCGATTCATTTTAGTTTATTTTACTGACTGGACGAATGATGATTTCAGGAGGTGAGCACTAATTTCTAAGATTTTCATTTACATTTTATTTTTATCACTTTTATAAGATTGTTGTAGAATAATTCGATGTTCAAGACTTGCTGCTTCGAAACGCGTCAATTTTAGTGTTTCTGCATTGTGGAAGGTGGCAGAGCCCACATTTCAGCATTGAAATGCAGTATCACGATCGTGTATTAAGGTGCCGGTAACATTATATGTCTGTAGGTACAGCAATGAACATTAGGCTCCAGTGTGAAAAACAGCGTTATTGCAGTTGTCGAACTTCTACAACCCCTTGAAGGAAGTTACGCGTTTACACAAATGTTAACATAATATCCGTTAATTTCCGTTTAATATTGTGCAAGATACCAATAAAAGAACGGTTCTAGCTGTTTCAGCTACACTGAATAACTTCCCAGTAAGAAGAGCACACTTTACTCACATATTGTGAGACGACTGATCGTCGCTCTCTAGCGCCAAAGGCGGCATGAATATTGGGGACCAAGCGAGGTAACCTGACAAATACTCACGAACTCAACCGGCCAAACGCCACCACAGAATGCTGACCACCACGTAATTTGGACACTATGAGACCCACAAATAAACTGTACTCTTCTTTGTTGATAAAGACGACAATCTTTGGGGATGGCAACAGTCCAAAAGACTGGGCCCTCTGCCATCGCTTCCGCCCACGTTGACTTTCGTATATTTCTAAAACTTCTCTGCAGACGTGGACTCTACACCTCTAGCGAAAACTTGTCGTTAGAGGTGTGGAGAGTCCACGTCTACAGAGAAGTTTTAGAAATCTACGACACCCAGTTAAAATTAACGATCCGTAAAATAGCACAGACCTTTAGATGACTTATCTACCAAGTGTATAGGGACCTGACTATGCTTTCAATGAGGTACCGAGACTGGTAGTCAAACAAAATAATTAATAAAATTACGGTTGTCGGTATTTATTTTCCTCAAGTCTTTGGTCAGCCGCAGTCCCATTCCATTTACACAAGTTGGAACTATAGAAACTTGATAATAACTGCTCTTCTGCTTTCAAAAGTAAATAACAGCTATCCTATCCAAACTACAGTCTTATCTTACTATAGCCACAAAAACTGTTATATTAAACGCTACTGGTAGGAGGGTCATATAGTCGCCAAGTCTCGATTATTGTTGAGTTACTGGAATTTCTGGGATTTTCAGTTCAGGTAATCACGCGAGGATAACTACAATGCTACTTGCAGGTAGGGTCGGTATTAGGCCCAAGAGGGTGGAAACTTGAACTTCTTTATGGCTAGTTACAAGTCGCCATTCGTCCTACAATATTAAAAATATTTCTTATCCTCCGTTTGTCGCCTCTCCCCTCCCTCCCCCCCACCCACCAAAAAAAAAAAAAAAAAAAAAACAAAAAACAAAAAGAAAAACGATAGTATGCGGGTTCTTGGGGCGTATCACAATCAGTAACGGCCGCTTGCGACGCCCCTGGTGGTCGATTGCAAGATTTGTGTGCTGTGCGTATCGCACTTAGTAGCGAAAGTTATCACGGTTGAGAATGAACTAAGGAAAAGGGTGGAGAGGACGTGGTGGTGGCACCAAATGATAAGTAGCTTGTGTGGAGAAGTGTTCGCCGCGAACGGGCCCTTTCTGTAGAAGTAATGGCTCCACTTCTTAAAGCTGATATTAATGCCCTGTAGATTGGTGATGTCCTCACATGCGTTGCGGATATTTACGTATTTAAACTAATCAGATTAGGGCACTGAATATGGTTCACGGTTTCACTAGCACTAAACATTTTACATTATAGTTTAATGGAATAATGATTATTGTTTGAATTCAATAATAATAATAAATATATTTTTGTTGTTTGGGCAGGAAACTAACGGACGATGTGCAAAGTAGAGAGGATGCAAAATACAGACTTACAACAGCAAGATAAGATTTCTGAAACAACAGAAATGTGTTAACACCTAACAGAAATTTGAATGTTAGGAGATATTTTCTGAAGGTTTTTCTCTGGAGTACAGCCTCGTACGGAAGTGAAACACGAACGATAAGCAGTACAGACAAGAAAAGAATAGAATCTTCTGAATGTGGTGCTGCATAAAAAAATACTGAAGACGCCTAGATACTAGACTGAATAACTAACGAAGAAATACAGACTCGAACTGGGGACGAACTAAATATATGCCACAACTTCACTAAAAGAAGCGTTCAATTAACAGGACCAATCTTGCCCGCATCTCGTGTTCGTGCGGTAGCGTTCTCGCTTCCCACGCCCGGGTTCCCGGGTTCGATTCCCGGCGGGGTCAGGGATATTCTCTGCCTCGTGATGGCTGGGTGTTGTGTGATGTCCTTAGGTTAGTTAGGTTTAAGTAGTTCTAAGTTCTAGGGGACTGATGACCATAGCTGTTAAGTCCCATAGTGCTCAGAGCCATTTTTTTAGGACCAATCTTATGTCATCAGGAAAAGGACAATTTGGCAATGGAGAGAAGTGTGGGAGGTTAAAAAACCTGCAAATCGTTATGAAGTGCTTCTCAAAGTGTAGTTCCCTTTTTCTCAAATATTAGTATTTCTTTCTGTGCCATTCGCGTCCGGAGCGTGGCAAGAGTGACTGTCTAAATTCCTCTGTGCTCGATGCAATTAGTCTAATCTTAACGTTACGGTCTCGATGGGAGGGATACGTAGTCTGTATTATATTTCTAGATAGAACTATGTTGGTGAAAATTTGTAAGTAGGCTTTCAAAAGAGAGCTAACGCCTATCTTCAGGTGTCAGTCAATTCGGGTTACTGAGCGTTTCGGTGACGTTCTCCACATGACTCAAACAAATCTATGACTCTCTGGTATTTTAAATCCTCCTATGCAAGTACTTAAATGTGTATCTATTTTACCATAACTAGCTGAGTCCACGGTGTTCCCGGGTACGTACTTACACCAGTTGCATTTGTCCATCTCCTTCCTCCTCATCTATCCATCTTTTCCACCCTCCTCTCTGTCCATCTCCTCCTTCCCCCTCTCTCTTTCCATCTCTTCCTGTCCCCGCTCTCTGTGCACCTTCTGTACTACCCTACTCTCCATCCGTTTCTTCCTGACTCCCTCTATGTCCATCTACTACTCCCCCTCTCTCTGCCTATTTCCTCCCCTTTCTTCCTCTGCCCATCGCCTCCTCCCCCCCCCCCTCTCTCTGTCCATCTCCATCTGTGTGTGATGTCATTAGGTTAGTTAGGTTTAAGTAGTTCTAAGTTCTAGGGGACTGATGACCTCAGAAATTAAGTCCCATAGTGCTCAGAGCCATTTGATTTTTTAAAACATCAGTGCTGATTTTACCGTTTAACTGCATGAACGACGAAAGCGCAGTAAGAGATGAACTTTTTTCCTTTCATCACTCAGTGCGAGTTGTTAGCGACGATAAAATTCTTAATGGTTTGAAATTATGTGTGAAGTTTGTTGCAGGTCACTAAGTACTCTTATTCTCAAATAGTGGATGAGTAAAATGTAGATATTCTCGCGTTGTGGCCAACATTTCTTTGCCATCTCACCCCCACCTCTTTCATAGGTAGGTGGTTTTTACTCCCACAGTGGTTCTTTCCAGACAGTAAGTGATATGTGTACCAAATTTCGTTAAAATAGGTGCAGTGGTTTAGGAGGAGATGTGGAGCATACATACATACATATATAAAAACATGCATAGATATGTACATTCATTTTTATAATATGTATGGATACATCATCAGCGGACTGGAATCAATCATATTTCAATTTGGTTTGGTTGTAGATCTAAAAATAGTTTATTTCATAAGCTACTGAATTGGGATTTGTGACTAGTTACATTTTCATATGTTTTATGTTTAAATGTGGAAGTGTCGTCTTGCTTTCACTTTTTTTTCTTTTTTGGCAATGGCCTGTTTGGCTTATCTTCAGTTGACTCGCAGCACTATACATTTGCTAACGTAAAATATAACAAAATATTGTATCATTGTTGCTTATAAATGTTTATTTATGTTCCATGATCAAAGGCATTTGTAGTGTTGCCAACTTATCTCCTATATTCAGTACATATTTTGTCTGACAACGTTGTCTTGAAGCATGCTTATGATGTTGCTATGTTTTTTTTTTATTATTTTGACCAGAATTCATTTAATTATGTCTGTGGGACGAAGGGGTGATAAAGAGTGGCGGGAGATACACGACGAAAAGAAATCTATACCCTGATAATTAGTAAATCAGACACTGTGTAAGGTACTCTATGGGTTTTTCTGGACGTAGCCAAGATAGCTATGCGATAGATGGTGAAATGCGATCGAAGCAACGAAAGTCATAGATATATCATACGCTGGTGTTCATCACCAACACCTAATGTCACCAACTTGTCTGAGAAAGTGCAGTCAGTGCTCATGACAAATGTTCCAGATTTCTTAGACGCCATAAACATACACGAACATGTACCAAACGTTCTCAATTGGGGAGAGATCCGGCGACTTTGCTGGACAAGGGAAGGTTTGGCAAGCATGAAGATAACCAGTAGCAACTCTCGCCATGTGCGGGCAGGCATTATCTTGCAGAAATGTAAGCCAAGGATGACTTACCATGAAAGGCAACAAAACGGGGCGTAGAACATCGTCGATGTGCCGCTACGCTGTAAGGGTGCTGCGGACGACAACCAAAAGGGGTCCTGCTGTGAAAAGAAATTGCAGCCCACAACATCATTCCTGAATATCGGGCCGTATGTCTAGAGCGTCTTCAGATACGACTTCGAACTGCAGTCTCATTGACTGGAGTAGATTTTCTTCAGTGACGAGTTCCACTTCGAACTGAGCCCCGATGATCAGCGATATTCTACGCCCTGTTCTGTTGCCCTTCATGGCAATCCATCCTCGGCTTACATTTCAGCAAGATAATGCCCACCCCCATATAGCAAGAGTTTCTACTATTTGTCTTCGTGCTTGCCAAATACTGCCTTGGCCAGCAAGCCGACGGATCTCTCCCCAACTGAGAACGTTTGGAGAATTACGCGCAGGCCCCTCCAACCAGCTCTGGATTTTGCCTATCTAACGCGCCTATTGGACAGAATTTGGCACGATATTCCTCCGGAGGACCTGCAACAACTCTGTGAATCAATGCCAAGTCGAGTAATTGCTTGCATAAGGGCCAGAAGAAGAACATGTTATTAACTTGCTCTTGAGTATCTCATCCAATTTTTCTGAAATCGTAATCATTTGTTGTCTGTACATGTGCACCAGATCTACCGATTTTCGTCCCATTTGGGTGTTTCCTTCATGGTGCTTCGCTTTTTTTAAAGTGTATTACGATAAGACATCATATAATCTCAAACCTCAATACTTCGTTTACATTTGACTGAAATTTAGTCCATGTATGTGTGTATGGAATGAATAAAAAACTATTTAAAATATTTTATGCTCTCTGTCTCGATCTGATTATATTTAAGTCGCTTTTTCAGAGAACACCTCTAAGGACGTATCCGAAGAAGACAGCGAGTCTCGCTGTCGAAGTATTGTTTGAGGAAGACTCGATAAACTGCCAGGAGGCTCGATTATCCAACGTGACCTCAACTATAGATTTTTGACTGTGAACTAAAATTCGAAATTTGCGCCAAAATAATTTTTTTCGCCAAATAATGTAAGATTTTGATCAAAAAACACAAATGTGATTACTATCAGAACTTTCCTGTTTCGTAATATCAAAAAAATACACATGGCTTGCATATTGTGTCGACATCTACATCTGCGTATGCACAGATATCCCGAAAGCCACCTTACGGTGCGTGGCGGAGGGTACGCTGTACCACTACCAGTCATTTCCTTTCCTGTTCCACTCGCAACGGAGCGAGAGAAAAACGACTATCTATATGCCTCTGTATTAGGCCTAATTTCTCGAATCTGATCTTCGTGGTCATTACGCACACTGTATGTTGGTGGTATTAGAATAGTTCGGCATTCAGCTTCAAATGCCGGTTCCCTAAATTTTGTCAATAGTTTTTCTCGAAAAGAACGTCGCCTTCCCTCCAGAGATTCCCATTTGAGTTTCCGTAGCATTTCCGCAACACTTACTGTTGTTCGAACCTACCGGTAACAAATCTAGCAGCCCGCCACTGGACTGCTTCGATGTCTTCCTTCAATCCGACTTGGTACGGGTCCCAAACACTCGAGCAGTACCGAAGAATAGGTCGCACCAGCGCCCTATATGTGGTCTCCTTTACAGGTGAACCACTCTTTCCTAAAGTTCTCCCAGTGAAGTGAAGTCGATCATTGGCCTTCTTTACCACAGTTCTCATATGCTCGTTATATTTCATATCGCTTCGTAGCGCTACGCCCAGATTTTTAAACGACTTGACTGTCTCAAGCAGGACTCTAGTAATACTGTAACCGAACATTATAGATTTTTTCTTCCTACTAATCCGCATTAACTAACATTTTTCTACATTTAGAGCTACCAGTCATTCATCACACCAACTATAAATTTTGTCTAATTTGTTTTGTATCTTCCTAAAGTCACTCAACTTCGACACCGCAGCATCATCAGCAAACAACCGCAGATTGCTGCCCACCCTATCCACCAAATCGTTTACGTACATAGAGAACAAGAGTCGTCTTATCACACTTCCTGGGGTACTCATGACGATACCCTTGTCTTTGATGAACATTACCCGTCGAGGACAACACACTGGGTTCTATTATTTAAGAAGTCTTCTAGCCACTCACACATCTGTGAACTTATTCCGTATGTTTGTACCTTTGTTAACAGCCTGCACTAGGTCACCACGTCAAATGCTTTCCCGAAATCTAGAAATATGGAATCTGCCTGTTGCCCTTCATCCATAGTTCGCAGTATATCATGTGAGAAAAGGGCAAACTGAGTTTCCCACAAGCGATGCTTTCTAAACCCATGTTTATTCGTGAACATAAGCTTCTCAGTCTCAAGAAAGTTTATTATATTCCAACTGAGAACATGTTCAAGGATTCTGCAGCAAACAGAAGTTTGGGTTTGTGGTCTGTAATTTTGCGCATCCGTTCTTTTACTGTCCTATAAACTGAAGTCATCTGCGCTTTTTTCCAGTCGCTTGAGACTTCGTGCTGGGCGAGAGATTCACGATAAATGCAAGCAACGTAAGGGGCTAGTGCCATAGAGTACTCTTTGTAAAACCGAATTGGGTTTCCATTCAGACATGGTGATTTACTTGCTTTCAAATTTTTCAGTTGTTTCTCTACGCCAGGGATGCTTTTTACTATGTCATCCATACGAGAGTCTGTCCGATGGTCAAATGATGGTATGTTTGTATGATTCTCCAGTGTGAACGATTTCTTGAACGTGAAATTTAAGACTTCGGCTTTCGTTTTGCTATCTTCAACTTCGGACTTGTCAACAAGTATCTGAAATGAAGCCTTAGACCCGCTTAGCGATTTTACGAAGGACTAGAATTTTCTCGGGTTCTCTGCCAGACCTTTTACTAACGTGGGACGGTGGTAGTTGTAGTATGCTCCGCGCATAGATCTTTTCACAGACTTAAGAATGTCTATTAATCTTTGTTTGTCGTCATTTGTGCGTTCTATTTTTAACCGGGAGTGCAACAGACTCTGCTTCCTAAGCATCTTCCGAATTTCTTTATTCAACCATGGTGGGTATTTTCCATCCTTTGTCCGCTTACTAGGCACATTACTCTCCAGAGCACGATTTACAATCTGCTTAAATTTTGTCCTAATTCCTCTACGTCTGTCTTACTAGAACTAAGTGATGTCAGTTTATTGTCTAAGTGGGATTCTAATAACTGCTTATCTGCTCTTTCTAACAGAAACAATCTCCTAGCTTTCTCGACTGATTTACTAACTTGCGTGACGATAGTTACTAAAATGATATCATGATACGCTAATCCCCTTTTCCATACTGATGTTGTCGATAAGGTCCGGCCTATTTGTAGCTACAAGATCTAAGATATTTCCATTGCGTGTGGGCTGGCGAACTAGCTGCTCGCCGGCAGCGGTGGTCTCGCGGTTCTAGGCGCGCAGTCCGGAACCGTGCGACTGCTACGGTCGCAGGTTCGAATCCTGCCTCGGGCGTGGATGTGTGTGATGTCCTTAGGTTAGTTAGGTTTAAGTAGTTCTAAGTTCTATGGGACTGATAACCACAGCAGTTGAGTCCCATAGTGCTCAGAGCCATTTGAACCATTTTTTGAACTAGCTGCTCAAGACAGTTTCCAGGAAACATATTCAAAAGTGTTTCACATAACTGTCTGTCTGTACCTCCTGCAATGAATCCACAGATTCTATACATGGCAGGTAAAAGTCGCATTCAACTGGTACTGCATGATCTGATATTTCCGCACTACTGACCGTAGACTTTCTTTGAATGACTATAGAACTGTCACTACCGTGTCGGGTGGCAGGTAAAAAAAAAACCAACAATTAACTTGATTTCACCTACACCTGTTGTACGCGACCAGATACCTTCACTGTCACACTCAATTTCGACTTCAACAGAGACAATATTTTTGTCAACCGCAATGAAGGCTCCCCCTCCTATGACCTCTAATCTATCTTTCCGATGTACATTCCACGACTCGCTAAATATCTCAGAGCTTTCCACTCCGCGTTTCAGCCACCACGTAATTCCAAGAATAATTTGAGTGCGAGAACTTTCCCGAGGGCAATAAACTCGGGAACTTTCTTACGAATACTTCAACAGTTTACTGATAAATTTTGACAGTTGAAGTGTCTTTACTCTGAACGCTGACTGACTTCCCTTGCTGCGCATTGGATGGCGAGTGTTCATCAGAGCACCTCAGGAAACCCTCCTATGCACTCCATAATTAATCCACTACCCGAGTAGCTCTTCATTTATGTAGTGCACCGCTGACGTATCAAGGGGAGCCCTACAAATCCCCACACGATAACGCAGGTTTAGAAATCTGTAGCCAAGACCGTCAGAGAGTCGACGGAGCCTTTGGTTGAGACCCTCTACTCGGCTCCAAATAAACTGATCCCGATCAACTCTGGGAACAATGCCTCGAATTGTGAGGTCTGCTTGCACGCCGCGGAAGCCAGCAGTCTTCACCAGCTCCGCCAGCCGCCTGTATGAACTGAGGATGGCCTCAGAACCCATGCGATAGACGTCTTTGCTGCCGACATGAGCCACAACTTGCACACGACTGCATCCTGCACGCTCAATAACTGCAGATAAAGCAGCTTCGACATCTCAGATGATGCCGCCCTGTAGACATATCGAGTGCACATTGGCTTTCTTTCCAGCCCTGAGCGCTATCTGCCTAAGGGGCTTCATAACGCGCCTAAAGTTGGAGCTTCCGATAACTAGTAGACCCCTCCCCCCGTGTGCCTCCGTGGACCGTGCTGAAGGAGCGCCACCTGTCCACTCACAGGGTGAATGTGCGAGGCCAGGCGGCCAGTCTCCACATTGGTACATAGCCTAGAGTGAAGGGATCGCGTTACTACTCGCCACTTACTAATAAAACTTACAGTTTAAGCACCTGTTGCAACCGGTGTTCGATTGTTGTACCACCCTTTACAAGCACAACAGACCTTCAAATTAAGTATTTCTGCATCTAAATTGCCTGTGTTATTTATCAGAATATTTGCAGCTTGCTTATTGGTACTACTGAAATACATTTTAGATTGTCAGTTAAGCGTAGTTCGGTCTTTGTATCATGAGTTAAATTTATCAAAATACATACAATACGGTTCTATAACATTGTTAAATAACGTGGGTAATACTGATGACCTAACTTAAACCACACTTGACAATAAGCATCACCAAAATAAATAATGTTATTCCCACATCTAAATTCGTCGAAACCTCTTCTCTAAAACCAATATCAGTGTCGGCCATACATTATAGTCATCCTAGAGTATTAATTTCATCATGCAGTTCAAACCATATGTCGCCTTCACTGTCACACAATGGAAACTGCATGAAACTTCGATGAAATAGCATACTGGACAGTAATAAATCACACGCTTACAGGTAGGAAACGATGGCTACTAAGCTTTCCTAATTAATCAAACATTATAGCGACTCCACACGATGGTATTAACTTTATCTGGCAGAGCAAAACTTCTGGCATCTTCTGCTGATAATGCCAAACATAGCAAAAATCCTCCTGATGGGATATTAACTTTATCTTGCAGTACAAAGCAGTAGTCAGCTTCTGCTGATAATGCTAACATGTTCTGTCAGAAATTGGAGACTTTACAACACTTCACTGAAGTAGCACACGGAAAAATAGTAATACATTTATATGGGTAAGAGATGAGGGTTGCTATGATTTTAACTACCCATTTTTAAAGTCACCCAAACATTATAGCGCCTTCATACTCGGGTACTAATTTTACTTCGCAGTACAAAGTACTTGCCACCTTCTGCTCATAATTCTAAGCAGGCAAGACATTGATCGTTGACCCTTCATATTAAGGTAAAACTGTAACAAGTTGTACTCCATACAACACCTATACTGTAACAAGTTGTCTGCCGGCCGAAGTGGCCGCGCGGTTCTGGCGCTGCAGTCTGGAACCGCGAGACCGCTACGGTCGCAGGTTCGAATCCTGCCTCGGGCATGGCTGTGTGTGATGTCCTTAGGTTAGTTAGGTTTAACTAGTTCTAAGTTCTAGGGGACTAATGACCTCAGCAGTTGAGTCCCATAGTGCTCAGAGCCATTTGAACCATTTGAACAAGTTGTCTGAAAACTGTAATAATTTGCCACAAAGCTGTAATAATTTGTCCCAAACTTGTAACAAGCGACCACAAAACTGCAACCCATTGCCCCAAAACAATAACAAGATACCTTGATATTGTAACAAATTGCCTAAAATTTTACACTACTGGCCATCAAAATTGGTACACCACGAAGATGACGTGCTACAGACGCGAAATTTAACCGACAGGAAGAAGATGCTGTGATATGCAAATCATTAGCTTTTCAGAGCATTCACATAAGGTTGGCGGCGGTGGCGACACCTACAACGTGCTGACAACAGCAAAGTTCCAACCGATTTCTCATACACAAACAGCAGTTGATCGGCGTTGCCTGGTGAAACGTTATTGTGATGCCTCGTGTAAGGAGGAAAAATGCGTACCATCACGTTTCCTACTCTGATAAAGGTCGGATTGTAGCCTATCGCGATTGCGGTTTATCGTATCGCGACATTGCTGCTCGCGTTGGTCGAGATCCAATGACTGTTAGCACTATATGGAATCGGTGGGTTCAGGAGGGTAATACGGAACGCCGTGCTGGATCCCAACGGCCTCGTATCACTAGCAGTCGAGATGACAGGTATCTTATCCGCATGGCTGTAACGGATCGTACTGCCACGTCTCGATCCCTGAGTCAATAGATGGGGACGTTTGCAAGACAATAACCATCTGCACGAACAGTTCCACGACGTTTGCTACAGCATGAAGAATCAGCTCGGAGACCATGGCTGCGGTTACCCTTGACGCTGCATCGCAGACAGGAGAGCCTGCGATGGTGTACTCAGCGACGATCCTGGATGCACGAATGGCAAAATGTCATTTTTTCGTATGAATCCAGGTTCTGTTTACAGCATCTTGATGGTCGCATCCGTGTTTGGCGACATCGCGGTGAACGCACATTGGAAGCGTGTATTCGTCATCGCCATACTGGCGTATAACGCGGCGTGATGGCATGGGGTGCCATTGGTTACACGTCTCGGTCACCCCTTGTTCGCATTGACGGCACTCTGAACAGTGGACGTTACATTTCAGATGTGTCACGACCCGTAGCTCTACCCTTCATTCGATCCCTGCGAAACCCTACATTTCAGCAGGATATTGCACGACCGCAGGTTGGAGTTCCTCTATGCGCCGTTCTGGATACAGAAAATGTTCGACTACTGCACGTTCTCCAGATCTCTCACCAACTGAAAACGTCTGGTCAATGGTGGCCGAGCAACTGGCTCGTCACTATACGCCAGTCACTACTCTTGATGAACTGTGGCATCGTGTTGAAGCTGCTGTACATGTACACGCCATCCAAGCTCTGTTTGACTCAATGCCCAGGCGCATCAAGGCAGTTATTACGGCAAGAGGTGGTTGTTCTGGATACTGATTTCTCAGGATCTTTGCATCCAAATTGCATGAAAATGTAATCACATGTCAGTTCTAGTATAATATATTTGTCCTATAAATACCCGTTAATCATCTGCATTTCTTCTTGGTGTAGCAATTTTAATGGCCAGTAGTGCATTAATTTGTCCTGAAACTGTAGCAAATTGTGCCATTTACAGCAATACTGTATAAGGTTAGATGGAAGTGTAAGAAGTTTCCCTTCAAAGTAGAACGGATTGCCTTGAAACTGTAAAGGTTGCCCCAAAACTGTAACAAGCTGTCCTCCGTGTTGGAGCAAAGCTGTGAGACGTTCCCCTTGATACAGCAATCTATAACTGCTTGCCCTCCTTCCTACAGCAAAACAGTAAAAAGTTGAAACTGTAACAAGTTGTCCTCTGTGTTAAAGCAAAACTGTAACAAGTTGTCCCATGTTACAGAAAAAGTGTAACAACGTGCCCTCCATGTTATAGCAAAAATGTGACAAATCGCCCCTTATTACAGTACATTCCAGTGTGCCCATTTACCAGTGTAACCCTTTGCTACTGTAACTTTTTTGCAGAGAACCATTTTTCAGTAACTATTTTCCAGCTTAACCATTTCCCAGTGTTACCATTTTCTAGTACAACCATTTTAGGTACTAAAAGGTATCTGATAAATTATATAATGGTAAGACAGAGATTTAGGAACCAGGTTTTAAATTGTAAGACTTTTCCAGGGGCAGATGTGGACTCTGACCACAATCTATTGGTTATGAACTGCAGATTAAAATTGAAGAAACTGCAAAAAGGTGGGAATTTAAGGAGATGGGACCTGGATAAACTGACTAAACCAGAGGTTGTACAGAGTTTCAGGAAGAGCATAAGGGAACAATTGACAGGAATGGGGGAAAGAAATACAGAAGAAGAAGAATAGGTAGCTTTGAGGGATGAAGTAGTGAAGGCAGCAGAGGATCAAGTAGGTAAAAAGACGAAGGCTAGTAGAAATCCTTGGGTAACAGAAGAAATACTGAAATTAATTGATGAAAGGAGAAAATATAAAAATGCAGTAAATGAAGCAGGCAAAAAGGAATACAAACGTCTCAAAAATGAGATCGACAGGAAGTGCAAAATGGCTAAGCAGGGATGGCTAGAGGACAAATGTAAAGATGTAGAGGCTTATCTCACTAGGGGTAAGATAGATACTGCCTACAGGAAAATTAAAGAGACCTTTGGAGATAAGAGAACCACTTGCATGAATATCAAGAGCTCGGATGGAAACCCAGTTGTAAGCAAAGAAGGGAGAGCAGAAAGGTGGAAGGAGTATATAGAGGATCTATACAGGGGCGATGTACTTGAGGACAATATTATGGAAATGGAAGAGGATGTAGATGAAGATGAAATGGGAGATACGATACTGCGTGAAGAGTTTGACAGAGCACTGAAAGACCTAGTCGAAACAAGGCCCCGGGAGTAGACAACATTCCATTGGAACTACTGACGGCCTTGGGAGAGCCAGTCCTGACAAAACTCTACCATCTGGTGAGCAAGATGTATGAGACAGGCGAATACCCTCAGACTTCAAGAAGAATATAATAATCCCTATCCCAAAGAAAGCAGGTACTGACAGATGTGAAAATTACCGATCAATCAGTTTAATAAGCCACAGCTGCAAAATACTAACACGAATTCTTTACAGACGAATGGAATAACTGGTAGAAGCCGACCTCGGGGAAGATAAGTTTGGATTACGTAGAAATACTGGAACACGTGAGGCAATACTGACCTTACGACTTATCTTAGAAGAAAGATTAAGGAAAGGCAAACCTACGTTTCTAGCATTTGTAGACTTAGAGAAAGCTTTTGACAATGTTGACTGGAATACTCTCTTTCAAATTCTAAAGGTGGCAGGGGTAAAATACAGGGAGCGAAAGGCTATTTACAATTTGTACAGAAACCAGATGGCAGTTATAAGAGTCTAGGGACATGAAAGGGAAGCAGTTGTGGGGAAGGGAGTAAGACATGGTTGTAGCCTCTCCCCGATGTTATTCAATCTGTATATTGAACAAGCAGTAAAGGAAACAAAAGAAAAATTCGGAGTAGGTATTAAAATCCATGGAGATGAAATAAAAACTTTGAGGTTCGCCGATGACATTGTAATTCTGTCAGAGACAGCAAAGGACTTGGAAGAGCAGTTGAATGGAATGGATAGCGTCTTGAAAGGAGGATACAGGATGAACATCAACAAAAGCAAAACGACGATAATTGAATGTAGTCGAATTAAGTCGGGTGATGCTGAGGGAATTAGATTAGGAAATGAGACATTTAAAGTAGTAAAGAAGTTTTGCTATTTGGGGAGCAAAATAACTGATGATGGTCGAAGTAGAGAGGATATAAAATGTAGACTGGCAATGGCAAGGAAAGCGTTTCTGAAGAAGAGAAATTTGTTAACATCGAGTATACATTTAAGTGTCAGGAAGTCATTTCTGAAAGTATTTGTATGGAGTGTAGCCATGTATGGAAGTGAAACATGGACAATAAATAGTTTAGACAAGAAGAGAATAGAAGCTTTCGAAATGTGGTGCTACAGAAGAATGCTGAAGATTAGATGGGTAGATCACCTAACTAATGAGGAAGTATTGAATAGGGTTGGGGAGGAGAGAAGTTTGTGGCACAGCTTGACCAGAAGAAGGGATCGGTTGGTAGGACATGTTCTGAGGCATCAAGGGATCGCCAATTTAGTATTGGAGGGCAGCGTGGAGGGTAAAAATCGTAGAGGGAGACCAAGAGATGAATACACTAAGCAGATTCAGAAGGATGTAGGTTGCAGTAGGTACTGGGAGATGAAGAAGCTTGCACAGGATAGAGTAGCATAGAGAGCTGCATCAAACCAGTCTCAGGACTGAAGACCACAACAACAACAACAACAACAACAACAACCATTTTAGGTACTGCTAGGTGGGATAAAGATAGTCAGTTGGCAAAGTGACGGTCATTACCCTGTATTTGCATTATGATGCCTGCCATTACTCCCAGATACTGTAGGGTGTAGCAGTCATTGTCAATTGACTTGGAAACTGACATTACTCCTACACATGCACTCAGTGAAATATTACATGCTTGTAGGCTGCATCAACGTGCATCTGCAGACATCAGCAAGCCCAATCATCACGTTGACTGAGAAATGTGAGACTTGAGATGTCATGTGGTGAAATTCAGTGCTCCATTTGTGACATGATGATGCCACAGTAAAGACGGATGTGATGTCATGGGTAGCGTAACAAGCATAAAGAACAGTTTGGATGTGGAAAATATTTAATTTTTGTGTCCATTTTGCCTTACGCCAAATGTGGTGTAAAATGCTTAGTTTACATATTTTTTTGGATGATTACTTTTAAGATGACACAAAAAATTCAGATCGGTTTGATACTGTTTAGCACAGTCAAGATGGATGCTCAGAGGTTAAACTGTGATTGGCTGTTTCATCTTAATGGCGCCTAAGATGCTAAGCTGGTATTGGCTATAGAGGGGAGGGGGAGGAGAAGTGGATGTGATGATGACGTTATTGATAAAGAGGGACGTTCATTACTGCCGCCTGGCGTTGTGACGTCATTGCTCCTGTATCTAGTCAACTGACACTTGCACTTGACATGAGCGGTATCAGAAAGTGCAGTACCTCATTCAATCACAAAATGCGCCAGGATCAGAGTACACGTGCTACTACCTTGCCCAAGCTCTTAGTCACATTGATCAACATTTGTTCTGGAGATTGATATCTCGCTATTTGTGTGGCAGCGAGTGAGAAACGCAAATGTTAGTTAGTAGGTTGATAATTCCGAAACAGACTTTATACACAACGTAAGTGAATAGTAAATTGCTCTTATTAGCGAAAGAGCAAAATTTCTGGTTTTTCTGATGGTATTTCGTTTCTGATAGGATGATACATTTTACGCAGTAACGTAAACTGCAATTTGAGTTTTCTTCCTACGGCTTTCTAAAATGATTTGCAGTGCTTGATTCATTTAGGTTTGTAACTACCGTATGTTTGCTTGCATTTCCGTCTTCCGTAATAATCAGTAATTCTTGATTTTTCCGTCGTAAACTTAATGCAAATAAAGAGTACCTTTCACCAGACATATTTTGCTTTTATTTATGAAGCATATTCTATGGCCAATCTAGAGCTATGGATACAGAACATGTCTCTATATTTTGATGTTTAAATACTGAAAAAGTGTTTCCTTGAAATAATTAGCATACAGTTTACTTTTCATGTTTTGTCTCTTGTTTACACTTTCTGCAAACCATCACTTTCCATTCGTTGTAAGAGGAGGTTAAGATCAAAAGAAACTTAGTTGTACTTCCACTTTTGTCAATTTTTCGTCATTTGTAACCAATTTTTTCCTATGCTGCTTTGAAATTTTCCCAACGTTTTATAAAAGTGAGGTGAAATGCAAGAACAACTGGATTCAGAAAAGGCGAAAAATTTCCAAAAGCGAGCATGTATCCATATTTCCAAAATGATCACAGAAGATGCTTTATAAATGAATGTGAAATGCGTCTGGTGAAAACTTGTCATTAACAGCAGTCAGCTTACGATATCAAATCATCATAACGTTCTCTATTTATGACTGATTATCCCACCGGAACTTCATCGAAATTTGATAATGATTCACAACAAGCTTGCTCCCTCGTTTTCAGGAGTTAATTAATGGGGCAGAATTATATGTGGCTCTACTTATTCTTGACAACAATATACACTATGTGATCAACAGTATCCGGACACCTCGCTGAAAATGATTTACAAGTTCGTGGCGCCCTACATCGGTAATGCTGGAATTCAGTATGGTGTTGGCCCACACTTAGGCTTGATGACAGCTTCCAATCTCGCAGGCATACGTTCGATCAGCTGCTGGATGGTTTCTTGGGGAATGGCAGCCAATTCTTCACGGAGTGCTGCACTGAGGAGAGGTATCGATGTCGGTCGGCGAGGCCTGGCACGAAGTCGGCGTTCCTAACCATCCCAAAGGTGTCCTATAGGATTCAAGTCAGGACTTTGTGCAGGCCAGTCCATAACATGGATGTTATTGTCGTGTAACCATTCCACCACAGGCCGTGCGTTATGAACAGGTGCTCGATCGTGTTGAAAGAAGCAATCTCCATTCCCGAATTGCTCTTCAACAATGGGAAGCAAAACAAGTGCTTAAAACATCAATGTCGGCCTGTGCTGTGATTGTGCCACGCGAAACAACAAGGGGTGCAAGCCCCCTCCATGAAAAACACGACCACACCGTAACACAACCGCCTCCGAATTTTACTGTTGGCACTACACACGCTGGCAGATGACGTTCATCGGGCCATTCGCCATACTCACACGCTGCCATCGGATCGCCACACTGTGTACCGTGATTCACCACTTGCACGCAACGTGTTTCCACTGTTCAGTCGTCCAATGGTTACGGTCCTTACACCAAGCGAGGCGTCGTCTGGCATTTACCGGCCGGCGTGATGTGTGGCTTATGAGCAGCCGCTCAACCATGAAATCCAAGTTATCTCACCTCCCGCCTAACTGTCATAGTACTTGAAGTGGATCCTGATGCAGTTTGGAATTCCTGTGTGATGGTCTGGATAGATGTCTGCCTATTACACATTACGACCCTCTTCAACTGTCGGCGGTCTCTGTGAGTCAACACACGAGGTCGGCCTGTACGCTTTTGTGCTGTACGTGTCCCTTCACGTTTCCACTTCACTATCACATCGGAAGCAGTGGACCAAGGGATGTTTAGGAGTGTGGAAACCTCGCGTACAAACGTATGACACAAGTGAAACCCAGTCATCTGACCACGTTCGAAGTCCGTGAGTTCCGCGGAGCGCCCCATTCTGCTCTTTATCAATGTTTAATGACTAATGAGGTCGCTGATATGGAGTACCTGGCAGTAGGTGACAGCACAATGGACCTAATATGAAAAACATGTGTTTTGGGGGGTGTCCGGTTACTTTTAATCAAATAGTGTATGTGAATGACGACTTAAATCTTCAGGCGGAAATACCGAAAATGTTCCCAATATAGTAGAAGACTGTCAAGTGATTAAAGCTGTATGAAGTATTGACGCCATAAATATATCAGCAGAAATATATTACTAAATTTTGCAGGAAGAATTAGCTATGAAAAATCTTCCGAAAGATGAATGAATGATTTTCCTGAGCAAAACAAAATGCGGAAACTAATTTCTCATCAAACACAGGGTTGTTTAAAAAAGAATGCAACACATTATATTCCCCTGTTTGATAATGTAGATTAGATCATGCCAAGAACAAAACAACAGTTAAAGCAATTTAAGGTGGCAGGTGACCCTGCATCAGAAAAGGCGAAGTTGATTTCATCTTTTGGAAAGATTATAACCAGTGTTTCCAGAGACTCAAAAGAAATTTTTATCACGGGTTCCGCAAAAACTGTGTAAAAGTAACTGACGGATCTCTCATAATTCTATGGACCAAGAGGGTGAAACGAAACATAAACAGAGGCGTGTACGACAGCGCAACTACCCACACAAGTACTCAGCAAAGGAAAACCTCAAGGATTTCAAGGGCAAACTGTTGGAACACAGATACTACTAGTCTGATCTGATAAACTCAGATGGGCGTACACACGCTTCGTCACTTAGAGAACTTGACTTTCAGGTCGAAGTGCGCGCACGTATACCAAGGCAGACGTGTACACTGTACGTTGGCGAACGACAAATGTGTATAGAAGTTTTCATTCTCGTTTTAATTCTTTGTTTGAACCAGCTTGCCCTCACATTTACTTTTTTGTGAGTAACATTAAAACTAGAAACAAACTCTTAAAGGCTAGTTTACACTGCGACATTAGGTTGCGAAACTCGTTTCGTGCAACCAGTTCGCAAAAATGGTTTAGTGTATGACAAACACAGCGACACCAGTGTACGTTTCAGTTTCGTCGTTTTGTGCGCCAGAGGTGTGTCTGAAATCAATGTTTTGACAACTGCACGAGTAGTGATGGAGTTAATGCATGTCTGCTAGAAACTGTGTACAATAAAATAAATAAGAGGCGTTTTTCGTTTCGTGATTGGATAAAGAAATACGTCAGCTCCGTTGCTCAGCGACCTTGATGAACAAAATTGTTGTGAATAAAATTGTTTCAGTCATCTGAGAATGTCAACAGAATAGTCGAAGTTTCTTGTTTCTTCAAAAAAGAGTTGAAGATGAATGAAGGCAAAAATTGCGACAAGGAAGGAAGACGCTATAGTGAGGGAAGCATTGAAACTACAGACCACATTGCACATAAAAAAAGAAGCAGGGTTCATACTTGTCTCTGCAATATGTACTTCGTGTTACTAAATCAACAACTGCCAAATTTGTTCCAGTTGTTTGCGATGCCATGACTACAGTTTGTGACTGTGGTGCACTGCTCTGATCTCGATAAATGAATAGTGAATAAGTAATTCAGTTTATCAAACTGGACAGTTTTTTCTTCTATACGCTATCTTTCCCAGAAAGGAAACCGCCAATTGAAGCCTTGGGAGTTTTGTCTTTCAGGTGTTGTCTGTTTCAAAGTAAGATGTTTTACTTACTTACATATTTCGTAATACATCTGTGCATGGATTTCTAATGGAATGAACTTTGCTCTGCAGATCAGACATCGTTACTCCATCCATGTTCCGGTCGTGTAGGAAAGCCTCAAGTGCAACAACACGTCGCGCTTGTTTTTGTATTCATCACTGAAATGACACTCAGCATAGATGTCCAGAAAGCGAACGTTCCACAATTCATATTTAACTTTGTTGACACGCTACCGACACAATCCGTCACATCAAACCAAGCGCAACTACTAGTTTCGTATCACCAATGTTTTAACATAACGAAACTGTTTAATAATATACTACTAGAAGCATTAGGAATGAGAGTGGTAGCTAATGACTGGTTCCGATCATACCTAGCAGGTAGGATACAGAGGGTAGAGAAAATATATACTTCAAATAAGTCTAACGTTCCAGTAAAATACACTGATATAGGAGTTCCTCAAGGTAGTATTTCAGGACCAATGCTGTTCCTGATATACATTAATGACTTTCCCACTAGAGCTAGTCATGCGCAAAACAATTTCTTTGCCGATGACAACAGTATTATAGCCACTGAGAAGAAAACAGAACTCCTTGCACATAAACCAAGTGAAATCCGCAAGGAAATTTACACTTGGTTAATACGAATGATTTGGCGGACAGGGCACGCAACAGTCTGCTATCGTTTGCTGCTGATGTTGTGGTGTACGATGAGGAGTCAATGTTAAGTGACTGTAGGAAGATACAAGACGACTTAGGAATGGTCGACTTCGGTTTGTCGGGAGAATTTTAGGAAAGAGTGGTTCACCTGTAAAGGAGGCCGCATATGGGACCTATTTTTGAGTACTGCTCGAGCATTTGGGATCAGTACCAGGTCGGATTGAAGGAAGACATCGAAGCAGTTCAGAGGCAGGCTGCCAGATTTGTTACCGGAGGTTCGAACAACACGTAAGTGTTAGGAGATGCTTCGGGAACTCAAATGGGAATCCCTGGAGGGAAGGCGACGTTCTTTTCGAGAAACACCATTGAGAAAATTTAGAGAGCCGGAATTTGAAGCTGAATGTCGAACGATTCTACTGCCGCAAACATAACCACTGCACAAGGACCACGAAGACCAGATTCGAGAAATCGGGACTCATCCGGAGGCATATAAATAGTTTTTCCCCCGCTCTATTTGCGAGTGGAACAGTAAAGGAAATGACTAGTAGTGGCTCAGGGTACCCTCCGCCACACACCGTACGATGGTTTGCAGAATATCTATGTAGGTTTAGATGTAGATGTAGAAAGTGATATTGAACTTAAAGGTATCAAATGCTATGAATTTAAGTTTGAAGACATAAAATGATACTATTAAATTAAATGCAGATAGCACCTCTATACAAAGTGTAACGAATGCAAAATTTCTATGAATGAATATTGATTCTAAATTGAACTGATGTGAACACACAAAGTACTTGCTAACAAAATTTCATCAGCATGTTATACCCTTAGAGCCCTGTCATCAGTGCGTAACAGTCAGTATCTTGTATCTACGTACAGCTCATATGACACTAAATTCTTAGGTAGGGCATTCTTTTCTGGGGATCAAAAGCACGAACTATGAACACAATTTTCAAACTACAGAAGAAATGGCTCTGAGCACTATGGGACTTATCTACGGTCATCAGTCCCCTAGAACTTAGAACTACTTGAACCTAACTAACCGAAGGACATCACACAACACTCAGCCATCACGAGGCAGAGAAAATCCCTGACCCCGCCGGGAATCGAACCCGGGAACCCGGGCGTGGGAAGCGAGAACGCTAGCTCACGACCACGAGCTGCGGGCAAACTACAGAAGAGGGCCATAAGAAAAGTAACCAAAAATAGTAGTTGAGCTCATTGTAAAAATCTGTTCAAATCATTGGGAATTTTCAGTGAAGTGTGTGAATACATTTAACAGACATTTGTACACATTAAAAATAACATTCTTAATTACTGCACAAACAGCTCTGTCCACGACCATGAAACAACATCTGGACTGAACTTACATTTACCAAGAAAGAATAAACATCAAACTTAAAACAGTATTTTCTACCAATATAAATAAAATTGTACTATACATTACCAAAGGAGATGAAAGAAAATGCCTAAACAAACTTATGTAAAAAGGCAGGAAAAAGTACCTGATAACCCCAATTTGTATACACTGAATGATTACCTAGATAATACAGAGAAGGGGTTTGGTAAAAAATGTAACACAATAATAACTATAATGAAACATATAACATCTCATAGGACAGGCTTTCACATTATATTTTTTCCTCGTTTGGCCCTTTCCTGCAAAACTTTGCTCCCAAAGTTGTGCAATGTATAACACTAACATCTTATCCTCTCTCTGAGCTCGACATCTCACTGTTATAGAGGTATGCTGACTCACTATTTCAGACTAGCAAATGGGAAGCTGCGGTGCACAAAATGGTCCTGCCATCAACTGATAGTGGTTTAAGTGTTATGAAACAATGTGTGTTTCGTGTCTGTAGTGTGTGAGTGACTGGGAGCGATAAACTAATAAAAAGTGTAGCATTAACCTTTTATTGTTATTAAATAATCCATTTGTAAAACAGTTTTGTACACTGAGGGAATGAGGTTGCACTGTTTTAAACAGAGTGGCCTTGTATTCGGGAAAGTGGAAGTTCCAGTCTTCATCCAGCCATCTTGATTTAGGTTTTCCGTTTTATCACTAAATTATCTGAGCAAATGCCGGGATGGTTCCTACTTTAAGGCCACGGCTGTCTACCTGTCCCATCCTTGTCATTCTAGACCTGTAGGTCTGTAAATGTCTGTACTTGCGAATTACTTACATTGTAATACCAAGACATGTCCATTACCTTTGTAAATGAGATCTGCAAATAAATAAAACTACTGCTACTATTACTACTATGTAGTTTCGACAGAGACTTGCGCAACTGCGCACTACGCACGCGTATTGGTCAGAAACTCAGTTCCAAAACTTGGTTTTGCAATCTAGTGCCGCCACGTAAACTACAATAGCCGTTATATTTCGTCTAAATAATTGTGGCTGTGGTTCCGTACCAAAATCTGACAAGAAAACCAAAGGAAGCTAGTATTGATCCGGAATAAAATCTGCTATGATAAAATGGTGACACGGACAGATTGCACTTTCTGAAATGTTTTTTAGAAAGTTTTAATTTTGTCGCAACCTGAAAAAACATCTTCTGAATAAAAGAATTCCTAATTGAAACTCGTTATTATAGAATATATTTCCTTTCAACACTTTTTCGTCATCCTTCTGTCAGATTGCTTAAGATAATAATTTACCACATCTTCCAATAAGTCATTTCCGTGGCTTCTTGGAATGGAACGACGTACAACCTCAAATAGTACCATGCCTAGTAAAAGAGCGTGGTGTTGAAACCAAGCTTCGGTTTGATGACTGCTATACATACTTAATAGAAATGGCTTAATACTGCTTCACTTAAATAATATGGCTCACTGACATCTTTGCGGAGAATGTCCAAGAGAAAATTATACGTCTGTTCATTGTTGCGGAGGTCGCTTACTAGCAGTAAGGTAATTAGGATGATTTTAATGGAATTATTCTGCTTTAGGCCCTTAAAACATTTACAGAAATAAAATCATTAATTATTTATGGCGACTGCAAATTCGACACGTGGTCACTTTCAAGCACTGTGAATGCAGTCAGTCTTCAAATGTAATACACGTAAATATGAAACTGACAAACTTTTAAAATGAAAATTTCAAAGATAATTACGTGGGATGTTATGACCCGCTCTATTATATAAAGCTGCGACATGGTGCGTAAGAGCAGTGGCATGTGATGGTGTGAATTTACCTGTTGTTCCATATACGTTATAAAGCTGGTGAAATTATTATATAATACTTGCGTTTAAATCTCGTGTAGCAGGCGTGGTATATGGACCATAAAAGCGGCAAAGATAGAAACATACAAAAAGTATGAACTATGGAATCAAAGATGCTAATATAAGGAGACTGTATCATGTGGTTTGTGAAATGTGTGCGCAGAAAGGAGAAAAGTGACAGAAATATATGTTAAATAAAAACTTATTTAATTATTCCAATAGAAAGATAATGGCAGCCATGGGCGAATGCAGTCAGTCGTCAAATGTAATACACGTAAATATGAAACTGACAAACTTTTAAAATGAAAATTTCAAAGCTAATTACGTAAGTGTGCGGAAATGCAGGAGGATCTGCAGCAAATTGACGCATGGTGAAGGGAATGGCAATTGAATCTCAATGTAGACAAGTGTAATGTGCTGCGAATACATAGAAAGATAGATCCCTTATCATTTAGCTACAAAATAGCAGGTCAGCAACTGGAAGCAGTTAATTCCATAAATTATCTGGGAGTACGCATTAGGAGTGATTTAAAATGGAATGGTCATATAAAGTTGATCGTCGGTAAAGCAGATGCCAGACTGAGATTCATTGGAAGAATCCTAAGGAAATGCAATCCGAAAACAAAGGAAGTAGGTTACAGTACGCTTGTTCGCCCACTGCTTGAATACTGCCCAGCAGTGTGGGACCCGTAGCAGATAGGGTTGATAGAAGAGATAGAGAAGATCCAACGGAGAGCAGCGCGCTTCGTTACAGGATCATTTAGTAATCGCGAAAGCGTTACGGAGATGATAGATAAACTCCAGTGGAAGGCGCTGCAGGAGAGACGCTCAGTAGCTCGGTACGGGCTTTTGTTGAAGTTTCGAGAACATACCTTCACCGAAGAGTCAAGCAGTATGTTGCTCCCTCCTACGTATATCTCGCGAAGAGACCATGAGGATAAAATCAGAGAGATTAGAGCCCACACAGAGGCATACCGACAATCCTTCTTGCCACGAACAATACGAGATTGGAATAGAAGGGAGAACCGATAGAGGTACTCAAGGTATCCTCCGCCACACACAGTCAGGTGGCTTGCGGAGTATGGATGTAGATGTAGATGTAGCGGTGTGTATGTTGAAGACCTTCCAGAATTGTACTTCAGTGAGTGGAATAACGTCAAAATATGAGTGTATCTTTGACATGAGAAAGAAACATAGCCCTCCATTACTGCGCCGAGAAATTTTCTACTTGCCGGAGTACACTCGCAGCTGTAACTCTCTTATTTTCTTCAGTACGAGATCTGTCAGTCACAGCTGTCTGGAGTAACCAGTAAACGCAGCACACTTAACGCTATAAACGGACAAGGAAGTCTCTCGAGAAAGGTTTCCTTCTTATTTCCTCGTCTCTCGGCGTATAAATGCTCCATTGACCCTGTCGGCGTTCGTGTGCCCGTTTGGTAGTGCAGCAGTGGTACCGTTTGCGCGTCGGATTGGAGCACAGCGGGAGCTATTAGGCGCGCGGCGCAGCTAACGAGCGGGCCACCGGAGCGTATCGCGAGCCGCCAGCGCGCGAACGCCGCGCAGCCGAGAGCCGGGAGCCGGGAGCAGGCGCGATTCAGCTGTCCGTCAATGCGGCTGACCGCAATTTAAAACTGTTTGGCCGGCGCAGGCGGGCGGATGTGCAGCAAAACAGGCGCTTCCGGCACAGGCGCCGCCACCTGCCACGCAGCACGCACAAACCGACGTTTCAGCCGCTCTTGTTCGCGCCACATAAAGACGCGCTACACACCGCCCCAGCAGCGACCCCTGCCTACTGAGCCGGCAGTTTTGTTTCGTTTCCAGCGTCAGCCGCCAAAGGGTACAGCCTGCAAATCACTTGTAAGCCACAACAAGTGTGCGGGGCCCGTACCAGATAGAACTAACGGGGGATATACACTACTGACCATTAAAATTGCTACACCAAGAGGAAATGCAGATGATAAACGGGTATTCATTTGGACAAATATATTATACTAGAACTGATATGTGATTACATTTTCACGCAATTTGGGTGCATAGATCCTGAGAAATCAGTACCCAGAACAACCACCCCTGGCCGTAATAACAGCCTTGATACGCCTGGCCATTGAGTCAAACACAGCTTGGATGACGTGTACAGGCACAGCTGCCTATGCAGCTTCAACACGATACCACAGTTCATCAAGAGTAGTGACTGGCGTATTGTGACGAGCCAGTTGCTCGGCCACCATTGACCAGACGTTTTAAATTGGCGAGAGATACGGAGAATGTACTGGCCAAGGCAGCAGTCGAACATTTTCTGTATCCAGAAAGGCCCGTACAGGACCTGCAACATGCGGTCGTGCATTATCCTGCTGAAATGTAGGGTTTCGCAGGGATCGAATGAAGTGTAGAGCCACGGGTCGTGACACATCTCAAATGTAACGTCCACTATTCAAAGTGCTGTCAATGCGAAAAAGAGGTGACCAAGACGTGTAACCAATGGCACTCCATACCATCACGCCGGGTGATACGCCAGTATGGCGATGACGAATACACGCTTCCAATGTGCGTTCACCGCGATGTCGCCAAACACGGATGCGACCATCATGATGCTGTAAACAGAACCTGGATTCATCCGAAAAAATAACGTTTTGCCATTCGTGCACCCAGGTTCGTCGTTGAGTACACCATCGCAGGCGCTCCTGTCTGTGATGCAGCGTCAAGGGTAACCGCAGCCATGGTCTCAGAGCTGATTCTTCATGCTGCAGCAAACGTCGTGGAACTGTTCGTGCAGATCGTTGTTGTCTTGCAAACGTCCCCATCTGTTGACTCAGTGATCGAGACGTGGCTGCACGATCCGTTACAGCCATGCGGATAAGATACCTGTCATCTCGACTGCTAGTGATACGAGGCCGTTGGGAACCCGCACGGCGTTCCGTATTACCCTCCTGAACCCACCGATTCCATATTCTGCTAACAGTCATTGGAACTCTACCAACGTGAGCAGCAATGTCGCGATATGATAAACCGCAATCGCGATAGGCTACAATCTGACCTTTATCAAAGTCGGAAACGTGATGGTACTCATTTCTCTTCCTTACACGAGGCACCACAACAACGATTCACCAGGCAACGCCAGTCAACTGCTGTTTGTGTATGAGTAATCGGTTGGAAACTTTACTCATGTCAGCTCGTTGTAGGTGTCGCTACAGGCGCCAAACTTGTGTGAATGCTCTGAAAAGCTAATGATTTGCATATCACAGCATCTTCTTCCTGTCGGTTAAATTGCGAGTCTGTAGCACGTGATCTACGTGGTGTAGCAATTTTAATGGCCAGTAGTGTAGAATGTATTTCAAGAAGAGCAGCACGAATGGTTGCTCGATTATAAAATCTTCTTGAAACCGAACTTTACAGCTTTCATAAAAGTGTCGTGGTTTTAAATAAGTACCAAAAGCTGCTAAGAGATTTTATTTTTATTACTAGTTGCTCACATTGCGTTCCCTGGTTATGTACTTATTCCAGTCTCCTATTTGTCCATCTCTTCTTTCTCCTCTTTTTATAAATCTACTCCTCCCCTGTCTCTGTCAATCTCCTTCTCTTCCCTCTCTCTGTCCATTTCTCCCCTATATGTTGAGGCGTAGAGCCGTATAACGATCCTGCCTTGGAGGCGGTTAAGTGGGAGATGTGTCTCACAGCTGGATAGTGATAGATGGTGACGCGGGACTGGACGAACACGTAGTTTATGTATCAGCCGATAGAGGACAATATTGGATAGGGGGACTGATTTTAGTTGTGCCCACTAGAGTGCACTAAAGTAATAGAATGTTTTTCATAAACTGTTCTAGTATTTTCAAAAAATGTTATGTTTTTTTGTGTATGTAAAATGTTATAAATGTGATTTAGCAGTATGAATGATGTTTGAGTGTGGTTTAAGATTAATATGAAGATAATTGTTTAACGAGTTATGTAGTAGGATTTAGTGTGGGAACATTTCGAAGAAATATGGATATGGACAAAGGGAATTTTTGTAGAATAGTTTTGTAAAGTAAGTTTATGGTAAAATGAAAGTTAATTCAGGTATAAATAACAATAGTAAATAACTGTATGCATAAGCAAAACTTAAGCACATTAGATAATTACGTCGGTAAACAGTGCAGTCGTTAGGTTTACTATTTTGCGATTGGTTATTGATGAAAAGCGCGGACTGACGCGGGAGAATGTTGGTTTGCTATTGGCTGTTGAGTAAACTGACCAATGGTAAAGCAATATTCTTCGCGCGCCTTTCTCTGCTGGTAGAGAAGACATAGAGTATTCTAGAGAAGAGTGGGAGCCTAGCTATGAAACAGTACGGACATGTGTAGTAGTAGTTCCGATGGAAATGATAAATTTCCGGATCTAGCAGTGTTTTATACATCAAAAGTGTTGGAAAGTGACGGCATAATTATTCCTATGTGCGTGTAGAAATTTCGGAATGTTTAAGTGAATTTTGTGACGAGAAAAGACATATATTCCGCGTGGCGTATTGAGCAGGTCGGTGGCTAAAAACTGTGACTGCATTTGGTACCGACAGACTTAATATTTGGCGAGCATTCTCAATCAAAAACAATCAATAATTTTGTCTCTATTACGTTTTCGGGAAATGCAACACCATAAACTTGCTAACGTGAGTGAAAGGGATTGTGAGTGACTCTGTTAAGACTAGCACGGGCTTGGCAGTGACACTTGTTCACCTATGTTTCAGAATATATTAATTGAGGACAAAATTTCCCAACTTTCACTTCGTGTTTCTCCCGAAACTTAGATTAGTGACTTAAATTGCAGCCTGGTTCACGTCGAAGTACAGTAGGTTTCACTCGGCTTTCCTACTGATGATCTGCTGAGGCAATGTTCACAGGTAGGTGCAGGTCCGTCGTAAAGGGACAGAAAGAACCACGCTGCCGCAATGTGCCTACCTCTTCCCACCCCTCCCTGTCTCCCCATTTCTTCGTCCTCCTTTCTCTCTCCACATTGTCACTCTCACCCCAATAGGAGTTTGGTGGTTCTTATCCCTACAGTATTTCTTGCCAGAGTGCAACTAAAGTGTGTACCGCATTTGATTGAAATCGTTCCAGGGGTTTAGAATGAGTTTGACACACGTGACTTTGCTTCCGTACGCACCCGTCAAATATACACTCCTGGAAATGGAAAAAAGAACACATTGACACCGGTGTGTCAGACCCACCATACTTGCTCCGGACACTGCGAGAGGGCTGTACAAGCAATGATCACACGCACGGCACAGCGGATACACCAGGAACCGCGGTGTTGGCCGTCGAATGGCGCTAGCTGCGCAGCATTTGTGCACCGCCGCCGTCAGTGTCAGCCAGTTTGCCGTGGCATACGGAGCTCCATCGCAGTCTTTAACACTGGTAGCATGCCGCGACAGCATGGACGTGAACCGTATGTGCAGCTGACGGACTTTGAGCAGCTGACGTATAGTGGGCATGCGGGAGGCCGGGTGGACGTACCGCCGAATTGCTCAACACGTGGGGCGTGAGGTCTCCACTGTTGTGTCTAGTTCATACAGCATAGACACAATGAGGTAGCTAGGTGCACGCTAAACTAACGCAGACGGGCTTGAAGTACTGGAACAGGAGACTTATTAATGCACTTAAGAAAAGTACGTAGTTTTATAATACTTAACTTTATTCTCTTGTTGGAATACATCTCTCTTGAATATTAGTAAGCTATAAGCACTGATACAAATGGCGCCTTGCTAGGTAGTAGCTATGGACTAAGCTGAAGGCTATTCTATCTGTCTCTCGGCAAATGAGAGGAGGACTTCGTAGGTCTAGTCGCAAGCAATGTCGTCCGTACAACTGGGGCGAGGTCTGGTCCGTGTCTTGTGACCTGCCATGTGGTGGCGCTAGGATTGCGATTACACAGTGGCGACACGCGGGTCCGACATGTACTACAGGACCGCGGCCGATTTAAGTTACCACCTAGCAAGTGTGGTGTCTGGCGGTGACACCACATCCACAGTACATCGATGTTGTCGCCAGTGGTCGGCGGAAGGTGCACGTGCCCGTCGACCTGGGACCGGACCGCAGCGACGCACGGATGCACGCCAAGACCGTAGGATCCTACGCAGTGCCGTAGGGGACCGCACCGCCACTTCCCAGCAAATTAGGGACACTGTTGCTCCTGGGGTATCGGCGAGGACCATTCGCAACCGTCTCCATGAAGCTGGGCTACGGTCCCGCACACCGTTAGGCCGTCTTCCGCTCACGCCCGCAGCCCTTCTCCAGTGGTGTCGCGACAGGCGTGAATGGAGGGACGAATGGAGATGTGTCGTCTTCAGCGATGAGAGTCGCTTCTGCCTTGGTGCCAATGATGGTCGTATGCGTGTTTGGCGCCGTGCAGGTGAGCGCCACAATCAGGACTGCATACGACCGAGGCACACAGGGCCAACACCCGGCATCATGGTGTGGGTAGCGATCTCCTACACTGGCCGTACACCACTGGTGATCGTCTAGGGGACACTGAATAGTGCACGGTACATCCAAACCGTCATCGAACCCATCGTTCTACCATTCCTAGACCGGCAAGGGAACTTGCTGTTCCAACAGGACAATGCACGTCCGCATGTATCCCGTGCCACCCAACGTGCTCTAGAAGGTGTAAGTCAACTACCCTGGCCAGCAAGATCTCCGGATCTGTCCCCCATTGAGCATGTTTGGGACTGGATGAAGCGTCGTCTCACGCGGTCTGCACGTCCAGCACGAACGCTGGTCCAACTGAGGCGCCAGGTGGAAATGGCATGGCAAGCCGTTCCACAGGACTACATCCAGCATCTCTACGATCGTCTCCATGGGAGAATAGCAGCCTGCATTGCTGCAAAAGGTGGATATACACTGTACTAGTGCCGACATTGTGCATGCTCTGTTGCCTGTGTCTATGTGCCTGTGGTTCTGTCAGTGTGATCATGTGATGTATCTGACCCCAGGAATGTGTCAATAAAGTTTCCCCTTCCTGGGACAATGAATTCACGGTGTTCTTATTTCAATTTCCAGGAGTGTATTTCACACATATTTCATATATTTCACACGTATTTGTACACATATTTAACATGTATGTCTAGTGAATTTTCGGCCTGCAGTTTCATTTTCACGCAGCTTAATTTTTTCGACGTCTTACTCCTGACCTATGTCCTGCACCATGATATAATTCTCCAGTTACATCTAGTGGTATATGCGCCTACTGTCTGCAAAATGTGAATAGAGTTAGTGTTAAAGAAGTAACAATATTAAAACGTCATGCATAATGCGGTGAGACCAGTGACCTCGATGTTTAGTCCCTTTCCCAAAATCAACCAACCAACCAACCAACCAACCATAATGAGGCAGTTTCTCACCCAGCTCAGTGTTTATGACGTAATATCTCCTCAACTATGTGTCGTATAATGACGTATTTTTGTAGGTACATTCGGTGGCGTACATGGATTCTTTCTCTGTGAAAAGCGTTGAGAATAGAGTTAGTAGCAGCGAAGTAATAAATTTAAATGTCTAGCACGAAGCCATAGTTTTTCACGTACTCAGTGTTAATGACGTCGTTTCTCCTGAACTAAGTGTCGTACAGTGATGTAATTTTTCTGATACGTTCAGTGCTAAATGTGAATATTGTCTGCAAAATGTGACACGAATACAGTTAGTGGGAAAAAGTAATAAATTACAACGTCTTGCGTCTTGTGGTAGTATTGCTGCACGAACAGCCAAAATGGAGTAAGCGACAATCTTTTTCTCTCTCTCATCATTTTTTGGGGGTCGTCAGCGAGAAAAAGTTTCGTAAGGATTTGAAATTATATATAAAGTTTGTTGCAAGTATCAAAGTGCTCTCATTCTGAAATACTGGATGACTAGAGTATAAATATTCTCGCGTCGTTGCTTACACTGTTTTCTCACTCCCAGCCCCACTACGTCAATAGGTAGCTGGTTCTTACCCCCACAGTAATTCCTTCCAGACAGTAAAAGATATGTGTACCAAGTTTGGTTGAAATTGGTCCTGTGGTGTAGGAGCAGATGTGGAATATACGTACATACACATGTACATTCATTTCTATAATTTGTATGGATTCAGCAGGCCGTTTTAACCCTGAGATCGTCACTGGCATAACTTCCGTTCTTTTCAGTAGTGAATACCACCTGTCTACAATTTAGAGTGTAATTCGTAACCATATGTACTCGTATATAACTGTGGGTATGCGTGGCTTCGCAAGAATGAATTCAAAACTTGGCGACATCGTGTCGTACGTCAGGGCCACATATACGCACAACGATCAACAGCCATGGACTGCATTTTAAAATTGTAGGAACGTGCTTTTCTCTAGTGAAAAAAATTTGAAGTTCCGCCGCGTGATGACGTCAAGGTTGAAACTAGTTGCAGAATAATAAAAACTCTTGGTAGCTTCTGATGGTTATTCAAAACAAAAACATCACATGCTTGTTTGGTTCACGGGATAGCTACGAGGAAGTGTTGCAGTACCTGAATTGGCAGACTCTTGAATATAGACGCCAATTATCCGATGAAAGTTCCAAGAACTGGCATTAACTGGAGAATCCGTAGATATTCCTCAGGCTTTTTTGTGTCGTTCCCGTAGGGACTGTGAAGACAAGATCAGATCGCTTACAGCACACACAGTGGCATTTAAGAAATCATTTTTCCTGTGCTCAATACGTGGTTGGATGGAGAAGAAATCTTATCATGTGGTACCATTCAAAGTACTCTCTGCCAAGCACTTCAAATTAGTTTGCAGCGTATGTACGTACGAGTAGAAGATGTGGGTGTCCTCCCGTTTGAGGTCTGGGTACGTGCCGTGACGGATTTACGTCACGACTAAATGTTTAGTGTCATCCGAACAACGAGGCTCCATGTCGAAGTTTGTACTTCACGACGGAACCACAGGTAAGGACAGCCGCTGCCTGACACAGCAAGGTTTGGGGGACGTCGGTATGGACATGCCTTCAAGAAGTTCCATACACCACCGCTGAGCCGGCCTCGAGGGCCGTGCGGTTCTAGCGCTGCCTCGGTGCGTGGACAAAAGCTCTAGTGACACTGCAGTGCTGCCTAACTTGTTTGGTTGGCTTCAACCACTTCTCCGACCTGTTGCGTTAGCCAATATCTCAAGTCTCCCAAACGCACCAAGTATATCAGCGCAACAGCATAATGTTTCAGTATGTACTTCAGTTTAGCATATTAAAAGACTAAAGAAATGAAACAGGATTAAACAGTACTCTGATCCAGGCTAATACGATTAAATGCCATTGGAGTTGACGCGTTATAAGAAGATCTGACAACAGTTTCATCAAATTAAAAACCAATGGTTGGTCATACACGGAAAACGGTGAAGAGGAAGGCAAAGAGGAAGTTAGTTAGATGAGCTGCGACCGTATGGCGACCATTGTGGCCAATGCAGCACGGGATAGTGACCATTGGAACATGTTGGGTAAGGCCTTTGCCCAGCATTTCAATTCTCGAGGCTGACAACAATAACAATAACGACAAGAATAAACCCAGCACCAACAAAAACACCAACAATAACACCACCAACAACAAATGTAACAGATCTATTAGAGAGACTGCCTACACTACGCCTGTCCGTCCTCTTTTGGAGTACTGCTGTGTGGTCTGGGATCCTTACCAGATAGGATAAACGGAGTACATCGAGGAAGTTCAAAGAAGAGCAGCAAGTTTTGTATTATCGCGAAATAGGGGAGAGGATGTCGCGGACACGATACAGGATTTGGGATGGACACCATTACAACAAAGGCGTTTTTCATTGCGGAGGAACCTTCTCACTTGCCGGCCGCGGTGGCCGTGCGGTTCTGGCGCTGCAGTCCGGAACCGCGGGACTGCTACGGTCGCAGGTTCGAATCCTGCCTCGGGCATGGGTGTGTGTGATGTCCTTAGGTTAGTTAGGTTTAAGTAGTTCTAAGTTCTAGGGGACTTATGACCTAAGATGTTGAGTCCCATAGTGCTCAGAGCCATTTTTTTGAACCTTCTCACGAAATTTCAATCACCTACTTTTTCCTCTAATTGCGAAAATATTTCGTTAACGTCGACCAGCATATGGAGAAACTATCATCATAATAAAATAAGGGAAATAAGATCTCGCACGGAAAGATGTAGGTGCTCCTTTTTTTCCGCGCGCTCTTCGAGAGTGGAATAACAGAATTATAGTGAAGGTGGTTCGATGAACCCTCTGCCAGGCACTTAAATGTGATTTGCAAATTATCCATGTAGATATATATGCAGACCAACAACAACTACTATTACTATCTCGTATAGTTTTAACTATGATCTTTGCTAGATTTGGTAGTTGCTTTTGTGTTGCCTTAAATTAGTTTACCATCTTAATCCCTATATTCTTTACTTTTCAGTTTATGCTTGAAGGTGACGGG
Source organism: Schistocerca nitens (assembly GCF_023898315.1). NCBI lineage: Eukaryota > Metazoa > Arthropoda > Insecta > Orthoptera > Acrididae > Schistocerca > Schistocerca nitens. The sequence continues at coordinate 260,186,240 of NC_064616.1, forward strand.
AATGGTCAAAAATCGGTCACAGAACTGTAGTTCACCCAAATATTCAATATTGTTGTGTAAGAATAAGAAAAAGAAGACTCGCATATAATTTTCAAACCGTAACTATAAAATAGTTTTATTTCAGTGAGCCAAATTAAATACACAACAAAAGTTAACACACCAATAAATTTAAAACGTTGCAGGAGGACATACCACAAGGAACTGAAACCATAAAACTGGCATAAATATAGATTCATGCAGTACGATCAGTTTTCATCATAAACTGAACAGCCAATCTACTGTAAAAACTGAAGCGGTCCTCAGATGCCTTATAAGGAGCTTCCGTGCCGTTGTGCGAAGTTCCATTCACGGCCGTAGACAGAATTTTGTGGTAAGTTCCTATGGGACCAAACTGCTGAAGTCATCGGTCCCTGAGGTTACACACTACTTAATCTAACTTAAACTAACTTACGCTAAGGAAAACACACACACCCATGCCAGATGGAGGGCTTGAATCTCCGACAATGTTGTAACCAAAACCAACTGCGGGAACGCCGTGGGCTGCGGATCAGAGCCGCCAGGCGGGGAAGCCGCCGGCGGTGGAGCACGCACCACCAGGTAAACACAGGACGAGTCGGACGACAGACCAACGACAACAGACAACAACCGTCCACGACCGACTATGACCGACACAACAAGATAAACAACGGAGGCTTGTGGAAACCACAACACCAAACACCAACAGTAAATCCACTCGGAACCAGAGCCACGCAAATGTCAACAACGAGAAACGACTAGAACACAGCACCGCCGAGATAGAAACGAAATCCAGAGCGAGTACCAGACTGACTGGACAGGTTTTTTTTTCCATTATTGTATTTCAATTCCCCATCGGGGCGGGCTGGCAGCAGCATATGCGCTGCTCTTCAGCCGAAAGACATAGAACAAAACAATAGAAGACATTTAAAAATAGCAAAGGAGAGAATAAGGTGAACATAGATATAAAAAAGGGGGAACATCATGGAAAGCAATAGACAAAAAAAACGGGGTGACTGTAAAAAGGAGATAAAAAACTGTTTAAGTAGCGCACACAAAAAGCCACACACTGCGACGATTAAAAGAACACAAGGCACAGTATGACTGGAGCATAAAGGTATCGACGGATGGCATAGCACATAATGTAACACTGACGGCGAACCTCAAGGCAGTACACAATTAAAATCACACCTCTTGACGCACAGCAGAAACAGCACTAAATACAACACTGATGTGGCACACTGATGACGATCAATACAGAAGATCTGCCATCTGCCAGGCGCTAGAAGATGAGGGAAACCTGAGGAAGGGAGGGAGGGGAAGAGATGGGGGAGATGAGCGGGGGGCACGCGGAAGAGGACCAGGTACGGAGGGATGTGGGAAGGAAAGAGGCAAGTATGGGGTGCAGGATCTCAGGGGAGGGGGGATGGAGGAAAATCCGCTCTGGGAGAAGGAGGGAAGAGGTAAAGGGGGCCCTGTGGAGGGGGGGGGGGGGGGAACAAGGCCAGGTTATAGTTGGAAGGAAGGGTAGATGTCACGGCGAAGTTCGTCATCCAGGAGGGGTAGGCGTTGGAAACTGCCCTGATGAAGGAGATGGTGTGGAGGTGGATGAGAGGGAGGGATACAGCGACAGAGGCGCGGCAATGGGCGGGGGGTGGAGAGGAAGGAGGAAACCAGAGGGTGGGGGGGATCAAGCCTGCGGACAATGTAAAGGATGCGGAGATGTTGGAGGAACAGGAGGAGGTGGGGGAAGGGGATCAGTTCATACAGGAGCCGTGTGGGTGAAGGAAGGCGGATACGGAAGGCAAGGCAGAGCGCATGGCGTTCAAGGATTTGGAGGGCCTTGTAAAAGTGGGTGGGGGCGGAGATCGAGGCAACGCTGGCATAACAGAGGATAGGACGGATGAGGGATTTGTAGGTGTAGAGGATGGTAGAAGGATGCAATCCCCATGTCTGGCCAGACAGGAGTTTCAGAAGGCGGAGGCAGGAATGGGCTTTCTGCTGGACGGTCTGGAGATGAGGGATCCAGGTGAGGTGTCGGTCAAGGGTGAGGCCAAGGTATTTAGGGTGGGGGTGAACTGGATAAGACGACCATAAAGGGTGAGGTAGAAATCATGGAGGCGAAAGGAGAGAGTGGTGCGGCCTATGATGATTGCCTGGGTTTTGGAGGGGTGGAGACGAAGGAACCACTGGTTACACCAAGTGGTGAACTGGTTAAGGTGGGTCTGGAGGGTGAGACCGTTGAAGGGTAGGATAGAGAGCCAGGAAGGCGGTGTCATCAGCATACTGGAGAAGGTGGACTGGTGGGAGTGGCTTGGGCATATCAGTGTATACAAGAGATAAAGGAGAGGGGAGAGGACAGAACCCTGGGGGACGCCAGCCGTGGGATAAAAGATACGGGAGTTGGTGTTGTGGAGGGTGACATAGGAAGGACGGTGCGAGGGGAAGGAAGTGACCAGGTTTGGAGTTTAAAGAGGAGACCAGGATGCCAGGAGCGGAAAGGGAACCAGTAAGACGATGGAAGGCAGACCAGTACTTGGAGGAGCTGATAGGGAGGGTGGCGTTGAGTCGTGTGCAGGTCTGGCGCCAGTCTCGGCGTTTCGTTGCTGTAATAAGGTTCCGTACGTGTCGCTGTATTTGCCGGTGGCGTTGGAGTGTATCCCTGTCACGAGTGCGCAGGAAGGAGCGATAGAGGTGGCGGGATTCACGGAGGAGGAGGACAGCCCGCGGAGGGAGAGTGGGACGGTGTGGGTGGATGGTTTTAGTAGGAACATGGGCCTCCACGGCGTCAGTAATTACCTTCTGAAGGAAGGACGAGGCGTGGATGATGTCGTCAGGACGGCGATAGGTAAGGGTGGCTTTCGACCTGGGTGGAGATGAAGTCCCGGTAGGCATCCCAGTTGGCACGGCGATAGTCATGGACGACCTTGGGAGGGGGTGCAGGGTGCGGAGCCAGAGGGGGGCGGTGAGCAGATGTTTTGGTGAGAAGGACAGGGAGGTGATCGCTACCTGTAGGGTCAAGGACGGCGACAGCGATACGCCCAAGGAGGTTGGCGGAGGCAATGACAACATCAGGGGTGGTGTCACTTTCGGGTCGGGTGTGCTGGGGAAGGGGAACAAGGTCACCTTGGATTGTGGAGAGGAACTGATGCCACCACCGAAGGGCAGCAGGAGTGCGGCTATGGATGTTGAGGTCTGCGGCAATCACATAGGTGGAGAAGGTGTGGTCAATGTGTGAGATGAAGTCATAAGGAGGAGGAGCAGTGGAGCGGACATAGATGGTAGCACAGGTAATGGTGAGGGAGGGGAAGAAGACACTAAGGATAAGGTGTTCAGTGGGGTCATTGAGGAGAGGTTGTGGCCGGATGGGGATATGCTTAAGGTGGCCAATCGCGACTCCACCCTGCGCACGAGGACCAGGAACGTCAGTGTGGTGGAGGATATAGGGGGAGGTGCAGATAGAATGGTGGGGCTGGAGAAAGGTTTCGTTCAAGAGGAAGGTGTCGACCTGGTGGTGGGAGAGGGTGTGCATGAGGAGGTATTTGTTGGAGCAGAAGGAGCGAATGTTCTGGAAGAGGATGCGAGACTCGTGCCGCGCCGTGGCGGGAAGGAGGGGGCCAAGAGAGGGAAGGGAAGAGACTTAAACTAGGGTGTCAAGGCGGGTGAAGGTGAAGTGGGCTTGGTTGTGGGAGTAAGTGGCGAAGGTGTTCAGGTGGAAAACAGAGCGAGCAGCAAGGGAGATTTGTTGGAAGGTGTGGGGGCGCTGAAAAGGGTGAATGTTTTGGAGTACAACGGTAATGAACCGGATGATGTCGGCCATGGGGGTGGATGGAGGGAATTGTTGGGATGGACAGGGGGATCGACGGGACGAACTGGGACTGTAAGTTCAGGGGTGGCTGGAGGGGGTTTAGCTTTACACTTGTGGGAGTATGTGGGATGGGGGCCATTGCAGGTATTACAGGAAGGAGGAGCAGCAAGGTTGGGGCAGTTCTTAGGAAAGTGGGAGGCCTTGCACTGGGGACAGGAGGTCATTGTACATCAGGCACCGCTGGCAACGGTAGGATTGGGGAGGGGATTTGGACGATTCAACAGGATGGCGACAGTGGTATATCAGGGCACCCTGGGTGAGGAGATGGTCAATGGATGGGGTGGACTCAGAGAATACCCGCATGAGGTAGGTGGGACCAGAGGCATTGTGGATACGGTGGGCAGAGCGGATTTCCAAGTCCAGGTGGGAGTTCAGTTCTGCCAACACTTCAACCTCTGTGATCACTGGGCTGAGCTTGGTGATCACAGCGGTGTAGGTGGGGGGGGGGGGGGCGACGGGGAGGCTGGGGCTGACGAGGAGTGGAAGGGGAAAGGAAGGGTGTCAGAGAGGCGTGGGGGCCAAACATAACTCATGGGAGTTTTTGCAGGAGGTCTGTGTGAAAGGATGGGGACGGGGACTTGATAAGGACTGAGTCCCTGCGGGGAATGAGTTGGGAGATGGGAGCACCAGGTAAGTACTTTCGTATCTCCTTGGTGAGGGTATGAGCATCGAGGAACTTAGGATCGGGAGTTGACAGGACAAAGGTGTGGAGGGTGGGGGCTGAGGTATGGTTGGCAGGAGGAGGGGTGGTGTTGATTTTTTGTGGGAAGTGGCGGGAGCAGAGTCGGTAAGGACGCGCTTTTGGGGTTTTTTGGAAACTGGGTGGAGGGGAGAGGGACGGGCAGGAGAGGGAGGTGGCGTGTGGCAGATCCCTGTGGTGTAGTGGAGGCGCCGGGAGAAGCAGCTGGTTCAGTGGTGGCGATGGTGGCTCGGCGCGACGTGATGCATGCGGGAGATGCAGATGACGAAGCGACGGGGTCGGTGAGAGAGGGGCGGCAGCAGAGGCGGCAACAGAGGCGTACGTGAGGGCGGGGGTAGTAGTGGGAGCTGTTGAGGGTGTGGAGGCTGGAGGAAGGGTGTAGAGGTGTGGGTATACAGCAGGGGAGGAGATACGGGTATGGGTAAGTGGGGAAGGGAAGGGGAGGCGTAAGGAGGGAGGCCAGGGGCGGCACTCCAGGAAGTGACTGTGGGAGAGGGGGAGGGGGAGGTGTAGATGACAGTGGAGGTGGGAGTACTCATTGCAGACGAACGGCGACGGACAGACGGACGTGCAGCAGGCGGCGGCGTCGGCGATGGTCGGCGGCGAACAGACGGACGAACATCAGGCAGCAGCGGCGGCGGTTACGACGACGGCGATGGACAGCGAGCAGGCAGGCGGACGGACGAACAGCGACAGCAACAAGCGGCGGGCAGACAGACAGACAGACAGACACAATCTTCGAAGACGGAGATTCCACCCTGAGAATAGCCCAGGCTTTGCAATCTAACGCTTTCGAAGGAGGGGATCCAACCCTCTAGATGACTGGACAAGGGCAGAGCGGGTCCCTATATACGAAACCGGAGGGAGCGGCTATTGGCCGCTGTCTGCACGTGGCGTAGCGGTGGCGCCCTCGCGGTGCGAGAGCCGCTGCGCGGAATAGCCGCCGCGGAGGCGGAGCCCTCTATGGGCTGACCACGTCGATTCTGGTGCGTGTTCGACTTCCGCGGCGGAAGGTACTAGAGACAAACACAAAATATTAGGGTCCATTAATCGTTGGCAATTCAAATGTACAGCAAATTATGGTACCCGTTATGAAAATGGCTGCAAGGGATCGGGAGGAATACCAGGTGCACTTAGTGTGTATGCCTTGGGGCCTCATTCAACATGTTGAAGAAGTTATTCCAGCAGCCATTGAGGGAGCAGGGTGCAACCAACGGCAGATTGTGGCGCACGTTGGAACAAGCGATGCCGGTCGTCTGTGCTGCAAGGGCATACTCGCATCATTTCAGCACTGGCAGAGATGGTTGAGAAGACCAACCCTGCTTATAGAGTCTCAGTGAAGCTCACACTTTTTAGCATTTTCCACAGAACTGATCCTAGTCCCCTCGTTCTGAGTCGAGTTGGACTGATCCAGAGATTTCAAAGGCACTGTGACAACGTAGACTGCGACTTCCTGGACTTGCACCATAGGAGTGAGAAATGTATGGCCTTCCTACATGGATCAGGTATGCACTACACATCAGACGCTATTGCCCAGCAACCTGTCCGTGTGGCGCACACAACGGTGTTTTCTATTAGGCGACTGTCCATCCAGTCCAGATAATGATAGAGTTAGGAGACCCGGAAGTGTCTACATTAGATACAAGAAAATACCCCTTACATGCAAGGGTATCAGAAGCCTAGTAATTAACTGCCGAAGCATTCCAAAGAAAGTTCCAGAGTTTGCAGGATTCCTAAAAATAAATAGAGCTCATACAAGGTGGTTAAATCCTGAAATTGACAGCACTGAGATTTTGCGGGAAATTAAAGTGTATGTCGAATGGATAGGCTAATGCTAAATGGTGGTGGTGTACATTGAGTTGAGAAAAGTCATGGGATACCTCCTAATATCGTGTAGGACCTTCTTTTGCCCGGCGTAGTTCAATAAGCCGACGTGGCATGCACTCAACAAGTCGTTGGACCCTCCCCCCCCCCCCCTGAGGAAATATTTAGTCATGCTGCCTCTGTAGCAGTCCATAATTGCAGAAGTGTTGCCGGGGGAGCATTTTGAGCACTAAATGACCTCACGATTATGTCCTATAAGTGTTAGATGGCATTCATGTCGGGTAATCTGGGTGGCCAAATCATTCACTCAAATTATCCAAAATGTTCTTCAAATCAGTGACGAAGAATTGTGGCCCGATGACATGGTGCACTGCCACCCATAAAAATTCCATCGTTGTTTGGGAACATGAACTAACTGAATGGCTGCAAATGGACTCCAACTAGCCGGACGTAACTGTTTCCAGTCAGTGATCGGTTCAGTTTGACCAAAGGACCCAGTCCATTCCATGTAAACACAGCCCACATCATTATGGAGCTACCACCAGCATGCACAGTGCCTTGTTGAGAACTTGGGTCCATGGCTTCGTGGGGTCTGCGCCATACTCCAATCCCACCATCAGCTCTTACTAACTGAAATTGGGACTCATATGACCAGTCCAAGGTTTTCCAGGAGTCTAAGGTCGACTGATATGGTCACGGGGTCAGGAGAGGCGCTGCAGGCGATGTCGTGCTGTTCGCCAAGGCACTCACATCGGTCGTCTGCTGTCATAGCCCATTAAGGCTAAATTTCCCGGCACTGTCCTAACGGATAAGTTCGTCGAACGTGCCACATTGATTTCTGCGGGTATTTCACTCTGTGTTCCTTGTCTGTTACCACTGACAACTCTACGCAAACGCCTCTGCTCTCCGTCGTTATTTGAGGGCTGTCGGCCACTGCGTTGTCGGTGGTGAGAGGTAACGCCTGAAATTTGGTATTCTCGTGGTATTCTCGGCACACTCTTGGCACTTTGGACCTCGGAATATTGAATTCTCTAACGATTTCCGAAATGGAATGTCCTACGCGTCTAGCACCAACTACCATTCCGCGTTGAAAGTCTGTTAATTCCTGATGTGCGGCTATAATCACGTTGGAAAGCACATCATATGAATACCCTGAGTACAGATGACAGCTCCGCCAATGCACTGCCCTTTTATATCTTGTGTACGCGATAGCCGGTCGGTGTGGCCGAGCGGTCCTAGGCGCTTCAGTCTGGAACCGCGCGACCACTACGGTCGCAGGTTCGAATCCTGCCTCAGCTATGGATGTGTGTGATGTCCTTAGGTTAGTTAGATTTAAGTAATTCTAAGTTCTAGGGGACTGATGACCTCAGCTGTTAAGTCCCATAGTGGTTCAAATGGCTCTGAGCACTATGGGACTTAACATCTATGATCATCAGTCCCCTAGAACTTAGAACTACTTAAACCTAACTAACCTAAGGACAGCACACAACACCCAGTCATCACCAAGTCCCATAGTGCTCAGAGCCATTTGAACCATTTTTTTGCACGCGATACTACCGTCATCTGTATGTGTGTATATCGGTATCCTATGACTTTTCTCACCTTAGTGTACTTATCATACAGTATACAACAAACTCAAGTCCATCGATACATAAATTGATACAGCATGCGCTATTTTTGGGCAAGAATCAGTATCAAGGACAGGGAATAACTTATAACAGGATCCCTCTATTGACCAACACTCTTACCTCTTGATGTAACCGAAAACTTTACAGAAAACCTCAGTTCACTAGTATTAGTACGTAGGTTCCTGAGTCATACTGTCGTCATTGGGGGTGACTTTAATCATCCAACAAGCAGATGGGAAACTTACAGTTGTGTAAGTGATGAGTGTGACAAAACATCATGCGAAACATTACTAAATGCTTTCTCTGAGAACTACCTAGAACAGATTGATGGAACTACGTTTGATTTAATGGCAAAAAATTTACTTCATTTATTTTGGGTTGCCCACATTCAAACTAGTGTCAGTGACAGTGAGACAGTTGTAACAATGATTACCAAAATACAAAGATCAATTAAAACAGCTAGAAGAATTTATCTGCTCAGGAAACTAGACTATCTCAATGAGGAACTCGAAATATTTAGCTCTGGAGAGGAGTACGTAGAAGAAATTTGGCTCAGGTTTAGAAGAATAACTGACCATACACTTGACAGATGTGTAACTAGTAGAACAGTTCATAATGAGAGGGACCCACCAGGAATTCAATCACTGTAAGGAAACCTCTAAAGAGACAGAGGCTAATTAATAACAGTTGTAAAAAGAAAGCGTAGGGCTATAGAGGGGAAAGTGGTGAATGAGGCGAGTTTTGCTCTCAATACGGCGATATGTGAAGCTTTCAATGACTACCACACAAGAATATTATCTAAGGATCTCTCACAAAACCCAAAGATATTCCAGTCACATATAAACGCTGTTAGTTAGGCCAAAGTTACTATCCAGACAGACATTCATAGACGAGACAGGACCTGAAACTGAGGATAGAGAAAACAAAAGCAAAAATTTTTAACTCCGTTTTTCAGATCTTCTTTCACAAAGGAACATCCAGAGAAGCTGCCCCAATTTAATTCTCACACCACTGCAGAGATTAGTTAAATAAGTACTACTGTCAGTGCTGTTTAGAAATAAGTGAACTCTCTAAAATTGAACACAGCTCCAGTGCCCGTGAAATTTCTGTTAGATCCTATTTTGAACTTGCAGCTGAGTTAGTCCCTCTTTTAACCATAATATACCGTAAATTACTCGAGCAAAAAACCGTACTCATGAGTTGGAAGAAAGCACGTATCACATCCGTCTGCAAGAAGGATAGCAGCAGTGATCCACGAAATCACCGTCCAGTATCTTTGCATAAATGTGTTGTATACTCTCAGAATGTAATAAGGTGTCTCGAGCAGGATGATCTCATCCGTGGTAACCAGCATGGATTCCGAAAACATCGGTCATATGAAACACAAATTCTACTTTTCTCATATTACATTCTGATAGCCATGGATCAAAACAGTCAGATGGATGCAGTACTTTCTGATTTCTGCAAAGCATTTGAGTCAGTAGCATAATTTAGCTTGTTTCCGAAAGTCAATCGTATGTAGTATCAAGCGAAATTTGTGAGTGAATTGAGGGTTTTTTGGTAGAAGTGTGTTACGACCATTGCTGTTCATATTGTATATTAATGACCTCACAGATAATGTTAATCGTAATCTCAGTCTTTTCGCAGACGATGCAGTTATCTACGAGAACAAATCAGAAAGTCTTTGCCCTTATTTTTTACTAGCCAAAGTAAGGTACATGTAGGTAATGAAACATATACAGCCTATTCTGCGTACCTTACTCTATTTTTCCACATAGTCCCCACACCGGTTCACACATTTGTCCCATCTCAGCACTAAATTTGAAATGCTCCTGAGGCAGAATTCTTCCGGCTGACTATGGAACTATTGTCGGACTGCTGTCTTGGACTTCATCGTGTTTGTGAATCAATGTACTTCCGGGAACTTCTTAAACGGTCCGAAAACGTACGAATTACTAGGTACGCGATCTAGACTGTATGGTGGGTCGTCCCTAATCTCCAAGTGAAATGACCGGAGATTTTTTTGTCATATACGCACCCGAATGATTCCACACCATGCTCCGCTGCTTGGATTCCGGCGTTTCATCGCCAATAACAATGCGATCCAGGAAACCTCCACCCTCCTTGGAATACCGTTCCAGATGATTCAGTGAAGACATCATTCACTTACCTTTCATCATGTCATCCAACTGCTTAGGCACCCACGGACATGAAACCTTCCAGTACCCTCAATAACCGCGAACGACATCGTGAGCACTCCCACACGATATGCCAAGCTCCCGTGAAATGGCCATGATCAGCACACGCCGATCTCCTTTCACCACTGCATCCCCGAGGGAAATGTCGTCATTCAGCGGCGAATGCTGCTTCCCCGACCGCTCATTGTCATGCAAGACTTCCGGTCTTTGTCGAACTCAGAACACCATCACCTCACAGTTCTCAAAGTGAGATAGTTTTCCCCGTATATGGGGTGCATTTCCGTGAGGATCTCGATGGGCTTTCGTCCCTTGCTGCATAGAAAACGAATCACACTTCGTTGCTCTAACGCCGTGGACGTGTGAAGCACAACCGCCATCTGTGACATCTGACAGCAATGCCCTGCTGCGGAGCTGCGGGCAGATCAGGCCAGCACGAACCAAGAAAGGTCCAAGGCTGGGAATGGATAAGTTGACTTCGCGTTTACATCCGTAATTTGACTAAGAAATAGAGGCAAAGACTTTCTAATTTATCCTCATATATGATGTAGTGTCTGAAGAAAGCTGCTTGATGAGATTTAAAATTACAAACGTATTAATATACGGAGAAGGGCAGTGTGAGTAGTCACAGGTTATTTTGGACCGTGGGAGAATGTCACGGGTATGGTTAAAAAAACAGAATTTTCAGATACTTGAAGAAAGAAACAAACTATCTCGAGAAACTTCCTGGCAGATTAAACCTGTGTGCCCGACCGAGACTCGAACTCGGGACCTTTGCCTTTCGCGGGCAAGTGCTCTACCAACTGAGCTACCGAAGCACGACTCACGCCCGCTACTCACAGCTTTACTTCTGCCAGTACCTCGTCATATCAGCGCACACTCCGCTGCAGAGTGAAAATCTCATTCTGGAAACATCCCCCAGGCTGTGGCTAAGCCATGTCTCCGCAATATCCTTTCTTTCAGGAGTGCTAGTTCTGCAAGGTTCGCAGGAGAGCTTTTGTAAAGTTTGGAAGGTAGGAGACGAGGTACTGGCAGAAGTAAAGCTGTGAGTACCGGGCGTGAGTCGTGCTTCGGTAGCTCAGTTGGTAGAGCACTTGCCCGCGAAAGGCAAAGGTCCCGAGTTCGAGTCTCGGTCGGGCACACAGCTTTTATATGCCAGGAAGTTTCATATCAGCGCACACTCCGCTGCAGAGTGAAAATCTCATTATCTCGAGAAAGCCTACTTAGAAAGTTTCAAGAACCAGCTTTAAATGATCACTTTAGGGATATACTACAGCGCCTAACGTCTAGCTCCCGTAGGAATTACGGTGAAAGATCAGATTATTTACATAACGCACAGTAACTTTTCCGATTTCCATTCATAAATGGAGCCGGGAACAGCTCTTATAACTGGTACAACAGAAAGCACCCTCTTCCATGAACTTCAGGTGGTTTGAAGAGTATGGATGCATATTTAGATTTAGGTGTAGAGGTTACCTATTCTTGATGTCAATCGGGCGTTCGTACCCATACTTTCCGAGGCAGTTCACTGGGTTGATTTCACAGCAAGTTGCAGTCATCGATGATGTATTATTTTCTTTGCACATGGCTGTGATTTTAAAATACTCTCAGAGTTGCCGCTAGATCACTAAAACAGTGACTGTAGAGTGATACAGATGAAAATTTCTCGTTAATCTGAAGTGGGAGGCCGCGGTGGCCGACCGGTTCTAGGCGCTTCAGTCCGGAACCGCATGACTGCTACGGTCGCAGGTTCGAATCCTGCCTCGGGCATGGATGTGTGTGATGTCCTGAGGTTAGTTAGGGTTAAGTAGTTCTAAGTTCTAGGGGACTGATGACCTCAGATGTGAAGTCCCATAGTGCTTAGAGCCATTTGAACCATTTTGAAGTGGGAGGGGAGAGGCAATATTCAAGCTTCTTTCGATTGTACCGCTCCCATTCGTGAAACGTTTATTTCCACCGCTATTGGTAACAGACGTTTCTGACAAGACTGCAGGGCTTGTAAAGCTTCACAGTATGATTGGCAGATGCCCACGTCTACAGTACAATATCTGAGTTGGGTTAACCACTGCAAACGCTACCTCACATGACCACATACAGCAATTCCGTGTAGCCACCAGCACACAGTAGTCAACAAAGTTACCTTTTCAGCTGTTGCTGCACGTTGCCGTACTTGGAATGTGGTTTCATTTTTCTTTCTTCGAGAATTTAATACTGCTATCGCTCGGCGGCTGTCCTTGCCTCAACCTTCTGGAAGCCGTCCTTGTGACTAAGAATAGTTATCATAGTGTGAAAACGACAGGAGGACGATCGTTTAAACACGTGACCAAATATGTTTTAGATAAAGTGCTTCCTCCACTGCAGTTTTCTCGGAAATTGATGCCGCCACATCATTCGATCTCATTCGAAAATTCTGCTGTCATCTCTTACAATCTGAGTATCGACTGACATCCTGTCTTCAAACTCATTGTTACCTTCCATACATAGCCGACGGAAGTTTATTTCGTCACACCTAGTCCCAACACAACTTTACAGTCAATGAATTTATGCCTTCCCAACTTATTATTATGTTTGTATTTATTCCCTAATTTATGCAACGTAATCTAGTTTCGGCGGTTTCAGTGGAGAAGTGAGGTGAATCCGAGGTTTCCAAGAAATTTTATGTATTTATGAAACTTAATTCTACCTTGGTCCGCAGCTTGTTGTATCGATGGTTTAATTTATCTGTTGGTAGATATTGAAAAAAAACATATTAAGAGCACTTTGAAACATTATGTAAGGTGGCGTGGTCTCCTGACCTTCATTTCTTACATATTAAGTCCTCACAATCGTATTCTGCACATCAAGACGCTTCGCTCGAACCCAAACTCGTATAGGTAGAGTCAATTTTGTATGAATTCATGTAAACGATATGTAAATCTAATAAGCAAATTGCAAGTGTGCACCGAGCTTGAAAAAAATCGAGGCTGGCGTACACAACATGACGGCCATAGGAAACCAAACCGCTGGGAAGACCGTCCTTTCAGAGCGCTGGGTCAACAACATACCTGCTTCGGCCAAAGCGACCGCCCAGAGAGAAGACAGCTTTTGCCAGAGCGAAGGGTTAACGACCCCCGTGTTCGACTTAAAAGAAAATTCCGCTACATTGTGTGGGAGTGCTCAGAAGACGCATCTTTTCACGGACCGACGGCGTAGTTACTCAGTTCTCATAGGAGGACAGTATACGCCTAGCGGGGATGCTACAGATTTCCACATTGGTCGACTTAAACGAAACGCCATTCTCCTGTTTAAAGGAGCAACGCTGATTGGCGGAATATTTCTGACGCAAAGAGTCAGAGGAGTGAGAGAAGGCAGCGAATGATAGACCCTTGCAACTTTTCCAGAAAAGGGGGCCGTTCCGTTGTCGCTCTTGGAGCGGGAACACGTAATTAGAGCAAGTGCGGTCGTACGTGTACGCAAAGAGCGAGGATTAAAGTCTCTCCTCAGTACTTCTCTGGGAGAGCACCTCTGTTGTTTGCGAATCGGAGTGACACTCTATATTGAGTCGCTCGCGACTAAACGTTGTTCACTGTGTTGGCTGTCACACTTATTGTGCGGTGTGAACACGGACAGAGTACTAGTTAAATGCCTGCGAGTGAGTATTGAGTGACATCGCGGTGGTCTGGTTATCTGACCGGTGTACCACGCCAATAGTTCGAAAAAAATGGTTCAAATGGCTCTGAGCACTATGGGACTTAACAGCTATGGTCATCAGTCCCCTAGAACTTAGAACTACTTAAACCTAACTAACCTAAGGACATCACACAACACCCAGTCATGACGAGGCAGAGAAAAAATCCCTGACCCCGCCGGGAATCGAACCCGGGAACCCGGGCGTGAAAAAACGAGAACGCTACCGCACGACCACGAGCTGCGGACCCAAAGTTAGACTAGGGGCGGATAGGAGTCCTCGACTTCATCAAGGTGTAGAGAGAGTTTGATTGGCGAAGGTCAATCCACATAGAAAGAGATAGTTGTGTTATTTGTAAGCAGCGAGCGATGCAGGCAGCAGTCGTCGCAGCTCACGGTATTGTGTGCTACAGCGTATGCGAGCCCCAATTGTCCTCCTTAACAGTACACTCCACTACATTTCTCACGTGACAGCCTTGACCGTACCTAGAAAAGTTATTCAAGTTGTGTAGGCGCGGCTCTCAGCCATTCTGCCGAGTAAATAACATTCTTAAAGAAAAGGGAGAAAAGAACCTTTCCCTACTTTGTAAAATAATAGCATTCCTATCCATAAGAGGCAATCTACTGTTCCGAAAGGAACCCGGAAATTTATTATTATTTTATAAGAAAAAGTTTCACTTGATTTCCCGGAATTTTTTGTAATAAATAATATTTTTCATTCGTTTAATGTTTTTCTTACACTAACTAGCAATACTTCCGTACCCAAGTATCCCACTAGTTACGTAAGAATATGTAGAATATTTTTGTGTCTTTTCCTTACAGCACAGACTGCAGAAGATATTTGTTGCTGCATGTTTTTCAAGTAGTTCTTGTTGGTACGTAAGGAGCGTCTGTCTGACTTCTGTAGTAGTGTGAGGTGGAAATTGTTTCTTGCAGGAGCCAAAGGGTACTTGTTGGATCAATCCATTGCGCAACTTGACAAAATAAAACCCACACACTCACAATTACATTACACTCCGAGCACTATCTTAAGACTAATTCCCCAACAGCATGGCAATATACGGGACATTCTACTGTTTGCGAGCTTTCTGTCGTGGTATAGTACTTGGATACTGTGGCTGTGCGTTCCGCATTTAAAACTGCTGCCTCTGTCCAGTCGCCCTCTACAAAGTTTGTTAAGATAACAAGTATGCCAATGCACGTCTTTGCAGCATTCATGTTGAGGGGAATCATTCTGTCTGACTGTTGCCGGAAACATGAGCATGCAACTGCTTACGACTATTTCAGATCTTACACCATGGCGCATGTTTCAGCCATCTGACATGTACACGGTCCAATCACATTAGTGTGACCACCACCTATGTTCGATGTCAACGTGCAGTAACCACTCACAGATGGCATGTGGCAGCACTAGCAGCGGAGGGTATATAAAGTGCGTCAGTGGGACGCGCGAGCAGTGCGGTGGTTGTCGTAATGCGGAAACGGAGCAATTTATCTGACGTCCGAAAGAGCGGGGTAAGGGTGGAAACATTTACGAAATGGCTAAATTTGTAAACCGTTCGCATGCTGCCGTAAAAGACAAAATGACACTATCGAAAACCGGCGTCGAGGCAATTGTGGTGCAGCACGGGCCGTGGGAGAAAGGGGTGAATGACAGCTGCGGAGACGTGTACGGGCGAACAGACATGCAACTTTTATTTTCACAAGTCAGTCTTGATGACATAGATTTCTTTACACTTTATGACCGGTTTCGGCTTACCGCCGGCTTCAGATCTGTTGTAAATATAAGTAATGTTAACTGATCTCTTAGGATAGAAGATTGTGATTTTTTATTTTATACTGACATTCTTTAAAGTGCCCGCATCTCGTGGTCGTGCGGTAGCGTTCTCGCTTCCCACGCCCGGGTTCCCGGGTTCGATTCCCGGCGGGGTCAGGGATTTTCTCTGCCTCGTGATGGCTGGATGTTGTGTGATGTCCTTAGGTTAGTTAGGTTTAAGTAGTTCTAAGTTCTAGGGGACTGATGACCATAGATGTTAAGTCCCATAGTGCTCAGAACCATTTGAACCTTTCATTAAAGTTGTATCTTACCTAAACAGGCTAAGGGCTTTATTTTATATTATTTGCACTTTTTATGGATTTTAAGTATGAGTCTAATTTCACATATAGTATATCAGTATATGTTTTTAATGACAGACGCTCGTTTAGACAAGGGGGAAAAATATTTAACTAAAGACAATGCATACCGCATTTTAATCTTTGTATTGGCGATTCAGAATATTTTAACAGTATGTATGGCTGCCATACATGGCTATAAATATTTTGTTGTTGTTGTTGTGGTCTTCAGTCCTGAGACTGGTTTGATGCAGCTCTCCAAGCTACTCTATCCTGTGCAAGCTTCTTCATATCCCAGTACCTACTGCAACCTACATCCTTCTGAATCTGCTTAGTGTATTCATCTCTTGGTCTCTCTCTACGATTTTTACCCTCCACGCTGCCCTCCAGTACTAAATTGGTCATCCCTTGATGCCTCAGAACATGTCCCATCCAACCGATCCCTTCATCTAGTAAAGTTGTGCCACAAACTCCTCTTCTCCCCAATTCTATTCAATACCTTCTCATTAGTTATGTGATCTACCCATCTAATCTTCAACATTCTTCTGTAGCACCACATTTCGAAAGCTTCTATTCTCTTCTTGTCTAAACTACACTCCTGGAAATGGAAAAAAGAACACATTGACACCGGTGTGTCAGACCCACCATACTTGCTCCGGACACTGCGAGAGGGCTGTACAAGCAATGATCACACGCACGGCACAGCGGACACACCAGGAACCGCGGTGTTGGCCGTCGAATGGCGCTAGCTGCGCAGCATTTGTGCACCGCCGCCGTCAGTGTCAGCCAGTTTGCCGTGGCATACGGAGCTCCATCGCAGTCTTTAACACTGGTAGCATGCCGCGACAGCGTGGACGTGAACCGTATGTGCAGTTGACGGACTTTGAGCGAGGGCGTATAGTGGGCATGCGGGAGGCCGGGTGGACGTACCGCCGAATTGCTCAACACGTGGGGCGTGAGGTCTCCACAGTACATCGATGTTGTCGCCAGTGGTCGGCGGAAGGTGCACGTGCCCGTCGACCTGGGACCGGACCGCAGCGACGCACGGATGCACGCCAAGACCGTAGGATCCTACGCAGTGCCGTAGGGGACCGCACCGCCACTTCCCAGCAAATTAGGGACACTGTCGCTCCTGGGGTATCGGCGAGGACCATTCGCAACCGTCTCCATGAAGCTGGGCTACAGTCCCGAACACCGTTAGGCCGTCTTTCGCTCACGCCCCAACATCGTGCAGCCCGCCTCCAGTGGTGTCGCGACAGGCGTGAATGGAGGGACGAATGGAGACGTGTCGTCTTCAGCGATGAGAGTCGCTTCTGCCTTGGTGCCAATGATGGTCGTATGCGTGTTTGGCGCCGTGTAGGTGAGCGCCACAATCAGGACTGCATACGACCGAGGCACACAGGGCCAACACCCGGCATCATGGTGTGGGGAGCGATCTCCTACACTGGCCGTACACCACTGGTGATCGTCGAGGGGACACTGAATAGTGCACGGTACATCCAAACCGTCATCGAACCCATCGTTCTACCATTCCTAGACCGGCAAGGGAACTTGCTGTTCCAACAGGACAATGCACGTCCGCATGTATCCCGTGCCACCCAACGTGCTCTAGAAGGTGTAAGTCAACTACCCTGGCCAGCAAGATCTCCGGATCTGTCCCCCATTGAGCATGTTTGGGACTGGATGAAGCGTCGTCTCACGCGGTCTGCACGTCCAGCACGAACGCTGGTCCAACTGAGGCGCCAGGTGGAAATGGCATGGCAAGCCGTTCCACAGGACTACATCCAGCATCTCTACGATCGTCTCCATGGGAGAATAGCAGCCTGCATTGCTGCGAAAGGTGGATATACACTGTACTAGTGCCGACATTGTGCATGCTCTGTTGCCTGTGTCTATGTGCCTGTGGTTCTGTCAGTGTGATCATGTGATGTATCTGACCCCAGGAATGTGTCAATAAAGTTTCCCCTTCCTGGGACAATGAATTCACGGTGTTCTTATTTCAATTTCCAGGAGTGTATTTATCGTCCATGCTTCACTTCCATACATGGCTACACTCCATACAAATACTTTCAGAAACGACTTCACACTTAAATCAATAATCGATGTTAACAAATTTCTCTTCTTCAGAAACGCTTTCCTTGCCATTGCCAGTCTACATTTTATATCCTCTCTACTTCGACCATCATCAGTTATTTTGCTCCCCAAATAGCAAAACTCCTTTACTACTTTAAGTGTCTCATTTCCTAATCTAATTCCCTCAGCATCACCCGATTTAATTCGACTACATTCCATTATCGTCGTTTTGCTTTTGTTGATGTTTATCTCATACCCTCCTTTCAAGACACTGTCCATTCCGTTCATCTGCTCTTCCAAGTCCTTTGCTGTCTCTGACAGAATTACAATGTCAGCGGCGAACCTCAAAGTTTTTATTTCTTCTCTGTGGATTTTAATGCCTACTCCGAACTTTTCTTTTGTTTCCTTTACTGCTTGTTCGATATACAGATTGAATTGCATCGGGGAGAGGCTACAACCCTGTCTCACTCCCTTCCCAACCACTGCTTCCCTTTCATGTCCCACGACTCTTATAACTGCCATCTGCTTTCTATACAAATTGTAAATAGCCTTTCGCTCCCTGTATTTTACCCCTGCCACCTTCAGAATTTGAAAGAGAGTATTCCAGTCAACACTGTCAAAAGCTTTCTCTAAGTCTACAAATGCTGGAAACGTAGGTTTCCCTTTCCTTAATCTTTCTTCTAAGATAAGTCGTAGGGTCAGTATTGCCTCATGTGTTCCAACATTTCTACGGAATCCAAACTGATCTTCCCCGAGGTCAGCTTCTACCAGTTTTTCCATTCGTCTGTAAAGAATTCGTGTTAGTATTTTGCAGCTGTGACTTATTAAACTGATAGTTCGGTAATTTTCACATCTGTCAGTACCTGCTTTCTTTGGGATAGGGATTATTATATTCTTCTCGAAGTCTGAGGGTATTTCGCCTGTCTCATACATCTTGCTCACCAGATGGTAAAGTTTTGTTAGGTCTGGCTCTCCCAAGACTGTCAGTAGTTCTAATGGAATGTTGTCTACTCCCGGGGCCTTGTTTCGACTTAGGTCTTTCAGTGCTCTGTCAAACTCTTCACGCAGTATCGTATCTCCCATTTCATCTTCATCTACATCCTCTTCCATTTCCATAATATTGTCCTCAAGTACATCGCCGTTGTATAGACCCTCTATATACTCCTTCCACCTTTCTGCTCTCCCTTCTTTGCTTACAACTGGGTTTCCATCTGAGCTCTTGATATTCATGCAAGTGGTTCTCTTATCTCCAAAGGTCTCTTTAATTTTCCTGTAGGCAGTATCTATCTTACCCCTCGTGAGATAAGCCTCTACATCCTTACATTTGTCCTCTAGCCATCCCTGCTGAGCCTCTTTGCACTTCCTGTCGATCTCATTTTTGAGACGTTTGTATTCCTTTTTGCCTGCTTCACTTACTACATTTTTGTATTTTCTCCTTTCATCAATTAAATTCAGTATCTCTTCTGTTACCCAAGGATTTCTACTAGCCCTCGTCTTTTTACCTACTTGATCCTCTGCTGCCTTCACTATTTCATTCCTCAAAGCTACCCATTCTTCATATACTGTATTTATTTCTCCCATTCCTGTCAATTGTGCCCTTATGCTCTCCCTGAAATTCTGTACAACCTCTGGTTCTTATGTTTTATATTTCATGCGTCACCAAGATTGAACCTGTTTGCTTACACAATATTTATATTTACAACAGATCTGAAGATGACGATAAGCCGAAATCGGTCATAAACTGTAATGAAATCTATGTGATCAAGAATGACTTGTGAAAATAAAAGTGCTAAAAATAAAATGATCGTGGTCTCATATAAAGACTTCATGTCTTCAGTTGATAAGACATGCAACTGTTGAGCAACTGACCGCCCAGATGAACCAAGGGACTACCATCAGTGTCTGCTCAACGACCGTTCAACAAAAGTTGCTCTCTATGGGCCTCCACAGCATGCGCCTTGTTTATGGACCCATGCTGACTGCTGTTCATTAGCGACGGAGGCTGGAATCTGTACACCAATACCGTAACTGAATTTCCTCTAAGTGGAAAAACTGGCCTTCTCAGATGAATCACGGTTTATGCTCCAACGGACAGATGGCCGTTGGTGCGTACGGCGTGAAATGCCTGAAACCAGACACCATGAATCAATCGTCCGAAGGGTCCAGGCCAAAGGAGGAAGCATTATGTGTAGGGAATGTTTTCGTGGAATTCCCTTGGAGATCTCATCATTCTGTGAGACACAATGGATCAACAAAAGCATGCATCTATCCTTCGGGACCATGTCCACCAACATATGTAGTTTATTTTTCCTCTGCACGATGGCATCTACAAGCTGGACAATGCAGTGTCCCACAACTCGCAGTGTACGTGCGTGGTTTTAAGAGCACCAGGATAGATTTACCATACTCCCCCGCCCAACAAACTCCTCGGATCTAAACAATCTCAATCGGGCTGTTCGCTCCACGGATCCGCAGCCGAGAAGCCTAGCGCAGCTGGCCACGTCACTGGAGTCGGCAGGACTCTACATCCTTGTCGATACCTTCCAGAACCTCACTGACTATCTTCCTGCACGCCTCGCAGCGGTCGACACTGCAAAAGCTAGTTATTTAAGCCTCTGGCAGGTGATCACATTAATGTGACTGAATAGTGTATTTTGAGTAGGATGGAGTTCTCAGAAATCGCAGATGTTATTAGTCACAACGGGTTCCTCTGGTTGAGCAGTTCACGCGATTTTACTTCGCAGGCATACGGGAAGGACAGCAGAGTTTGTCTCATCAATGACTAGGTCATTAGACTGCAAGGACTTACAGATCTAGTATGAGAATTGAAATCAGCCGTGCCCATGTAAAAGTAACCATCCCATCATTAGCTTAAACGATGTATAGAAACCATCAAAAATATAGAGTAACCTGGCAGGGCTGGAATTTCAGCCGTTATCGTCCTAATTGTTAGTTCAGTAAGTAATTACAGCATCACCTCGTAAGGAGGTATATGAGAGTGTGGTTCAGAAATGCGAATGCCATTATTTCTGCAACAGATTATTTATTATTCATCATTGTATCCTTTTAGGAAATTTTATCAGTTGTGATGGTATAAGCTGCTTGAGACATAAGGGTTTTGAAATCCTGTTGTATTGTGCTTGCGCGTGCGGATTCCGTAACCTGCGGAGTCCAGTGGATCGACATCTGCTTCGCATTGCTCAACCACAATTGAGCCCTGTCTATTGATTCATCTCTGTGCCCTGTCGTACAACGAATACATTCAACACTCCTCATACAGCAAGTGTACCAACATCTGCTAGAACTAACGAAAACTCCAAGGTCGCCAATGGGTTCCCAACCCGGAATACATGAAACTAAGTCAGAAAAATACAGTTTTTTTTATTATTGCAATTGCCACACCTCCACTGGAAATATATGTTCTCTTTCGGAAGCACTATTTATGTCTTAGGTGAATCGTTTGCACTGAAATGGCAGGGCCACGAATTGTTCCCAGAAAGGGAAAAGTAATTCAAAGGAGCGATGTAATCGATCCACAACATCGACATATTCGCCCTCTCACATGTATCGATGAAGGAGTCTTGCACGTGTGTCACTCACGAGCACATAGGACGTAGTGGGAGCGATACGGTCCCCAGACTGGCTCGCACAACGAATGCTTGTATCAGCCAGTTAGGCGCTTACCTCTCTCCGCACCACTTTTGCTTTTAGTGTCATTATACAGTAACTGTGGCTTTGAAAAAGTAATTAATCTTACTAGTTTACTTGGTGAGATACAGACCCCGTTTGCCTATATATTAGAGGCACTCAAATGAAAACCGAACGCCGATCACAACGGGGCCATTGAAAAGTAATCATCACATTTATCGCAGTAGGAGACGAGACGATCAATTCCTGCTTCAGTCGCCAAAGATGTGAAATATCCAGGCCGTTCGATTGGCAGTTGCGGGGAGGGGGGGGGGCGGGGGGGGGGGGCGTGCGCTATCGTGCAAAAGGATGATTCTGTCCGACAGCCCGAGGGAAAGCGGCAAAGCCAACAGTGGAAACATCCTACATCCCCCACATCCATGAAATTCAAAGCTGTTCACACATGTTCCGTCTTCGACTGCAGAAGTCCTCTGTTCGTCAAATTCCTTGAGCATGGAATACAATTAACGCGCTGCGCTATGAAGACACTTTGCAGAAACTATGATGCGTCATAAAGTCAAAACGCACAAGAATTTTACAGGACGAAATCACCCTGTTGCACGATAACGAGCGCCCACACATTGCAAGTCGGACGAAGACTACGCTTCAGCGCTTTAGTTGGGAAACACTGCGACATTCTCCGTACAACCCGGATCTTTCACCGTGCGATTTTCATATCTTTGGCGAGCTGACGAAAGACTTATGTGGACGTCGGTTTTAGTCGGACGAGGAAGTCTAAGAGTGCGTGGGGTTGCGGATCGTCAGCGGCTAACCAGGTTGTACAAAACAGAAATATGACCATCTCGTCTCCCAGTAGGATAAATCTTTGACGCGTGTGCTGATTACTGTTGAAGGGCACCATTCCATGATCCCATTGTGTCGGGTGTCCGGTTTTCATTTGATTTCCCCTTGTAATTTGAAATCAGGGCTTAGTTTATTTTTAGTAACTCGGACAATCACAATTTAACTGCAGAACTGTGTGTGATAGGTTGACTCTGTTTTTCGGGGGGCTTCACCATTTTTAGACGTGCAATGTTGTCTGGATCATTCATTCCTACATCACTCCCCACTCCTCTTGTTACACTACTCTTTCGCTCAGAGTGGTCTGTTCTTCCGACCACATTCTCGTGGGACCTTTATTTAAGCATAATTTGCCTTGTGTCACAATTATTGGTTTCAAAATATTGTCAAGGGTAACAGATAGCGTTAACATAGTCATGGAATAAATATTTCAGCTAAACACATCTGAAGATGGAAAATACCTTCTGAAACATGGAATGTGAGGAGTATATCAAGTCACTGGCAAAGGTAGAACATTTCATTAACGCTTAACAGCCTGATAGGTTCTATACTGAGTACACTAATTAATTTCCCTCTATTCAATTAATGTCGATCTTCTAGCGGCCACCGTACACAAGATAATATGATATCTTTGCACATTTGCTCAGTAGAAAATTTTGCCAATCAGTGCATTCCCGGTTGTAAGGCACATATCTGACGCTCGACGTAGTATGCAAAAGTAATTATGAAGTGTTTTCAGGCGAGATACAAAACTAGTGTATGTGGAATTAGTTAGCATGAAAGTTTTCATATTTCGAAAACGTTTCTGACCTAGCAATTTCTACCCTTCAATATATTTCATATAACTGAATTGCTAATCAATTAAATCCATTCTTATTCATCGAAAGATTTATTCGTCAAAATTCTCACTCACATATGAAACCTAGAAGCAGACACAACACGTGTATTGTACAAGACGTTAATGTAGGTAACCTTCTAACTAAACTAAAATAAACTCCGTCCGAACAGGTCTACGAAGATCCTAGCTATTTTGACCGACCTCCGTGTCTTCCTCAGCCTCCAGGCGTCACTGGTTGCGGATATGGAGGGGAGTGTGGTCAGCACACCGATCTCCCGGCCACTGTCAGTTGTCCTGACCGCATCCTCTACTTCTTAGTCAAGTTGCTCCTCAATTTGCCTCTCAAGTGCTGAGTGCATCCTGCTTGCCAACAGCGCACGGCAGATTGGACGGTCACCCATCCAAGTGCTATTCAAACCCGACACAGCTTAATTTCGATGATCTGCCGAGAACCCGTGTTACCCCTGCGGCAAGGCCGTTGGCAGGTAACCTTCTAAAGGTGGTCATAAGTACCTGAAATCGGTCATAGCTCGAATGGAAAGTAAGTTTACAAAATATGGATTGTTGGGAGTTCACTTCCTCATCAAGCATTTGCTAAGGTCTCTCTCGTTACAATAGGTACAGATTGATTCATAATAAGCCTACATCTACATATATGCCACGGGAACCACCATACGGTGCATGGTGGAGGGTACTTCGCGCTAATTTGAATCATTCCCTTTCCAGCTCCACACGCAAATGTACCGATGGAAAAACAACTGTCTATATGATTCCGAACTAGCCCTCTTATCTTGTCTTCACGGTTCTTACGCGAGATGTATGTTGGTGGCTGTAGGATCGTTCTGCAGTCTGTTGCAAATCGCTGGTCTCTAAACTACGGCCGCGCGGGGTAGCCGCGTGGTCAAAGGCGCCTTGTCACGGTTGGCGCGGCTGCCCCCGTCGGAGGTTCGAGTCCTCCCTCGGGCATGGGTGTGTGTGTTGTCCTTAGCGTAAGTTATTTTAAATTAGATTAAGTAGTGTGTAAGCGTAAGGACCGATGACCTCAGCAGTTAGGCTCCATAGAAACTTACCACAAATTTCCAAATTTCTACACCTTCTCAACAGTGTTTCGCGAAGAGAGCGTCTTCTTCCCTCCAGCGATTCCCATTTGAGTTCACATAGCAATTCCATAATCCTCGCGTGCTGATAGCACCTACCGATAAAAATCTAGCAGCACACCTCTGAATTTCGTCGACCTCTTCCTTTAATCCGACCTATTGGTGATCACAAACACTCGATCAGGACTTAAAAATGGGTGACACTAATGTCCTATATTCTGTCTCCTTTGCGGATGAACCATACTTAGCCAAAACTCTCGCAGTAAACCAAAGCCGACCATTCACCCTCCGTACAACTGACTTCAAGTGCCCATTTCCGTTCATCACTTTGCAACTCTTGGCATAGATAATTACTCGAATGGACAGTGTCAAACAGCATATCACTAAAACTGTGCCGGCCGGGGTGGCCGAGCGGTTCTAGGCGCTACAGTCTGGAACCGCACGACCGCTACGGTCGCAGGTTCGAATCCTGCCTCGGGCATGGATGTGTGTGATGTCCTTAGGTTAGTTAGGTTTAGGTAGTTCTAAGTTATAGGGGACTGATGACCTCAGAAGTTAAGCCCCATAGTGCTCAGAGCCATTTTGAACTAAAACTGTACTCGAACGTTGTAGGATTGTGTTTCCCACTCATCTGCAATTAATTTGCTGTTCTCTACATTTAGGGTCACCTGCCATTCATCGTACCAAATAGGAGTTCTGTCAAAATTATGCTTCTCGCAACGTCGCCGTGCGATATAATTGATACCGGTAACGTCTGCGATCTACAGCAATCTAGGGTTGATGGCCGAACCGTAAGGAGGCGGAAGAAGCGGCTGCATTAGTAACGCTCACTACCGGAGACAAGGCTATAAAGCAGGTAACACGGCACACCGAAGTCAGACCTACGTGCCAGCGCCAATTAGCACCAGAAGACACAAAAAAAAATCTGGATCAGCAAGAAGAGAAACAAAAAGCGAAGAATAACAAGAAAAAATGTAGCAAGACTGGATGGAATAACTGAGAGGTTTAAACTCCTTAAAACAGCAGGGAAGGAGGGATCCTGATTAAGATCTGTTGTCGTCGTACTAAAGTCAGTACGCTCTGTATGAAGTTAACTGTTACGCAGCAGATCATACTTGTTACGTCGACTCGGTTATTCTCTTCGTTTTTCTTCTGGTTTACTATTGGAAATCTGCGTGTGCCAACCGGATATTTTGGCTTCTATTACTGGTTCTCCATAAAGTGTTCTGGTCACTGCATGCTGTCTGCCTGTGAGACAGATGTTTACGTTTAGTGTTCACATCTCCAGTGGTCACGCTCGTGAATCTAAACTTTTATTCGCGTGATCTGGTGCGTTACTAAAATCCTGTAATTTCCTACAGGCACTTAAAGACGAAACTGTACCATATGTTACAGCTTCCTCAGCAAAAAGTTGCGGATTGCAGCTCAACCTATCCTTTACATAGTTCATGTGTATAGAGAACAAGAGTTGGCCCACCACACTTCTCCTGGGGCACTCCTAACCATAGCTTTGTATCCGATGCACACTCGCCCTCCGGGACAAAGTATTGCTTTCTGTTACTTAAAAAGTCTTTGAGGCGCTCACATATCTAAGAACGTATTCAGTATCCTTTCATTGCCAGTCTGAAGCGTGGCACTGTGTCAAATAGTTTTGATCAAACTAGGAGTATGAAACTCGCCTGTTGCCCATCATCCAGAGTGCGCAGGATATCGTGCGAGGAAAGGACAAGTTGAGTTTCGCACAAGCTGATTTGAGGATAGAAGCATTTCCCTCACACACTAATCTCGGAAGAACGCTAAGGTACGGATTCGTCCCACGAAATTATTGCATTAGACAA
Source organism: Schistocerca nitens (assembly GCF_023898315.1). Lineage (NCBI taxonomy): Eukaryota > Metazoa > Arthropoda > Insecta > Orthoptera > Acrididae > Schistocerca > Schistocerca nitens. The sequence goes on from NC_064616.1 coordinate 260,212,582, forward strand.
CTGTTTCGCTTCAGGTGACTGGAAGGAACATAAAACAATTTAAAAACCGCTAGACTTTTACGTGTATAACTCGTTCGTTCAGGTCAGTGTTATTGTTTTGTCACTAGGATTTCATCGACAGTAAATCATTTAAGCAAGCAGAAGCTTGCCAAAATCACGGAAATAGAAAAGAGGTGGAGTCCGTGAGTTAACCACTGCCTTGTTGGCGTTGTAAAAGCTAGACAATTCCGACTTGAAATACTTATTTCGGGACACAAATACTGCTTAAAGCAAATTGGGTGAACACGTGTATCAGCGTCTCATATGTTAAACCTGTTTTGATACAGACCTGTGGTCTTATTGAATGGCTTGAGATCTTCGCTTTCAATGTAGGCAACATTTAAAATCACTCGCCATCTACTGGCTGTGTTATGCATTACAGCGCCAGGTGACCCTTCAGAAGGAAGTGAGTACCGGTGTTCCAGTATTTTCTAGTGAGATACACAGATGGCATTTGTTATTTGTGGACGTTGTATTCAATCAGCACATACAATGTGAAGTCTTAGTACAGTGCAAGCTGCAAAGATGATCTGTTTGGTCCGAAACGGATGGACTTTGGAAAGTGTTGCTGCAGATGCCTCTCCATATGTCATTCATAGGTTATGGACACGCTAAAGGGAGACAGATCAGTACACAAGGCGAACTGGACAAAGTCGCCAACGCATTGCAACCCCTGGCCATCTCTGTGTCGCAGCATTGTGCAGATTTCTCCAGAGCACTGCCAGGCTATCTCAGAAGGGCCACTGGAGCCATTGTGTCCGATCAGACTGTAATGTACAGGTTACGAGAAAGAACCTTAAAACACAGACCTGTTAAAATACTCCGCTTGACACGATATCTTGCAGCTTGCCTTCTGTTATGCTGTTCCCATTTCAACTGGCAACTTAGTCACTGACGAAACCTGTTATTCACGGACGAGTCCAGATATCCTCTGATGCAAGGTGTGCGGGGATCAGTGGTGAGCCGGCCGCTGTGGCCGAGAAGTTCTAGGCGCTTCAGTCCGGAACCGCGCTGCTGCTACGGTCGCAGGTTCGAATCCTGCCGTGGGCAGGGATGTGTGTGATGTCCTTAGGTTAGTTAGGTTTAAGAAGTTCTAAGTCTTGTGGACTGATGATCCCATAGTGCTTAGAGTCATTTGAACCAGTGGACCAGTGGTGAGCGATATTTGCCAAATGTTGTCCAGTGCATCATTGACAGATTTGCACGGATCTGTGATTTTTGTGTGTGTCCGGGGTGGGGGGGGCTTCAGAGTTGATAGGCATATCCATCTTTTAGTTGTCCATGGTTGCCCTATCTGCAGGCATTACATCGAAAAGATCCTGTTGGACCATGTAATGGCTGCTGCGTACGGTAGTGTCCTTGAATTTCTTCCAATGTCAAGGCCTATGTGATGGGCGTCATCAGAGATGTCTTACGAAGCCGGAACATTGAAGTAATGGAATGGCCGTTGGAGATTCCCAACTTAAACCTCACCGTGCACATCTTGGACGTGCCTGACAGACATGTTTGTGGTCGTGCTGTTCCACCACAGATTCTCCAAGAACTCTCATGGGCTCTCATTGAAGAATGTGTCCCCCCCCCCCCCCCCCCCCCGGTAGCTGAGTGCTCAGCGCAACAGAATGTCAATCCTACTCAATCCTACTGCCCCGGGCTCGATTCCCGGCTGGGTCGGAGATTTTCTCCGCTCAGGGACTGGGTGTTGTGTTGTCCTAATCATCATCATTTCATCCCCATCGACGCGCAAGTCGCCGAAGTGGCGTCAACTCGAAAGACTTGCACCCACTGAACGGTCTACCCGACGGGAGGCCCTAGTCACACGACATTTACATTTGTACTGAAGAATGGGAACGAGTGCCACACTGTGTCCTCCGTACACTCATACAGAGTATGCCACGTAGCTGTCAGGCAGTGATAAACGCTCGCTACGGTCGCAGGTTCGAATCCTGCCTCAGGCATGGATGTGTGTGATGTCCTTAGGTTAGTTAGGTTTAAGTAGTTCTAAGTTCTAGGGGACTGATGACCTCAGAAGTTAAGTCCCATAGTGCTCAGAGCCATTTGAACCATTTTTTTCTTTTTTATAAACGCTCACGGAGGGCATACACATTACTGAAGCTCCCAAAGTCCATTTAAAAGCATCCAGGGTGACGCGAAGAATGATTGTTTCCACTTTGTTTTCGACAGCTATCAGCGAGTTCAGGTCTTTTTATGTAAACGATTGGGGCTGTAATGATGTTTTGTTTTGTACCTTATTTTCGAAAGATAAAAGTAAAATTTGGCAACATATTCTGTCCACAATTATAGCTCAATGGAGCATGGCAGACGCGCAAAACTATGTTCCCCTAATGCTTTTGATCAGTGTATTACTACCTCAGTAAGAATGTGCCCATGTTCATGACACAAGGGCAAGCGCCTTTAACTGCTCTGCAGACTACAAACAAAATGTACACTACTGGCCATTAAAATTGCTACACCACGAAGATGACGTACTACAGACGCGAAATTTAACCGACAAGAAGAACATTCTGTGATATGCAAATGATTAGCTTTTCAGAGCAATCACACAAGGTTGGCGCCAGTGGCGATACCTACAACATGCTGACATGAGGAAAGTTTCCATCCGATTTCTCATACACAAACAGCAGTAGACCAGCGTTGCCTGGTGAAACGTTGTTGTGATTCCTCGTGTAAGGAGGAGAATTGCGTACCATCATGTTTCCGACTTTGATGAAGGTCGGATTGTAGCCTATCGCGATTGCGGTTTATCGTATCGCGACATTGCTGATCGCGTTGGTCGAGATCCAATGACTGTTAGCACAATATGGAATCGGTGGGTTCAGGAGGGTAATACGGAACTCCGTGCTGCATCCCAACGGCCTCATATCAGTAGCAATCGAGATGACAGACATCTTATCCGCATGGCTGTAACGGATCGTGCAGCCACGTCTGGATCCCTGAGTCAACAGATGGGGACGTTTGCAAGACAACAACCATCTGCACGAACAGTTCGACGACGTTTGCAGCAGCATTGACTATCAGCTCTGAGACCATGGCTGCGGTTACCCTTGACGCTGCATCACAGACAGGAGCGCCTGCGATGGTGTACTCAACGACGAACCTGGGTACACGAATGGTAAAACGTCATTTTTTCTGATGAATTCAGGTTCTGTTTACAGCATCATGACGGTCACATCCGTGTTTGGCGACATTGCGGTGAACGCACATTGGAAGCGTGTATTAGTCATCACCATACTGTCGTATCACCAGGCGTGATGGTATGGAGTGCCATTGGTTACACGTCTCGGTCACCTCTTGTTCACATTGACGGCACTTTTAACAGTGGACGTTACATTTCAGAAGTGTTACGAACCGTGGCTCTACCCTCCGATCCCTCCGAAACCCTACGTTTCAGCAAGATAATGCACAACCGCATGTTGCAGGTCCTGTACGGGCCTTTCTGGATACAGTAAATGTTCGACTCCTGCCCTGGCCAGCACATTCTCCATATCTCTCACCAATGGAAAACGTCTGGTCAATGGTGGCCGAGCAACTGGCTCGTCACAATACACCAGTCACTGCTCTTGATGAACTGTGGTATCGTGTTGAAGCTGCATGGGCAGCTGTACCTGTACACGCCATCCAAGCTCTGTTTGACTCAATGCCCAAGCGTATCACGGCCGTTATTACGGCCGGAGGTGGTTGTTCTGCATACTGATTTCTCAGGATCTACGCACCCAAATTGCGTGAAAATGTAATCACATGTCAGTTCTAGTGTAATATATTTGTCGAATGAATTCCCGTTTATCATCTGCATTTATTCTTGGTGTAGAAATTTTAATGGCCAGTAGTGTAATAATTTAGTAATTCGGCGTTTTTGTGGAGCGCCATCGCTTCCCTAGCAACTGGACATTTGTCGTAAATGGCCGCGTTGAGTCATATGCGAGTGTAGGCAGCAGCTGTGACGGGAGGTGCGGCGCCGCGAAAGCGCTGTTTCCCAGGTGACGGCGGCTAATGACCGCAGCTGCCACTTGCCTGCAAAAAGCGGCCAACAAAGCAACAATAGCCCCCGCTCGCTCATCCGAAAAGTGATTGTTCTGCGCACGCGCCCCTCTCTGGCCGCGCTGCGCCGCTGCCTCGTTAAGGCCCGAATTACAGCAGGATTTAACGCTGCTAAAGACAATAGCGACACACTGTAGCAGTCATTGATTAAGGAACTGGCGCCTCGAATGAGGCAGGGAAACTATTGAAAATCAAATCGGGGTCGCCTAGGCGTGAGTCGAACCTAATTCCTCAATGCCACGTGTCCAGCAAAATAGATTGTCGCTTTGTTACACAGCGAGCCACAATTACGAGTAATGCACTTGACATTTCATTTGGATACCTAACTGCACAAAGTTGCAAAGTGCAACATTTGTGAAAGGTCAGGATCGCATTACAAATGTGTAATTTACTATGGTGCATTGAGTAATAAAATCTAGATTGTTGCTATAGTAGGTTAATGATCTATTTATTGTGACGGATCCGTTTTGAATAGATTCCCATCTTTTGACCATCTGCGAAAGTTACATAATGTTTTCTATTTGATTGTAATGTTAGTATTTTCGGGTATACAAATGTAGTACTTACGTCTATACAGGGTGTTACAAAAAGGTACGGCCAAACCTTCAAGAAACAATCCTCACACACAAATAAAGAAAAGATGTTATGTGTACATGTGTCCGGAAACGCTTAATTTCCATGTTAGAGCTCATTTTAGTTTCGTCCATCTACGCTCAATGGAGCACGTTATCATGATTTCATACGGGATACTCTACCTGTGCTGCTAGAACATGTGCCTTTACGAGTACGACACAACATGTGGTTCATGCACGATGGAGCTCCTGTACATTTCAGTCGAAGTGTTCGTACGCTTCTCAACAACAGATTCGGTGACCGATGGATTGGTAGAGGCGGACCAATTCCATGGCCTCCACGCTCTCCTGATCCTAACCCTCTTCACTGTCATTTATGGGGGCATTTGAAAGCTCTTGTCTACGCAACCCCGGTACCAAATGTAGATACTCTTCGTGCTCTTATTGGGGACGGCTGTGATACAATACGCCATTCTCCAGGGCTGCATCAGCGCATCAGGGATTCCATGCGACGGAGGGTGGATGCATGTATCCTCGCTAACGGAGGACATTTTGAACATTTCCTGTAACAAAGTGTTTGAAGTCACGCTGGTACGTTCTGTTTCTGTGTGTTTCCATTCCATGATTAATGTGATTTGAAGAGAAGTAATAAAATGAGCTCTAACATGGAAAGTAAGCGTTTCCGGACACATGTCCACATAACATATTTTCTTTCTTTGTGTGTGAGGAATGTTTCCTGAAAGTTTGGCCGTACCTTTTTGTAACACCCGGTATATCATCAGTGGTCGCGATCACTTTGTGTTGTATTACGACGTGGTGTGGTTTTAGGATTCTTCTGCTATAATTTCTTTTGTGGTTTACTCCGGTTGTTAATGGTCCTTTCTTGTAATTTTTATAAATTGATGTGTTATCGTCAGACCTGACAGACTGACAGTTGTGACTGTTCTTCAAACATGCTACATGGTTACAGTTGCTATGGTGTGTTGATGTTATCATTTCGGGCTGTATATATTACCTTCGTAATCAGTGTGTCGATGGGTAGTTGTTTGTGTCTATCCAGAAATGATAACATCCACGCACCATATCAACTGCAGCCTTACAGCGTCGTTGGACAACTATCACAACTGTCAATCTGTCAAATCTGTCGATAAAACTTGAAATTATAAAAATTACAAGAATAGACGATTAACAGAAGCAAAAAACCACAAAACAGCTTACAGCATAAAAGTCCTAAACCTACACCACATTGTAATGCAACACAAAGTGACGATGACCACTTATGGTATATTGATGTAAGTACCAAATCTGCGTATCCGAAAATATGATTACCCAACATTATAATAAAATTTAATAAAATGTTATATAACTTTCGCAGATGGCCTGAAGATGGCAAAGTAGCCGAAATGTATGTATCATCAAACTAATATAGCAGCAATGTGGCCGAAATCGATCTATCATTAAACTAATACAGCAGCAATCTGGATTTTATTACATAATGTCTCTAAGAGATATCTGTTACGATGAAAGCCTGTTGGGTCGTAAATTACTAAGATGCATTGCATATCAAAAAATCTGCGCCCACTGATATTCAAAATGGTTACAACGACATCCAACAAATAACGGTGTGGTCGTATTTCTTCTATATTAAATACGTCCATTACAAAGAAGATAAAACTTGTCATTTAGAGCAGTGAATGTGATTCGCCGCATAAGAAACGGGTCATTGAATGCTTTGTAGTTTTATTGTGCCAAATGGGTTGTTCGAAAGAATAGAGCAACGATTACGGGTTTGTGCACATCTCTTTCTTCCTTGTAACTGTTCTGCTTTGAAAACGTTTCAGAAACGGTCAGCTTCATTCCCGTGGATTTAGCCCGCAGAATTGTCAAAACATCACACATGAACATAGATACAGGGTGTTTCAAAAATGACCGGTATATTTGAAACGGCAATAAAAACTAAACGAGCAGCGATAGAAATACACCGTTTGTTGCAATATGCTTGGGACAACAGTACATTTTCAGGCAGACAAATTTTCGAAATTACAGTAGTTACAATTTTCAACAACAGATGGCGCTGCAAGTGATGTGAAAGATATAGAAGACAACGCCGTCTGTGGGTGCGCCATTCTGTACGTCGTCTTTCTGCTGTAAGCGTGTGCTGTTCACAACGTGCAAGTGTGCTGTGGACAACATGGTTTATTCCTTAGAACAGAGGATTTTTCTGGTGTTGGAATTCCACCGCCTAGAACACAGTGTTGTTGCAACAAGACGAAGTTTTCAACGGAGGTTTAATGTAACCAAAGGACCGAAAAGCGATACAATAAAGGATCTGTTTGAAAAATTTCAACGGGCTGGGAACGTGACGGATGAACGTGCTGGAAAGGTAGGGCGACCGCGTACGGCAACCACAGAGGGCAACGCGCAGCTAGTGCAGCAGGTGATCCAACAGCGGCCTCGGGTTTCCGTTCGCCGTGTTGCAGCTGCGGTCCAAATGACGCCAACGTCCACATATCGTCTCATGCGCCAGAGTTTACACCTCTATCCATACAAAATTCAAACGCGGCAACCCCTCAGCGCCGCTACCATTGCTGCACGAGAGACATCCGTTAACGATATAGTGCACAGGATTAATGACGGCGATATGTATGTGGGCAGCATTTGGTTTACTGACGAAGCTTATTTTTACCTGGACGGCTTCGTCAATAAACAGAACTGGCGCATATGGGGAACCGAAAAGCCCCATGTTGCAGTCCCATCGTCCCTGCATCCTCAAAAAGTACTGGTCTGGGCCGCCATTTCTTCCAAAGGAATCATTGGCCCATTTTTCAGATCCGAAACGATTACTGCATCACGCTATCTGGACATTCTTCGTGAATTTGTGGCGGTAAAAACTGCCTTAGACGACACTGCGAACACCTCGTGGTTTATGCAAGATGGTGCCCGGCCACATCGCACGGCCGACGTCTTTAATTTCCTGAATGAATATTTCGATGATCGTGTGATTGCTTTGGGCTATCCGAAACATACAGGAGGCGGCGTGGATTGGCCTCCCTATTCGCCAGGCATGAACCCCTGTGACTTCTTTCTGTGGGGACACTTGAAAGACCAGGTGTACCGCCAGAATCCAGAAACAATTGAACAGCTGAAGCAGTACATCTCATCTGCATGTGAAGCCATTCCGCCAGACACGTTGTCAAAGGTTTCGGGTAATTTCATTCAGAGACTACGCCATATTATTGCTACGCATGGTGGATATGTGGAAAATATCGTACTATAGAGTTTCCCAGACCGCAGCGCCATCTGTTGTTGAAAATTGTAACTACTGTAATTTCGAAAGTTTGTCTGCCTGAAAATGTACTGTTGCCCCAAGCATATTGCAACAAACGGTGTATTTCTATCGCTGCTCGTTTAGTTTTTATTGCCGTTTCAAATATACCGGTCATTTTTGAAACTCCCTGTACATGGCGTCAGATACAAGAATTGCTACAGATATGTGGGAAATGTGTAGCACAGTAACACCTACGACAGTTTCGTGCGACTTTTTAAAATTGAACTTCTACTCTGTAGCAATATTTTCTCTTCATTTTCAAACCGCTGATAAGGTGTAATTAGAAAGTGGGTAGTTATCAGCCATTGAATTTTCAACTTGTTCAAAGTCTGCAAAACTTCCAGTGGTCCGCAGTCAAATTTGGGACTCGAAAACAAGATGTGGTTTACATCAGCTTCCAACTCAAAACCACACTCACATGTAGATGAACCGTAATCCTTGATGCGATATGGTTGTAGAGGACAAAAAGCGCGGTCGAAGCAAAGTCGAAGGATAGTGATCGATCCAAACGTGTTCTGGTAAACCACAGCCTTGTAAGAATTTGTGGTTGTAACGCCGCATAATAACCAGCTTTCGTGTGTGGAGACACGTTCCATACCTCTTGCCAGCGACGTTGACCATAGCTCTTGCCCACACGTAAGTAGTTGTATACGGTAATTACAAATCGAAAACTGTTTCTATAAATGTAGCTCGCTTCGCTAAAAGGTCGGGTTCTCGATTACAGCCGAGTATGATATTCATGGCAAGACCGATCAGTATATGTGTGCTGTCCCCACAGTGAGCACAAATAGCAATAGCAGAGGTGAGAAATTCAACAGAATGAAGCCCACTCCATTTGACGTATCTCATCTGGAACCGACATTGTTTGCCGATGTGCCCTCACCCAAAACATTTAAAGCACTGCCTTACAATCGGCACATAAAAATCTACAGGACATCTAGATCCAAGAACAGATACAGCTTGCGGTAAAGTTTGAGAGTCAAGGGTTAACAACCAGGACTGCAGTTTGACAATTTGTTCATTATCATCTCGTACGTAGCGCTTAGTAGAACTCCTAAAACATATAAATGGGAAGACAGATTACACAACTTCCAGAATCTCGGCCTTGTCAAGTTCCATACAAACCTTTCTTATTACTACCATTTTATGAACAACGTAAGAAGACAAGTAACCCTCCGTCTATTTGGAGTTTAGTGCTTCACTGTTTATTGAGAAACTCGCCTTATCTGGAGATTTCAATTCGACCTTCACTTTGGTTTTGCACACAGAAGAGATATTAATTACATCATTCTTGAGTTCTGGCAAGGAAAGATTCAAAAGTTTGCCCAGAGCCATACGTTTAGAGTTTTATCCAAACTTTCCATGCAAACTACTTACGGACCACACACTGTACGTTCGTTGAAGCTACGAGACCACTGAGAAGCTACAGATGACGATGGTAGGAGTGTTGACAACATTTTTTTGGTTAGGAGCAGTTACATTTGCAGTGATAGAAGAAGATCAGACTTGGTTAGATTCTGCAATGAAGGCTTTTGAATTCCTTGAGTCCAGACTAACCCCATTTGGCCGTTTATCTCTCGTGCTGGAGAAGCCCAAGGAATTTGATTCTGACAATCCCATCTTCTCCTCTTCAGGGAGTGTACCCGATTCGGACCGAACGAGCGTTGACCACTGGATGGTGTCCATTGTGTTGTCCAACGTACTTCGCACTTCCTGGACAAGCCGGGAAGGAAACTGCATCTTGATAAAACCGTTAAACAGCCGGTTATTGTAAAAGTTGACAAGCATGGACGTCAAAATCTCCAACCTCTTCACCAAATAGCCCACCACACATGGTAAGACTTGTCGTCAACTACAGGAAAGTCAAATGTTATAGTTTTTTACAAGTAACATAAAACGAGTATTCATACGCTGCAAGGAAACCTTAGGCGTCACACAAAAGAGCGGAATCTGAGTACGTCTAACCTAGCAGAAGTTCTCAATTAATCGTATCTCAGTCATGTTGGTTGAACGACACTTCAAGTGAAAGTGTGTACCAGAGATGCAGTGGTACCCATTGTTCTTCGAAGGAGGCTTACATATTCCTCGTTATATGAGGCCAGCCATTGTCGTTCTGAAATATGGTTTATAAATTTCCCTAAATGAGATACAATAACTTGACCCAAAAGCCTCGAGGGTATAGCGGTTCCGAATCATATTCTCCTCAGAACAAAGGAGTCAATATCGTATGTTGCGTTGATGGTGTACTTGCCCTTCACAGTTGCCGTTTGTGCGTTTCACCGCTCATCAATGTGGACTTGCACATTTCGGCCACCACGACAGCCTCTAATACGTTTGTAGCCCTCATTATAGAAGGAGGCTATCTCTGGACAACGATATACTCTTAGGTGACAAAAGTCATGGGACACTTCCTAGGCCAGCCGGAGTGGCCGAGTGGTTCTAGGCACTACAGTCTGGAACCGCTCGACCGCTACGGTCGCAGGTTCGAATCCTGTCTCGGGCATGGATGTGTGTGATGTCCTTAGGTTAGTTAGGTTTAAGTAGTTCTAAGTTCTAGGGGGCTGATGACCTCAGCAGTTAAGTAGGTCCCATAGTGCTCAGAGCGATTTGAACCATTTTTGAACACTTCCTAGTATCATGTCGCACCTCCTTTTGCGAGGCGTAGTGCAGCAACTCGACGTAGCATGGACTAAACAAGTCGTTGGAAGGCCCGTGCAGAAATTTTGAGCCATCGTACAGCTATAGGCATCCATATCTGCGAAAGTGTTGCCGGTGCAAGATGTTGTGCACGAAATGACCTCTCGATTATGTCCCATAAACGATCGATGGGATTCATGTCGGGTGATCTGGGTGGCACGATCATTCGCTCGAATGTCATCAAGTCATGAACAACTATGCCCCGATGACATGGCGCATTGTTACCCATAAAAATTACATCTTTGTTTGGCTGCAAATGGTCTCAAAGTAGCCGAACATAACCATTTGCAGTTCATTTTTGGAACACAACCTAAGACCAGGTTAGAGACAGATATGATGACACTTTCTGCAGGACCTGACCATCTTTCAGGACAATGCTAAAGCACGTACAGTGCAAGCTGATACTGATTTGTTTGACTAATGGGGCTGCTAATTGCTATACCACCTACTGCACTCCCCTGACTTAAGCCCTCGTGAGTTCAACTCGATTTCTAAACTGAAGGAAACACTTCATGGCATTCGCTTCAGAACTGCTGCAAATTCGTCGGGCAATAGTACGCGTCTCTCGAACTGTCAACACAACTGGCACTGCTAAGAGTATCCTACGACTTACACATCGCTTGCAACGAGTTATACACAATGCTGGTGACTAGTTTGAAGGACAGTAAAACTTCGAAACATGTATCTATTTTGTACGAGCTGTAAATAAATAGTGGCCACTATTAAAGTTCAAAAATGGTTCAAATGGCTCTGAGCACTATGGGACTGAACTTTTGAGGTCATCAGTCCCCTAGAACTTAGAACTACTTAAACCTAACTAACCTAAGGACCTCACACACATCCATGCCCGAGGCAGGATTCGAACCTGCGACCGTAGCGGTCGCGCGGTTCCATACTGTAGCGCCTAGAACCGCTCGGCCACAACGGCTGGCTATTAAAGTTCCAACCCTCGTATAAATACTGTCTACGTTACTTGTATCCCACTATAGTCACTCTAGCATGACACCTTCCCGTATATCAAAATACTATCAACAAGAAACCGTAAACTGCTGTTCACCGTTTCCACCAGATCATTCATATTTATAATGAATGATAGCGGTCTTGTCACACCTCCTTGGGTCACTCCTGATGATATCATTCTCTCTCAAGAACACTCGCCATCGAGGACAACGTACTGGATTGTATTATTTAAAAAGCTTTCGAGCCACTCACATCTGAGAACCTAATCCGTACGCTCGGACCTTCATCAACAGTGTGCAGGAGGGGAGGGGGGGGGGTATCGTGTCGAACGCTTTTTGGAAATCTGGGAATCCGCCGGTTGCCCTCCATCCATAGTTTGTAAGGTATCATGTGAGAAAAGGGCAAGTTGAGTTTCGCACGAGCGATGCTTTCTAAATCCGTGTTGGTTTGTAAACACAGGCTTTCCTGTCTCAAGGAAATTTATTATGTCGTATCATCAATATCGCATCACTATCTGACTATGTCAGTTACCTTCGATTTGCCGTCCATGGTTATGTACACTAGTTGGAAAAATAATGCAAACAATGTAATGAAAGTAGACAGTTTTCTAAGCTGTCAGTACGTATGTGGTTATTGTAGGGGGTTGATCTATTGTCACGTCTAAGTTCTTAGTCTTCTGGTATCGGCTTCTTTAAAGCATCAGGAAGTACGATCATAAATTTAGTAGAGATGTTTAGAGAAATTTTATCCAGTGTCATGGCAGCATACAGAATTCGTGGAAAATCTCTTTCTGTTAAAAAAAAAAAAGTGGAAGAAAAACAAAATTTACTCACTGAGGCAGAAGCGGCTGAAGAGTATTATTAGCTATAACAAGAAAAATACTACCGAGAAAGTCATTTTTCAGCTGAATATGCATATAGTGAAATAAATGTCAACAAAAACAATTCAATATGAAATTCATCAATAGAACATTCGTGGAATAGGTGCTGCTGACAGGCTTCATCTAATCCAGACCACACTGGTGCAAGGAGCATAAAATGTGGACTACCGAACAATGGGAACTTGTAGTTTGATAGGTCTACATCTTCACTGGTTGTTTGTTCTTACAACAGCACTTAAGCATAAAGAACTGTTGTCCTCCATACTTAAGTCCTGGTGTAAGAACGAAGTACAATTATGCCTCACTCGAACATTATGTAAATTTTACAATGTCACTGGGGAACATGTTCTAGTTTTCACTGGGTCTAAGGTCGCAGAAAATTAATGGGAACTGTTCACAACTATGGTATAATTTTAACTGACTTTTTGGTTCAACAACGCAGATTATACTCCCCCGAGGGTATTTTGTTTTTCAAGGTGTTAATGGCCTCATTAATGCAGCTGTAAATATTGATGATAGATTTTATCAGCAGGAAAATAAAGAAATGCTTCCCTTACCTCTAAAATCAATGGATTTGAATATTGCAAATCATTATCACATTTTTGTAAAATCATATTAAGGTTTGTGAACATCCTCAAGCGGAAATGGCAATACTGACGGCAGAGCTTACGGCGATTTTGGAAGCCCCTAAGGACGCCAGAGGGAAACATTGCCATCTTTTCTGACTCAATCTGTCCTCACTCTCCTTAAATACTTTCAGTGAGGGCATACAAACCATCCGATAGCCCACGAGACAATAGCATATGCAAAGCAATGGTTGTAAAATCTCTTTGTGTTGGGTCAAAGCGCACTACGTCCTACGCAACGAAATCACGAACACTCCTTCTAAGGAAGCGGTGACATCAGGAATAGAACACACACATTCTAGCAGAGGATCTCGTACCAATTTGCAAGAAGAGGATTCGTACCAAGTGGGAAAAGAACAGCAAGCTTTCCAGACAGCTAAAGGAAAATACTATGCGCAAATACTATGCTACCAACCAGGCCTTGTTATCATGGTCTTAAGTGCTCACGGAAGTTTGCAGCTACCGCAGCGCGGTTGAAGTTGAACCACTGACGATATGCACAGCACCGACACCGCATATGCATAGAACCATCCCCAGTTTGCTACTGTGGCGAAGTGGAAGACCAGCTCATATGTTTTTAGATGCATCAATCGGTCGGACCTCACATTAACCTTGGGTTATCAATGTTCTGTGCAAGAACAGGTGTGCCAACATTATTGGCTATCACAGACTTTGTAGTGTATTAAGAGCTTCCTTTCGTACGGAAGCAAAAAGAGTGCCATGAACTAACTCGTGTAAACTAAATAATTTTGTTTCACTTCAAGTTGCTTTTGTCATCGTTTTTATAATTTTCTTTTGTATCTCTATCAGTTGTATGTCATTATGTCTTGCTTATGTAGATGACAGTATGGGGAATACTAAAAGGTGTTTATTACTTATACCAAATGCAAGGAAAGTAGCAACTGAAATATATAAATGAAACAAGAAACGAAGTAAACAGGCGACATACACAGTGTGCCAAAGGACGGTCATTAGATCAGTAGAAGGTGAAAATTTTATGTATAAAAAGGTCTTTCTTTCTTACTCGAAGAGGATTCTTCAGCTTACTTCGACCATGTCACAAACCACCCTTATCCGATACCTTCCTAAACCTTCTTGTTCACCATTTTCGAGTCTTACTTTTAGATGTTCTCTTGTTGTTTACAGGGTATTTATCGATTCTACGCCGGCCGCGGTGGTCTAGCGGTTCTAGGCGCTCAGTCCGGAACCGCGCGACTGCTACGGTCGCAGGTTCGAATCCTGCCTCGCGCATGGATGTGTGTGATGTCCTTAGGTTAGTTAGGTTTAAGTAGGTCTAAGTTCTAGGGGACTGACGACCACAGATGTTAAGTCCCATAGTGCTCAGAGCCATTTTATCGATTCTACTTTCTAAATTGACACTTTTGTTTTGAGATATTTTAAGGCGTGCATATCACGTCATCCTCCCTACTCATTCTGGTTTCATCAGGACATCACATTTTGGTCACTTTGCAATAAAGATACTATGCAGCTCCTTCATGTACACTGATCTCTTTTCCATCCCAGCTTCTTTTTGCGTTTGTTACCAATCTAACCTCACGCTATGCGTGAATACTTTCCCCACAATACATGTCTCCTTCACGTATTTTTTGAACGTCTCCCGGCAACAAATTCCAACTTTCGTAGCAGAAGTCGCTGACGCTTGCTATTTATTTATTTATTTATTTGTTTATTGTTCCGTGGGACCACATTAAGGAGAAGTCTCCATGGTCATGGAACGAGTCAATACATGAAATTATAACACGATTGTAGAAACAGATAAAATGAAATATAAGAAACATATTCAGTTGTAGATTGTAGAAACAGATAAAATGAAATATAAGAAACATATTCAGGCGACACGTCGTTAGTTTAAATAAAGAAAATCAAGAATGTAACACTGGAATTTGCTTAATTTTTTAGCTCTTCCAGGAGCTCCTCGACAGAATAGAAGGAGTGATCCATGAGGAAACTCTTCAGTTTAGACTTAAAAACGTTTGGGCTACTGCTAAGATTTTTGAGTTCTTGTGTTAGCTTATTGAAAATGGATGCAGCACAATACTGCACTCCTTTCTGCACAAGAGTCAAGGAAGTGCATTCCACATGCAGATTTGATTTCTGCCTAGTATTAACTGAGTGAAAGCTGCTAACTCTTGGGAATAAGCTAATATTGCTAACAACAAACGACATTAAAGAAAATATATACTGTGAGGACAATGTCAAAATTCCCAGACTATTGAATAGGGGTCGACAAGAGGTTTTCGAACTTACACCACACATAGCTCGAACAGCCCGTTTTTGAGCCAAAAATACCCTTTTTGAATCAGAAGAATTACCCCAAAAAATAATACCATATGACATAAGCGTATGAAAAAATGCGAAGTAGACTACTTTCCGTGTTGAAATGTCACTTATTTCAGATACTGTTCTAATGGTAAATAAAGCGGCATTTAGTTTCTGAACAAGATCCTGAACATGGGCTTTCCACAACAGCTTACTATCTATCCGAACGCCTAGGAACTTGAACTGTTCTGTCTCGCTTATAATATCGGTTCTTGTTGAATTGTGAGTTAGAAACTGTAAAAACTGAGTGTTACTGTGATTTAGCAACAAATTATTTTCCACAAACCACGAACTTATTTCATGAACTACATTATTTGATACTGTTTCAATATTACACACAAGATCCTTCACTACCAAGCTGGCATCATCAGCAAACAGAAATATTTTTGAATCACCTGTAATACTAGAAGGCATATCATTTATATAAATAAGAAACAGCAGTGGCCCCAGCACCGATCCTTCGGGAACGCCCCATTTAACAGTGCCCCATTGGGACTGAACATCATTACTACTCTCAATGTTGCGGAGAATTACCTTCTGCTTTCTGTTCTTAAAGTAAGAGGCGAACCAATTGTAAGCTACTCCCCTTACTCCATAATGGTCCAACTTCTGCAGTAATATTTTGTGGTCAACACAGTCAAAAGCCTTCGTTAAATCAAACAAAACACCTAACGTTCGCAACCTTTTATTTAATCCGTCCAAAACCTCACAGAGAAAAGAGACTATAGCATTTTCAGTTGTTAAGCCATTTCTAAAACCAAACTGTACATTTGACAGCAAATTATGTAAATTTAAATGCTGCAGTAACCTCGTATATACAACCCTCTCGATAACTTTAGCAAACACCGATGGCATAGAAATAGGTCTACAATTATCAACATTATCCCTGTCTCCCTTTTTATAAAGTGGCTTCACTACCGAGTACTTTAATCGGTCAGGAAACCGACCACTCCTAAAGGAAAAGTTACAGATATGGCTAAGTACTGGGCTAACATACATGGAACAATACTTCAGTATTCTGCTAGATACCCCGTCATATCCATGAGAGTTCTTGGTCTTTAGTGATTTAATTATTAACCCAACCTCCCTCTGGTCAGTATCATGGAGGAGCATTTCAGGTAACTGTCTCGGAACACTTTTTTCTACGAGCGCTGTATGATTCCCTGTTGGGAATAGGTTTCTATTTAGTTCACCTGCTATATTCAGAAAGTGATTATTAAATACTGTACATATATGCGACTTATCAGTAACACGGACATTCCCACTACGCACTGATTCTATATCCTCGACCTGTCTCTGCAGACCAGCCACTTCCTTTACGACTGACCATATGGTTTTAATTTTATCCTGAGACTTAGCTATTCTATCTGCATACCACATACTTTTTGCCTTCCTAATAACTTTTTTAAGCACCTTACAATACTGTTTGTAATGGGCTACTGCATTTAGATTGTGACTGTTTCTAACGTTTCGATATCATTGCCACTTTGTTCTACAAGATATTCTTATCCATTTAGTCAGCCACCCAGGCTGCCTGTTTGTGCTAGTACCCTGTTTTGAACGTTCTAACGGAAAGCAACTTTCAAAGAGCACGAGAAAAGTCTTGAGGAAAGCATTATATTTATCGTCTACTGTATCAGCGCTATAAACATCTTGCCACTCTTGTTCCTTGATAAGGTTTACAAAAGTCTCTACAGCAACTGGATCAGCTTTCCCAAAAAGTTGGTAACTATATTTAACATGTGTTGCAGCACAAAAATCTTTTAGACTTAAAATTTGTGCATCATGATCTGAAAGGCCATTCACCATTTTGCTAACAGAATGCCCTTCTAGTAATGACGAAGAAACAAAAATATTGTCTATGGTTGTTCTACTGTTCCCTTGCACTCTCGTTGGAAAGAATACTGTTTGCATAAGATTATATGAATTAAGGAGGTCTACCAGCATCCTTTTCCTTGCACAATCACTTATACAATTAATACTGAAGTCACCACATATAACAAACTTTTTGTATTTCCTATAAAGTGAACCAAGAACCTCCTCTAGCTTTAGCAAAAATGTTGTGAAATCTGAGTCTGTGGATCTATAAATAACAACAGTAAGAAGTTTAGCTCCACTAAATTTAACCACACCTGCACAACATTCAAACACCTTTTCAGTGCAGTACTTTGAAACATCAATTGACTCAAATGGGATACCGTTTTTCACATACATGGCTACTCCCCCACACCACAAAGAGCTCCTAGAAAAGCTGCCAGCCAACCTGTATCCTGGTAAAGGAAGCCTCTGAATTATCTCCTTATTTAAGAAGTGTTCAGATATACTAATAATTTCAGAGTCAGCATCTATAAGCAGTTCACTAACTTTATCTCTAATGCCTTGTATATTTTGATGAAATTACTAATTCCCTCATTAATCGGATACCTAAGCTTTGTCGAAAGTGGTTTCTTTGTTAGAGAGACTTCCCTTAAGCAGGAATACCTGTCAGCTGACTTCAATCTAAAAAAGGTACAGCTCTAACACCCACAACTACCGGAATTTTCCCATGAGTGATCCCACCACCCCCACCTATGCTGTCACCTATAAGCTTTGCCAACCTCCCCTTTCCATACCTGTTGAGGTGCAGGCCATGTCTAGTAAAACCCGTCCTGCTGATAGACTCCACCGACACCACTGAAATGTGACTCACGCCTTCTGTCATTAGCGCACCCCCAAGTCTCATGTTATTACGCCTGACGGCTGTATTAAGATGAGGCCGATCGTGACGCTGAAACAGTTCCACGAAATGCACATTCGTGTTGCCAGTCTGAGCGGCTATCTTTTCCAGGTCACCATCTATGTCATACTCCCCATCCCTATCAATACTATTACCAGTCCCACCCACAATCACTACCTGATCCTATTTTGCAAAATCCCTACATAACCCCCCTATGTTAAAAGTCACCTGAGCCAATCCTGCATTAGGCTTCACAATGCTGGTGACCTGGTACTCACTCCCCAAAACTTCCTGCAACTGCTGGCCTACACCTCTACCATGAGAACTACCTAACAGCAGAACCTTCTTCTTTCTCTTAGACTTTGCAACTGTCCTAGCCACCGTAACTGCTGAGGTCTGCTGCATACTTCCTACATCTACAGCTACTAGAGATTCCTCTCCACTAGACTCTGACAGTTGGTCATATCTATTACAAACACCAATAGTAAAACTATCTGAAAATCTCCTTCTCCTAGCAGATCTCTTGCCAACAGCCAGCTCCCATTCCCCAACCCCCTTCTCCCTCCTCATCCTATCTAGCTCCTCCTGTGCGTTTTCCAACTGCAACTGCTCCTCTATCAACTTACTCTTGCTACATAACCTGCAGTTCCAGGAGAGGATCTCACCAGAATGCCCACTGGCTTCCCCACTGCATTCCCCCCAGTGAAAATACTTCGAACAAGTCTCACACCGCAATCTACTACTCACGAACCTACGGCAAAGCCCACACTTCTCACTCATGGTAAAATTTACAGTTATTGAAACACGAAAACAACTATATCTAAGTTCCGCTACTACAATAAGAAAATGTTAAAAACTGACTACAGTAATCACAAACTTGCTCTACAAGGTAAGTAACTACTATTATTGACAGTATTAATCAACAACAAATGAGAATATAACAAAATACTAACACAGAAAGAAAATCAAACGTCTAATGACAGTAACGAAACTGAAAGCAGTTCGCAAAAATTTCTTCTGAAGTTATTTCACGGGAAAACACCAAGGACACCGGTTGAAGACTACTAAAGTTCCTAAATAAACTACTATACACGAACAATTAATTAGTACTTAGCTTTCGATGCGCCGCTACAGCTGCAACTGGTCAGCGCGGAATGTAAACACGGGTAAGAGGTTAAGTTGCTCGATACGAAACACTCACAAATATCAGGTCACAACACAAGAAAGGCAAAGGTGAATAAAGAAACGACTAATAAGTCACTTATATAGTAAATATTATCACAAAAACCGTTAAAATATATATCTGCAACCTAAAAATAGATGAAAACTTAGAGAGCGATCTCACACGCAGTCACGCGCTCACAAGTATTTATATGACAATACATCTTGCGGTATGCTGTTTGTATCTACTTTCTTTGCCCGCCATTTTTTGTATTGTCTGTGTCACCTATATATCGTATTATTGTACCCCTTAAGGCTGAAGAGCAGCGTATTATGCTGCTGCCAGCCCGCCTTGTATGAGGTGATTAAAATTACAATAAAGGAAAAAAAAGCGGTATGCTGGTACACCATCGTCAGTGATTCCTCATTTTTATGACCAGCGATAAGCAATATTAGACAAACAATAATAGGAAAACTACTAAAAGGTGCAGCAAAAATAAGTTAAAGCAATAACTGAAACTGTTTTATCCACGTTCGTGAATGTAACAAATTTCAACAAAAATAATACATTTTCTAGTTCAAAAAACGCACACTTCCGTAAAAACCGCAGAAACAGGGCGAAAAATGGATGTCTAAAAATAAATGAAAACAATTATAAAAGCAGTTAGGCAGATAAATAAATTAAAAAGTAAATAAAAATAACAGACTCAATAAAAAATTCAAATACCAGTAATTCCAATTTCTTGACTAGCTTTTCGTTTCACTTGATGTAAAAAGAAGTAAAAAAATTATTAGTTACCGTCTATAATCTATATTACAACATAAGTCTTATTAAATAATGGAGAAAGCGACACAAGCAACCAAACCTGCTTCTAAGGTATTTGTTTTGTAAACGTTCTCAGCGAAAGTGATGGTCATAAACTCGCCTGTATCTATTCGTTAGCCCAACAGAATTTTCACACTAAATTAAAAAGATATCGATTGAGGACTGTGTAGCATATTTAAACAAATATCGAAAGCTGTATATAAGAGGAAACTGTTTTCATTATCGTGATACTAAAATATATTTGCATTATTTATAAGACATATCTAACTGTACTTGTATATCATAAATGACGTCAAAGACTACTGCAGAACCACTACTTATCATTCTTTGCACCAGACTAATTCTTTGTCAGGATATAAACTGTTATTACTACATAGACTAAACGATTCATATACAACATCTACACTAATCGTCTTATTACATTTCCAGGGGCGCACCAGACGATATGTTTGTAGATGTTTCACTTTCCAGAACAATGTCATGCGTTTTGCCTCACATGAAATTTTCGATCCAGTCGCAAACCTGGCTAGATATCCTGTACGAGTTTAGTTTGTTTAGGAGGCTTCGGGATGGTAGTGAATCAAATGTCTGTCATGGAAGCGAATTAAAAGCTACTTAGACACAGAACGCACTTCGTTACCTCTATCCACTGAACTTAGCATGATGTACAGTGTGAGTCGGGAGGGAAGACACTGTAGATGCTTTGAGGGCTGAGAGTGTTCGTGATTCTGAACAAAAGACTTCAGATGAACGTATTTCCTTTTCTCAGTTATATCTGAGGTACAGCTGTTTGAAAATCACGAGCGTCAATCGTATGCCCATTTTCATCAACACTCACATGCGGATACAACCAAGGCGACATTAGACTACGTAGTAGTGTTGTCTTTACTGAACATTTTAATGAGTATGGTGCGGTATTATTGTTGACCACCTCATCCTCCAGTTGTTTTAGATAACCGTCTTAATGGAGTACAGTATCTTGATTTCCTTCAAAATTTGTCTTCAGAATACTTGGAGGCTACTTCTTTGGCAACACGACGTCGTAGGTTCTTTCAGCACGACGGAGTTTCCGCACATTCCGTACGGCCAGTCACACAGTACCTCACTGAAACGTAACCTGGGAGTTGGCTCCGTCGCCGTGAAGTCATTCCATGGCCACCGAAGTCACCCGACCTTACTCCATCATATTACTATTTGCGCGCTTGTCTTACGTGCGAAGTCTACAAGTGCGGAGTGGACAGAAAGGGCCGTACGAATGAGCTCGAACAGCAAGACAATAGCTTTATAAATTATAGAGCTCAGTAATCAGTCGTCCTTCTTCTTTTTGTAAGTTTCATTACGCCAATCCAGATAACATGCATCGAGTTTAGAAAATGTTGCACTGATAATGGCTAGGCGCTAGCCGAAATCTGGATTTGCGTAATAAAACCTACAAAAAAAAAAGGACGACTGATTGCTGCGCTCTGTAATTTATAAATCACGTAACAGTCGCTGAGTGCACCAACTTTCCTAATGGAAGGTAACATGATGAAGACAATAGCTATCTACAAGAGTTGCAAAATACATTGCTGTCAACGACGCTCTTTTTGTGAGGAAATGGACATAATAAACAAAGCATTTAGACCACAATGTTCCATTTACCATCACTTGTATTTGTTCTGTTCTCCGCAGGTTTCATAAGTTTCCTCGGGAACTGTTAAGAACAGGACTTAATACGTTGTATGACGGTTTTTGTTCAGAATCGTTAAGACTACCACCCTCGAAGCATGTGACTTTCCTCCTGAATCACCCTGAGTTGGGTTTCGATGCTTTTAGTCTTCATGCTGGATTCCATTGACAAGTTGATTTTGTTCCAGGTTGCCCGTTATAGTTATACTCGAAATACGAGGGTTCTTCGGTAAGTAAAGGACGATCGGTCCTGAAATGGAAACCACAGTGAAAATCCAAAGAAATTTTCCACAGGTGTGTTGGGCAGTGTCTCTAGTATGTCCGTCGATCGCGTTACGTCGTTCTTTTTAGTTCTGAGCACACAGGGAGCACATAAAGATACTTAGAACAACAGTGTCTCCCGCAAAGTACGAGGGCATAGTGAGAAATTTCGCCTGAAGCTATGCAGCCAACATTACATAACTGTCGTGCGTTTTCTTCTTCAAGACAATTGGCTCTAAGCACTCTGGGACTTAACATCTGAGGTCATCAGTCCCCTATACTTAGAACTACTTAAGCCTAACTAACCTAAGGACATCACACACATCCATGCCCGGGGCAGGATTCGAACCTACGACAGCAGCAGCAGCGCGGTTCCGGAATGAAGCGCCTAGAATCTCTCGGACACAGCGGCCGGCTTCAAGACAATTCTCAGCCGCATTCTGGAGGAGCAATGAAGACGCTCCTGCGCCGTTTTCAATTGGAAATGTTTCATTACCCACAATGCAGCCCGTAATCTCTGCTCACATGAACCGCTGGCTATGAAGACAACATTTTGGCACAGACAACGAGCTGTAGGCCAGCGTAGAGAATTGTCGCAAAGCTGTGGCGGCTGCTTTCTATTACGAGGGTGTTGGAAAGTTGGTGCAACGCTACGACAAACGTCTAAGTCGGATCGGCGACTGTGGAGATAAGTAGCTGGAAGTTGTAGCTAACTTGTAAATAAAACAGTTTTGATTTTCACTGTGGTTTCCATTTCGCGACCTATCGTTCCTTACTTTCCGAATAGCCCTCGTACATAATAGAATTATACTATAAATACAACTGAATCATATTGGATCAGGTTTTTTCAACAAACGTAGAAGCCAAACTTGTCAAACTTAACTTACTTTTGGGACGCTCTTGCGCTGTGTTATGATCAAGTCACGAAGCATTCTAACACAAGTGGGAATATTTTCGTACATTGACTTTAGCACTGTGTGTGAAGAAAAAGGAAACAAGGCTCTGGTCAATGGAATGGTCGGCATTGGGAGACAAATATACCAATAGAAATCGACTAATGGAAATATTAGGCACAGAAAGTAAAGATTACATCAAAATTCTCCGAATGGTCACTTAAACTTCCATAACTATGAAGGGTATGACAAATGTAGCAGATTTCAAAGATTTAAAATTTGTATCTTGCATTGCACCTCGTACGCTGACAAGGTACAATTTTGAATTATGGCGCTCAGAATCGCACGAAACCATGCTTAGAATAACTCGATCATAAAAAAGTGGTCTGTGTCATTTCCATGAAAAACATTTCATTCTAACACAAGTGGAATTTAAACAAAGAGAAACAAAGTAACAAGATATCAATACCATAAGCGGCAAATTATACGTAATTCAATGACGTCAGTGTATCATTACACTATCAATCAGCAGAGACAAAAACCCTCTTCTTAAAGTAATTATAATAGCGCAAATCACACGTATCCTACTACACACCTGATAGTGTGTATATAAGTCCTCATAGCGCAGATGCGGGATTTCGATGAAGTGGTTAAAACAAAGTTGAAGAGGAAAATGGCATACCTCACTAAAGCTATATTTTTGCATTCAAAATCACTTTCGCATTCAAGTGTTCAGTGTCAAAAGCTACTCTACTTACATGTTCAAATGATGATATGGGTATGTTAATGTCATAACCTGGCTTTTGCCAAGCGTATTACAACATAGGCGTACACTTTAGTGCAGAAAATTCATTGTAAATCATAGAGCGAAGTTGGATGGTGAAATAACGATCACGTATCTTCATTTGCGGTTTGGCACAATATAGTCTTACAAAATCAGCAATCCTTCTGATATAGAGTTCATATTGCTGAAAGAAGTAAACATTAAAGGGTTGGCAATATTTCTTTTGTTTTCTGTGGAAAAGCCTTAAGCATAACTTCTTTGTTTTGAAAATTTGCATCTGGAAGGGTACGATCTGTATGATCTAAGCAGGAATTACACAGGATTCACTTGTTACATGTTCGCCAGAGGACTAAAGTTAGAAAACGCTTCATGTGTTCTTTAGTCACTTTTCCACTTTTTCTTGCCTCCGCATGAATGTTTCATGGGCAGATTGTTTCAAGGTTCTTTGAAATATTTGGGCCGAAAGTGCCCTGTGCCCCTTGAAAATTAATGTACAATTTGTCTGCCAGTCTGTTTGCCGTTGATAAAGCCACATCAATTCTGTAGCTGTGGGTAGAGTATGTGCAAACTGTAACTCGCTAACTGTGGTTTTCTCTCCTCAGTGAGACAGCGTTGATGGTGAAGATATTTCTTCCTGGAATTGACATTGTTCACTGTTACAAATATTTTCTTTCTCTACGCCCTGCTCTGTCACAAACATGTACACTTCCTCCACAAACTGATGTGCCTTCTGACGTATACTGGTATAGTCCTCTATGTCCTTAAATGTGACAAATGTGGTAATATGCCTGGATGAAATGGTATGTTTAGTCTTAAAATGGTTCAAATGGCTCTGAGCATTATGGAACTTAACATCTGAGGTCATCAATCCCCTAGAACGTAGAACTACTTAAACCTAACTAACCTAAGGACACCACACACATCCATGCCCGAGGCAGGATTCGAACCTGCGACCGTAGCGGTCGCGCGGTTCCAGACTGTAGCGCCTAGAACCGCTCGGCCACAAAAGCCGGCTTTAGTCTTAAGATTGTCGATAAATTACGCAAACATGCCCAGCAACTGAGGTATAAAAGACTTCATTTACACGTCGTGAGTAGAATGTTAATTTTTGGCTTTATGAGTTCCACGGTTGTACTGGAATGAGAAGGTCGTTAACACCTCTGCCTTTTTCGTGATGGCCTGCGATCTGTTATTCTTGTCCATATCTTCCTTTGATCTTAATTTCCACAATACCGTGTACTCATGATAAAACGAGATGAGTTGTAACACAAATTACTTTTCGCTCAAAATACGTGGCGGAACATCAACGTGTGTACTGTCTGCCATCTCGGAAGTTTTGCAAGTAGTTAGATTCTTTTTTTTTTTTTTTTTTTTTTTTTTTTTTTTTTTTTTACAGACATACGTGTAAGTTGTCAAATATGTTTTTCAGATGACCCGTAAATCCAAATCTCTTTCAGGCGTGTCAAACAGAGCATTTATTTCACAGACACATCAGACAAAGTAACACAATGCCAAGTAGTTTGAACAGAAAATAGGCGAAATTTGACAAATTGTCTGATGGTTTAAGAGGACCTTAACGAAATAAATTCTTCACCCTCTGATCGTTGTTTGAAAGTAAGTGAAGGGAGACTGTTTCAGTTTCTTGTGACAATCGTCAAAACTAGTACCGCAAGAGAAGGGATTGCCAGAAATGGCTCTCGCGTGAAAACTCAAAGGCTCTCTGAAAACCCGACCGGTCAGAAGGACGCCCCGTTACGGAGCAACCCACACTGGCCAGTTCTGCGGCAAGGGTGGCGAAAACACAGTCTGGAATAAATTGCTTCGAAAATCTGCGCTGCCTTTGAGGGCGCAGGCCTTCCTTTGATTGAGTAACTGGACACATTAAACAGGCTCGCCGTCCGTTGGGCGGAAACACAGCCGCCTGTGTGTCCTTAGGCAGGACGGCGGCGCGAAGCAGCGTCCCTAAAAATATTTTAAATTTGCCACGGCGCCGCACTGTGCAGGCCCTTAAAAGAAAGTCCTCGGCTGATACATAAACATTGCCTCATTAGCAGAATATCGAGTACATGGGTCGCCGAGACGCCTGCTTCGCCCCTTCTCGCGCCTCTGTGCTCTCTTGGGCCAACTTGATACAGACGCTATGATCGACGCCTTATTCTGCACGCATACTTGCTGTAGATGCACAGGTATCCTCTTGAAAACAGCTCTTGATTCGCCGGAAATACTTCATGTTCGACTGCTGTTGAAATGTAAAAAAAAATGCTGTATTGATTAAAGACTGCGGGTGCACTTAGAAAAGGAGATAGCGATAAATTTTATGACGCATAAAGGATGCATGAATCAAGTACTTTAAAAAATACTGTATTACGAAGCCTGTCCTGTATTTAACAGTTTCTTTGAACCTAAAGTCGGAAATTACGAATTTCCAATGACTGAAACTGATGTATACTTAGTCATCACTCTTGATGTTGGTTATGGTAACAAAAATTTCTTTCTGTTTAGCTCCAAACAATGAGGAAATTTCAGTGTGAAGTTTCGTTTCGTTCCTTTCAAAGTCGTTAGTTGTACCTTTTTCATAGCATCCATAGATTTGACCAGTTTGTTGCTGCTACTCACTACAACGACTCTACACTCCGCCGGTCATTTTAATGATTCCTTGTTTGCCTGGCAGAAACATACATATGTTTCTGCGATTTTACCGTCTTGATTCTTATTCTGCGTCGACAATTTTGTCGTTATTTCTTCGCACCAGACTTTGTGTCATATGAGTTCCCCTTTTTGTCCTTGAACCTCTCTCTCGACCTTTTGGTCATTCTGCTAAATTCTTCTTCCTTACTATTCTTAAGAACTTCCGTGAGAGAAGCCCTCACATTTTTCTCACTTGTCGCAATTAAATCTCTTAATCTGCGATAACTCTGGTTCAGTTCTCGAAAACCATTTTCTAATTTCTGATTCAAGTCCCGGTTACTGTCTTTAAAAATCAGCAGAATCTGCTTTAAAAGTTCGTTATGTCATTATCTATTGTTAGTTCACGAGTATAGTATAGTTGACCGAGTATAGTATAGTTGACTGCTCACTAACTACACCGAAATTTCTTATTCCTAAGTCGCTGTCCGCTCCGTCAAATTCATAAATTATTATAACTGTTTCAGTTATTTGTACTTCCCGATTTTATTCCATAGTGTTATCCATTCCATCTTCAATGACTGTCGACACCGGATTGCCATTGCACTGTGAATTTCTATTATTCATATACATACCATTAACTGCAAAAAATCGATATCATAATCACTTTTCGTATTTCATTCTTAATGAACGTTGCCCTGTTTTGTATACGAGGCACAGCCATGCAAATACTGACCAACCTACCATTCGTTGATACTGTAAATCGGCCCTATCCGACGACTCCATGCGTTGACGACCCCTATCCTCCCAAATGCATAGCCAATGGTCAGATAATGCAATAGCAAGAGCATTTGTAATATCTGTTACTTGAATTATAAGATGTCAGGAGTTGATTAACGACAGAAGCACGGTGATAAAACTTCAACCATTTTTTTTTATTAGGACTTCTTTATGGCACTTACCAATATCATGCGCCACTAAACGTAACTTGTCTACGAATGTTCACAGGGAGTACACTAGAGAGAGTGCCTCTGTCTGTTAAATTTCACGCAAGAGAACTTCCTACATTGTTGATACAAATGAACATGCTCCCCTGTACTATATTATGACTGTACGGCGATTAACCATCATATCTTACAGCAGGAGGAAGATTTTAATCCCGCATTTTCAGACTATAATCCCAATACCTTAGCCATAGGATTCCCAATTCGAGGTTGGAGAATGGTGATTTAAGTAACTGGCCTGGACATTGTAAAGAGAAATACATCATGTTTTGCGAAAATAACGGAAATCGCTAATCAGAAAGGGCAGACCAACTTTAAGCGCAGTCTCTCCTGCATTCAGTTACGATGACCCAATTACTGGATCGGACAGGCTATAGAGCTAAGTAATATTGTGCTAATTTCATAGGTTGCTGTTTCTAAATAATTTTCGGTTTTCCATGAATTATCCTATTTCTGCAGAAGAAATCATTCAGTCTTCCCTCCTACCTCCCCCTCCCAAGAGAGCCGTATTTTCACGGCTGTTGTGAGAAAGACAGGGAATGAGTGCAGTCTGCCTAGATTTTTGGAAACTAGCTGCGCTGGATGCTTTAGTTGCAATCTGTCTAAACTCAGGAAGCAAACCCCATTAAGAAACGTTCTATCGTATTTTAACTTTAATCAATGCTGATGCGAAGCCAGTTTTTAATAAGGAGACCGAACAGCTAAGGTCATCAATCTCTTCAACCCCTCCCCAGGACAGAAGCAGTGTACCCAACCTCTGCGAGTATAGAGTAAATTCTGTGTGCAAGTTTGAGGAAGTATTCTAAATATTGCATAGTGCGTCTCTGAGGCGAAACATGGGAACTAGCGTAGTTGGCACCTATTGGGATGTGGGAAACCACCTAAAAATCGCATCCAGGATAGCCGACACCCAAACCCCTCGTCGGATGCGATCCGAGGTCGGAACACTTCTCCGTCCCGCATGCGGTCACGTTAACACATGCGGCTACCCGGGAGGGTCTTTAGCAAATAATATCATTATAATATTAATAAATTTAAAATTTTCACAGTGGGCGTCTGAATAAACATAATTTATGTTTACTAATAGCACATCTAGGAGGACACTGATACACTTTGACTGACCCTGTATCATGTGCGGTCATTAATCTTCTAAAACATGATTCAATCAATGACCTTCATATGTGCTCGTACGATGTCATCATTGACCTTCAATGCATGACATCATCAGGATGGCTGCTGACTGTAAGCTGAAAAATTAAAGCTGGCCTAAAAGTGCAAGTCGCTGAACACAGCACTTAAAAAAATAAAGTGATAATGATGACAAAATTTTTTACAGCCAATGACAGCAGAGTATTTTTGCGTAATATACAGCTATACTATAGACTTTCCACATAAAAATACGCTCAGAATGTTCCGAACTCTTTTAATTTTTTGTGTCTTATTCAGAATTTTTTATTCAAAAATTACGTAAAACAGAACTTTTGTACTTGCAGTGTTTGATTTCTGTAAAATAGATAGTGTAAGGCACAACAGTGCCTCAAATTAATTATTTTCCACATGTACATTGTTCTATGATGCATGTCATCAGTCACTAGGTAGGCATGCAGGCATCGGCAAGACTGAATCGCTGAGTGAGCATCTTGCTTGCTGGGAAAAACCTTGTCTTGATGCCGTCCAATGCATGTGACTATCAGCTCGGCGTAATATAATATGCACTCTGCATTACAAAATACACTTTGGCACTAAAGCTGATCTATGTCACAGCTTAAAGTGCACTTGTGGACGAGAATAACCAAAGTAAACTGTTATTTCCATGTCAAAAACACGACCCTCACTACACATTCAGTACTTCTAATTTTACACGCACTTCGAACGTTGAACTTACTTTGGAAAGCAACAGGCAACATTGACTACAAATTTCTCGCTGAATGGAGTTTTCAGTCCTGTGTTAATAAAACAGTTCTGGATGCAACGGCATTTAAATACATACTCTATTAAAGGTGCATGTTTTTGACTGAAAACATTTCGGAAAAATATATTTTGCATTTACCTTGCACACATTAGATGTTATGAAATCAAACTCAGATGTGTTTTTGAGGAAAGTATGAACTGTAGAAACACAGGCACAACTATAGGAGACTTTAAAACATTTCAAAGTACTTGGCTTGCAATCGATGTTAACAAATTGCAACTATAATTGAGCATCGAAAGGTCAAGGAACACATGGATCAAGTCGCTGTGTCTTCATACCTCGATTTTGTTCCAGATATTCTGAGAGAACAGTTGCGCGGAGACAGTTATAATCTTATTCCCTTTCATAACAAAAACTCCTATAAGTCACACTGTTGAGGTATTGCACAGGACATGTTCGTCTGGAAACGAATATCTGTATCAAGTCCGAAAGAATGGATACCAAATATATATACAAGGTAAGAAAAAATGCCGCGCTTGGTGGTTGCATGCAGTTCCTCATCCCAGTTCAAGACAGAAGTGTATCTAGCAAAACTTAGACCCGCCAATACGTTTAATAGAAATGCGATTTAAAAAATGAGGCTCTGTCAACGCTTTAACTGCGTGCAGTGTGGCCAAGAACAGGTAGAATGAACTCTGCGCTGTCCTGTTAGGCCGAAAAGGCAGAATATTGGTGAGCGGTCTGATGGGGAGGTAGGAGGCCCTAAAAAAATCCTAATATGCAGAATTACAGACGCTTGAGTCGCTTTATCCCTAAACATTTTGGTTTTTCAGTTAGAGCATCCAATTTACACCTCCACAATGCGATATCTTGTATACTTCTGTTACCGTTATCTTTATTTAAACAGACGTCTTACAGACGTAAAAGACCATTTTGTTTCGTCCATGGCACAAATAAAGCTAACAGGAAATAATAGTGGTCACAGTAATATCACCTGTACCAATGAGGTATAAAAAACATTACAAAAGTATGTATATTATGGTACGCACAATAATTTCATTCAGTACGTTTGACGCCCAGGCTCATCTTCACAGAGCTGGTACGTCCACGTACGAGCAACGTTTACTTTAGAGGAGATACTCAAAGTGACCACTTTGCATTTGCAAACACTTCGCCACTCACTGGAGCATACTTTGCTGAATCCTACACAATACACTTCCATCCACCACTGCCGAAGCTGCAGGCTCAAGAGCTATCGTGTTGTGTACAACCATGAGTAGAGTACTATAAACTTTTTTTCCTTTAAGTGGCCCCACAAATAAAAATATAATGGATTAAGCTCTGGGGAACGTGGAACGTGGAATACTGACCCTCCAAGACAATCCATTTCCCTGGAAACACTTCATTTAAATAGTTACGCATATCCACTCCAAAGTTTGTAGGTACACAATCATGCTGGAACTATAGCTGTTACCGAGCACCAAGTGGAACATTTTCTGATGCGTCAGGCAAAGTATTGCAGAGAAATGTACGGCACAGGGGTGCATTCAACTCGTCCAGCAATAGATAAGAGGCCAAAAGCACTCCTCCCACGATTCCCGCTCACAGGTTTACGCCAAAGCATGCCTGAAAGCCACGTTCACTGGTGGCATGTGGGTTGTGTTCCGTCCAATAATGGCTGTTTTGGAGGCTGAAAACACCTTCACAATTGAATCTAGATTCTTCGGTCCATATCACGTTATTTATTGTTGCGCGTAGTCAGCGCGTACACAACTTTGCCACTAGAGCGCGCCCCGCTAGGCACAACAGCGCAGGCGCAGCGCTCGTCCGTCTCCGCACTACGAGATGGCGCTGCCTTAGAGACGGACCAAATTCTGCTTCCGCCGATCCACGTATTATTATGTAACGCATCCAATGAGATTGCTGCTACCGTAGAACCTTTTCTCCTCGCGGATCACACTCGCTCAGTGATACCTGAACGCGCGAGGTATTATAACGAGTGTACAGACCTACGATTAGTCAGTCTGGATTTGTCTGCACCAGTCTGTACCAGTCTGCATTAGTCTGTACCAGTCTATAGTCAAGTTTCACTCTCCACCTAAGAAGATTATCATATTCCTGTACATTTTAATCAAGTTCTGTTTAAAGTTGGTCACCGTCAATCTGCTACTCTAAGCGTGCAAGTGGCATTTCTATCGTCTGACCTAACGGCAGAAGATAAATACGCCACGATAAGACCACGAGACATATTGCTGACACTCGCCTACTTCATTAGAGCGACAAGTCAAATTATCTGATGGTGTGTGTACCAAAGGTCTTACAGTACGCACACCACATTTATAAAATGTTCATTACATAGCATCTGATGCAAAAGCAATTGACAAAAGTGTATTCGGTGTATTCGTCGAATGCGGCCTTCTGGCTGCTGGTGTTGACTTAATGTGTAATGATATGGATGCAGTTCTCCGTCGTGCAACACCTCAGCAACCAGATGAACAAGTTCCTTGTTCCCAGGTACGATGCTCTAAGCGGTTTCACAATGACCACCGCAAGAATCTAACGGTAATACAGTTATTTATCCCTCACTGGCGGCGCGGAGTGGCCGCACGGTTTGAGGCGCCGTGTCACGGACTGCGCCGCCCCACCCGCTGGAGATTTGAGTCGTCGCTTGGGCATGGGTGTGTGTGTTGGTCTGAGCATAAGTTAGTTTAAGTAGTGCGTAAGTCTAGGGACCGATGACGTCAGCAGTTTGGTCCCTTAGGAATTCACACACATCTGGACATCATCTCCCCCATTGGGAAAGAAAATATCGTCCAAATAGCTTTTGACCTGGTCATGCGATTGTTTACCCGATTTTGATGCTGTCCAAGGACATTGGGGGCCTCAAAAAGAGACTCTCGAATTCTCGATCCAAACTTACGATTAGTTTCTTTTAAATCTATGAAAAGATGGGTGGTCACTGTGTAAAAACAGTTTTGAGCGTCGTACCCGAGGACAAGAAATATCTAGTGATCCCACAGGGCTATTTCGGAAAATTTCAGATTATTACGAAAGTTGATTACACAGTTTCCAAAAACATTAATTACATATCAAGTTTGATACGAAAAATGTCTTTTATACAGGGTGATTATAATTAAATGGTTCTGAGCACTATGGGACTTAACATCTATGGTCATCAGTCCCCTAGAACTTAGAACTACTTAAACCTAACTAACCTAAGGACAGCACACACATCCATGCCCGAGGCAGCATTCGAACCTGCGACCGTAGCGGTCACGCGGTTCCAGACTGAAGCGCCAGAACCACACGGGATTATAATCAAAGTTAAACTTTAAAACCGCTGTAGAAATAACACCACTGGGCAGAATGACGTCAAGTTGCAACGGAATATTATCGGAGGAGGAGGAAAACGTATGGCAGAAGAAAAATAAATAGTTACAAAATGCAGAAATTGATGGCTCTGTAAGGTTCATAATTTAATAGTGGTCGACGACAAATGAATCATACAACAATGCCTAACCCTTTCCAAAAAAATGGTTCAAATGGCTCTGAGCACTATGGGACTTAACATCTGAGGTCATCAGTCCCCTAGAACTTAGAACTACTTAAACCTAACTAACCTAAGAACATCACACACATCCATGCCCGAGGCAGGATTCGAACCTGCGACCGTAGCAGTCGCGCGGTTCCGGACTGAAGCGCCTAGAACCGCATGGCCACCGCGGCCGGCTGCAACCCTTTCCACCCTGAGAGAAAATTTCTTAAAACGTTATCTGATATGTACCAATTACCATACATTATTACGTGTAGAATCAGGTAAAAATACTGAAAAAATTCGCATAGTGATAGTTCGTTCAAGAAGTCACCAGCATTATCGTTCTACTCAAAATTCAAACATGTATAAAATGCAAATAGCATTTTATGGAAGTATCTAGAAACCTTACACACCTTAAGTGAAACATTCTCAGTCTAAAATGATGCAGGAATTTTCTTAAACTAATGAAATGTTGGGAAAAAGAATGCATTTATCTCGGTAACGCATGGCTTTGTCTTGTCGTTGAAGTTTTAAATGATCTGTTGCGTTCTGGTGGTCACAATATGAAATAAAACAGCTGCCAAACGGAAGCCGGAAGCTCGCACCATCGGTGCAGTCTGGAGTGAGGCAGAAACGTGAAGTAGCTGAACCACGAAAAATTTTTAACCGAACCCGCACGATTGTGCGGGCCAGAGTGGAAAGGGCTAAGGTGTACGTTTGATGTTAAACAAACTGTACTACACAGTGTGCATGGGTGTACAGATGTGTTATTGTTAGTTACGTAAGTCCATCCACCACGGTAAAGTCATATCACATCGGATGGGAAAATCGGTTTTTAGTTGTCCTGAGGCCAAAAACCGGATAAAAATTACCAATCACATCGGTTTTTAATTGTTCTGAGGCCAAAAACCGCACAAAAGCATCACTCACACCGGTTTTTAATTGTCCTGAGGCCAAAAACCGCATAAAAAGTATCAATCACATTGGTTTTTAATTGTCCTGAGGCCAAAAAACCATCAATAAAAATCAAATCGGATTATTAATTTCCGTGTGACTGGCGCAAAACATGATCAATATGCTGTCCATCGTTTTCTCCAACAAGTTGAAATCGAGAAACAGCGTGTTCCACAACTGATCGAAGTGTTTCCGGGGTCACGTTCAGAATGTGTTGCGCAATGCGTGCCTTCAATGCTGCTACGTTTTCAATCGGAACACTGAACACAACATCTTTCAGACAGCCCCACAGACAGAAGTCACACGGATTAAGATCAGGTGATCGGGACGCCCAGGCTGTAGGGAAATGGCGGCTGATAATTCTAGCATTTCCGAAATGGCGCTTCAGCAGCTGCTTAATTAGATCTCATCCACACATCCACGCTGTTGGAGAGCTAGGATGACGTGGTTGCGCAAAACACACTCATAGCGCTTACCAGTGACTGTATAGGTAACAGGACCGGAAGCACCTTTCTCTTCAAAAAAAGTATGGCCCTATGATAAATGATGCCGTAAACCCGCACCACGCAGTGACCTTTTCAGGATGAAGTGGTACTGGTTGATCTGCGTGTGGATTTTCCGTTGCCCATATTCGATAATTCTGTGTATTGACATATTCTGTCTGGTGGAAGTAGGCTTCGTCTGTCCACAAAATCTTCCACAGCCAATCATTGTGCACTTCCATGTGAGCAAGAAATTCTAAAGCAAAGCTCAACAGGAAGCAACTCGTGCACGTAGGTAATTTTGAATGATTAGCAAAGAAGGACGTTTTGTAGGATTTTACGCACCGTGCTCACGGGTATGTCCAATGTTCGGGCAATTCTCCGTGCACTACACGTTTGCACACCACCACTGTTCTCCTCCTTCATTGCTTCCACTGTCGTCAATCAGTTCGTTTCCTCCCTCTACCAGATTGCACACCAAAAGAACCCGTCTTTTCGAATTTCCGAATAATTTTCTCCTGACCCACGGCAGTCATCGGACCAACGCCTTTTTTCAAACCCTTCAGTGTCCGTAACCTCGACAGAGCGACGTGTGCACAGTCATCATTCTTGTAATGCAAGTTTACAAGCAGAGTGCTATCCTGCGTTGAGACAGTCATGGCGAATGTCGCAGACCCGAAAGGAGGAAAAGCCGTGTACCCGACGTAGTTATACCAACTCATATCGATCATGGGCATGACAGGTGTTTTCACTTACGTATTCTGGCAGATACAGCACCATCTATTGATCAATTTTCACACTACTTTTTTTCTCCCTTCTACGATAATATTCCGTTGAAATTTGACGTCATTCTGACCAGTGGTGTTATTTCTACAGCGTTTTCAAATTTTAACTTTAATTACAATACCCTGCATATCATCGTTTCGATGCCTCTAAACCTAAAATGCCAAATTATCTTTGGGGTGTGTTTTACCCCTTAAAATTAAAACTGGGCACAAAAAATACGTGTTGCAGTATTTTGCCCCCTCTTACACACCTGCCAAGTTTCATTGAGATCGTTTGTTGACATTTGGGAATGTTCCCTTGTCTGTGAGCTACGACGGCTGGTACGATAGTGTGTGGTGATGCACGTTCCTCTGCACATTCCGATGCGCAGCACGATGTGATAGTGTTGCTAGCTCCTTGTTTTTATACATGTGTTTTTAAAACGCACCCGATCTGATTTTGCTAGATAAACTTTTGTCTTGAATCTGGATGAGGAATCACATGCCGACCTCCAAGTGCCGCATGTTTTCTTCCCCCTCTATTTCTCAATAAGATGCGACGACCAAAGATCCATTCTTTCTGTGCGAATACACGCCAAGCCCGATCTGTTGCGGGAATCTGAAATGGCGAGAGAGGGACTCATGAGTATTTGACGCGGCGCTAGTAGTGTGCAGCAGGCTGGGGATTCGGGTTGGATGGGAAGCAAGCTCGGATGGCCGAACGGCAAAGGTGACTGCTTGTGTCAAGCGGGAGATCCGGGTTCGCGTCCTCGTACAGCACAAATTTTCACCTGTTGCGATTTATTAATTTGTTCCCAAATGCCGCTAATGTTACTGAAAATCTTTGAATAACGAAACTCTTCAATATGCTTACTTTAGAAAAGAGAATGGCCGTGGTGATCTAGAGGATTGTGCAGGATACTGTAGCCCTGGTTCCCGAGTTCAATCCCGGATAGAACTGGGTGTGTTTACTCCCTCCAGTCCGTTCAGGGCCGCCCAGGTCCCCTGTGCCTGCGATCAGATATCGCTGGGGTTAAATGTCGGCCCGCCACCCTCAACCTCCTAGCACCGCCTAGGAGAAAGATGAGCAGTGGAATCGGCTGTATTCTTTCTGGAAGCACCGTCTAAGTATTTTCCGTAACTGAGAGAAACCGCGGAAAACCTAAATCTGGGTGGAAGAACGGAATCTGAACGTCCATCAGACAAGATGCGAGTGCAGTTTCCTAACCACTGAGACAACTTGCTCGTTTTGTTTTAATAAAATTTATAGCTGTACTCATGATGAAATTAAGCGAATAAACGTGCATGTTTCTTAACAATCCAGTAGACCAAACCACAGCTTTCCAAACAATAAAAAATGTAAGGATTTTTAGAAAGATTTTAATTATACACATATTCTTCCGAGTAGTTTTCCTTTTAATTACCGTGTCAATAGAAGAAAAGCTTTTTCAGAAAGCACTGTAAGTGGCTAATGCTTCCCTTAACATTTTCTGTGCTTAACTGTGTAACAATGAGTAATACGAAATGAGAGTAATCCGAGTTGAAAAGTATTTCCTTTATTAATACGGAAATCAGCGATGTTCATGTTTAAGAGGAAAACGTCTAGAGTGTAAAAAATAAAGCCCAGCTTTATACGAGGTTGAACAAGCTCAGCTGTAAAATCGTCAAGTAACTTAGTGGATGATTCTAGCTGTTTAGTATTTCTTTGACTGTCGATACACGAAGCGAAAAGTTTGGTTGGAGCAGTCACTGGAATACAGAACACAGAACACTGGGAACATGTGTTGCAAAAGATCTGCTGAAGGAGAAAAACTGAACAAAACCCAAAGTTGAAAATAAATGATGAAGTAAGGAAATCACCAGGGTCTTCTCTATAAAATGAGTGTCTATTGAAGATTATGACATCGTAAAAATATCAGCGGTAACAACTTTAGCTTAAATAGGAGGAAAGACTAGTTATGGTTTGATTACACCACTTGATATCAAGCATTGGGAATACTTACAACACTATAATATCTAGGACAGTGTTCAATTAACGATTTATTTTTTGCGGGATATTTACCGAAATTACTAAGTAAATTGATACTTTCTTTCGGTAGCGACAGCTGTTGTCTGGATTTATCCTAAGCACGTATAGTTCTGCTCTACATGAGCACAGATATTTGACCACGTGTGGCTCGAGACCCACACATTATGTTTTCAGTAATCAGTTTAGTCAGCCTTCCCTTCCCTGTCTTGTTCAGGTGTATCTCTGCCTTTTGTTCAGGTGTACCTTTGTCTGATGAACTGCTATGTGTCGATAGTCTCCCCGACATCAGTTCAACATGCCCAAAATCAGTCGTTATCTGTCCTACCTCTAGCCAGAAGTCACTGTACAGCACAATTAAGATGTGGTCGGTTCTGACATCAAAATGGTTCAAATGGCTCTGAGCACTATGGGACTTAACATCTGTGGTCATCAGTCCCCTAGAACTTAGAACTACTTAAACCTAACTAACCTAAGGACATCACACACATCCATGCCCGAGGCAGGATTCGAACCTGCGACCGTAGCAGTCGCGCGGTTCCGGACTGAGCGCCTAGAACCGCTAGACCACCGCGGCCGGCCGTTCTGACATCAGAACACCTGAACAAAGTGTATGTTGATGTCGGAGTTCCGTGAGACTATCTTGTCTACAGTATTATCTACGTCATAAGCAAAACCCTCTTCAAAGTTGTTCCCGCTACGCCGACTATCACTACCTCACCGTCAATCGTGAAATGACTGCCTAAATAGTTTTGACTCCTTTTTTGCACTTTGCCAAAAATACTGATGTTCTGAGACTCGATTAGTGTCGTTTCTTGCAACTGAAGATCTTCAACTCGATCATGAGTGCTACACAGCAGTTGTGCTTTATTGTTCTTAACACTTGTCTCAGTCCTAAGCTTCTTGATAAAGAGTAGTAGTCCGCTATATGTTTTCTGCTCCTATTTCCGTTGAGGCTTCTGTATACATCACTGAAAGTTGTCGAAAACTTCATTTTTTAAACTGAAAACTGTCAGATCATGTCCTTTTTACATCAGCCTTTCTGCCAGTTACCAATTTCAAGCTACCCTCCTCTCTCAACATACTCATGACCCTCAGATATTATTTACTTCTTTCCTCAAATTATGTCTGAAGGGCACATATTTTCCCTTTCTGATCCCTAGTCATAATATTATTACTGACTTTACTACAGCTCTAGGAG
The DNA here is from genome assembly GCF_023898315.1 of Schistocerca nitens. Lineage (NCBI taxonomy): Eukaryota > Metazoa > Arthropoda > Insecta > Orthoptera > Acrididae > Schistocerca > Schistocerca nitens. The sequence continues at coordinate 260,250,892 of NC_064616.1, forward strand.
GACGCCTGTTTGGCTGTTCCGCTGATGAGCTAATTGAGCTCACTCTAGTGAAACACTTTCCTAAAACATTCACAATTCATCCTATTCTCAATATCTAACAAAACTTCACACTCATTCTCAAATATTTGGAAAGAAGAATTAATCATAAAAGATCTCTAAGTAAGTAAGCTAACCTATGGCAAAAACCAGTCAATCACGAGATCATTTCAGTCGGTTCATAATGAATGCGAGTTCAGCAGTGTCAGCTGTGTCTATATAAATCATAAAAACATATAATATTCTCTTGCAGCTCTTGAACATATTTATAGGTAATATGACAGTTAAATAGTTTGTGGTTGCTTAGCTTTAAAATAAATTACTACAGTTAGTTTATACAACAATAATATGCATGACGTTCCAAACACTTAAAGTGAAAATTATACAGACAAGTAAAGTTCCACGTTCTGGCCCTAGACGGGCCAATCCGGCCTGACCGACGGCCGCGTTATCTTTTGCCAATGGCGTCATCGGAGGCAGTATGGAAGAGCATGTGGTAAGCACACTGCTCTCTCAATTATTGTCGGATTTGTTGAGTAATCAGTCGAGTAGCTCCTCAGCTGGCTTCACGACGCTGAATGTGTCCCGTACCAGTCCTCTTATAAATGAAATGTAATGTCGTGTGCCAAGGGCCTCCCGGCGAGTAGACCCGATCGCCTGATGCAAGTCTTTTGAGGCGACGCCACTTCGGCGACTTGCGCGTCGATGAGGGTGAAATGATGATGATGAAGACGGCACAAACACCCAGCCCCTAAGAGGAGAAAACCTCCAACCCAGTCGGGTATCGAACCCGGGCCCCCTGGCATGACAAGTCGGCGCGCTGTCCACTCAGCTACGGTGGCAGACCTCCCAGGAATGAAAAATCCGAAGTCAGCCACGCTGGCCACTCCTTACAGAGATAAACACAGACGTTGGAGCACCCTCAACTAAATATTTTCTTTTTTAAAATTTTATCCACATTTGCCACTTAAAACGTGGCTGTATTCAAAACATTGGAGTTATCAATTAAACAAAGCCTTCAGTCACAACTTTTTCATGTTTTCTTAACTACACGATGCATTTCGGACCCTGTGGGCTGATTGTCAGGTGTAATGTGTCTTAATACATTTTTTATTTCTTCTCCTGAACGAGGTGAAATGCATATTCTGGTCACGAAAAGGTTTACTGTTAGGTTATGAATTTCGTAGGTCGAAAGCGGAAAATATGTACATTTCCACTATTTTGCACATATTTTCCGCGTTCGAAATTCATGACCTAACATTAAACCTTTTCGTGACAGAAATATGCATTTCACCTCATTCAGGAGAAGAAATAAAACATGTATTAAGACAAATTACACCTGACGATCGACCCACAGGGTCCGAAATGCATCGTGTAGTTAATAAAACACGAAAACGTTGTGACTGAAGGCTTTGCTTAATTCATACCTCCAATGTTTTAAATATTTTGTGCTATGAAACAATCGTCAAAAATGAATATTTCAGTAATTGTACACTGTCGTGAATAGTAGGTGAACGGTTTGTTGTTATCTGTATTTTCCCAAGTGAAGAGCACAAATTAGTACCGTGTACAAATGTAACTTATTAAAGGGAGCCGGCCTGAGTGGCCGTGCGGTTCTAGGCGCTACAGTCTGGAACCGAGCGACCGCTACGGTCACAGGTTCGAATCCTGCCTCTGGCATGGATGTGTGTGATGTCCTTAGGTTAGTTAGGTTTAATTAGTTCTAAGTTCTAGGCGACTGATGACCTCAGAGGTTAAGTCGCATAGTGCTCAGAGCCATTTGAACCATTTTATTAAAGGGAAGATATTGTTTGGTCTGCATATATGAGATGCGTTCAATAAGTAATGCAATATACTTTTTTTCTGAAAGCATGTTGGTTTTATTCAGTATTTCAATACACCATAATATTCCCCATACTTTTGGCTACAAAACTCTCTTTTTCAATATAATTTCCGCTCAATGCGACGGCCTTACGCCACCTTACTGGGAGGACCCCTATGCCCTCATGGTACCATTCTACCGGTCAACGTCAGAGCCAACGTCTTGCTGTAGCAGTAACCTTCCCGTCATTCACGGACAGCACGGAAAGCGTCCTTCATTGGGCCAAACGGATGGAAGTAGGAAGGTGCGAGATCCGGGCTCTAGGGAAGATGAGGAAGAACAGTCCATTGAAGTTTTGTGAGCGCAGACTTGTGTGAGGCCTTTCTCCAGTTCGTCAGCATTTTTGTGGCGACGAACACGCTGAAGTCGTTTCCTCAATTTCCTGAGGGTAGCACAATACACTTCAGAGCTGATCGTTTCACCACGAGGGAGGACATCAAACAGAACAACCCCTTCAGAGTCCCAGAAGACTGCCGCCGTAACTTCACCAGCTGAGTGTTTGGCTTTGAACTTTTTTTATTTGCTGTTCGAAGTGAGCAACCCTTGTATCATCACCTATAAAGATGTTCGACAAGAAATTGTTACCACCAGCCTCGTAACGCGTAAGCCGAGCCGCACAGATGGTATTACGTTGGTCTTTATGGTCTTCACACTCCTCCAAGTACTCCAACAGGTGGACGAATGTATCAGCACTACCAATAGAGACGTCCAGTTAAGCAGCGAGGTGTTTGATTGTGATCCACCGACCACCTCGAATGAGAGTGTCGGCACGTTCCAATATTGCAGGTGTCACAGCTGTGTAGGCTGGCCGGCAAGCGTGAGATCGGGCAGGTTTTCGCAACCTTTTTACGATGATGACAGACGCCTCGCCCAGCGGCTTACCATGCTTTTGTTCGCAGCTAGGTGTCCGCAAACATTCTGAAATCGCCCATGAATATCTGCGATGCTCTAGTTTTCCGCCAAAAGAAACTCAATGACAGCTATCTGCTTGGAACGCACCTCTATTACAGATTCCATTTTGGAGTTAACGTATAGCGCTGCCACGTATCGGAACTTCATCGACCTACAGAGACTGAAGCGAGAATATTTCAGGAAACTGGCCGAGAAAAAAATTTCTTGTATTAGTTATTGAACGCCCCTCGTATTTTATTGTGAATACACGAGTTAGTGACAACATGTCACATTGAAGGCAATCTTTGTCGTTCTGTGGCACATGTTACTAAATATCTCGTGTTATCTGGAAAAAAAGCGTGGCGCACTGTCGAAGTTCTTAGAATCATAAATACTGTAGAAATATTTTTTCAGGATATCCAAAGGCTTTAACGTCAAAGTTATATTAATTGTTGACAATCACAAACTTACAAGGGAACCTCCCCATCGCACCCCCCTCAGATTTAGTTATAAGTTGGCACAGTGGATAGGCCTTGAAAAACTGAACACATATCAATCGAGAAAACAGGAAGAAGTTGTGTGGAACTACGAAAAAAATAAGCAAAATATACAAACAGAGTAGTCCATGTGCAAGATAAGGAACGTCAAGAATACTGTGAGCTTAGGAGCGCCGTGATCACGTGGTTAGCGTGAGTAGCTGCGGAATGAGAAGTCCTTGGTTCAAGTCTTCCCTCGACTGAGAAGTTTACTTTTTTTATTTTCGCAAAGTTATGATCTGTCCGTTCGTTCATTGACGTCTCTGTTCACTGTAATAAATTTAGTGTCTGTGTTTTGCGACCGCACCGCAAAACCGTGCGATTAGTAGACGAAAGGACGTGGCTCTCCAATGGGAACCGAAAACATTTGCTCGCAAGGTCATCGGTCAGCCGATTCCTCCACAGGTAAACACGTCTGGTATATTCTATACGACACTGGTGACGGCAGGTGCGTCACATGACAGGAATATGTTGTCGACCCACCTAACTTTTACACTTGCCGAATGAGTAAAAAGATTCTTCTACTTTGCCCGATTTAGGTTTTCTTGTGGATGTGATAATCACTCCCAAAAAAGTAATGAAAACATAAGAGTTTGTCAGATAATAATTGTCTGAAAATAAAAAATTAAAATCTTCACTCCAGGGAAGTCTGGAACCAAGGACCTCTCGTTTAGGAGCTGCCCACGCTAACCACGGGACCACGGCGCTTCTGAGCTTACATCTTCCTTGATGTTGCCTATCTTGCCATAGACTATTCAGTTTGTATATTTTGCTTATTTTTTTCATAGTCCACGCAACTTCTTCCTGTTTTCTCGATTGACCTGTGTTCAGTTTTTCAAGGCCTATCCACTGTGCCAACTTATAACTAAATCTGAGGGGGGTGCGATGGGGAGGTTTCCTTGTTAGTAATTTGGGTAAAGTGTAAGGTGGCTATAATTTCGCACCTTACAAGCACTCATCTACATACTTTGCCGTGTTTTACAATCGGAATTAGGTATCATTTGATAGGTTGTGCATCGTATATATGAATATTTAAAGAAAACTGACATTGTCAAGTACACCTTGCAAATAGTTGTCAACGCTTATCGCATGAAAGGAAAAGGAGTGTCTTTATTATCAAAACGGCGTAATGAATGATTGCCTATACTAGTAGAGGTTGGAACGCCAGTGGAAATGAAACGGCAAGCGTAACTCAAGCCCTGGATGGAAAAGGCCGCACAGGTGTGTTGGTCGTGCTTAACACAGGAAGTAGCCAAGACGGACGGACGGGGCACCTGAGCGCTGAAGCATAATACAGTGGCGGCCGGCCGGATTTGTAGCGGGATCGGAAGGATGACCCGATAGTATTCGGAAACTCTGAAAATCTTGGATGCATCAGAGAGGAAAGAGGAAGCGCTACTTCAGAAATCATGCAGGCTTTGTTATTACCGAGGATTTTTACTCTGAGAAGCTTACCATTGTATGAATTCCTAATTAAAGGGGATAGGTATTTCCTCGCAAACTTTCCGCATTGGACGACAAAATACTAAAATATGGTTGGTCGGCGTTCGGAAGAATCTGTAGAGAGGAAGAACGTTCCTTGGTTGAGAATATGATTCGCTTTCTGAAGGTATGAGAGAGGGGAGCCGAGCTTTGCTGGGAAGCCAGTGGTGGAGAGAAGGGGGTCTTCTGCGTTTTGAGCGCCCGTGTTTGACGGTCGTTCAATATCAGCTTTTGTTGGTACAGACGGACTTGCTGTTTCGCTCTCAGGAGATTTTATAGTTATAATGGTTAGGCACTGTACTGTTGCGAATTTATACGATTCTGGACTTCGCCTTTGGGTAGGGAGTCGTCGTTGAATACGCAGCGTCCAGTGATTGAGAGCACTTCTTCTGCCTATACTCACGTTGAGACGTTATGTAAACTCCATCCTTGTGGCTGGGAGTTCGCGTTTCTCGTCTGCAGAACACAGAGAGGAGAAGACAGTATTAGATAATAGTAGTCAGGGGACCGTCTTCTGCCGTCCTAGTGTTTGAATGAAGTTTTTCTTTTATATATTTTGTGACTGGAGTTCTTCCGTCATCGCAGACGTGTACAAGAACCATCACTCTGACGCACCGGACGCAGTACACATAACTGCTTCGACTTATTAGGGCTAAAAGCTAAACAGCTGTGATCACGTAAATTTTATTTCCACTGAGGTTGCACACCACCGTAGATCACCTTTGAAAGTAGTCTCTTCTAGTGTTTGGTACGTAGGTGATGTCAGTCATCTCGCGTTATTTATATTAGATAGAGTAGCCATAAAAAGGGGCAGATTTGGGCAATTGAGCAATCATGTTAGTTATGAAATCCATTTGTATTGCTTTATGTCCATTGGACATTGATATATAAACATTTGTAATATATAAAGGGGCTTTAATCCACAATAAATGTATAAGCAGAAACAGCATTTATCATTTGCAGTTACTAGTTCCGTTAATTATTCATTTATGTTGATGTTGTAATTTATATGTTAAAGAGCAAGGAGGAGGAGATAATACCACCACTAAGAGATCCTAAGATCTGCTTCAGGGGGTAGTCACACAGGGCCAAATCTTCATTTTCGCGTTCACTATTTTCCGTTGCGAACATTCATTTTTACACCCGCCTGTAGTAGCATCTTGGAAAAGGAGATAATACTCGAAAAAATTATTTAATTTTTTATTGCCATAAACAGTTTACAAGTTGTACTAACAAACCAAACTTTCAGGCATCAATAACTTTAAACAAACCCATAGAAAAAAGCATATCGGCCTGAGATCTGGCGATTGCACTTACCATGACAGAGACACCCCTTCCAGCCTAACAATGAGGATATATATTGTCCAGGTATTCATTGACATCAGTTTCGAAGTGGACTGGTGCGCCGATGTGTGAGGCACGTGTTTTTAAACTGCTGACGTTTCACATCAGGTGCCTTCTATATCGACATCGGTGTCGCCACCCTGAAAAAATGTATGATCGTCTGTGAGGGAAACACGATAAATTTACCATCATCTGCAGTTCACGACTGGATTTCAGTGATGGAGCATTACTTGTTAAACGACCTTGCAGACACGCATCAAACGCATGGTGCAGCCGGATGTAGTGCCCACATAGCCTAAAAAATTTACAGAAAAAACGGACCATCCTGGTTGGAAGAAATTCATTGTCATTGATAGAAGCCTACTACAAACTTGGTTTGCACAAACAAGACCACTGACATTAATTTTTCGTACAGTACAATTTGAGGAGATGTTACTGACCATGTGGAAGAAGATTCATCAATAAAAACCTGTAAACCTACACTTCACATGGAGACTTCGAAGAACAAAAAACGGTATGGAGAGTACTGATGAAGCAGCAATTAAAATTCTATCATAAACAGCGGATGCAAACAATGAGGCCAAAAGGTTTTGAACCCAGAGTTCAGTTTAGTCAGTGTAGTATCCAGAGTAGTACTAAACTGACTAGCTTTTACATTTTATATTGTCTACAAACGAGGCCTCTTTCAGCTCTGATGGTGTTGTCAAGTGCCGCAACAGCCATGTCTGTAGCAATGAAACTCGGCAGACCACGCTCACATGAGATCACTATTATCATGTGAGCTGGAATTGCAAATGATCAACTAATTTGACCATATCTACTGCACCCCTCTTGAATTCTGTGTTTTAACTGTTCATCATTGTAGACGTGCTCCACAGTTATCGAAGACTGTAACTCAAGTTATCAGCGAGACGACGTGCATTTACCACGTCGCTGCACCTACCCACTTTTGCCGATGAGCATCAGGATAACAAATAACCTGATCATAAGCTTCGAAGAGAATTGTCTGTCATAGCTAACGTTAATTGCCGGATTTCACTCATATACTTTTCCTGTGGCGTTACTTAATGTCGTTGGTGTATGAAACATTGAGTTGTTGCTGTAAAATGAATATTGTTTTACGTCAATTCACTATCGCGGATTAGTTCTTTGATTCGAAGTACACAGTTTTTGATTCTTTAACAACTGAGTAGTTTGACCTTAAACGCTTGGAATACATTGTATAAATTGTTTATACAAAATTTGCAGACCGGAAACTTATGATTATGTAATGACTTTAAAAATTTTCAGGTAATGTGAGATATTTACTTGTATTGAGTAGAGAACGATATTTACATTGTCACGGTGCCACGTTTAGACACTGACTCGAGCATACACAACAAAATATATACAAATCAAGCACTATCGTCCTTTTAACAACTTCCATTTTTGCACCATAATTATCTTTGTGCTTCACTTGGCAAAATATAGATAACGGCAAAACATTCACCCAGTATTTCTTGTGAGCATTGTTCGCAGTCTAGGTCCTTATTTTGTAGAATTAATATGGCAGCAGAGATGGTTGAAAGAAGAGCTTTGGGCTCCGTCTCGTGTTTCTTTTTTTCTCGTATTTATTACTATTTATTCACTTGCAAGATTTTCCTTCTATTGACTGAGAAAAACCATACATAAAACAAGAAAGTTGTATCATAACTTCAGGATATAGTATCTGTTGTTACGTAAATTGCAGCATAAGATATTACTGCTCTGCTTCAAGATACACGTTACAAATGTTTTAAAAGAAATTAAGATAAAACTACATCTAGTTTCTAATTACACTGCTTATCTGTAATGCTTCCTGATACCAACAGACTCAGATGTTTACGTAAAGAGTAGTCAGAGATGACTTGCTCCATTAACTGCATCATTCATCGTTCCTCCACTGACACGTAAATATACCTAATCTACGTTATATGATGGTATCTGATACCTTATTTCTAATAATCTAATAAGCATTATAAAATTTGCCTCCTTATCTGATTTGGTCATTTTTAATTCCACTTATAAATTTAGTACTGTCAGGTAAATTGCTTTATTATCGTTATAGTAATGGCAGGATTTTTTATGTCATCTGTTTCAAATGAGTGTATCGCTTAACACCATCGCAAGAAACGTGTGAACCAAGAGCAACTCTGTACAGACACTCTGTTCCCCACATCTCCTATGCGCTGCTTCTTCAAAGTGATGCCACCTAAAACCATCTTTCAGGCGATCGTAGCACTCGCGGAACAAATGATTGTAACGTCAGTTTGTATCTCGAGGCACGCATGGAGTGCCATACCAGAGAAGCATTTTCTGTTTTCCGCATCCCTGACAAGCTTCATCAGACTTCCATTAACGATGCTAAATTTTTAGTAAATAATGGTCTTTTTATGGTGTTCAATTGACTTATCGATAACTACGTTTACAGGCTATCGCTATAGTTTTCATCCGCTTCGTTCGTGTGACGTCTTTATACACAGATCACCCAGAACATTGTACCACCTGTCTAATAGCCGGTATGTACACCTTTCGCACGGATAGCAACGACGCGTCGCCGTATCTGGGGAGTTAGCAGCACATCTGGACACACAAGTCACCTGATTCACGTAAATTCCGGAGAAAAGGGTGATGAGTTCTGACGCCACGTTCAGATGTGTTCAATCGGGTTCAGATCTGGCGAGATGGTTGGCCTGGGTATCAATTGGAACTCGCCACTGTGTTACTCGAACCACTCCATCACACTCCTCGCCTTGTGACGTGGGGCATCATATTGCTGAAAAATGCCACTGCCGTCTGGAAACATGATCGTCGTGAAGGGATATACGTAGTCTGCAATCAGTGTACGATACTCCTCGGCCGTCGTTGTGCTTTGCACGAGCTCCTCTGGACTCATGGGTGCCCACGTGAATGTTCCCCAGAGGATCTACATCTACATCTACATTTATACTCCGCAAGCCACCCAACGGTGTGTGGCGGAGGGCACTTTACGTGCCACTGTCATTACCTCCCTTTCCTGTTCCAGTCGCGTATGGTTCGCGGGAAGAACGACTGACGGAAAGCTTCCGTGTGCGCTCGAATCTCTCTAATTTTACATTCGTGATCTCCTCGGGAGGTATAAGTAGGGGGAAGCAATATATTCGATACTTCATCCAGAAACGCACCCTCTCGAAACCTGGAAAGCAAGCTACACCGCGATGCAGAGCGCCTCTCTTGCAGAGTCTGCCACTTGAGTTTGCTAAACATCTCCGTAACGCTATCACGCTTACCAAATAGCCCTGTGACGAAACGCGTCGCTCTTCTTTGGATCTTCTCTATCTCCTCCGTCAACCCGATCTGGTACGGATACCACACTGATGAGCAATACCTAAGTATAGATCGAACGAGTGTTTTGTAAGCCACCTCCTTTGTTGATGGACTACATTTTCTAAGGACTCTCCCAATGAATCTCAACCTGGTACCCGCCTTACCAACAATTAATTTTATATGATCATTCGACTTCAAATCGTTCCGCACGCATACTCCCAGATATTTTACAGAAGTAACTGCTACCAGTGTTTGTTCCGTTATCATATAATCATACAATAAAGGATCCTTCTTTCTATGTATCCGCAATACATTACATTTGTCTATGTTAAGGGTAAGTTGCCACTCCTTGCACCAAGTGCCTATCCACTGCAGATCTTCCTGCATTTCGCTGCAATTTTCTAATGCTGCAACTTCTCTGTATACTACAGCATCATCCGCGAAAAGCCGCATGGAACTTCCGACACTATCCACTAGGTCATTTATATATATTGTGAAAAGCAATGGTCCCATAACACTCCCCTGTGGCACGCCAGAGGTTACATGATGTGTTCTGTTTGCTAAAAACTCTTCAATCCAGCCACACAGCTAGTCTGATATTCCGTAGGCTCTTACTTTGTTTATCAGGCGACAGTGTGGAACTGTATCGAACGCCTTCCGGAAGTCAAGGAAAATGGTATCTACCTGGGAGCCTGTATCTAATATTTTCTTGGTCTCATGAACAAATAAAGCGAGTTGGGTCTCACACGATCGCTGTTTCCGGAATCCATGTTGATTCCTACAGGATAATGGAGCCCACGCCGGCTTGTCTCCATTCTGCAGTACAGGTGTCTAGGAGCGGTTCGCCTGAAAGAAGGCGGATTCGCGCCCTCCCATTGGCATGATGAAGAAGTTATCGGATCCATCAGACCATGCAACGCTCTGCCATTGCGCCAACGTCCAGTGCCGATGGTCACGTGACAATTCCAGTCGTAGTTTCCGATGTCGTGGTGTTAACACTGGCACATGAAAGGGTCGTCGACTGCGGAGGCCCATCGTTAGGAGTGCACTGTGTGTTCAGACACACACTTGTACTCTGCCCAGCATTAAAGTACGATGTTAGTTCTGTCACAATTCCCCGCCTGTCCAACTTCTGCAATGAGGAACAACCGCCCAACCCCACAACGTCTGGACTTAGTTTCACCTTTGTTTCGCCACGGGTTGGAGACACTTACCACAGCACTTCTCGAACACCCGACATATCATGCAGTTTTCGAAATACTCGTGCTGCGCCTCCGGACTATCGCAATCTGCACTCGGTCAAACTCAGATTGCGCGCCAACTCCATTCTGCAGACATACAACACGCTGATTGATATTACTGACTGGATGTGTCTGACTATCAGTCATTCATCGCCAGGTGACGTTGGTATCGCCTGGACGGGTTTATATCGACTGTAAGTCGGTGGTCGTAATGTTCTGGCTGATGAGTGTACATGGGGCTCTCAGCCATTATCTTTAAGAGCAGCGGCATTAACAATTTGCTACTCCATAACAGAATACACGTCCATCGTCTGGTACAAGCCCGATGGATGGTCAGTGTACTGAAAGCGTCATTCAATGTACTCGTGTTAGTGCGGTTTTGTCCCATATGGTTTCTTTTCGTTTTCTTGATCTTCAACTGTACTTTTACCCGCTCCTGTCGATCCTGTCTTCTTTCCTTTCGCCTTTCTTCTTGGTATATTCTCTGGGTCCCATCTCCTAAATTCCCACTTCTGTTTTTCAATTGGCAATTAGCCGAGCGGTCTAGGGAGCTGCAGTCGTGGACTATGACGCTAGGCCCGGCGGAGGTTCGAGCCCTCCATCGGGCATGGGTGTGTGTGTGTTTGTCTTTAGGATAATTTATGTTAAGTAGTGTGTAAGCTTAGGGACTGATGACCTTAGCAGTTAAATGCCATAAGATTTCACACACACATTTGAACATTTTTTTCAATTGGAAAGGCCAACGAATTTGAAAGTAAAATACATGATTGTGGTAACAGACTGACCTGTAGCTCAGCTCAAAGTCTAGGTTAGGTTGGAAAGTGATGGTTTTGTTGTGAGTTGGTAAAGCCAACGAACGTGAAAGCAAAAAACTACCTGAAGTGTATTGGGCTCCGTAGAAGTGTCAACCCAGTCCATCTCCTCACATGTGACAAATGTCACTCCGCCCATCTGTCATAAACTTCTTCTCGTGCACCATTCGTCACTGTAACTGGAAGAGAAGGATGGGATAGTGGTACAGTTCTCGCTACGCATCATAAAATTGTCTGCGAAGTATAAATAAAATACAGATTCAAACACTTCTGATGCGAATATTTCCTCAGTGTTGTTTTAAGATCTGAAGTGTTACTGGATCCAAACGAATGTAACCAAAACACAAGTGAAGAACATGACGATCGTAGATAGTAACGATAGATGCGCTGTTGCTGAGGCTTTACCCCGAAGTGTACGAACAGCAGAGAAATTTTCCTCTACGGATGATGAATAAAATTAAAGTAAGAGAAAAAAAATGAAGATAGAGTCAACATGGGACGGTGGGACGTACATTACACACACCCACACCCACACACACACACACACCTATATACAATATGAAAACGTCCTTTTTTATGTTTGTTTTGAACGTGTGTGAAGTTCAGAACAATTCCGAGAAATGGCAGAGCCGTAGTGAACCATCAAAATGGCATATTCGCAAGACGCCCATTACAGGCAGTGAGCTATAACTGAATTCTTCGTTGCGAGAAAAGAAACATTCACACCCAATGCTCACTTATAGGTCAGAGCCAACTGTCAAGTGTAGCGTATGGTAATGATGCAGTTGATATGGATATTGTTAGATAACATTTATAGAAGGTTGGGTGTCATTTATAGAAGGATGTGCTGATACCGCGCGACTGCTACGGTCGCAGGTTCGAATCCTGCCTCGGGCATGGATGTGTGTGATGTCCTTAGGTTAGTTAGTTTAAGTAGTTCTAAGTTCTACGGGACTGATGACCACAGATGTTAAGTCCCATAGTGCTCAGAGCCATTTGAACCATTTTTTTTTTTTTTGATGTGCTGATACTGAGTTCCACGATCGTCTACATCCGGGACGTCCTGTCACAGCCACTGCTACCGATATGGGGAATGGTAGGGATGCCATTATTCGTGCAGTTCGCCATATAATAACTCGACAGTTGGCTCTGCACCTATAAGTGAGCGTTTTAACTGCATGTGCAGTGAGTGAGATGCTTGGATATTCAAAGATGTGTTTAAGATGGGTTTCACGAATGCTCAAAATTATCCACAAGATGTAAAGAAAAGCCATTTCATGTCTGAAGTGTTGGTGTAGTTTAAGTTCAATGTGTAGGCTTTTCTGTCGCGGACTGTTACAGGTTACTTCGTGGCACAACCAACAACCACCAAAAAAGGAGAAAATCAAAGAATTTCCCTCCTACGGCAACGTCATTACGAGTCTTTTGCGACAGGGATGACTTCATTCTCGTGGATGTGTTGCCACCCGTTTACGACGTGCTCTGTCTAACAAGAATCTAAAATAAATCCAGCTCCAACATGACAGCCGGCCGGAGTGGCCGTGCGGTTCTAGGCGCTACAGTCTGGAACCGCGAGACCGCTAAGGTCGCAGGTTCGAATCCTGCCTCGGGCATGGATGTGTGTGATGTCCTTAGGTTAGTTAGGTTCAAGTAGTTCTAAGTTCTAGGGGACTTATGACCTCAGAAGTTGAGTCCCATAGTGGTCAGCGCCATTTGAACCATCCAACACGACAATTCCCGGCTGCCCGGCCGCACACAAATTTCCGAACGAGGAAACACATCACCGAACTGGGTACGACATCACTGCCTCACATACCTTATAGCTAAGACCTGGTGCTCCCTGACTTCCATCTGTTTGCGCCACGTACGGATTCTCTACGTGGGACACACTCTGAAGCTGATGAGAGCGTAAACAATGTAGAGAAAACATGGCTACGAACATGGAACAACAGCTGAACACATGCTGTTACCCAGCGTTGGCCTAAGGCAATAGGACATGAAGGAGACTACGCAGAAAAAAAGAAATGTTGACTGATATTGTCATTAAATTCTAGCCCTTAAGAATAAATACGTCCTTAGAAAAAAAACTGTGGAACATTAGATATTGAATCACACTCGTACATATCCCACAGAGTGACGAAACGATGAAAGCAGGGGACTATCTAGAACACGAGGGTTCACGTTCGTTTCCTGATGTTCTAATTTAGTGCCAACGAGGATTTCACCTCCGACGAATGTCGGAAGGTTCCACAAACCAGACCGCAGCTGACTCCTCCTCCCATCATTTTACGACGTAATTGATGTCTTTTATTTAATGACATCGACTTCAATGAATGTTGACAAACGGAGAAGAAGCGAAGAAAGTCTACAAAATGTAACTTCAGAATTAATACAGCGTGGCACATACACTAAAGAACCAAAACATTACGACAACCTGCTTAATAGCTTGTTTGTCCATCTTTGGATCGAAATACATCACTGATTCTGCGTATCAGGGATCCGACAGTTTGTTGGTAGGTTTGTGGAGGTATGTAGCATTAGATGTCTATGCATAGTTCATGTAATACGCGAAAATTGCTGATTTGCGTACACGGTGATGACGCCCTATAGAGACCCAGATGGGTTCCATAGGATTTACACCAAGCGAATTGGAGCAGGCATAAAAGTGAGTTCACTATAATGCTCCTCAAACAACTGTAGCACGGTTCTGGTCCTCAGACACGGACAATAATACTGCTGAACGATGACGGGGAAGACATCAAGAATGAAGGGATGCTGGTGTTTCGAAGTTGTCAGTATGTCATCGATCACTACCGCAGGTCCCAAGCAAGCGCAGGAGAATGTCTCTCACAATATAATGCTGCCCTCCAACCTGCGCCCGTGGCGCGCTGCACGTTTCGAGCCGCCGTTCACCTCGATGACGGCGTTTATGGTGACGTTCAGCGATCTAGTGTAGCAAAAACGTGATTCACCCGAAGAGGCACCACGTTTCCATTGATCGACAGTCGAATCTCGATGTTAGTGTGCCCACTGCAAACGTAATTGACGATGCCGTTGAGTCATCATGTGAATACGTAGGGGTGGTCTGCTGCGGAGCTCCATGTACAACAATGTACGACGAAAGGTGTGCTCCGCAACACTTCAGCATACACCGGCACTGTGCTCTTTCGGCAGAGATGCCACAGATCTCCATATATCCTACTTTACCGAGCAGAAAAGCATCCGAACTCAACGTTCTGAGAAGAGTCGCGGACGTTAAACCATTTAGCGTTTAATGGCAGTTCCATTGTCCTACTACCTCTTTCCATAGACGCTCACGACAGTAGCACGTGAACATTCGACCAGCTTCGTCGTTTTCGAGGCACTCGTCCACAGGTTCTGCGTAATAATACTCTGCCCTTTGTCAAAATCGCTTATCTCAATGGATTTCCCCACTTACAGTCCATATCTTCGCTAAGGTGATCCTCCGTCCGCGTCTGCTGCGCTTAAGTACAGTACTTTCGTTACCGCGTCACGTGCCCGCAACACCATCAGGAGGCATTCAATTACGCGGTGGGCAGTGGTCATAATTTTTTTGCCTTATATCTACAAGCTTCAAATGCAACAGAAATATGGTGAAAGCAAGTAGTAATTTAGTAAATTTATGAAATATAAGTACGTTAACTGACAATTACTACATAATGCAGCATACATCAGCAGACCTCACTTCTCGTTGAAGGCCGGCCACAGTGGTTCTAGGCGCTTCAGTCCGGAACCGCCCTGCTGCTACGGTTGCAGGCTCGAATGCTGCCTCGGGCATGGATGTGTGTGATGTCCTTAGGTTAGTTAGGTTTAAGTAGTTCTAAGTCTAGGAGACTGATGACCTCAGATGTTAAGTCCCATAGTGCTGAGAGCCATTGGAACCATACTCGTTGAAAGTAGTTTCCTTCAAATGTCCCCGTTTGCCTGCATACAATGTTGAAGACGTCGGGAGAGGGCTTCCATAACACGCCTTATATATTCTGCAGAATGGCTCTTATCTGATGGCGAGTGATAGTTTCAAGTTCGTTAAATCTCCGAAAACGATCGGAAAAATCTGTAGCTGTTAAATCTGGGGAACGGGACGGCCATGTCACATTACGAAAGCGGGATATGACACAATTTGGAAACCTCTGACGGAATTTTGACCTGCTGCATCAGTCACCTGTCAGTATCTCTATATCGATGAACCAGCTGTGGTTTGCACGGGATAAATTTCAAATCAACCAGTGAGCGGCCCAATGAACGCAGCGACAGCTGAGCGCCTGCTTGTACTCGTTCCAGGTTCTCACACTTTCGAGCACTTGTTGCCCGACCTTGTGACTGCCGATTCAAAACACTACTGGTGACCCTCGACTGTTTCACCCACCAGAGTATACTGTGCCTCTCGGATACAGTACTGTCCCGTCGCAGTGCCCGCTGGACCTTTATGACAGAACCAGTTCTGATAAAGGTCGCTGTTGGTGACTGCGCAGCCTACCGCTCCGTGGTATACTATTTGCGCGATCCCTTCCTAGTCAGCGATGTACTCATACAGTTAAAACTAATACCACAAGTCAAATTTTTAAAAGTTTGAACAACAGTTAGTCCTAGGACTTTTTCAATTATTCAAAATGACAGTCACAATCGCATTATTTATTTTGCCGCCAACCGGTTTCAACCCGCGATGGGGTCATCTTCAGGGCAATTTACACCATTTGGTAACTATCAACCGTGCACAGGCAGGGTGATGACTCCAGCGAGCGACCAAATGGTGTAAATTGCCCTGAAGATGGCCCCATCGCGGGTTGAAACCGGTTGGCGGCAAAATAAATAATGCGATTGTGACGGTCATTTTGAATAATTGATTATAAGTAAACTAATCGCTGTTATCTACACGCAACTATGTTGTCTAAAAAATCTAGGACTTTTTTATGGCACGAAACGTGATATTCACTTCTGATAGTGCTTCACGTATTCGAAATAAGCTTTTGCAGAATTTTCTCATTCCATTCATGCGAGAAACTTTCTTACAGTTGCCATCTGCAATTGGTACAATTGGTATATGCAGTACGCGCTGCCTTGTGAGTGGATTTAAGTTCCAATGTGATACTTACGCTCTAAAGCGGACCATTATGTGGAAAGTAACATTCTGGTACATTAAAACTGTGGTGTGGACGCAGACTCCAGTCTAATTCCGTGCTATCTGAGGTATCGGAACACGCGTAACGTGGCATGAGAGGTCCTTGGGTGGCTCGTATGGTTGTCCCCGAAAGGAAAATATCTAAGTTAGATCCCAGTCCACACTACAGTTTTTACCCGTTAAAGTGATTTATCAAGTGAAAGATAGTGACTTAATTAATGAACTGCTCCATGATGTGAAAACTGACGTCTCTGTAATGATTTTACACCCACTCTCACTTGTGCTAAGTCCGTAGCTTTAAGGTATGCAGGTGATGTTACCAATCTCCGTGGCAATATCCTCCCCACCCACGCTTGAGACCAAAACCAATGCAATACGATGATCCTACGGTGGTGACGTAACTGCTTCCAAATCCATGCCGCTCATGCGATTGGTCTGCGGCCGATGATGGACGCGACGGTGGGGGACTTACAGCGTCTGTGCGTAACGGCTTGTCACGCCCACAAGTCGTGGGTAGGGGATCCCCGAGACGATGCATTCGGGATACGTACGGAAGGAAAAGAGCGCCCTGAATTGCAAATTTGTGTGTAAGCCGTGCGCGGTGTTTTTCCAAAGTCTTGTGGCACGCTGCCTGCGCTGCGAAGAATTTCTTCATTTTAGTATGCAAATTGTTGCATAAGTAGCAGGAGGGGTCGCCTTTACTTTAGGTTGTGCGTCCACTGAAGTAGAAGCTGGCGCTGTACAGTCAGTGGCAGACAGTCCGCCAACTTCTGACGCGATCAACAAGTCTCTCAGCAACAACTACATGCCTTTCTCTTACATATGTGTTTCACTCTCAAAAAATTGCCAGAAACCCTTCCAATTTTTTTCTTTATTTTGGAAAAAAAGCGAGACCATACAGAAAATACTCGCGTCGTACAGCGAAACAGTGAAATTCAAAACACAGAGATATAGTTTAGTTGAAATCTATATAGAGTTTTATCTTTTAGTGTAAACTTGCATTTTAAATCGTTCCGATTTGTTAATCCTGAAAATTATTTTTCTGTGAAAATATAAACTGCTTATGGTTCGAAAAATAATGCCTATGTAGAAGCAGCTGCCAGTGCACTTCATCATTATCGTCATACATTTTTCATTTACTGCTGCATAAAAAGCTTCTTTCAGGAGCTTCGGCTTTACACTCCAAGTATCTTCTGCCTGTTTCCTAATGTGTATCCACCTTTAACTAAGTTCTCGTCTAGGTCACTTCATAGCGCGAGAACTCCATCCAAAACCTTCATGAGTCCACGTTCCTCAAGTTTATCTGCTACTCCCTGCACATCTCCGTTTTGTAACAGTATCTATTAGATTCTCCGCTAAATTCTCTTCAGTTACCCGTTTTCTGTCCCTTCATCTCATTCCCAGTGTACTTCATTCCTTTTCTTATTGGACAATAGCTTAGGACCCACTGTCAGATCTGATTATAAACTTTCCATTTCAGACGCAAGGGAATTTACTTATGAATACTTATTTCAGATTAATTGTAAGTCAAATTTAGTCTCGTGTTTATTATTTTCGATGTCTGCATTCTCCTCGCTTTCAGTTGCGCCACATTCACGAATTTGTCCAGTCATTCAATGATGTCGTTGTTAATCTTCATTTAACCTAACGATACTACACTACTTGATATTACTGGAGTTAGTCTGTGGTTAAGTAACATTACAGAAATTGATAAATCCAAAAAAGTATAGTTATTTCATTCTACTTTATGCATTTATTTTTTACAAATAATTCCTTACTAAATGTTAACCCTAGGTTGCTAGACACTCGTAAAATTTACGGTTGCAGTTGATACCAACGAACGGTACTTCAACCTGGTATTGTCAATATAGAATACAAAACGGGACATTTTACACTTATTTCGTATGTGACATACTATTGATGACTTTCTTACTGTAATTAACTGGAGCATACAATATAAATTACGACTTCCTTTGAATAAAATATGGAGTTGTAAAATTTACGATGGCTTAGTAACAAAAAATGGCTCTGAGCACTATGGAACTTAACATCTGAGGTCATCAGTCCCCTAGAACTTAGAACTACTTAAACCTAACTAACCTAAGGACATCAGACACAGCCATGCCCGAGGCAGGATTCGAACCTGCGACCGTAGCGGTCGCGCGGTTCCAGACGGAAGCGCCTAGAGCCGCTCGGCCACACTGGCCGGCTCTTAGTAACAGTATAACATTTTTCTCCCTTAAGTGTTTTAGGGTTAGATACATGGTCACAGGTTACTGTAAAATCTGTCTTAATTTCACGCTGGATGTAGTTCTAGACAAATTCTTGACATATAAGGAAGACTTTAAAGAAAAGTAGAAAATATGTGTCAATGACAATATTCTAAACAAGCTTATAGTGTCCTGCGAGCATATCGGACTTCAAGCACTACGAATATCGGTTCTGAGATAGTGCGTCTCGGCAGCAAAATATGCAAGATGCCCTTATTTAATACGAATTATCTCATGCGAACAGGTATACTTTGTTCCAAACGAAAGCTGCTGGATTACCACACATGGCTAAAACTAGTACCAGTAAAGGAAGTGTGCGTTCGTGCAAGGGTTGCTACTGTCGACAACCGATATGAAATGACAACAATCGGCACTGCCCAGATTTATATTAACAAACAACTTCCTGGTTATAACATATTGAAATCACCCAGCAAGTTGTAACATACCATTGGCACTATGGAGACACCTGAGCAGCTTACACAATGGAATTACTACGTGTAAAGGAAGTACGAATAGCTCGGTTCCTCAACAATAACTATCACACACGAATGTGGTGAAGAACAGATCAACAGCCCCCTCTGACAGTGTCCTCACCGCACAGCAAAGTGGAAAAATATGCAGCCAGATATAACTACATAACGTATGTAATATTCAGAACCTAAAATATCAACGAATACTTTATGCCCCATGGTTTGAGACACAGGTGACAGCACAGGTGACAGCAAATTAACAGACTAGCAGTTGTTTACATTCTTAGCAGATTATCCTTCGACATTTTGCAGCTCGTTTAGACAGACGCTTTGTTGTTGAATGCAGCAGCGTTTAGGGAATAATCAGAAAATTCTTTTTTTTATTTTCACTGGTTGCCGGTAGACGTCGGTCTTTAACCGTCCCCACAGACCATCAGTTAAAGAAGAGAAGCAGAACATCTCAGTGGCCAATAAACCATCCAAAGACCGGGAGAGATTTCACTGCGATTCTGTTCCTTTTATCGTGAGGAATATAATAGGATCCAACTTGTTGCAAGATTGAGGAAGTTATTTCATTTATTTTGGTTCAAATTATGCAGCAGTTTCAGGCAATATGTACCATGTAAACTGTTTCTACAGTCAACAATTAGCGAATGGATTAGGACCCCACACCGCACCGTATCCACAAAGTGTCTAATAGTATTAGAATTTTGATCCATCCATGTGTAATAGTTTAAATAACCATCACGACAAACACCATGAATTTGCTGCCTTGGGTGGCTGTTGACGCGGGTTGGTATAGCCACTGTATTCATTGTTAACAATGGATATTGCAAGGTGTGTAGAAGTTCATATAGTACGTTCTTAATAATGAAACAAGGAGTTATTGACCGTAGCACAAAGCACCATGTCAGAATTCGAAATACAGTGAACAAAATGCTAAGGATGTAGCTGTCACTTGAAGATATATGAAAACCTGAAATGCGTCTTGACATTAGTAAGATTCAAATAAGATGCTGTGTGAATGTGTGCTTTCCCGGAGTATACAGCTGGTGAAGTGTTCTCGGGCTTCCAGCCGGGTGGCTGAAGCGAACAGGACCTCTGATGTTTTCAGCCGGTCGCGGTGGCCGAGCGGTTCTAGGCGCTACAGTCTGGAACCGCGCGACCGCAGGTTCGAATCCTGCCTCGGGCATGGATGTGTGTGATGTGCTTAGGTTAGTTAGGTTTAAGTAGTTCTAAGTTCTAGGGGACTGATGACCTCAGAAGTTGTCCCATAGTTCTCCGAACCATTTTTGATGTCTGCAATACACATAAAAGATGTGTATCAGACAGGAGCAGCAGCGCTATAATGCTGTTCGCTGACGATGCTGTGGACAGAAAAGTATCGTCGTTGGACGATTTTAAGAAGCTGCAAAAGTATTTGGACAAAATTTCCGCTTTGTATAGTGAATGACAGCTCTCTTTAAATGTTGATAAATGTAAAATAATACTGAATTTTCTCATTTTGAGAAGACAGAAGCAGCGATCTGTTTTACTTGCTAAAACATTCTAAGCGAAGATCGTATAAATATTTCTTTATTGGAAAAAAAATGGCTTCGACAGACTTAAAATGAACGGCTACCCCGCGCGGCTCCTTGTGAAATATTTGAGTATATTCATATGTCTATATGTATGACTTATGTCATACTTCTATTAAACAGACGCACCCATGTTCATTGTAAAATGATCATGGACAATTAAATTACTGATACTGATACACTGTTGGGTAAATTTGAAGAACCTTTATTCGAAGAAGACACTTTGTAACCATTATGCTGGCACAGTCGTATAACACGCATGGGGATAATGAGGCTACGAAAAAAGACATCAATTTATTCATTTTTATTGATTTTTGAGCTCCGTGGCTGTGGATTATATTACTTTAACAAATAAGCAACCAACCAGTATTTATACATTTTTATTTATCCCAATACGTAGCGCAGCGTGGCGAATATAGCGCCGATTTCGTTCATGAGACAAAGAAAAAGTGTTTGTGCCACGCTTACAAACGCGGATAATAGGAGCGACAACAATAGGGGTAGAAATTAAGTGCATTTAACGAGCAATAAAGTTATACCCGCGAAGTGTAGTAGCTAAACAAATTATTTTGCACAGGGCAGCTGCAGCATTCAAAGTGCAGTTGACGTGTTAATGATGTACTAATGAAGATTTAAATATGTGTTACGCTAACGGAAGATGGGGAAAGACCTAAAAGCGTACTGGGGTAAATAAAAAATATCTATAAAGTGTCTGGTTGCTGTATTCCTTAAAGCAATTAGTAAACAGACATTAGGATGCGTAGCGACGCATAGAGACAGTCATTTTTCCTTCGACCGTTATGTCGATGGAATAGGAAAGGAAATCGACAATAATGTTACAATATACCCTCACCGTGCGCTGTACAGCAGCATATGGAGTGTACTCGTATGCAGGCTGATTCACCGGCCTTACCGCTGGGTTTTATGCAACCTGAAAAGCCTTCAAATACCATGCAGCAGATATTCATGTTCTGTCACTCGCTATGTGCAAACTACAAGTCCTAGAGAAAATATGAGCAGCACAGTTTTGTAGGAATTTTGATGCAGTTCAATTATGTACTGGGATGCCTTTTCCCTAGGGGTCATAGTTTCCGAATTATTCAAGAAAAAATTACAAAAGTGATCTTCAAACTTGTTTTCCTTGAATATCTCGAAATTTGTGGCCTCCAGCAAAGACGTATCCAAGTACAAAATTAACTTAATTAAATTTGCTAAAATAATATCCTATTCATTTCTTCAGTATCTAACAACCCTACCACAACAAAGGTCAAAGTTAATTATGATTTGTAGTGTTGCTCACGCTGCTAAATATTGCATTTTCGGGCAACAACAAAGTTATACTATGTGACAGGTGTCATTAGAGCACAGTTAATAAAGTCATTTCTTGAAATAATGGATAAACTAGGCACTGATTTTTTCGTGTTTCCCACACTGGTCTCGTGGTGAACTCATGGCTCAATCGTCGAAAATCTAGGTAGTGATGATTCCAAGCTCGGATGCAAAGAGGCCTAAGTGTTATTCTGCGATATTCAAAAGTTTTATAGATGCGCTTCACAAACCATTCTTGAAGATTAAACTTTTGCAAGTTAGCACAATGGTGATGTAAAAAAGTAATCAGCACTCCGAATTTAAGTTACACTTCTTTTTTATTACTTTTGTTGCAATATCACTTAACTCACAAAACATCACTTCACAATATAAAACAAAAAAATGGTTCAAATGGTTCTCAGCACTATGGGACTTAACTTCTAAGGTCATCAGTCCCCTAGAACTTAGAACTACTTAAACCTAACTAACCTAAAGACATCACAAACATCCATGCCCGAAGCAGGATTCGAACCTGCGACCGTAGCAGTCGCGCGGTTCCAGACTGTAGCGCCTAGAACCGCTCGGCCACCAAGGCCGGCAATATAAAACATACCTGAACATATCTTCCTCACTGTTAAAGTTCACATTTTATAAACTGACTACAATTTGCGTCTTTTCAACATGACGACCAAAACCTGACTCTCTAATAACCGCTTACGCGCCCAAAAATCAGAGTTACAAGTACGTCAAAGATCATAGTGACAAAAGAAAGAATTCACGTAAGAATAATATCATTGCAATATAAGCATATCGATGTATCAAAGTACCTCTACATTAATGAAATCAAATCTGAATGTTGTCTCAGAAATATGTTAACTACTTCACAGAAACACAGTAGAATATTGCTGGTATCGAGAGGTTGGGGTGAGGTGCCGTAATGGTTACGTAATTCAAGTACCATTACAAGTAGGAATATTAATTTGTAGTGAGCGAGAGAAAATGAAAAGCTTGTGCACGGTGTCTGAAGGCGTTGTAGGTTTCATAAAGCCCAGCGGTAGGGGCAACTGAATCCCGCTGTATCTATATGTAGATGTTTCCTGTGTTCTTGAAGTGACTCTCTATGTAATGTGGTGTCCGTTGACACGAGTGAAGAAAGATAGACCTGCGTCGAGCATCCGTCCGGTATCAACACTGATATAATAATGGTGGTGATTTTGTGTGAATGACCTGAGCAGTCCTCGGAGATGCGTTTTGTAGTTGCACGGTGGCGGCGAGGAAAGCGCGCCGATGATGGCAGGTCTACAGTGAGCTGCGACGGCGGTACCGAATCAGTGTGGGCAAAGAGTGGCAGCAGATCGCCTATAGGCGGCGCGCCGCTATTCCCACCCCATGAATAGCAAGCGACAGCCGCGACGCGATCGCGAAGCCAGCCCCGCGCCACCGCCGGCGTCACCGCCGGGGCGCGAGCCGCGTCTTAAACGCAGCCGCGTCCCAGCACAGCCCACACCTTCCCCGCGGCGCCACCACACGTTTAGCCGCGCAACGCCTCCCGGGATGGCAAACACGCCGTCACTCATTTACAGACAAGTGGTCTCTCGTGACAACTGTGTGCAGGATCATTTGCAGCAAACCGTGCCTCTTGCCGCCTGACCAACCGTAAACACATCCTGTGACAGGCACGTAGCAAGCGCAATATTTGATGACACGAGAGACGTTGTCAAAGTGCTCGTCTTGTCACAGATAAGATATTACTGTAGCTAAAATACTATACCGTGAGCAGAGGAACGTACGAATGTTTCGAAATGAAGTTCCAGGCAGCATCTAACAAGGGGTAGTCACAAAGCTTTAATTATCACATCCACATTTACATCTGCACCATTAATCTGTATTTCACAAGTAAGTGCTTGGCAGAACCAGTCTCATACCACACTACTGGCCATTAAAATTGCTGCAACACAAAGATCACGTGCTAAAGACGCGAAATTAACCGACAAGAAGAAGATGCTGTGATATGCAAATGATTAGCTTTTCAGAGCATTCACACAAGGCTGGCGCCGGTGGCGACACCTACAACGTGCTGACATGAGGAAAGTTTCCAACCGATTTCTCATACACAAACAGCGGTTGGCCGGCGTTGCCTGGTGAAACGTTGTTGTGATGCCATGTGTAAGGAGGAGAAATGAGTACCATCACTTTTCCGACTTTGATAAAGGTCGTATTGCAGCTTATCGCGATTGCGGTTTATCGTATCGCGACATTGCTGCTCGCATTGGTCGAGATCCAATGACTGTTAGTAGAATATGGAATCGGTGGGTTCAGGAGAGCAATACGGAACGCCGTGCTGGATCCCAACAGCCTCGTATCACTAGCAGTCGAGATGACAGGCATCTTATCCGCATGGCTGTAACGGATTGTGCAGCCACGTCTCGATCCCTGAGTCAACAGATGGGGAAGTTTACAAGATAACAACCATCTGCACGAACAGTTCGACGACGTTTGCAGCAGCATGGACTATCAGCTCGGAGACCATGACTGCGGTTACCCTTGACGCTGCATCACAGACAGGAGCGCCTGCGATGGTGTACTCAACGACGAACCTGGGTGCACGAATGGTAAAACGTCATTTTTTCTGATGAATCCAGGTTCTGTTTACAGCATCATGACGGTCACATCCGTGTTTGGCGACATTGCGGTGAACGCACATTGCAAGCGTGTATTAGTCATCACCATACTGTCGTATCACCAGGCGTGGTGGTATGGAGTGCCATTGGTTACATGTCTCGGTCACCTCTTGTTCGCATTGACGGCACTTTGAACAGTGGACGTTACATTTCAGATGTGTTACGACCCGTGGCTCTACCCTTCATTCGATCCCTGCGAAACCCTACATTTCAGCAGGATAATACACGACCGCATGTTGCAAGTCCTGTACGGGTCTTTCTGGATGCAGAAAATGTTCGACTGCTGCCCTGGCCAGCACATTATCTAGATCTCTCACCAACTGAAAACGTCTGGTCAATGGTGGCAGAGCAACTGGTTCGTCACAATACGCCAGTCACTACCTTTGATGAACTGTGGAATCGTGTTGAAGCTGCATGGCTCTGAGCACTATGGGACTCAACTGCTGAGGTCATTAGTCCCCTAGAACTTAGAACTAGTTAAACCTAACTAACCTAAGGACATCACAAACATCCATGCCCAAGGCAGGATTCGAACCTGCGACCGTAGCGACCTTGCGGTGCCAGACTGCAGCGCCTTGAACCGCACGGCCACTTCGGCCGGCGAAGCTGCATGGGTAGCTGTACCTGTACACGGCATCCAAGCTCTGTTTGACTCAATGCCCAGGCGTATCAAGTCCGTTATTACGGCCAGAGGTGGTTGTTCTGGGTACTGATTTCTCAGGATCTATGCACCCAAATTGCGTGAAAATGTAATCACATGTCAGTTCTAATAAAATATATTTGTCCAATGAATACCCGTTTATCATCTGCATTTCTTCTTGGTGTAGCAATTTTAATGGCCAGTAGTGTACTTCTCAACCGTTTCACTCTCGGATAGCACGTGGGAAAAGGAACGCTTAAACCTTTCCATGTCTGCTCTCATCTGCCTTATTTTATTACGATAATCATTTCTCTCTCTGTAAATGGCAGTCACTAGAATATTCTCAATGTTTTAATGATTGCCAATCCACACTCGCATGTCATGGAGCAGCCCACCTTCACTTTATCATTGGACTGCATTATTGTTTCGGTTCGTCTAGCGGCGTGCTACGGACTGTGGCGCAATAATTTCATTGTGTACCACGACTGTAGACACTTGCCTGTGAATAAACAAGAAATTAATTTCGTAGCTTTATTTTACGATGCTACAATCAAAACTAAATGACTACGGCTCGTGGTTCTTTGTTTGAGTCGATCATTTAAGTAATATGGGTAAAACTGAATTACGAGCTGTGACAGTGTACATCCTTTAAAAGGCTTAATTCCGACCACTGTAAATTAATTAAGAAATAAGCTGCTGAACTGAAAAGTATTAATATAACTACGGAAAACTGTGAGAGTTGAAGAAGTTTATTATTTATTTACTGTCATATTTTGTTTCAGAGCCAGTGTCTTAATACCGAAATGTAACGTGATTTTATTGAGTGTTTCTACAGCTGTTTATCACTAATTAAAAGCTCACTCATTAGAAAGAGACAAGTCTCTTTAGACAGAAAAAACTAAATATGATTGCAACTAAATCGAGGAAGCCACTGACCTAACAATAACTTTTATACGGAACGAGAGGGAAAAGTAAGAAAAACGAACATTTATTCTCCTCTTTCATTTTCTTATTTTACCACCACCCTTTCTTTAAGACCGCAGCCTAATTTCATAATCGTCCTACAGTTTTGTTCAAGCTGGCAGTGACATTACCCGTCGGCGAAAAAACTTGGTACAACAAGAATAAAATCAGTTAAGTAAATAAGAGTAAAGAAATATAATTTTATGACCAAAAAATAAAATTATGGCGTGAAACGAGAGGGGAATGGGGATGGGGATGGGATCAGCTTAACTGCCGTGGACTGCCTCCTCGGAATGATGCGAATGTGAACATGTGGTTGGTGGAGGAAGATTCACATTAAATGATGAAACTAAATCTGAGACAGATGCTTATTTTACATAGTTGGACGAAACTGCGGTTACTGACAGCATTAAATATCCTGAAACTCAGTGGACCAAATCAAATTAAATTATTTGATTGCATTTTTCAGATTAGGCTGTCCAAATATAGGTACTCTTTACAAAATAATTGTGTAGAAAACAGAATAATAAAAAACAGTGTTCTTAAATCTTATGTTTACATTATGTGGCTGAGAACATTTTGAACGTGTCTTGCAGTATCAAACACTGATCACTACAGTCGTGAAACCGTTCAAACACACACAACAGAGTATGAATGCGAGAATCTTCTTGTGAGAAGAATCGGGTGGTTATAATTAAAGTGCAGGTCCATTGTCAGCTGAAATTATCATATGGCAGCGAAACTTGGTAGAAATACTAATGCGGTAATGCGGAATCGCTTTACGCTGGAAAATATTAGTTCCAACTTTGGTCACCAGGTCCAAATCTGGCCTTGTACGGTATCTCGTCTAGGTCTCCAGTGCTCATATTGAACAAATTGTGCAAGAGGTGGTTAATAACAAAATCAACATTATGTCTTTCTCACTTGTTTGACCTTAACTTCCCACGTCTAATTCCTAATCCACTACATATGGAAACATTTCTATACGTTATATGTGAATTGAAGGTGGAGAGAAGAAAGGAAAGGAAAGGGAGGGGATCATTACTGTCAGCTGCAACGGGACATTACGCGGAATCCGCGATGACGAGTGAAAATATGTACAGGAGTGGGTTTCGAAACTCCTCCAAATTCGCAACTCTGAGATTCCCACAGCAAGTCGGACTTATTTGTGTATCCGCAATGAAGGAGGTGGATCCATTGCCCATCTAGGCGTATCACTTATATGAATTCATGGTGTATGTTCTTTTGAACATGCATGAAAGAACAGACAACACGCATTCATATAATTCCTATACGTCTTCCTTGCAGTCATAGTTCCAGATTTGTACCTGGTGGCCAAAATTGGAACTAATGTTTTTTCAGCGTAAATCGTTTCGTCAATAACGTATTAGAACATCTTCCACGTTTCAGTGCCATAGAATGATTACAGCCCACATGGTCCTTTGTGAGTAGCTGCAGTTTAATTATAATCAACCTGTACAGACGCCACACCACATCTACATTTATGCTGCCAAATCACATACCATGTGCTATGGATGTCGTAGGCCACGTTATTTACTCTGTCGAAGTAGATTGCTGGGGGATTTTGAATAATGGAGAGAAATGTCTGGCAGTACATGTGTCCATGGAGCACCCTGTACTGTATATTCTAGTGCAGGGTTTCCCAACAAGATGTTCTCGAGGACCCCCTCATGGACCATCATTGGTATCTTGTTATATCACAGTATGAAGTACCTAAAAAAGCCAAATTAAGATTCTTTTTATACGTTTTCCATTTTTGGTACTTAGAAAAAACATTGACATATTCATTATTGAAAAAAATATTGAGCTTAAAACTTTTTCAATTTAGCCATCACTGTTATTGTTAAATTTTTGATTATTCCTCAAAATCTTTGTCTTCAAATGTGGGTGGTTAGTATAACAAACTTCTTAAAAAAGTAAAAATTCAGTATCAACTGAAGATGACAGGAAAAAATTAAAACTGAGTGCATTGGTCCTTCAAGTGTACTACACTTGAGATTGCATTGAGTAGACATGTGTGAAAAATAAGAAAACACTAATTTCATACAAGGTATTATTTATTTGAAAAAATACAGTTACAACAGAGTACTCCATCAGTATACAGTAGTTTTAATTTTCAGTTCTTAATGAGATGAGTTCAATCTGACCTTTGAGTCAATTATTTCTGAAATATTAGGTTCCAAACTTGAAACTTTCACTCTGAAATCCGACCACATGTCGAGCCGATAGCTATATTTGTTTTTCATGAAACACATGGAAGAAAATGCTTGCTCATACCGATATGTGGTTGAAAATGAAATGATCTTTTTCATTGCCTTATCTCCAAGTTTCTTGTAGTCCTTGCGTGCTGATGCCCAGAAGTCTGTAATTTTATCACCGATGAAAATGTTTATCATCGTACCACAGCTGGACAGATCCACAAGTTGATCTTGCTCTTCTTCAGTGAAACCTTGGGTTTTGTTTATTTCTTCACAGCTGAAGGGATTTCGAATCCATCTGTCGTCAGGGTCAGGTTCAGGGCAATACTCTCTAAAAGTGGTGGCTAGGCTGCATAGATACTCGGCTACATTGATCTTGATCTAGTCAGGGAAACTCTCCTCTGATGACTTCAAGAATTGTTTTAAAGTAGAAAAGTTAGTTAGTGACTCGTTTTCTATACTTGACGCCCAGATCTGACACTTTTTGATCATATCACTAATCTTATCCTCAACTTTGAACACGTCTACATTTTTCCCTTGTAAACTCAAGTTTAACACATTCAAGTGTTCAAACACATCAGCTAAGTACGCAACTGAGCAAAGCCAAGAGAAGTTAGTGAGAAAATCCGCGTACTTTGTGTCAAGAAGGAAGACACGAACCTCGTCTCTAAGTTCAAAAAATCTTGACA
This sequence comes from Schistocerca nitens, assembly GCF_023898315.1. Taxonomy (NCBI): domain Eukaryota; kingdom Metazoa; phylum Arthropoda; class Insecta; order Orthoptera; family Acrididae; genus Schistocerca; species Schistocerca nitens. The sequence goes on from NC_064616.1 coordinate 260,280,397, forward strand.
AGATCCTACCTCGAGAAAGCCATCTTACTTCCGTATGAATAAGAAGTTGCTCATGCTCACTGCCGATCTCTTTACACTCTAGGAAGACGCTACACGCAGAAGTTAGCGTTCGCTAAAGCTCTGCTCATGCAGGAAGCGGCCAGAACAAAAAAGCTGTTATCATACGAAAAGTATTTAATATATTTTTTATTCTAATAGCATCTTGTGGACCCCTCTGGCATAGCTCTCGAACCCCTGGGGGTCCGTGGACCACCTGCTGGGAACCACTGTTCTAGTGGATGCCACGAACCTCCACAACACTGACCTGTGAGCTGTGCAGGATCCCCAGGGCTTAGTTACCACGAACCACCAGTACTGATTCAGCATCCAGGTGTGGGCAGGTATTATTGGCGACTGGTTCGTGACACAAGCTGTCCTTGCAAAAAGCCTCGCAGCCTATTTGTATCTGCCCTTCCTCTGGGATACATTGCCTTCCGACCTGAAAAAGTATCCTTGATCGAAAGACGATGCCTACTAAATGATGGTATTCCAGTCAACTTTAATGATATACTAAGATGGCACATCGACAATGTGCTCCATGGGTAGCGAATCGGAGGCGGCGTTACAAGTGAATGGCACGATCGCCTAATACAAACCCTTTGTATTTCTACCCGTTTGGTCACAACGAAGAAGATTTCGTGTATAGGAAGCCCATGCATGACAAGCAGACACTGTAACAACGTATCCATGCTGCCTGCGACGCCATTCGGATACAAGCTGGTGCATTTAAACAAGAGTGATAGTCATTGTGGCGGTATGCGCGTACATGCCTCAATACGTCGTGGCCCGTAGAGAACCTGATAACACGGTAACTAGTTCTCCTGTGTGATCTATCGTTCAAAGTGCTGTACGGTGTCAGTAAAGTGGCCTATAGCAAGTAATGAATAATTTTCTGGTCATATGTTCAGCATAATTTATTCTCTCTCAGGGAACTTTGCATGCAGTTGGTCCCCATTGTTCGAAATTGAGCTGCATAAGAGGAATTAAATTTTGTCAGGGGTACCACAGAAGAAGTTTACTCTGGTCTCAAAAAGAAACGACCATCAACTTTCTAACTAAAGAGAAGTGTTTTTTTTTTCTGAAACGGCGGAATTCGTGAAATATATTCTCTTGAAAATACGGTGCATAAAATAGAAGTGAAGCTCCCAGAAGGGGAGGAGGAAGCGAAGTGAAACTTTACGGTTTGAGAGAGTATGTCAAGTTATTTCTGTGATTACAATATCGAGTGAACTTACAGAGAACTTGGCAGTATGGCCCATTTATCAGTATGATATTGCACCCCGTCTGTCCTGGATTCATGCACTGACTTGGGTGGGAGGGGTGTTGTATTCATCTCCTGAGGCAAGGTGACCCACAACTGTTGTACCTGACCCTTAATATCCTCACTGGGATGGAATTGAAGTCCGAGCTGGTCCACATATGTTCTGTTAATGACAGATCTGGGACCATGCTGGCCCCAAGAGTACCTCAGTATGACTCAGACAGTTCATAGAGATTTGTGTCACGTGTGGACGAGCATTGTCCTGTTGAAAAATGGCACCACGATACTGTCGCATGAGAAGTAAAACATGAGGGTGTAGGATGTCCGCGATGTATGGTTGTGCCGTCAGAATTGCCCCAGTCACTACCAGACATGGCCTGAAATAATACCCGTTGATTCGCCACACCATGATACCAGGAGTAATACCACCATGCCTCTCCAAAGCATTGTAACAGTGAGACTTTCCCGCAGGTCGCCACCACACTCGCTTACAATGGCCATCGTGGGTAGTGCAGAACCGCGATTCATCGCTGAATGTCATCAGCAGCAGCAGTCCATGTTTACCTTTCATGGCACCACTCCCAATGCAGCCGACGTGTTGTGGTGTCAACGGCAGCATACGACGGTAATTCTCTAGTCTGGCTGATGTTAGGCTCTGACCACGATGTGGTATGTCACAGAATGTACCAAAGAGACCATTACTTGTTCTCGGATGACAGGCGCATATTAGAAGGGATGAACAAGAGCTTGGTGCACTTTAGGGCGATCCTCTCATTTAGTGGTCAGACGTGAGCGATTGGAACCTGGATGACGAGTATGAATGGCCTCACGTTCCCACGCAGTCCCATGTAAGGCCACTGTCATATCCGAATGCCGTACAATTTTACCAGCCGGCCAAATGGAGACCCACTATGAGGCCCCTTTCAAACTTTGTTCGATACTGACAATGCTCTTTCACACAGATAGGTGGCACTCCGTGCCCTTCACAGTGATCACTTTGCATCTGACGCTGTTCACGTCCCTTACACGCCTTACCAGGTCTGGTTACAACACGATACACGAACAACGAAGAATTAGCATGTCGCAGTGGGACAGATCTTCCTACAAATAAATCAGGCATGTCTTCCATAACTTCTTAGTGAACTCTGCTGCTTATAGACTTCGATGGTGTTTGAAAACACAGGAACTACGGTTCAAGATCGGCAAAGACTTAAATCTACATTACAGTACTGGAAGGTTACTGCTCGTAATAAACCTCACAACGACAGATGTTTGCATTCCATGAGAAAATCAAACACTCTCTAGCCATTACTAACAGGACACAAGATGATGGGTCAGCGTTAGGTTCTACTGAATATTTTCGTAACATTCTTTGGGGCCAACAATTAAATAAATCACGTGGTATCGAAATGTTTAGGAATACATCCTCGGACATAGCATCCTTTTTAGGGACTATTCAGTTCTTCAGAAATATAATATTGCTCTGACATACCTGTCCAAAATGACTGGAAGAACAAGGTCAAAAACTTCGAAGTGTTTCCGCGACGTTCATATATCCCAAATCTTAACTCGATCGAACATGAATAGATGGACCATGTCTTTGGTAGCTCTCACTTTGTGAACCTTCCACCACGCACAACCGTGGGTAGCACTGCAACAAGAATGGCTCCAAATACCTGCGGAGATTTATCAGCACCTAAGACATACCCAGACAGTTGGCTGCTATGTGTGATGTTGCATTATGGGTACGAGCAAGTGTTCTTTATAATAAGACATTACTGCGTAAATTCTGCTATTCACATAGACCTCTTTGCGTATTCTTTTATTAATCTAACTTTGTGTTCTCGGCCTCAAAGTCAACGAGACGTAAGAGCCTTAAGAATATTCTTTGATTCCACACTTTAAACCGTTTTTTGGAATTTTGAAAATACGTATTCGCAAAATATAATAAGCATCTTTCTTAAACTGTTTGAATGTACGGTTTTTCTATTTTTTGCTTAAACTTCTCCGTAAGTGAGACAAGCCTGTGACAAGTCCCGCTAATGTTCTTTGCACACAATCAATATTTATTCTTATGCCATCCTGATATGGATCCACATACTCTACCACTAAAAAGTAATTCCTTTCGTAGGTCTGTTTTCCGCGGATGCTGACACGATAGAACTGTCAGTGCAGAGCAGTGTCATTCGTTTGCTGCGCTACATGTAGCAAAGTATTATGTTTTTATTACATCTAAGCTGAAAATAGGGTGATGTTATATAATAATGAAATAGTTTTCCGCATTTGTAACACTGCAGACACTTGCATTGTTCGGTTTCACTTTACGTGATAGCCATTTATCGTAAATCGTGTACGCCACGAAAACAGAAAATGACCGCATGAAAAAATGAAAAGTAGAATGAGAGGAATAAGAAGTGCCCACTACTAGAGGATGGGATTCGGCCTTTGAATTATCTCTGGCAAAACGTTTGCACTATTTTTAAATTGAGTGAAAAAGAAATCTTCTATGTCCGTTTCACATGAAAACTACGGAATGTTAATTTAGAATCGAAAAAGTCTAATAAAAAACGTTTGTCTGAAATTTCATTAAAGCCCTCCACCTGCAATTGATAGCTTTTCCTTCTGAGTACTCGCAGTTTCCGAAATAATCTTACCCGATCAGATGGGTACTAATAAAGAAACTGCTGATTTAAGTACTCAGCCCTTAGTCATTTTCCGCCCACTGTGCAATAGAACTGTAGTTATGCTAACAAGCAACTTGTTCATCAAATATGGGAAAAATGTTTTGAACAGTACAAGCTTTAGAGTTTAATAATGTGGGCCCTCCTACACGTAGTACTACTTAGGGGCCACGAAGGCCCTTATAACGAGAAGTGCTGGTCTTCATCCCCGGAAACGTACTCCGAAGTACAATCTACTGTTCACGACGGAGGTTAAATTCTACAGCTGTTTATTTCATCTTCTATTAACGCAAAAGTCACTTTGCTATGAAACTATGCATGCAAATCAAGCATACTAAAAAAATTATTTTTTCCTATTAAGCAGCCTTCTAGGTCATTCTTCCCTTGAGAAGCGGATTTATAAAACACGTGGCAAGAAGAGAACGGTCAAACTATGGAATGTAGTAAAACGAGAGACAGGACAAGAAGCCACAGAACAGAATAAAGCCACTATTAATTTAAATAGAAGGACTATAAATGATCAGTTGCAGATAGCACATATATTTAATAATCATTTCTTAAATGTCGTAGAAAATATAAGGACAAACAGTTCAAGAGAAAAATAAAAAGAGTATGGGTTTGTTGAACAAGCACCTTACGTAAAATTCAATCATATGGATTGAAATTAAAAACTATACATAGTCTCTAAAAATAAAAGCTAATCGGGATTTGATAGTTTCCAACAGAGTGCTAAATATTTGTTCCCATGTAATAAGTACTGCTCAAAAATGGTTAAAATGGCTCTGAGCACTATGCGACTTAACTTCTGAGGTCATCAGTCGCCTAGAACTTAGAACTATTTAAACCTAACTAACCTAAGGACATCACACACATCCACGCCCGAGGCAGGATTCGAACCTGCGACCTAGCGGTCGCTCGGCTCCAGACTGTAGCGCCCAGAACCGCACGGCCACTCCGGCCGGCAATAAGTACTGTCTTTTCTGAAATATGTAATGCAACACTAAGGGCGTTTTTCCAGAGAGATTTAAATATGCCATTGTTAAACCTCTCTATAAGAGAAGTGAGTATTGAGATGTAAGAAACAACTGACCCGTGTTCTAGAACGGTACGTCACCTGAGCAACAATGATAGTCTCAGAAAATCACAGTTTGTATTTCAGAAGAGTTGCTCAACTGAGAATGTCATTTACACATTTACTCACCAGATTTTACGAGCACTAATAACAAAACAGCACCAACTGGTATTTTCTGTGACCTACCAATGGCATTTAACTATGTGAATCACAATATTGTCCTGTACAATTTATGGAATAGTAAACAACTGGATATAGTCGCATCTACCTAAAAGAATGCAGAAAATAATACTTAATAATTCAGCCAATGTAAGCAGGGGAGATTATTCTAACTGGAGGGAAATTCATTTATGGAGTTACAAAAGGCTTAATTTTTGGAGCCACTGTTGTTTCCCATACATCTAAACGACCTTCCGTCTAACATACAGCAATCAGTAGAGTTTTGTGCCAATGCTCTCACTCTCAATTTCAAAAAGTCACACCCCCATATTAGGGTTGTCGTTAGTGTGAAAAGGGATGCGTAATGTTACCACCAGAATTTTTGATCACTAACTGAACGATATAATATGTCCGACAGACAATAAAATTGAATTTAAAAACAAACTGAAAAAGCTTATCCTTGACAAATGCCTCTATTCCGCAGAACAATTCCTAATTTTGTAATATGATGATCAAGAATTATTAACTCACAAGGGAAATAAATGTTGATGATAAGGACGTAGCAATATTTACAGGTAAATGTATTATGTGAGTGTAAAATCACTCGATCCACATCATTACGATTATTCGTACAAATGATCAAAAGCATGAAACTAACTAGCTCTTAAATTGCTAATTATTAGTACTAAATACTTTTCTGAAAGCATAAACTCTTAGGAAATAGCTCATCCATTACAGGTAATTCTCATTTAGAGTGGAGATACTAAGAAAAACAAAAATTTCGCTCACAAGAGTATTACGCACCTTATGTATGTGGAACATGGCTGAGTGCTATACACGCTCAGGCCGAGCTCCACCTCCAAAATTTTGGCTGTTGCTCAGCGATATTTTTTGAGTAGTTTGGGTTATCTTCATATCTATACTGGATGATTCGGCGGACAGAGTGGGCGGCAGTCTGCTTGTTGATGCCGTGGTGTACGTTAAGGTGTCGAAGTTGAGTGAATGTAGTAAGATACAAAACGACTTAGACAAAGTTTCCAATTGGTGTGATGAAAGGCAGCTAGCTACAAATGTGGAAAAAATGTAAGTTAATGCTGATGAGTAAGAAGATCAAACCTGTAACGTTCGGATACAGTATTACTAGTGTTCTGCTTGACACAGTCAAGTCATTTAAATATCTGGGCGCCACGCTGCAAATCTATGTGAGGTGGAACGAGCACGTGAGAACAGTGGTTGGGAAGGCGAATGGCCGACTTCGGTTTATTGGGAGAATTTTAGGAAAGAGTGGTTCATCTGTGAAGGAAACCGCATGTAGATGCTGGTCTGACCTATTCTTGAGTATTGCTCGAGTGTTTGGGATCCGTACCCGGTCAGATTGAAGGAAGACGTCGAAGCAGTTCAGAGGCGGGCTGCCAGGTTTGTTACCGGTAGGTTAGAACAATACGTAAGTGTTACGGAGATGCTTCGGGAACTCAAATGGGAATTCCTGGAGAGAAGGCAACGTTCTTTACGAGAAGAACCATTGAGAAAATTTAGGGAACCGGCATTTGAAGTTGACTGCCGAACGATTCTACTGCCGCCAACATTCATGCGGAGGTAATATTCGATAAATTAGGGCTCATACGGAGGCATATAGACAGTCGTTTTTCCCACGCGCTATTTGCGACTGGAACAGTAAAGGAAATGACAAGTAGTGGTACAGTGTACCCTCCGCCACGCACCGTACGGGAGGTTGCGGGATGTCTATGTAGATGCAGATGTAGATGTGGACTTAAAATATCGACATGATAGCGCAGATGATGACGGTACACGCTGAGTGTCTTGCTTGCAAACAAACTTATTCTATTCACACACGTTACTTGCTACAGACAAAAACAATGCCCACTTTGCTCTTTGCCCTCAAGTTTTTATTCAATACTACTCAGTTCTGTCTCGGGTCTGTTTTACTGGAGGTTTTAGTTGCACGTTAACAGTGGTACACGGTAGTATGGATAGGTTTACTGATGGAGTAAAGAGTGGGCCTATATGCGCCTCGTGTTTGGTTTCAGGGAATGCAATGGAAGAGCGGCGTTGACGCCTGTGCTTAACTGTTCCGCAAGCGACGGCAGCCACATCGCAGTACTTTCGCACCTGAGGGCTGTTGTACTATTCTGCGTTTTGTGTGTGCGTTTTGGTGATTACATATTAGAGGCTTTAACGCTCTTGTGAATGTATTTTCGCAGAAACAAAGTTAATTAGGGTAACAAACCCAAATAATCATGTCGCACCCCTCGCAATTTTTCCATTTTGGGGCAACTGTATCAGTTTTGTAGCAGACTACTTCATGATTCGCCAGCGCAAGAACAGCGTTGCTATTGGCAGATGTGCATAGATCGTTCAAGAAGACCGGCACCTTCTGTGTTGTGGCACTCTTCATGATTGTATAAGGAAAGTTGAATGCAATTTTTAATATCATTGATTTTCACAATGTCTGTGTTTATAGTGTCTGTATATTACATTAAAATGTTCTTCAGACATGCATGCATTTCTCAATAAAAAGACACAGTTTTGACGATTACAGCTGTTGAAAATATACGAAATTTCGTGTGTTGCAGCTTACAAGAAAAAAATGGGAATTTCTGCTCTAAAGGTAGTTCGTATTGAATCCCTTTTCTCAGCGAAAAGTATTCCTACATTATAAAAGCTCGTTTATGATTCTATGTTTTCGTAAATTGTGTACCTTACATTGTACCTAATTGATGTTTCTTATCAAATTGTATTAACTGTCATAAATTATACATTTAGTATTTCTATTTATCTAATAAAACAACTTCAACGCCTTTTTCATATTTTATTCCTACTTAAGTGCTAATTTTGCCTAATGGAATTTCGAATGTCGTACTATATTACAGTAATTAAAAAAATATATTACTTAACGTGGAGAAGTGGCAGAAGTATTACATCAGCGTCCATAACATAAGAAAATGTTTTTAGAAAAGCAATAAAAGTGACACAACTCAAAGAACTAATAAATAATTACCTGATTCGATGAAAACAAGATTACATTTCCATAATTCTGTAGTATAGAATTAATGGAATTTGCTGGCAAAAATATTTTCTTGAAATTTGAAGGAAGCTTATACTATTTCTGCAGAATTCTTCAAGTTGATTTTTCTCAAGTATTGCATTTTTGAGTTGTGTCCTGTTCTTGCCAGTGTGGGATATGTACATTATTACATCATTACTCTGTAGTGGAGCCACAGGAGGCCACAGGTCCCTTATACCAAACTACTCAAGTAACATCACTAAACAACCTTCGAAACTTTGTCTCTGAACTTGAGGTTCACCCTGTATTTGTGCTGTTGTGTGACGTCTGCATCACGAAAACGATTCACGAAGGGACAAAACACGAGGCGAGCGCGCTATTACGGAATGTAAACAATGGACAGGCGCGGCGGCCATGATAGCGCTGCATACTCGACCACACACGTCAACCCGCCGCTCCACTTCCCACTCATATAGCATTCTCTTACTGTACTAGTGTCACAGTTCGAGGCATTGGAATCATTTATAGAAGGGACAAAACAGGAAACGGACAAGGAAGCAATGAGTATCCTGCACTCAACCAACAGCAAAAACCTTGATTCGACCTGTTTACACATTAACACTACCCGATAATTACGTAAGTAGCTAAGCACAAACGTCTCCGGAGCCTTGGAAAATAGAGGGATAAGAGTTTTGCAACTGTTGGCAGGCATATGAAGGGCAAGCGTGGGTCCAGGGTTCAGTCTCTCACCCGAAAATATTACTCTCCGACATCAACATTTCGATTTTAAAATGGTAAGAATAAAATAGTTAATTTTTGTCATAATAATAATTTCCTTCAGCACGTAGTGCGTTTGTTGGACATAACATACACGAAATTTTAGTTCAGAGAAATACAGTATTTGAAAAGTACTCGTCTGAAAATTCGAGAAGAACATGTATCCTTGCAATTCATTTCAGTTTTACAACAGTAATTTAAAAAAAATGGTTCAAATGGCTCTAAGCATTATGGAACTTAACATCTGAGGTCATCAGTCCGCTATAACTTAGAACTACTTAAACTTGACTAATCTAAGGACATTACACACATCCATACCCGAGGCAGGATTCGAAACTGCGACCGTAGCGGTCGCGTGGTTCCAGCCTGAAGCGCCTAGAACCGCTCGGCCACACCGACCGGCAACAGTAATAAACTAACACACCTTTGACAAGTTCATAATTTACACAATATACAGACGAATTGTCACCTAACAATTATCTGTATTTCACGACGACTATGAACACAGGTCTGAAGGTTATGGCTTTGTGAGCGTGTAAATGAAGGGAAGGCCGTTTCTTTCGGACGTTCCCACCTAAGTTCGGGAAATCAGTCTTTCTGTTATTGTTTCCCTCAGTAGAGGGTCTTTCCATTTCTGCATTCCCTTACTCAAGTTCCTGTGGTTTCCCGGTTCCACTCATGAACTTATGAATCCCATCGGATTTATTGTTGCGAGGCACGCTTAGCCTGAAAATGTGCACCTTTACCGGGCTAAAACGGTGCTAGTCATGTCGTAAGCCCGTTTGGACAGGTTCTGCCAGAAATACCTGAATCGTATCGTGTTAAATATAGATTGTAATTAACAGAATTCCTTGCCATTTTCGTGACTATCGATTTTCATGCTACCATATTCTCCGCCAGTTAGCTGTGAAATTAGTAAATTGTGAAACACGTATGTTGTGCGGCAGCGATGCTGAGGCATTGTAGAATCTCTGACCAGAGCAGTTGCGCTCGAAGCGCAGTGCAGTACAGTTGTATCTCGGTAGCAGTCGCGTAATGTAGTGTGTCGCGAGCAGTCGCGTAAAGTAGTATGTCTGTAGCAGTTGCGTCGGCGGGCGTCGGCACAGCGATGGTCAAGATTCAGGACAAGGTATAATTTTATTAAATAAATGTTTATGCAGCTTTGCGCTTATCAGATAATGTAAGGTCCACTCATTGTAATTTAACTTTCAAAAATCGCCCCCAATAATAATTTGGATTTAAAAACAAATTTACAAACAATCATTCAAATTCCCTCCATTTCCCTTTAACAAAATTTTTTTAAAAAAAAAAAAAGGCAATTGCAATGTTTTTCCTCCAAGCCGCAGCCAACAATAAGAGCAGAATTTTGACATGCAGTTTTAATAAGGTAAGAAATTTATTCTGAATTCGCACAGGGCAAAGACCGACATTTCGGTTAAATTGATTTTTGAGTATCACTGTAGTTTCATTGTCATGGGATTCTCGTTCATTATTTTATGGGAACTTGCACTTGAGTCAGATAGCGAGCTTTCATTTAATTGTCTTTGCCATTAATATTCTTGTGGGAAGGTCACACTTAGCTGTGGTTTCATTTCTAATAAATATTGTCTTTCGAATATTCTTGTGGGGAGGTTACACTTGGCGACACCCAGTCCAGGATCGTATTTCGTGTGAATCTTTTGAAAAACAGTCAGATATCTGCTCTTATTGCTTAAATATAATTATAATTTGGCGCAACGCTTTTATTAATTTGTGACTTTCTTTCCTCAGATCATCGGCAATTCGTTGCTCTGTTGTATTTTGTTTGTTGCTTTTGCATTGTGCTTATTTGTTTTGTGATTAATTGTGACTATTGTAAAAATGCCGCGAAAGACTGTGAATAGTGTATCGCGAGGTATTATGAATGAATTTACCGACTTAAACAACGTGAACGATAGTAATTGTGACACGCAGTGTAATGATGACAATCCTGCGTTCACCGACAATCAGTGCGTTCCAGTCACCTCTAATGATGATTTTTGTCTTAATGATGAACAAACGAACTCGGTTATGTCCTCTGTTGATTTGACAATCGATGACGCGGGACGCTCTATTGTAATGAGCGCTGCCCAACCTAACACAACCGGTTTACTAGATTCAAGTAACGTTCAGGCAAATATTTCAAATGAAAATGAACGGGACACAGAAAGTACGCCGGATTTATTTAATTCCGAAATAGTGAGTGACAATGTATATCCGACTGAGAAACCTTTTTACAAATCTCAGAATAACCAAATGGTTGCAGAAAGTGAAACAATTCGAGATCCTCCATTAAATAGCACAGAGAATAGAAATGCTAATTCTGTATCGGATCCAATTATGGCACTATTGCTGCAACGAGTTAACCAAATTCTTGAAGAGAACAAACAACAGAGTGAAGAGTCCAAACAACAGAATGTAAATCTCAAACAACTTAATGAACAGGTCAAACAACAGAGTGAAAAATTAGATAACAATTCCAGACAGTTAAATGAAAAATTAGATAACAATTCCAGACAGTTAAATGAAAAATTAGATAACAATTCCAGACAGTTAAATGAAAAATTAGATAACAATTCCAGACAGTTAAGTGAACAAATTAGAGCCGTTGCCGCGCAGTGCCATGACACTAAGGAACAGTTACGCGAGGAAATCGAGGCTTGTTCGCGAAAAAGTAGCGAAGAAATTAAGTCTGTTGCTCAGGAATTAAGGGAATTGCAAACAGCTGCAACAGAAACACTCAGAGACGAAATCAGTACAGTCGCTAAACAATGCTCCGAAAAAGCTACACAATTACGCGACGAGTTTAAAGTTATGACGGTAGAACTTTCGCGCACAATGGATGAAAAGATTGACGCGAAATTCGAGCAACAGAACACTCAGATTAACGAACGTCTTAGTCTTCACATACAGAACAGTGATACGCGTTTCCGCAAATTTATTGATGATCAAAATAAAGTAAAACGTCAAGTAATGGAAACAATCACTGCTCAGAGACAGGAAGACAAACGTAAAATGTTTGCGAAAGCAAAAACATACGTAGACAACAATATTGTTACAATGTCCGACAAAATTAATAGCATCGAACGGTTGAACGCGGAATTACGTGATGAAATTTCTGATCTTAAATCAAAAACGGATACACACACAGCAGATATTCAGACAGTGACAGACAGATTTGAAGAATTAGAAATAACACAGGATTCCGATGTCGTCAAAGCTGACGTTAAAAATCTGAACGAAATTACACGTAAGTTGCAAAAACAGATTAACGCGTCCGATTCTAAAAACGATGATCAGGCAAAAATACTGACTGAAAAATATGACGAATTGGCCAGTCGTATTGATGCTATTGAAAGTACTAATGACAGCAAATCAGACGACATTTCACCGGTCTCATTTAACCAAACACCTGAATTTCAAAATTTACAGCAGACAATTAATGAGATTGATTCATCTAATAACACTTTACGTAGAAAATTGTCTAGTTTACAACAGGAAGTCACAGAGATGAAAAGTATTTCGGTTAATAACGCATCACAGCAGACGCCACTTTGCGAACATTTGTCAGATTCGCGCAACGCGTGTAATTTGGGTAATCTACAAAGAGCACACGACTTTGATTCCGAACAATCACAGTTCAACAGATTCTCTTACAACCATGAACCTGTTCCATCACACAGAGACGATAATTTCGATTACAAACATTTTCTGTCAGTAAGAAAGTTTAAAGTGTTTAAAAACGACAGAACACAGATTCACCCGCTAGATTGGATCCAACAATTTAGCTTTGCTTTTCCACCGACTTGGCCTGTAACGCACAAACTGGAATTTATTTGTAGCTTTTTGGAAGGCGAACCGGCAACTCGTATGAGACCGATCGCGAGACAATGTTATTCAGTAGAGGAATTTCAGAATGCTTTTCTATCAGCGTACTGGTCGAAGACGACACAGCGCGGAATTAAAGATCAGCTAATTAGTTTACCAAATTATGAGAACTCCAATTTTCCCAGTGTTACGCAATTTTTTGAACACATGGTGCAACAAAATCAGTATTTAAATGAACCTTATAGTGAATCTGCACTTATACAATTATGCATTTCTAAATTGCCACGGTCATTAAGAGTTTCACTTTTAACAGGTCAACAAAAAGAAAATATTTCGGCATTCAGGGATCTGCTGCAGCTTTTAGAAGTGCAGCAATCAGATTATTCTTTCGTAAACAAAAATTTTTCATATAACAACCAAGGCCAACAGACGTACAGCAATTATGATCAGACACGTAATTTTAATAGGAAAAGTAACAGACGTTTTAGGAATGAAAACCACGAAAGCTTTAATAACAGACAAAATTCTAATTATCAATATCGTCAAAATTTTGAGCAACAGGAATCACATTTTGGTAACAATAGACGTTTTCCACCACAACAGCATGAAAGTCAACCGGTTAACATGCCTAACCAACAATGGAATGCACAAGGTCAACCAGGCTTTAATGTTTCGCCGCGTGCACGTATAGTCCCTGATACAACAAATAGTAACGCACGGCAGCAAGGAAATAACTACGTACAGAGAAGACAGTATTTCAATTCCTATCGCAATGCACCGTATAGGAATGAGTATCACGACAGACGTAAAAATGATGAGCACAATTATCAGCGTACGTTTAATAACAGTCGGTCCTACCAGCAACAAAATGATCAGCAACAGCATATTCTCATGAATGAACCCGACAGTAGGTATCATCCAGAGCGTAATACGTCTGGAAGAAGTAATAGAACTGTTCAAATTGTAGAAATGCCACAACATCATCCAGAAAATAATAACACGTCAGATAGAATCTGACTAGATACTGTACAGGACGCATCTTCCAATAATACAAGCACTAGTTTTGACGCGCAAAATGTTGTTCACGAAAATGTAATTACGTTTGACGACATCAGAGACACTCTTTTGCAGGAAAGACCAGTTGTTCAGAAAACTATTTCACATCCTGTCATCGAAATTAAAATTGGTTCATCGAAATTTTCAGCAGTAATTGATTCCGGATCACCTATGTCAGTCATTAATGAGGAAACTTTTAACGAGTGTAACAAAGAGAATACGTATCCCACATTACCATTAGGCAAAACAAAAGTGAAAGGAGCAGTATCGAGTAAAGGAGTAGACGTTAAATTACAGACACATTTATCATTTTGTATTGGGGGTCATACTTTTCACTCAAATTTTTGGATTGTTCCCTTGTTGACAACAGACGTAATTTTAGGTACTAATTTTCTCGTACAACACGACGCAGTGGTTGATTTTCAAAATTCTTATTTAATGTTGAAGGACGAAAATGTGCAATTGGCTTTAGAATTTCAGCACTCATTATCATCAGAAGAGGAAACAATTAATTGTACAGAGGTCATTTCAGTATTGCGTAACATAGACTGTAATCCCACATTGTTCACGGATACGTACGTACACAACTATAATACTCCAGACGAAACTGACTACGACGTAATGCAGATGATTTCTGATAAGGTTAAACAAAGCAGTGCAAATACAGACGACGAACGCACGCAATTACACAAAATTCTTTCACAGCAAGCTCCAGTTTTCGACAACATTCCTGGTACCATGTCCGGCTTTATGTATGAATTTCAAGTGAAACAGCACGATACATTTAAAGCAAAGCATTATCCCATTCCATATATCCACAGAGAACAAGTTAAAAAAGAATTGCAGGATATGCTCGATCAAGGAATTATAGAACCAGCAGTTAGTCCGTACATAAACCCGCTACATATTGTTAAGAAAAAAGATGGCTCACTTCGCCTCGTACTTGATTCACGTCACATTAATGACATTATTATTAATGAAACAGATCGACCACAGACATTAGAAGAACTACTACAGAAATTTCATGGTACTGCTATTTATTCTACGTTAGATTTGAAATCAGGATTTTGGCAAATTCAACTTCATCCGAATTGCAGAAAGTACACAGCTTTTCTCTGTTTTGGTGACTGTTATCAATTTTGCAAATTACCGTTCGGCTTAACTATTTCTTCTGCTGCTTTTATTCGCGGTTTGAACACAATACTTCCGACAGAACTGAAAGACAGAATTACGACGTACGTAGACGACATTCTTATCGCAGAAGCTAATTGGACTGAACACAATATGATTTTAGAACGACTATTGCAAACTTTCCATGCACAAGGACTCACAGTTAATCTCAGTAAATCGCATTTTGGTAAAACTTCTATAAAATTTCTTGGACACGTAATTTCAGCAGAAGGCATTGCGCCTGATCCAGAAAAACTTCAAGCTCTACGTGACATTACTGTTCCTACAACAAAGAAACAATTACGCAGTTTTTTGGGCTTAATTAACTTTTTTCGCAAATTTATTCATCACTCTGCACTAGACACACCTAGATTATGCCAATTAACAGGTAAAAATACTATTTGGTCATGGGATAAGCCAGCACATTCTGAATTCGTGAACCTAAAACATGCTTTGTTGAATGCTCCACTTTTATCGCACCCAGACCTTACTAGAAATTTTTCTATTGCCACCGACAGTTCTAACACAGCTTTAGGCGTACACATTTTTCAGGAAATTGAAGAAGATGGCTCAATAGTAATTAAAAACATCGCATTTGCAAGCCGCATTTTGTCACCTGCTGAACGAAATTATTCCGTTACTGAACTAGAAACATTATGTGTTGTATGGGCTTTTACGAGATTTAGGCATTTTCTTTATGGAAGACACACGACCGTTTACACAGATCACAGAGCTATTCAATTCTTACTTTCGGCTAAATTCACTCACGACAGGTTAAGTAGATGGAAACTTTATTTGCAGGAATTTAATTTTACGATTGTTCACATTCCCGGCACACAAAATGTTATAGCAGACGCACTTTCGCGTTCTCTCAGCAACAATCAGCAAGACGTAACAACCAACTTCTGCAAAGCAAATTTCAGCGTCATGTACATTCAGCAAGTCGCATTTGAAAATTTTATTTCATCTTCATTACAGGATATAGCACGAGAGCAAAGCAAAGACAATGTGTGGAAAGAAATTAAACACCTTTGGCAAGATAAGAATAATGTTACGATTAGGAACCACTACACTGTACGCAATGACATTCTGTTTCGCCGTTCTCATCCAGACAGCAACAATTGGTTATTATGCATTCCTGACGAACTGGTTAACAAATTAATCTGGTATACTCATTTAAGTTACGCACATTACGGAGCAAGAAAATGTTTTCTTATATTGAGACAGAACTGTTATTTTACAAACATGGAAAAACGTATACGACGAGTTTTAGCGTCATGTAAAATTTGCCAGAAAGCTAAATCAGACACCACTTCACACATTCCTCCATTATATCCCATTGTACCTGTTAAATTAAGACATATGGCCGCAGTAGACATTTTTGGTCCAATTCCGAGAACTAACAGAGGTTTTTGCTACATCTTTGTCGCTGTTGAACTCACTTCAAAATTTGTTACTTTCACTCCGTTACGTAAAGCTACTGCCAAAACTGTTTCGAAAGCATTTGTAAAGCATTTCTTATTTCATGTAGGACATGTGATGAAAGTAATTTCTGACAATGGATCACAATTTCGTTCTACTATATGGACACGCATGTTGCGAGCTAGAAACATTTCTCCGATCTATATATCCAAGTACCACGCTTCTTCGAACCCTTGTGAACGATTAATGAAAGAAATTGGTAAACTGTGTAGAATATACTGCCACAAAAGACATGTTAATTGGGACACACACATACACTCATTTCAAGATGTAATTAATTCCATTCCAAATGAATCCACTATGCTATCTCCGTCTGTTATACTGAAAAACGTTGAACCACCAAACAAAATCAAAGAATTAGTAACATTTCCTACATCTCGTCGATTACGACACCACGAAATAATTGACATTGCGCTGAACAACATCAAACGTGCCGCAGAGCGCCGGAGAAGACAGCAAAAACAGGTTTGTAGACGCCAAGACTTTCACGTTGGACAGAAGATATTAGTACGTACACACTATTTATCCAGCAAATTAAAAGGTAAGTGCAGTAAATTTGAACTTCTATATGCAGGTCCATATCGGATTCGCAGCATTCCTCACCCTAATGTTGTACACGTCGAAACTTTGAGAACCAGGAAAAGTAAGGGGAACCATCATGTGTCAAACATTAAACCCTTTATCGAATGAAACCACTTTACGATGTAACATGCTATGAGGCCGTTTACACATTTTCTGACCACTTATGCAATTATATTCACATGACTAATTATTGATGATTATCGTATTTTTTCTTGGCAAGTGCCCGGCAAGGTAAGGTTAGCAGGTCGCTCTTCTTGTCGTTACACACTAGACCGTGCATTTTTCCAGATGAACTTACGCATTTTATGAATAATTATGCAATTCTCTGTAATGACGCATTAATTTTATCAAATTCTCTCTCCATTGAAGTCTTTAATTATCGCATCTATTAACTACACTACATATAAGCTGAACACAACGAATGTCACATTTTGTCTTTCTTATGTATGTACGATTGTTTTCATGTTTTGTTTGTATGCACTGTGAACTAGTTAAGGTATAACACACACCATTTGACTTTGACATTTTGCCTTGTGATATCTCAACATCGTGACTGTTTTACATTTTCCTTTTTTTGCTGCTGCATTACGATATTCTCTGTACACTTTTTGCCTTTAAACACTGTCTGTGTTTTGAGATATTACGTTTTCTGTCATGTTATGTTGTATGCTTAATTGAGTCACCATTAACCAGTCACTATTTAATGGGTATATGATTTAAATGCAAGACATTAATCTTTGTTCATCAATTTCAGAAATAAATGATGCGTACAGGAAATGAATTAAACAGAAGTGGGAATTTCACCTATGGAATAAACGAAAGAAGATGCAATAAGCTAATGAGGACGAGTAAATGGATCAGAATTAACAAGCATTAACCAGAATATATTATACACATCGCAGAATAGCAGTCTTAACTAATTTTTTCTTTCAGAATACAAAGCGATTGATGCAAGCTGTCAGACAGAACTACACATTTTAGTTTTAAGTGATGAAATATGCTAGGGATTAGGAATAGTTGTGTGATGAATAATGAAATGATTTTTGCAGATGATAATGAATGCTGATAATGAACAATGATGAAGAATATGGTAATATGAATAATGAAGTTTTTGTTTACAGGTGATGATAATGATGGAGTTATGATGATATGAATAATGAAGTTTTTCTTTACAGATGAGGATAATGTTGAAGTTATATATTTATGCTATGTAGTTATTTAAGTATTTGTTGCAGTTTACTTTGACAGCAGGTGTTATATTGCGTAGTAGGATGACTGAAGGTTTTGGAAAGGACAGCTATGGAACACATTTTTTATACACATTTCACTACCTGTTAATTCGAAGTTCACTACTTTTCAGCATAGTCTGCGTTTCTTCTTTCAGCTCAATAATCCATTTTGTATTTTTCTTTCAGGAGAAGCTTTTTATGATACTTACTAAACTTGTTACCTATTATACCTGTTCTAGTACTTGCATTTTTTTTTTTACCCACTTGTGTCTATCATTTATAAATGTGATAACCTTGCTACAGCTGACTCATGATGAATGACGTTACACAATCTTTTCATTTATAGGAACAACCTAGAAGCAATTTTTTCTCTTTTTTTCTTCTTACTTTCCCTTATAATTACACAAGCAATGCATTGCTAGCACAGAAAAAAAAAAAAATGTATTACCAGTCCCAAATAATGTCACTAGTTTATGATAATTCTGCATAATACTAATTAGCTCTGAATAGTATGTCACTTGAATAATGACTTCTTATTGTAATGAGACTACTTATTATGCCCATGCTTATTAATGCTATTAACTGATTTTTAATAATTTCTTAATGATATGAATAATACTGAATGATGACTAATGTTTTATACTATTCAATACTTGCTGGCCACTGAGTGCCCATAATTAATGTAATTACTTATTATGCCCATGATTATTAATGCTATGACTATAATTAACTGTTTTTTCTAATAATGATTTCTTAATGATATGAATAATACTGAATGATGACTAATGTTTTATACTATTCAATACTTGCTGGCCACTGAGTGCCCATAATTAATGTAATTACTTATAATGCCCATGCTTATTAATGCTATGATTGTAATTAACTGATTTTTTAAATAATGATTTCTTAATGATATGAATAATACTGAATGATGATAAATGTTTTGTACTAATCAATAATTGCTAGCCACTGAGTGTCAATAATTATTTGTAAATATGTCATTTGAATGAGGGAAAATGTTTTGTAATACTCAATACTTGATGCCCATTGATTGCCACTCTTGTCTGTAAATTAATTAATGAACATTTTTCTGTAATATTACATTCATGGTACAGAAATGTTCAATAACTGAGCTATGTATGCTGCATACTACTTATGTAATCACCTATTAAGGCTTGTCTGTTAGTTAATGTCCTTCAACTTCTGAGCTAACTACCCTGAATTACTGTAATATCCATTTGTCCTATACATCCTCCTAATCATGGAGCACTATATTTGGTTTTGCACTAATTCTACGTTGGTGTGCCGCCTCTTAAAAGCGTGGTGTTGACACGACATGCTGTCCACCACTGTAGGCGAAGAAACTACTTATGTAATCACTAATCAAGACTTTGTTATGGAGCACTGTGTGCCGCCTCTTAAGAGCGTGGTGTTGACACGACATGCTGTCCACCACCGTAACCGATGAAGACGTTATTCTGGTCCCACTGTTTGGTGTACCTGGTATACTGCCAAATGATAGTATGGAATACTACTACGACGTTTCACTGTCTTGATAAGCTGATAAATACTTCTGGGAACGGAACTGCAGATTGTATCACTTAGTTGTGATTCTGTGGAAAGATATGGACTTTCAGTGCAGCTATGTGCAAACTAAAGTGCTACAACCATGATGCAATCCTTCCTTTCCTATCCTAATAGTGAAAATCATTTTTTTACTAACACCATTTATGTTCATGGCATATACATTTGTTCTCGATTTGTTGAACTCTAGTGCGAGTACACTTGTGTCACTTGTCGACATGATTTTTGCCATTTGTTGTCAAAATACTAAAGACATTTTCGATTTGTTTTGAAGTGCAGTATGTGTGCACTCTTGTCATCTATATTGTATATACTTTTTGTGATTTGATGATTTTTTCTACTCTTGCGTTTATTTGTTATACAAATGTTCAAAAGTTTTCAGTGCATGTGCACTTATGTGAATATGTTTTCAACTGAACTCCAGTGCCTGTGCACTCTTCTCAATTTACGATATGATTTGTGTTCATTCTGTATACCTTTTATGATTTATGTCATTTGTTACTCATTGTATATACATTTCGTCTTTTACTGATATGTTCTCCACTGCAGTGCATGTGCACTCATGACACTTGTCAACATGATTTTTTTTGCCTGTTATGAAACTGCTAAAGAATTTTTCAGTGTGTGTGCATTTTATTATCTGATAAAAAATTTGTATATACATTTTTGCTGATTTGTTTTGTACTTATATTTTGTCTTGTCTGTAATGTTTTGTAATTGGTGCATGCGCACAACATTTAATTCATGTATTACATCCAAATATTTTGTAAATGTTAATTAATTAAAGGAAAAATTTGTTACGATGGCAAGTCCAAATGACTCACCATCGCTGCCAAATTTTTGCCCCCCCAGTGGAGGGTTATGAAACACGTATGTTGTGCGGCAGCGATGCTGAGGCATTGTAGAATCTCTGACCAGAGCAGTTGCGCTCGAAGCGCAGTGCAGTACAGTTGTATCTGCAGTAGTCAGTCCTTAGTAGTGCTTGGAGTCGGTTGCTAGCAGTAGCGGAGAGCAGTCGGCGGGCGTCGGCATCGCAATGGTCGAGATTCAGGACGAGGTATAATTTATTTAAATAAATAATCATGCAGCTTTGCGCTCATCAGATAATGTAACGAACACTCATTGTAATTTAACTTTCAAAATCGCCCCCAATAATAATTTGGATTTAAAAACAAATTTACAAACAATCATTCAGATTCCCTCCATTTCCCTTTAACAAAAATTTTTTTTAAAAAAAAAAAAAAAAAAAAAAAAGGCAATTGCAATGTTTTTCCTCCAAGCCGCAGCCAACAATAAGAGCAGAATTTTGACATGCAGTTTTAATAAGGTAAGAAATTTATTCTGAATTCGCACAGGGCAAAGACCGACATTTCGGTTAAATTGATTTTTGAGTATCACTGTAGTTTCATTGTCATGGGATTCTCGTTCATTATTTTATGGGAACTTGCACTTGAGTCAGATTGCTAAATTTGTTTAATTGTCTTTGTCATTAATATTTTTGCGGGAAGGTTACGCTTGGTTCCATTTCTATTAAGTATTGTCCTTTTAAAATTTCTGTGGGAAGGTCACACTTAGCTGTGGTTTCATTTCTAATAAATATAGTCTTTCGAATATTCTTGTGGGGAGGTTACAATTGAAAAAGGTAAAAGTATAAATACTTCTACTAAAATGGGAATGAATTTTTTCTCGGAGAATTTCGTTGGTGAAGTCTTCTCGGGTTACCAGCCGAGTCAAGGCGTTATTGAGCGGCAACGTTTCGACAAGCTCCCTACTCGTCATCTTCAGGCGAAGTATCGGGTTCATGCCTAGTTCGTCTCTTTTTAGATGCTGGACTGCAGGCTACTCTGTCTCGTCTGCAACGGCTCTAGCCGGCCGGAGTGGCCGAGCGGTTCTAGGTGCTGCAGTCTGGAACCGCGCGACCGCTACGGTCGCAGGTTCGAATCCTGCCTCGGGCATGGATGTGTGTAATTTTCTTAGGTTAGTTAGGTTTAAGTAGTTTGAAGTCTAGGGGACTGATGACCTCAGAAGTTATGTTCCATAGTGCTCAGAGCCATTTGAACCATTTTTGCAACGGCTGGGCCAATCGCGCGCCCCAGGAAGGAGTGTCACGGACATTGGTGGGGTGAGAATCGCTGAAGGTGCTGGAGCTTCCGGTCCAGCGTCTATAAAGATACGAACTGGACATGAACCGCAGGCCTGATGAATTCCCCTTGGACGCACAGGAACTTGCCTCTGTTTATTGGTTGTCCTGGCCGACAACATCTAAACTCGAAACATTTTCGAGGTGGAAAAGGTCGCGGACTTATCGGTGAAAGTTGTAACCTCCCCACGGAAAATTTCGAAGACAATATTTATTAGAAATGGAGCCAAATGTAAGTGTAAACTCCCCACAAGAATATTAATGGCAAAGACAATTAAATGAAAGCTCGCTATCTGACTCAAGTGCAAGTTCCCATAAAATAATGAACGAGAATCCCATGACAATGAAACTACAGTGATAATCAAAAATCAATTTAACCGAAATGTCGGTCTTTGCCCTGTGCGAATTCAGAATAAATTTCTTACCTTATTAAAACTGCATGTCAAAATTCTGCTCTTATTGTTGGCTGCGGCTTGGAGGAAAAACATTGCAATTGCCTTTTTTTTTTGAAAAATTTTGTTAAAGGGAAATGGAGGGAATTTGAATGATTGTTTGTAAAATTGTTTTTTTTTTTTTTTTAAATCCAAATTATTATTGGGGGCGATTTTTGAAAGTTAAATTACAATGAGTGGACCTTACATTATCTGATAAGCGCAAAGCTGCATAAACATTTATTTAATAAAATTATACCTTGTCCTGAATCTTGACCATCGCTGTGCCGACGCCCGCCGACGCAACTGCTACAGACATACTACTCTCCGCGGCAGCTACCAACAGACTACCTTACGCGACTGCTCGCGACACACAACTTTACGCGACTGCTCCCAACAGACTACTGTACTGCACTGCGCTTCGAGCGCAACTGCTCTGGTCAGAGATTCTACAATGCCTCAGCATCGCTGCCGCACAACATACGTGTTTCATAACCCTCCACTGGGGGGCAAAAAATTTGGCAGCGATGGTGAGTCATTTGGACTTGCCATCGTAACAAATTTTTCATTTAATTAATTAACATTTACAAATTATTTGGGTGTAATACATGAATTAAATGTTGTGCGCATGCACTGATTACAAAACATTACAGACAAGAGAAAATATAAGTACTGAGCATATCAGCAAATCCGAAAAATGTATATACAAATTATTTGACAGATAACAAAGTGCAAAGACGAAATATATATACAATGAGTAACAAATGACATAAATCATAAAATTGTACAGAAAAACACAAATCATGTTGAAAATGAGAAGAGTGCACAGGCACTGGAGTTCAGTTGAAAACATATTCACATAAGTGCACATGCACTGAAAACTTTTGAACATTTTTATAACAAATAAATGCAAGGGTAGAAAAATCATCAAATCACGAAAGTATATACAATATAGATGACAAGAGTGCACACATACTGCATTTCAGAACAAATCGAAAATGTCTTTAGTATTTTGACAACAAATGGCAAAAATCATGTCGACAAGTGACACAAGTGTACTCGCACTAGAGTTCAACAATTCGAGAAAAAAATGTATAGGCCATGAACATAAATGGTGTTAGTAAAAATGATTTTCACTATTAGGATAGGAAAGGAAAGGATTGCATCATGGTTGTAGCACTTTAGTTTGCACATAGCTGCACTGAAAGTCCATATCTTTCCACAGAATCACAACTAAGTGATACAATCTGCAGTTCCGTTCCCAGAAGTATTTATCAGCTTATCAAGACAGTGAAACGTCGTAGTAGTATTCCATACTATCATTTGGCAGTATACCAGGTACACCAAACAGTGGGACCAGAATAACGTCTTCTTCGCTTACGGTGGTGGACAGCATATCGTGTCAACACCACGCTCTTAAGAGGCACACCAACGTAGAATTAGTGCAAAAACCAAATATAGTGCTCCATGATAATGAGGATGGACAAGACAAATGGATGTTACAATAATTTCAGGTAGTTAGGTCAGAAGGTGAAGGACATTAACTAACACACAAGTCTTGATTAGTGATTACATAAGTAGTTTGCGGTATCCATACTCTAGTCATTGAACATTTCTGTACCATGAATGTAGTATTACAGAAAAATGTTCATTAATTAATTTAAAGACAAGAGTGGTAATCAATCGCCATCAAGTATTGAGTATTACAAAACATTTTTCCTCATTCAAATGACATATTTACAAGTAACTATTAACATTCAGTGGCCTAGCAACTTTCGATTAGTACAAAATATTTATCATCATTCAGTATTAATATGGGAAGTCATCATTGAAAACACTAACAAAACGTTAAGTTACATTAATTATTGGCACTCAGTGGCCAGCAAGTATTGAATAGTATAAAACATTATTCATCATTCAGTATTATTCATATCATTAAGAAATCATTATTAGAAAAATCAGTTAATTACAGTCATAGCATTAATAAGCATGGGCATTATAAGCTACATTAATTATGGGCACTCAGTGGCCAGCAAGTACTGAATAGTACAAAACATTAGTAGCATTAATAAGCATGGGCATAATAAGTACTCTCATTACAATAGATAGTGGCAATTATGTTTTGGTATCATTAAGAAGTCATTATTCAAGTGACATACTATTCAGAGCTGATCAGTGTTATACAGAATTATCATAAACTAGTGACATTATCTGGGACTGTTAATACATTTTGTTTTTTTTTTTTTTTTTTTTTTTCTGCTAGCAATGCATTGCTTTGGGTAATTATAAGGGAAAGCAAGAAGAAATAAGAGAAAAAATTGCTTCTAGGTTGTTCCTATAAATGAAAAGATTGTGTAACGTCATTCGTCATGAGTCAGCTGTAGCAAGGTTATCACATTTATAAATGATAGACACAAGTGGGTAAGAAAAATGCAAGTACTAGAACAGGTATAATAAGTAACAAGTTTAGTAACTATCATAAAAAGCTTCTCCTGAAAGAAAAATACAAAATGGATTATTGAGCTGAAAGAAGAAACGCAGACTATGCTGAAAAGTAGTGAACTTCGAATTAACAGGTAGTGAAATGTGTATAAAAAATGTGTTCCATAGCTGTCCTTTCCAAAACCTTCAGTCATCCTACTACGCAATATAACACCTGCTGTCAAAATAAACTGCAACAAATACTTAAATAACTACATAGCATAAATACATAACTTCAACATTATCTTCATCTGTAAAGAAAAACTTCATTATTCATATCATCATAACTCCATCATTATCATCACCTGTAAACAAAAACTTCATTATTCATAGTACCATATTCTTCATCATTGTTCATTATCAGCATTCATTATCATCTGCAAAAATCATTTCATTATTCATCACACAACTATTCCTAATCCCTAGCATATTTCATCACTTAAAACTAAAATGTGTAGTTCTGTCTGACAGCTTGCATCAATCGCTTCGTATTCTGAAAGAAAAAATTAGTTAAGACTGCTATTCGACGATGTGTATAGTATATTCTTGTTAATGCTTGTTAATTCTGATCCATTTACTCTTCCTCATAAAGTTATTGCATCTTCTTTCGTTTATTCCGTAGGTCAAATTCTCATCTGTTTAATTTATTTCCATTACGCATCATTTCTTTCTGAAACTGATGAACAAAGATTAATGTCTTGCATTTAAATCCTATACCCATTAAATAATGACTGGTTAATGGTGGCACAATTAAGCATACAGCATAACATGACAGAAAAACGTAATATGTCAAA
Source organism: Schistocerca nitens (assembly GCF_023898315.1). Lineage (NCBI taxonomy): Eukaryota > Metazoa > Arthropoda > Insecta > Orthoptera > Acrididae > Schistocerca > Schistocerca nitens. Next base: position 260,306,206 of record NC_064616.1, read on the forward strand.
ACATAGACAGTGTTCAAAGTCAAAAAGTGTACAGAGAATATCACAATGCAGCAGCAAAAAATGAAAATGTAAAACAGTCACGATGTTGAGATATCATAGGGCAAAAATGTCAAAGTCAACTTGTGTGTGTTATACCTTAGCTATTTCATAATGTATACAAACAAAACAGGAAAACAATCATACGCAAAAAAATGAAAAATGTGCACAGTCTGATGTGTAACGACAAGAAAAGCGACCTGCTAACCTTACCTTGCCGGGCACTTGCCAAGAAAAAATACGATAGTCATCAATAATTGTTCACATAAATATCTGGAAAATGTATTACAGTGTGATAACTCATTATGTATGTTCATTCAATAAACGCTTTAACATTGGAGATATGGTGATTGCCTTTCGATTTTCTAGTTCTCAGAGTTTCGACGTGTACAACATTGGGGTGAGGAATGCTACGAATCCGATATGGACCTGCGTATAGAAGTTCAAATTTACTGCACCTACCTTTTAATTTGCTGGATAAATAATGCGTACGTACTAAAATCTTCTGTCCAACGTGAAAGTCTCGGCGTCTACAAACCTGTTTTTGCTGTCTTCTCCGGCGCTCTGCGGCACGTTTGATGTTGTTCAGCGCAATGTCAATTATTTCGTGGTGTCGTAATCGACGAGATGTAGGAAATGTTACTAATTCTGTGATTTTGTTAGATGGTTCAACGTTTTTCAGTATAACATACGGAGATAGCATAGTGGATTCATTTGGAATGGAATTAATTACATCTTGGAATGAGTGTATGTGTGTGTCCCAATTAATATGTCTTTTGTGGCAGTATATTCTACATAGTTTACCAATTTCTTTCATTATTCGTTCACAAGGGTTCGAAGAAGCGTGGTACTTGGATATATAAATCGGAGAAATGTTTCTAGCTCGTAACATGCGTGTCCATATAGCAGAACGAAATTGTGATCCATTGTCAGAAATTACTTTCATCACATGCCCTACATGAAATAAGAAATGCTTTACAAATGCTTTCGAGACAGTTTTGGCAGTAGCTTTGCGTAACGGAGTGAAAGTAACAAATTTTGAAGTGAGTTCAACAGCGACAAAGATGTAGCAAAAACCTCTGTTAGTTCTCGGAATTGGACCAAAAATGTCTACTGCGGCCATATGTCTTAATTTAACAGGTATAATGGGATATAATGGAGGAATGTATGAAGTGGTGTCAGACTTAGCTTTCTGGCAAATTTTACATGACGCTAAAACTCGTCGTATACGTTTTTCCATGTTTGAAAAATAACAGTTCTGTCTCAGTATAAGAAAACATTTTCTTGCTCCATAATGTGCGTAGCTTAAATGAGTGTACCAGATTAATTTGTTAACCAGCTCGTCAGGAATGCATAATAACCAATTGTTACTGTCTGGATGAGAGCGGCGAAACAGAATGTCATTGCGTACAGTGTAGTGGTTTCTAATCGTAACATTATTCTTATCTTGCCAAAGGTGTTTAATTTCTTTCCACACATTGTCTTTGCTTTGCTCTCGTGCTATGTCCTGTAATGACGACGAAATAAAATTTTCAAATGCAACTTGCTGAATGTACATGACGCTGAAATTTGCTTTGCAGAAGTTGGTTGCTACGTCTTGCTGATTGTTGCTGAGAGAACGAGAAAGTGCGTCTGCTATAACATTTTGTGTACCGGGAATGTGAACAATCGTAAAATTAAATTCCTGTAAATATAGTTTCCATCTGCTCAGTCTGTCATGAGTGAATTTAGCTGAAAGTAAAAATTGAATAGCTCTGTGATCTGTGTAAACTGTGGTGTGTCTTCCATAAAGAAAGTGCCGAAATCTCGTAAAAGCCCATACAACACATAATGTTTCCAATTCTGTGACGGAATAATTTCGTTCAGCAGGCGACAGAATGCGACTTGCAAATGCGATGTTTTTGATTACTGTTGAGCCATCTTCTTCAATTTCCTGAAAAATGTGTACGCCTAAAGCGGTGTTGGAACTGTCGGTGGCAATGGAAAAATTTCGTGTAAGATCTGGGTGCGATAAAAGTGGAGCATTCAACAAAGCATCTTTCAGGTTCACGAATTCAGAGTGTGCTTGCTTATCCCATGACCAAATAGTGTTTTTACCTGTTAATTGGCATAATCTAGGCGTGTCTAAAGCAGAGTGATGAATAAATTTACGAAAAAAGTTAATTAAGCCCAAAAAACTGCGTAATTGCTTCTTCGTTGTAGGAACAGTAATGTCACGTAAAGCTTGAAGTTTTTCTGGATCAGGCGCAATGCCTTCTGCTGAAATTACGTGTCCAAGAAATTTTATAGAAGTTTTAGCAAAATGCGATTTACTGAGGTTAACTGTGAGTCCTTGTGCATGGAAAGTTTGCAATAGTCGTTCTAAAATCAGATTATGTTCAGACCAGTTAGCTTCTGCAATAAGAATGTCGTCTACGTACGTCGTAATTCTGTCTTTAAGTTCTGTCGGAAGTATTGTGTTCAAACCACGAATAAAAGCTGCAGAGGAAATAGTTAAGCCGAATGGTAATTTGCAAAATTGATAACAGTCACCAAAACAGAGAAATGCTGTGTACTTTCTGCAATTCGGATGAAGTTGAATTTGCCAAAATCCCGATTTCAGATCTAATGTAGAATAAATTGCTGTACCGTGAAATTTCTGTAGTAGTTCTTCTAATGTCTGTGGTCGATCTGTTTCATTAATAATAATGTCATTAATGTGACGTGAATCAAGTACGAGGCGAAGTGAGCCATCCTTTTTCTTAACAATATGTAGCGGGTTTATGTACGGACTAACTGCCGGTTCTATAATACCTTGGTCAAGCATATCCTGCAACTCTTTTTTAACTTGTTCTCTATGAATATACGGAATGGGATAATGCTTAGCTTTAAATGTGTCGTGCTGTTTGACTTGAAATTCATACATAAAGCCGGACATAGTACCAGGAATATTGTCGAAAACTGGAGCTTGCTGTAAAAGAATTTTGTGTAATTGCGTTCGTTCGTCGTCTGTATTTGCACTGCTTTGTTTAACTTTATCAGAAATCATTTGCATTACGTCGTAGTCAGCTTCGTCTGGAGTATTATAGTTATGTACATACGTGTCTGTGAACAATGTGGGATTACAGTCTATGTTACGCGATACTGAAATGACCTCTGTGCGGTTAATTGTTTCCTCTTCTGTCGATAATGAGTGCTGAAACTCTAAAGCTAATTGTACATTTTCGTCCTTCAACATTAAATAAGAATTTTGAAAATCAACCACTGCATCGTGTTGTACGAGAAAGTTAGTACCTAGAATAACGTCTGTTGTCAATAAGGGAACAATCCAAAAATTTGAATGAAAAGTATGACCTCCAATACTAAATGACAAATGTGTCTGTAATTTAACGTCTACACCTTTACTTGATACTGCTCCTTTCACTTTTGTTTTGCCTAATGGTAATGTGGGATACGTATTCTCTTTGTTACACTCGTTAAAAGTTTCCTCATTAATGACTGACATAGGTGACCCAGAATCAATTACTGCTGAAAATTTCGATGAACCTATTTTAATTTCGATGACAGGATGTGAAATGGTTTTCTGAACAACTGGTTTTTCCTGCAAAAGAGTGTCTCTGATGTCGTCAAACGTAATTACATTTTCGTGAACAACATTTTGCGTGTCAAAACTAGTGCTTGTGTTATTGGAAGATGCGTCCTGTACAGTATTTAGTCAGATTCTATCTGATGCGTTATTATTGTCAGGAGGACGTTGTGGCATTTCTACGATTTGAACAGTTCTATTACTTCTTCCAGACGTGTTACGCTCTGGATGGTACCTACTGTCGGGTTCATTTACTAGAATATGTTGTTGCTGATGATTTTGTTGCTGGTAAGATCGACTGTTATTATATGTACGTTGATAATTGCGCTCGTCATTATTACGTCTGTCGTGATAGTCATTCCTATACGGTGCATTGCGATATGAATTAAAATACTGTCTTCTTTGTACGTAGTTATTTCCTTGCTGCCGTGCGTTACTATTTGTTGGATCAGGGACTACACGTGCACGCGGTGAAACATTAAAGCCTGGTTGACCTTGTGCATTCCATTGTTGGTTAGGTACGCTAACCGGCTGACCTTCATGCTGTTGTGGCGGAAAACGTCTATTGTTACTAAAATGTGATTCCTGTTGCTCAAAATTTTGACGATATTGATAATCTGAATTTTGTCTGTTATTAGAGTTTTGGTGGTTGTCATTCCTAAAACGTCTGTTACTTCTCCTATTGAAATTACGTGTTTGATCATAATTGCCGTACGTCTGTTGGCCTTGGTTGTTATACGAAGAATTTTTGTTCACAAAAGAATAATCAGATTGTTGTACCTCCAACAACTGTAACAGATCTCTGAATGCTGAGATATTTTCTTTTTGCTGACCGGTTAAAAGCGACACTCTTAATGAGCGTGGTAATTTAGAGATACATAATTGAATGAGTGCGGATTCACTATAGGGTTCACTTAAATATTGATTTTGCTGCACCATGTGCTCAAAGAATTGCGTCACACTCGGAAAATTTGAGTTCTCATAATTTGGTAAGCTAATTAACTGATCTTTAATTCCGCGCTGTGTCGTCTTCGACCAGTACGCTGACAGAAAAGCATTCTGAAATTCCTCTACTGAATAACATTGTCTCGCGATCGGCCTCATACGAGTTGCCGGTTCGCCTTCCAAAAAGCTGCAAATAAATTCCAGTTTGTGCGTTACAGGCCAAGTGGGTGGAAAAGCAAAGCTAAATTGTTGGATCCAATCTAGCGGGTGAATCTGTGTTCTGTCGTTTTTAAACACTTTAAACTTTCTCACTGACAGGAAATGCTTGTAATCGAAATTATCGTCTCTGTGTGACGGAACAGGTTCATGGTTGTAAGAGAATCTGTTGAACTGTGACTGTTCGGAATCGTAGTCGTGTCCTCTTTGTAGATTACCCAAATTACACGCGCTGCGTGACTCTGGCAAATGTTCGAAAAGTGGCATCTGCTGTGATGTGTTATTAACTGAAATGTTTTTCATCTGTGTTACCTCCTGCTGTAAACTAGACAATTTTCTACGTAAAGTGTTGTTAGATGAATCGATCTCATTAATCGTCTGCTGTAAATTTTGAAATTCAGGTGTTTGATTAAATGAAACCGGTGTAGTATCGTCTGATTTATTGTCATTAGTATTTTCGATGACGTCAATACGACTGGCCAATTCTTCACATTTTTCAGTCAGTATTTTAACCTGATCATCGGTTTTAGTGTCAGTGGCCTTAATCTGGTTTTGCAATTTACTTGTAGTTTCGTTCAGTTTTCTAACATCGGCTTTGACGACATCGGAATCCTGTGTTAGCTCTAATTGTTCGAGTCTATCGGTCACTGTTTGAATATCTGCTGTGTGTGTATCTGTTTTTGATTTTAGGTCAGAAATTTCGTCACTTAATTCTGTGTTCGCCTGTTCGAGAGTATTAATTTTGTCGGACACTGTAGCAATATTGTTGTCTACATACGTTTTTGCCTTCGCAAACATTTTACGTTTGTCTTCTTGTCTCTGAGCAGTGATTGTTTCCATTACTTGACGTTTTACTTTATTTTGATCATCAATAAATTTGCGGAAACGCGTATCACTGTTCTGTATGTGAAGACTAAGACGTTCGTTAATTTGTGTATTCTGTTGTTCAAATTTTGCGTCAATCTTTTCATCCACTGTGCGCGAAAGTTCTGCTGTCATTGCTTTAAACTCGTCGCGTAATTGTGTAGCTTTTTCCGAGCATTGTTTAGCGACTGTACTGATTTCCGCTCTAAGTGTTTCTGTTGTGGCTGTTTGCATTTCCCTTAATTCATGAGCAACAGACCTAATTTCTTCGCTACTTTTTCTTGAACAAGCCTCAATTTCCTCGCGTAACTGTTCCTTAGTGTCATGGCACTGCGCGGCAACGGCTCTAATTTGTTCACTTAGCTGTCTGGAATTGTTGTCTAATTTTTCATTTAAGTGTTGTTTAAGATTTTCGTTATCTTGTTTGTTCTGTTCTCTAAGTTGTCTGAAATTTTCATTAAATTGTTTATTATCTTCACTCTGTTGTCTGACCTGTTCACTAAGTTGTTGTTTGAAATCTTTTTTAAGGTCGTCTTGGTTTTCAATAATATGGTTAACTCGTTGCAGCAATAGTGCCATAATTTGATCCGAGCCAAAATTAACATTTCTATTCTCTGTGCTGTTTAATGGTCGATCTGGAATTGTCTCGCTTTCTGTAACCAATTGGTTATTCTGAGATTTACAAAAAGGTTTATCAGTCGGATGTACACTGTCAGACACTATTTCGGAATTAAATAAATCCGGCGTACTTTGTGTATCCTGCTCATTTTCATTAGAGAAATTTGTCTGTACGTTATTTGAATTTTCCAAACCGGGTGTGTTAAGCTGGGCAGCGCTCATTACAATAGGGCGCCCCGCGTCATCGATTGTCGTCAAATCAACAGAAGACACAATCGAGTTCGTTTGTTCATCATTAAGGTCTACATCATTAGAGGTTGGAACACACTGATTATCGGTGAACTCAGGATTGTCACCATTACACTGCGTGTCAGAATTACTATCGGTAAAGTTATTTAAGCCGGCAGTTTCATTTATAATACCTCGCGATACACTATTCACAGTCTTTCGCGGCATTTTTACAATAGTCACAATTAATCACAAAACAAATAAGCACAATGGAAAAACAACACACCAATACAACAGAGCAACGAATTGCCGTTGACCTGTAGAATGAAAGTCACAAGATTAGTAAAAGCGTTGCGCCAAATCCTAATTATATCTAAACAATAAGAGCAGATATCTGACTTTTTTTCAAAAGATTCTCACGAAATACGATCCTGGACTGGGTGTCGCCAAGTGTAACCTCCCCACGGAAAATTTCGAAGACAATATTTATTAGAAATGGAGCCAAATGTAAGTGTAAACTCCCCACAAGAATATTAATGGCAAAGACAATTAAATGAAAGCTCGCTATCTGACTCAAGTGCAAGTTCCCATAAAATAATGAACGAGAATCCCATGACAATGAAACTACAGTGATAATCAAAAATCAATTTAACCGAAATGTCGGTCTTTGCCCTGTGCGAATTCAGAATAAATTTCTTACCTTATTAAAACTGCATGTCAAAATTCTGCTCTTATTGTTGGCTGCGGCTTGGAGGAAAAACATTGCAATTGCCTTTTTTTTTTGAAAAATTTTGTTAAAGGGAAATGGAGGGAATTTGAATGATTGTTTGTAAAATTGTTTTTTTTTTTTTTTAAATCCAAATTATTATTGGGGGCGATTTTTGAAAGTTAAATTACAATGAGTGGACCTTACATTATCTGATAAGCGCAAAGCTGCATAAACATTTATTTAATAAAATTATACCTTGTCCTGAATCTTGACCATCGCTGTGCCGACGCCCGCCGACGCAACTGCTACAGACATACTACTCTCCGCGGCAGCTACCAACAGACTACCTTACGCGACTGCTCGCGACACACAACTTTACGCGACTGCTCCCAACAGACTACTGTACTGCACTGCGCTTCGAGCGCAACTGCTCTGGTCAGAGATTCTACAATGCCTCAGCATCGCTGCCGCACAACATACGTGTTTCAAAGTCGAGCCCCTTCATACAAAAGTTAGGAGAGATCAATATTACTCCTGCCAAGGCATGGACTATGTGGGATGTTAGTGTCACATTCCAGCCCGCTGTGCAAAGTGCGCCGCACCGCACCACCCAGGGAGTGCAGAAAGAAGAAGGAAGACCCGCTGACTTGCTGCAACTGTGGCGAGCCATATGTGGTAAGCTACAGGGGCTGCAATGCCTGCCGCCGCAAGACAGTCACCAGATGTGTCCGCCCGGGATGCAGCTTTTTCAGACGCCGCCAGAGGGAAAACGACACCCGCGAACAACACGTTAGCGCCGCAAACTGCCCCACAGGCCGCAATAGGGCGGCGCGGATGTCAGAAGGAGCAACGCGCCTCTTCGCATCGTGTACGGCACACGCGGCAGCCAGCGGCCAGCACCCCTGCGACGAAGAACGTCGCAGCCGCCGGAACGTACGACAGCGAACTCAGTACACTCCTGCGGGTACTGAGCCAAATTCCAGCACTTGAATCAGCAACAGCGTAAAAATCCAGGGACGCCAAGGATAATACCCATATCCATGGGCTCACCGTATGCACATTCAATGCGAGTGGACTGTGACCCCAGCAGGATGAATTTCACCAATTCCAAGCGACGAGGATGTTAACATCTGTCTGGTGCAGAAAAAATTCCTCAAACTTGGGGTGAGCGTGCGAGTAGCGAACTGCTGTTGCTACCGAGACGACAGTGCCACCCACAAAGGCGGTACTGCCGTCAATGTCAAGAGGTCGCTGCGACACCATCAAGTCTACCTGCTGGAGTTCGCCATGTTGGAGGCCACGGTCGTGGCCGTCAACACCACCAATGGAAAGATTCTCTTCGTATCGGTATATCGGCAGCCCGAGAGACCAATACGCGAGGCAGATTTCAGTTCTCTACTGTCACTTGAGGGACGACTTTTTACTGTGGTGTATTTCAGTGCGAAAAACCCTGAGTGGATCTCTCGCCTCACCTAAGCATGGGTGCCGGCTCTCCCGCGTTGTTCATCGAAACGGCGCAGTCTGCCTGACGCCGTTGGATCCCATGCACTTCCCCTCCTAAGCCCGATCGGATGTGATAGAGTCCTCCCTCGGGCATGGGTGTGTGTGTTTGTCCTTAGGATAATTTAGGTTAAGTAGTGTGTAAGCTTAGGGACTGACGACCTTAGCAGTTGAGTCCCATAAGATTTCACACACAATTTTTTTTTTTTTTGATGTGATCGACTTCGCACTACTGAAGGGCATCAGATAATTCACGTATGCCGAAACGCCGAACGTCCTATCATCCAACCATGTTCCAGTCATATATGAGATGGACATGACCGGCGCCTCCATCCCAGATCAGTGCCCAAGTTACAGAAACGTTGACTGCGATCGTTTCCAAGCGGGAATACTAGAGTCTCTAAAAGGCGCGGCTAACTCTGAAGTAGTCGAGGCTGACGCTACCCTAGCTTTCGCCAGGTGAAGCTTACTAGGAGCAGCAAGTTCAGCCAGCCCGAGACGACCCCAGCGACCACGAGACTTCTCCCGCCAATTACCGCCACACATCCTGGCAACTATCACTGAGAAGAATCGACTGTTCCGTGAATGGCAATTCACACGCGAACGCGACACCAAACGCCGCGTCAAGCGCATGTGACGGGAGATAAAGGCAGCAGTCGAGAACACAGGAACAGAGAGTAGGCAGAGTCCACGCTCAACCCAGACGATGGCAGCACTGGGAGAATCGTGAAGAACCTCCTGCGGCGCCGACAGCCCGTACCACCGCTATAAGTCGGCAACGAATACTTCAATGAGCCAGATGCAAAAGCCACAATGCTGGCCGGCCGGGTTGACCGAGCGGTTCTAGCCGCTACAGTATGGAGCCGCGCGACCGCTACGGTCGCAGGTTCGAATCCTGCCTCGGGCATGGATGTGTGTGATGTCCCTAGGTTAGTTAGGTTTAAGTAGTTCTAAGTTATAGGGGACTGATGACCACAGAAGTTAAGTCCCATAGTGCTCAGAGCCATTTGAACCACCGTGCTGGCCGACGCATTTGCCGTAAACCTCACGTCAGTGGCCAGCGTCGTGGACGAGGCACACAGTCGACGGGTAGACGAGCAACTCCCAATCTTTCTAACAGCTAGGAATGAAGAAGACGTAATCGAGCCGATTACAGAGGGAGAAGTTGCGATGCAACTTCATTCTCTGAACACTAGGAATGCCGGAGGCAGAGAAGGAGTAAACAACCAACTGCTGAAGAACCTTCCACCAGGAGTACACAAGCGTTAACTGACGTGTTCAAAGAGATACTTCGCACAGGCAGCAACCCGGCAACGTGGAAACAAGTGGTTGAAATGGCTCTAAGCACTATGGGACTTAGCATCTGAGGTCATCAGTCCCCTAGAATTAGAACTAGTTAAACCTAACTAACCTAAGGACAATAAACACATTCATGCCCGAGGTAGGATTCGAAACTGCGACCGTAGCAGCAGCACGGTTCCAGACTGAAGCGCCTAGAACCGCAACGTGGAAACACGCTGAATTGTGGCCATCCCGAATACCGACATAGATCCACGCCAGATCACCAGCTACCGACCCATCAGCCAGCTCCCCTCCCACTCGAAAGTTTTCGAGAGGCTTTACACGAAAAGGCTGATGGAACACGTCATCCAGGAGGATGTTATTCCAGACGAGCAGTTTGGTTTTCGTTGCGGTCATTCTACCTCTCACCAGCTTCTGACACTGTTAGAACCGGCGATGAGAGCAGTGGAAACAAGAGAATAACTGGGGCAGTATTCCTCGACATGTTCATAGCGTTCGATTGCGTCTGGCACACTGTTTCGCTTAGAAACACCTTGTACCCGGGGTACCGTCATCACACGCAGTCCTCCTCAGATCCTGCCTACGGGAGAGAACGTTTCACGACAGGGCAGACGATAGTACGTCCACAGACCGACAGATACGTGCTGAGGTGCCACAGAGGACGGTGCTCGGCCCCTTGCTGTACTCATTGTACACTGCCGACATATTGCGGGTGTTGCGCATCGAATTGGCTCTCTACGCTGATGACGCAGTGCTGTACACCTGCAGCGCTATGCAACGCCGTCACCAACTCGGGTGCGGCGCCCTGGGTTCGTGGTCAACGAAATGGTCGTTGAAATTCAACAGCGAAGAGCCAGGCAGTGAGCTTCACCCGAAAAATGCTGCCGCCAGATCTGCCGCCCATCGAAGTACTGGGAGTACCTATCCCATGGAACAAGACGGCGAAGTACCTAGGTGTCACCCTAGACCAATGACTCTCCTGAGTGCCTCATATCCGAGACGTCAGAAGCAGAGCCTTCGCGCTCTGTACTCATTGCTGAACCCGCAGTCGACACTGCCGGCGCAACACGGCATCACGCTGTACCTAACACTGGTCCGACCATTGTTAGAATATGCAGCTGTGGTGCGGGGAAAGGCCGCAGATTCGCCCATCGCAACACTGCAAGGGATCCAGAATCGAGCTCTGAAGACCACCCTGCGTCTTCCAAGGGAATATTCCATTCGCCTGCTGCATGAGGACACAAGCATCCTGCTCCTGAAGGACAGATTGAGGATCATTGCGAGATCCTTCTATGAACAGGCAGCCCATCAGTGGCCTGGGCCACCAACTACACCACAGGCCAACAACACGCTGCCCTGACCTGCTCCGAGAATATCAGCAGACAAAGGATATCATCACCACCTCACCCAAGGACAATTCGTATAGGTAGGGTACTTTTCTTTTCTTCCCCACAGGAGCAGCAGGAACAGCATTTTTGTGCTTACAGTACTCAACACGCCGATCAAGGAAAGCTCGCCAATGGAGCAACAGTGATAGCGAACCGAACACTGTGCACTCTGCTGCTCGAGACTCTGCGGATCACATCGTCGCTCGCCCGCCTCTGTCATTCACAATTCGCCAGCAAAATGTCCGGACGTGGAAAGGGAGGCAAGCTTGCTGCCGTGCTCGAGTTGCTAATGAAAGCCTTCGGTACCGATCGTGGGGGCATAAAGAAGACGAAGAAGAAGACACCGCAGGAATCCTACAAATGCCAAGAGATGGGGCACGTAGCCAATGCATGCAGGGGCACAATCGTGTGTTTGAAACGTGCAAATGCGCATGATATATGCATCTGTGACAAGCCGCGAAGGGCAGCTGCCACGCACGTGAACTGCAGCTCAAATCCGCCATGGGGGAGGAGTGGGCGGCCCTGAGAGCGGAGCTGCACGAGGCACTCTTTCAGGTGTGGCACTTACGTGACGCCCTGACTTGCGCGTCACGCACAAGAATAGGCGCCGGCCCCCACCAGGACGAGGGCTGACTCGGAAACTCAAACGGCCGTCACCCTGGCCGATGTGGAAACGCAGGCGACCGAGGAGGTGGCCGTTGAGCTGGGGACTATCGCTCAAGGGACGCAGATGGTCTCCTCGGAAACGGTCGACTCAATGGCATTTGCTGAAAGGCAGGAGGCTGAGGAGGTGGCCATGGATACAGACAGGGCCAAGAAGGAAGAAGGCGAGCCGTACTTCGAGTTCCTGCCCCTCCCTGACAAGAATAACGTGTGGGAGTTACTCACCAAGATCGCCTAAACCCTTAGAGATGGCAGCTATCCATGTCACGATTTTGCTTACCCATTTACCCAGTCAGATAGCCCTCCTCTCCTACTCGTACCATATGATTTCAAATGGGGGTGTGAACCCCTGAACTGGAAATTCGAGGGAAAGAAGTTTGTCCGGTGGCGGATCTGGAGCTTCTCAACTCCCACCCCATCTTCACCAACAAGGGCTGGTGGTACATGACGGATGAAGCCATCGTGTATATGGACGAACACTCGCCGCCAACGGACTACTCCCACCTTACCGAAGTAAAATTTGGACCACCAAAAAAGAAGAAGAAGAAGAAGAAGAAGAGGCCTAATGCATCTGGAGCTCGCTAGCTTGCTAGTAGTATTTGTTTTCATTTGTTTCAGATAAACTACAGTCCAATTCTATTACGACACGACGTCATAAACCAGAAAGCTAGGAATGAGGAGGAACAGTACCCATAAATGCTTAGACTCCTGCACCTCGGAACAAAGATTGATCCGCCTGTCAGCGACCAGCAACCAGAGAACCTAACATTTCGCGTGATAATGACGAGTAGGAAACTTGTCGAAATGTTGACGCAGAACGGGGCCAAGGAGACCTCCAAGCTTAACGTCCCCATCCGATGGACGGATCACCACCAACTTAGTCAACCTCTTCATGAAACGCAGTGGAGAGGGCGGAAATTTAATCTATGACATTGGCGCAAATCACTCCTCCTCCCTTTGTCGGCAAAACTCTGGCAGTGAAAAATTTCCACCACCATGATTCGAAGCTGTTTACCTCAGAGTCGAGCGTCATCGCGTTATCATGCGATGGCCTCCTCGGCTCGGGAGGTGGGTTTGTTGTTCATCGAAAAATAACTAACAGCTAATCTTATCAATTTCCAGCACTGTGACAGCAAGACGATACTGAAAGAACGTATTGCATCACCCTCATGTCGATTATACACTCATGCTCATAAATCAAGGATAATGCTGATACATGGTTCAAATGGCTCTGAGCACTATGGAACTTAACATCTGAGGTCATCAGTCCCCTAGACTTAGAACTACTTAAACCTAACTAACGTACGGACATCACACACATCCAAGCCCGAGGCAGGATTCGAACCTGCGACCGTAGCAGTCGCTCGGTTCCGGACTGAAGCGCCTATAACCGCTCGGCCACCGCGGCCGGCGCTGGTACATGGTGATAAAGCTTTGGGGGGCGGTTTGCGGGTTTAAATCACCTCGAAGTATGACCATGCGGTGCATTTGACCTGTGGTCGTTGCATGGTGACGCTGGCTCCACATACGCAGAGGTGTGTTGGTGCATGTCAGAGTACGGTGCAGCGAGTAAGTGTGCAGACCTTTTCAGACTTGCTAATGGTGACTGTGTGTTGAAAATTGCTCAAAGAACACATGTTGATGACGTAATGAGGGGTAGAATACTAGGGCGACTGGAGGCTGGTCAAACACAGCAGGTCGTAGCACGGGCCCTCCGTGTGCCACAAAGTGTGACCTCAAGATTATGGCAACGATTCTAGCAGACAGGAAACGTGTCCAGACGCTACAGTACGGGACGTCCACAGTGAACAACACCACAAGAAGACCGATTGCTCACCATCAGTGCCCGCAGACGGCCACAGAGTACTGCAGGTACCCTTGCTCGGGACCTTACAGCAGACATTGGAACAGTTATCTCCAGGCACACAGTCTACAGACGACTGAACAGACGTAGTTTATTCGCCGGGAGACCTACAAGGTACATTCCACCGACCCCTGGTCACAGGAGAGCCCGTAAAGCCTGGTGTCTAGATCACAGTACATGATCATTGGAACAGTGGTCCAAGGTAATGTTCACGGACGAGTCCAGGTATAGTTTGAACAGTGATTCTCGCCGGGTTTTCATCTGGCGTGAACAAGAAACCAGATACCAACCCCTTAATGTTTGAAAGTGACCTGTATGGAGGTCGTGGTTTGATGGTGTGGGGTAGGATTATGATTGGTGGATGTACACCCCTGCATGTCTTTGGCAGAGGAACTGTAACAGGTCAGGTGTATCGGGACGTCATTTTGCACCAGTATGTTCTCCTTTTCAGGGGTGCAGTGGGTCCTACCTTCCTCCTGATGGATGATAACGCACGGTCCCACCGAGCTGCCATCGTGGACGAGTATCTTGAAACAGAAGATATCAGGCGAATGGAGTGGCCTGCCTGTTCTCCAGATCTGAACCTCATCGAGCAAGTGTGGGATGCTCTCGGTCGACGTATCGCTGCACGTCTTCAAACTCCTAGGACACTTCAGGAGCTGGACAGGCACTGGTGCAAGAATGGGAGGCTACAATCCAGCAGCTGGTCGACCACCGGATCCAGAGTATGCCAATCCGTTGTGCGGCCTTTGTACGTGTGCATGGTGATCATATCCCATATTGATGTCGGGGTACATGCGCAGGAAACAGTAGCGTTTTGTAGCACATGTGTTTCGGGACAGTTTTCTCAACTTCTCTCCAATACCGTGGACTTGCAGATCTGTGTCGTATGTGTTCCCTATGTGCATATGCTATTAGCGCTAGTTTTGTGCAGTGCCACGTTGTGTGACACCACATTCTGCAATTATCATTAATTTATGAGAATGAGTGTTTTTTGATCTATCTTGTTGCTTCTATGACGATGGGTAATCGGAACTTCAGCTGCAATTTAATGTTAATTTACGACTTAGTTATGTTTGTTGTTTACTTTGCTTCCAATTTGCAATCGATTTCGAAGCATTTGGAGCTCCATTTTCAGGCACATACGCACAGTTATCGAAGTTAAATAAACCTACGTGGATATCTTTTTGCTGTGATGCTTTAATGTTGTAATGCTATAATGTAGTAATTAGGGGAGAGTCGCGCAGTATCTTTAGTAGTTAATCGGAATGTTAATATACTATTCTCTTACCTCAAAGCATTTTCTATGAATAGCACGGTGTAATGATTTTTATTTTTTATTCATGGTACTTAATTACATCGGAAGTAAAAAAGTTACACATACGGGGCTTCTAGAAAGTGTCTTGCAAGTGTCATTATCTTTTCTGTGTTTATATCGGTTGTTAGTGATACACTGAACTGATATTTATTGAATTACAACAGAACACATAAGCGTAGGAGTTTACTGAAATTATTGTTACTATTTCAGCTCATTTCACCAACGTTTAGGTCACTCTTTTACAGAGATCGCAAATAAAATTAAGAATATTCTCCTGATCTGCACATCCGTTCCAAACACATAATGCGCCTTTGAGCCTTTCAGTCCCTTCTGTTGACTTATTATTCCCAAAAAATAGCCGGCCTGTGTGGCCGAGCGGTTCTAGGCGCTTCAGTCTGGAACCGCGCGACCGCTACGGTCGCAGTTTCGAATCCTGCCTTGGGCATGGATGTGTGTGATGTCCTTAGGTTAGTTAGGTTTAAGTAGTTCTAAGTTCTAGTGGACTGATGACCTCAGATGTTAAGTCCCACAGTGCTCAGAGCCATTTGAACCCAAAAAATACCAGTGTTCTTCGCCGCTTTGTAATTGGTTTTCCATGACCACCTTTTCGCGTTTATTTTATTTTGGAGCACCCGACACAACTACGACTTTCTTCAGCTCTCTTTCAGATTTTATTTTTTCCTATTTTAATCTCTTCTCTTCGGTGCCAATCTTTTTCTATTCTACTTATTCACAACGCGTCAACTGCCTCCCTTGCGCTCATTTTGTTAGTCATAACATTGCTCACAGCCACTTTAATGCACGCTTCTTTCCATTTTCCTCTTATCTTTTTCTCATTCTGAAAAGAAGTAAGAAGAAGAAAATATAATTTAACAATTATAATTACTTCTGGCCGATACTGAAAGACAACTGGATGGCCCGTACTGAACGATAAAAACGCATAAAAATTTAGTCAGATTGAATGTTCTGTTATAGAAATTATCATCAAACGTTTGTTAGAGGTTATTTTTCACATAATATAGATAACCGAACTATAGCAACGAAATTAATCACTTGCCTTAAAAACGGATACCACTGGTCTCAAAATACACATATCAAAAAAAGTTTTGCATCACCTCAGTTCCCAGAACTCCTCAAGATAGACGTTGACTGTGGATATTGTATCACTGACACAGTCCCTTTGACTATTCAGAGATGTCACTAAATCCGTCCAGAGATGTAAACAACCATGCATGGTTCAAAAATGGTTCAAATGTCTCTGAGCACTATGGGACTTAACATCTGTGGTCATCAGTCCCCTAGAACTTAGAACTACTTAAACCTAACTAACCTAAGGACATCACACACATCCATGCCCGAGGCAGGATTCGAACCTGCGACCGTAGCAGTCACGCGGTTCCGGACTGAGCGCCTAGAACCGCTAGACCACCGCGGCCGGCAACCATGCATGAGCAGCGCCTATTAGACGGAGGGGGTCCGACAGCGGATCAGTTCCAGTCATTCCACCAGGTACACGGCTCGTGTTGTCTGTAGTTCAACTATGCCTAGACGGTCAATACCGCGGGTTCGATCGCGTCCGCATTGTTACTTTGTGCCAGGAAGGGCTCTCAAAAAGGGAAGTCTCCAGGCGTCTCGGAGTGAACCAAAGCGATGTTGTTCGGACATGGAGGAGATACACAGAGACAGGAACTGTCGATGACATGTCTCGCTCAGGCCTCCCAAGGGCTACTACTGCAGTGGACGACCGCTACCTACGGATTATGGCTCCGAGGAAACCTGACAGCAACGCCACCATATTGAATAACGCTTTTCGTACAGCCACACGACGTCGTGTTAAGACTCAAACTGTGGGCAATAGGCTGCAGGACGCGCAGCTTCACTCTCGACGACCATGGCGAGGTCCATCTTTGCAAGCACGACGCCATGCAGCGCAGTACAGATAGGCCCAACAACACCCCGAATGGATCGCTCAGGTTTGGCATCACGTTCTCTTCACCGATGAGTGTCGCATATGCCTTCAACAAGACAATCGTCGGAGACGTGTTTCGAGGCAACCCGGTCAGGCTGAACGCCTGAGACACAGTGTCCAGCGACTGCAGCAAGGTGGAGGTTCCCTGCTGTTTTGAAGGGGCATTATGTGGGGCCGACGTAGGCCGCTGATGGTCATGGAAGGCGCCGCAACGGCTGTACGATACGTGGATGCCATTCTCCGACCGATAGTGCAACCATATCGGCAGCATATTGGCAAGGCATTCGTCTTCATGGATGACAATTTGCCCCCCCCCCCCCATCGTGCACATTTTGTGAATGACTTCCTTCATGATAACGACATCGCTCGACTAGAGTGGCCAGCATGTTCTCCATACATGAACTCTATCGAACATACCTGAGGTAGATTGAAAAGGCCTGTTTATGGATGACGTGACCCACCAACCACTCTGAGGCATCAACGCCGAATCGCTGTTGAGGAGTGGGACAATCTAGACCAACAGTGCCTTGATGAACTTGTGGATAGCATGCCACGACGAATACAAGCATGCATCAATGCAAGAGGACTTGCTACTGGGTATTAGAGGTACCGGTGTGTACAGCAATCTGGACCACCACCTCTGAAGGTCTCGCTGTACTGTGGTACAACATGCAATGTGTGGTTTTCATGAGCAATAAAAAGGGCGGAAATGACGTTTATGTTGATATATATTCCAATTTTCTGTACAGGTTCTGGAAATCTCGGAACCGAGGTGATGGAAAACTTTTTTTGATGTCTGTAAAATTGTACAGGCACGTTGGTTAGTTCTGATCGAAGAGTTTCGAAACACTTCGAACTTCCTTACTGTAAGATATTCCATTCCACGATGAACCTTAATCATAATTCCTCTCAAGACCCGAATCGTCAAATGCTACCTCCCCGATTCATTTTGCGACTTAATCGGTGTTCCAAGTGGTGGTGGTGGTGGTTGTTGGGATGTTTAAGGGGGACTAAACAACTAAAGTCATCAGTCCCCCAGTGTTCCAAGTGCCAAACCAGTTGCACAGCACATTGATTAAGTTTCGCTGCCACTTTTTAATCTTGCACTACCATATTATGAACTTAAATAACGACTTTATTTCTTCTGTGTCCGAATTCGAAACCAGCAGGGTCACATCACTGCATCTCTTCTCAAAATTTTCTGATAGTTTTCAAATTAGTTTATCAAACTTGAGTTTTATTCATTAACTGCCAATCTCCACGTCCTAGATTTAGCTTCTAATTCTTGGATTGTCTTATTTTGATCCAAACTGTACCTCTTGATACATTCATTCTTTCCCGAAATTATATTGCTCGTCTGCGTTAAGATCTCATTATCTTTATTTCGCTGCCTACTTAAGATCTGCAACTCACTCAAAATTTTTGTTCCGCTTTGTGCATGTTGGCCAGTTTTCTCTTTATCACTTCAAACCTGCTTACTAATTTCTTATTTTATGCTACCTGTTCCGCCCAAAGTTCTTCCCTTTATTGCGTGCCAGAGTCACGAAGTGGTTATTCTACTTTGTTCTGCACTTCATTAATCTTAGTGGAGAATCCTTTATCCACTTCCCTGTTCTCTTCTGCATTAGCCGTCAACTATGCACCTTTTTCTCTTAATTCTTTGGCCTATGCTTTGAATTTTCCTCTCACTCTTTTGCTAGCGATTCTGAATTTATTTTTTAAATCCTTCATTCCCATTATTAACTTCTTTAAGTACTTCATGAGCGGTTGCTGACTAACAGAGCCACCAAATGCTGCATCGTGTCCAGTCCCCTGTGGATTCGAAATGTCAGTGGCCATCGGAACCGTGCGACTGCTACGATCGCAGGTTCGAATCCTGCCTCGGGCATGGATGTGTGTGATGTCCTTAGGTTAGTTAGGTTTAAGTAGTTCTAAGTTCTAGGGGACTGATGACCACAGCAGTTGAGTCCCATAGTGCTCAGAGCCATTTGAACCATTTGTCAGTGGCCATGACTGGAATTCCGACCATACCATCCACGCTCCTTTTCCACGCGGAGGATTAGCTTGCCTGCCTAACATTTCTACTGCAACACCACAACCTAAAGACATAGAATCCTGATTACCAACTATTTTTTCCGGTTCACTGCTTGCACCCATACCATCTTCCTTCACTCATTCATCATTAAACCTCATATACACATTGGCAAATAATTTATTGCTCATTGCAAATAATTCATTGCACATTATCATTTGTTACGTGATTCTTCCCCAACAACCCCTTTGTTTCTTATGGTGGTGCTCTTCAAACGCAAACGGGAAGTCATTTCTATTCTGTTTCGCACAACAACATGTTACAAATCAATAATAACGTGTAAAAAATTCCTACCGTTCCTACTGATTACCTAACGCAGTTGAAACACCCAAAATACGCACTCGTCTTACACCACACAATAAACCAAGATTTCCTAATACACTTTAAGCTACAAAAGAAGTTGTCACATGTGACATGTCCCCACAATCTTAAGAAATGCATACAGAAATATCCTCCAAAATTTATAACACACATCAAGACAAAAATACGGGACACTTTAAGACAAGGCCATTTACAATACAGTAAATCAACTGAATGCCTGAACACCTAAAAACACCTAAAAAGGACAGCTATTGAACACCTGAAAAGAAGACATATTACTTATACACACAAATATTTCGTACCTATCTGACTGAGGATCAGAAGATTTCATCAATTCATCGTGATAGAGTCGCCATGTATAAACTATCCACTAAAACAGGACTGCCAGGTACAAGCTATCTTTTCTGTGGAGTATTACTGGGTAAAGCAACTCCTGTAGAGTCAGACATGAGTAAATAAGTGGTTTGTAAAAGAACAGTTCGCCAGGAAGAACACATCGCCATGAATAAGAAAGAGAGGGGACGCACTACGGTTGTATCTGGATTTTAATTTTTTCTAAATTATTTTCAGTAAAGATGGGGTTGGATTGACTGTTAAATACAAAAAGAAGTGCTTGTTGAACAAGCTATTCAGGACAAGGACTAACGACCTGCAACAGAAGCGACTTTGTCTTTAACTCCTCATAGCTTCCATAATATTTATGGAAATGTACCTGGCATATCATTGGCACGCACTTGTTGACTTCATTGAATCAATCGAAAACATTCAAATAATTTTGGGACTCAGTATCAAAATTACTAAACTGGGATAATGACTGGATTAAGGAATCGTGAGACAGCGTTCAACCCCATTTGGGGTTTATTAATCATTAACTCGACAAATTTCATTAGAAAATTAAAACACATATTAAATTGAATAAAGCTGGCTCCCGCTATTAACGAACAATAACATAACGATAACTACGAGGAAGGATCATACTACTATTTCTACACATGAGTACGGCGACTAACGAGAGCATCATTGTGATACTGGGGAGAGAAACATGTGAAAAATCGGATATTTGCAGATGTACAGTTATATCTCAGAAAGCCGCGTGTTTTGTCGTATCTTACATTTGCACAAGATTGATTGGTAAACACGAGAGAGAATTGTGTCTCACCATACTAAGGATGTCTGCGGATTGTCTCATCAATGCACTATCACAAAAAAAAAAAAAAAAAAAAAAAATCAAATTCCGACACAAAATGCATAGTAGGTCATGACATACGCATAACTTGAATAACCGAATTCTCTATCAATAGTATCAATAGTTTATCCTATCTCAGTATAATCCACACTGCCGCACACGTTAACTAGCTACCGTTCACAGGCAGGAAGACAATTTCTAACTCCGATAACTCGAAAGGGAATATCAACTGCGAACTGGCATGAAGCACATTTTCTCACATTAATTATTTCTAAGAACTGAGAGTGCATTTATTACAAGAAATATTAAACAAGTATCCATTTCCTTTGTATTATGACTCTACATGGCCAACAGTCCAACATACAAAGTAATCTCGTGAATAAACCAAAGATTCGCCTAACGCATTATTTATATATGCAGGGTGTTACAAAAAGGTACGGCCAAACTTTCAGGAAACATTCCTCACACACAAAGAAGAAAAATATGTTATGTGGACATGTGTCCGGAAACGCTTACTTTCCATGTTAGAGCACATTTTATTACTTCTCTTCAAATCACATTAATCATGGAATGGAAACACACAGAAACAGAACGTACCAGCGTGACTTCAAACACTTTGTTACAGGAAATGTTCAAAATGTCCTCCGTTAGCGAGGATACATGCATCCACCCTCCGTCGCATGGAATCCCTGATGCGCTGATGCAGCCCTGGAGAATGGCGTATTGTATCACAGCCGTCCACAATACGAGCACTAAGAGTCTCTACATTTGGTACCGGGGTTGCGTAGACAAGAGCTTTCAAATGCCCCCATGAATGAAAGTGAAGAGGGTTGAGATCAGGAGAGCGTGGAGGCCATGGAATTGGTGCGCCTCTACCAATCCATCGGTCACCGAATCTGTTGCTGAGAAGCGTACGAACACTTCAACTGAAATGTGCAGGAGCTCCATCGTGCATGAACCACATGTTGTGTCGTACTTGTAAAGGCACATGTTCTAGCAGCACAGGTAGAGTTTCCCGTATGAAATCATGATAACGTGCTCCATTGAGCGTACGTGGAAGAACATGGGGCCCAATCAAGACATCACCAACAATGCCTGCCCAAACGTTCAGGACCGAGCGAGGTGGCGCAGTGGTTAGACACTGGACTCGCATTCGGGAGGACGACGGTTCAATCCCGCGTCCGGCCATCCTGATTTAGGTTTTCCGTGATTTCCCTAAATCGCTCCAGGCAAATGCCGGGATGGTTCCTTTCAAAGGGCACGGCCGACGTCCTTCCCTGTCCTTCCCTAATCCGATGAGACCGATGACCTCGCTGTCTGGTCTCCCTCCCCAACACAACCAACCAACCAACCAAACGTTCACAGAAAATCTGTGTTGATGACGTGATTACACAATTGCGTGCGGATTCTCGTCAGCCCACACATGTTGATTATGAAAATTTACAATTTGATCACGTTGGAATGAAGCCTCATCCGTAAAGAGAACATTTGCACTGAAATGAGGATTGACACATTGTTGGATGAACCATTCGCAGAAGTGTACCCGTGGAGGCCAATCAGCTGCTGACAGTGCCTGCAAACGCTGTACATGGTACGGAAACAACTGGTTCTCCCGTAGCACTCTCCATACAGTGACGTGGTCAACGTTACCTTGTACAGCAGCAACTTCTCTGACGCTGACATTAAGGTTATCGTCAACTGCACGAAGAATTGCCTCGTCCATTGCAGGTGTCCTCGTCGTTCTAGGTCTTCCCCAGTCGCGAGTCATAGGCTCGAATGTTCCGTGCTCCCTAAGACGCCGATCAGTTGCTTCGAACGTCTTCCTGTCGGGGACACCTTAGTTCTGGAAATCTGTCTCGATACAAACGTACCGCGCCACGGCTATTGCCCCGTGCTAATCCATACATCAAATGGGCATCTGCCAACTCCGCATTTGTAAACATTGCACTGACTGCAAAACCACGTTCGTGATGAACACTAACCTGTTGATGCTACGTACTGATGTGCTTGATGCTAGTACTGTAGAGCAATGAGTCGCATGTCAACACAAGCACCGAAGTCAACATTACCTTCCTTCAATTGGGACAACTGGCGGTGAATCGAGGAAGTACAGTACACACTGACGAAACTAAAATGAGCTCTAACATGGAAATTAAGCGTTTTCGGACACATGTCCACATAACATCTTTTCTGTATTTGTGTGTGAGGAATGTTTCCTGAAAGTTTGGCCGTACCTTTTTGTAACACCCTGTGTATATCTGAACACTGAAACCTCGATAAATTTTTAAACGCTGAAAGGAAGATGTTTAGGTAATATAACAATGCACTGTAGTAAAAATTCGAATATCTTCGTCACACCAAATACTAAATTGTGGATCGAATCCACAATTGTCCAACCTAGTCTCCAAGTCGCAAGTGCTACTGTTTCAAACGACTGCCGTTCGCTGGCCACTCACGGCCAACGAGAGGGAAGACTGCTTCAAAGAACCTTGGCCCTCCCTGACCGACTTAGTGGAATCATCCATTGATTACTGCACCAAACGAGTAGTACAAAAAAATGGTTCAAATGGCTCTGAGCACTATGGGACTCAACTGCTGAGGTCATAAGTCCCCTAGAACTTAGAACTACTTAAACCTAACTAACCTAAGGACAACACACACATCCATGCCCGAGGCAGGATTCGAACCTGCGACCGTAGCGGTCGCGCGGTTCCAGACTGTAGCGCCAGAACCGCTCGGCCACCAGCGGCCGGCCGAGTAGTACAGGTCCATGCGCTAATGTTCTAAGGTTATAAAACCTGCGTTAGCAGTACATGCTACCATTTACCCAAAGAAAGCACGCTCAAACACATTGTAAGATACCCTCATCTCCACCGACACACAGGAAGTGGATAGCAGGAATAAAAATACATTCATTCACTCTATCATACATTCATATTTACATACAGGATAGGGATGGTAGGAGTAGCGCTGATACATTCTTTATAAGTGGAATGAGCGAACAAAACACTCTCTTCGTTTCTCGAGCTCTGCTATTGTCGCAACTGAGTGGCGCGGGGCAGAAACGACAACAGATACAGGTTAAATATTGTGAAAGAGATCTAATGAACATCTTTCGTTACATCTGAAAAACACGTGGAAGCTATTTATGGAGTGATTTTTAGTGGAAGGAGCACATAAATCTAGTCGTAGGGAAGGCAAATTTCGTGCAGATTTATGGGAAGAATCGTAATACCTCATGAAACTCTCGTTCAAACATTTATTGAGTAGTGTTTTCAGGGCTGGGCATCCTAGCATGTTGAATTACTGGAATAAAAGTTCTGGGTAATTCTTCATGGGTATGATCAGCCAGTGCGAGAGCGTCACAGAATTATTGAAAAAACTCCAACGGTACACGCTGCAACAACGACGCTGAGACGCGTAGATTCTTAAGCCGTCGGCACACAGTCCGAATTAGCTAACGTTGACGTGGCGCTCTACGAGTTTTGTGACGTCACTTCGTGCTATGTCAAGTTGAGGAGCCATTTCGTTAAGTGAAACACAAAATAAGTTCCGCGATATTTCAGCAACGTGCCACGTAAAGTAGAACCAATAGGGAGCAAGAACGCTCCCTACAATCACAAGCAGAAAGCAAGAGCCTCTAATTGTCGAATGCACGTTAAAAACTAATCTCCTCCTCCTCCTCCTCCTCCTGCTCAAAAACCAAGACGCCGTACTGCATTTGTCGTGTTTAGTAGAAGCCCATATTCGGTGGGTTTTATATTATACGTTACATATCCTGTGAATATATGCTATTGTAAATAAATTATACACAACTGCAACCAGTCACTTTTTTCATTAATAATGCTTTATTACATTAACCGGTTTTCGAACCCTTTCAGGTTCATCTTCAGATGATTTCGGGAGAATCCGGGAAGCTACATCATTATTGGTAGTAGCATAATGCTGGGTGCTGGTTCTATGGCAGAAAGGTGGGTCACACTTTAATGTATCGCCATGACTATAGATTATCTGTCGATATGGATGTGAATTTAGTTTTTTACTTACTGCGACAGTATAGGCGGCTTTTTTCGTATTTGTCTGCATCCATTTTGAAGTCCAGGACACTTTCACACGCCGGCCGAAGTGGCCGTGCGGTTAAAGGCGCTGCAGTCTGGAACCGCAAGACCGCTACGGTCGCAGGTTCGAATCCTGCCTCGGGCATGGATGTTTGTGATGTCCTTAGGTTAGTTAGGTTTAACTAGTTCTAAGTTCTAGGGGACTAATGACCTCAGCAGTTGAGTCCCATAGTGCTCAGAGCCATTTGAACCATTTGAACACTTTCACACGAACTATATTAGTTCACACTTTAACAGTGACACTTCACCAGCATCCAGCATGCGCTTTACAACTGTTGCTTATAACAAAGATCTTGACAGAGAGATATGGCATAAGCCTATTTGTACAGAGATGACATTTGTTGTTCTTCACATGTGTTAAAGTCGATATAAGGGCAAGTTTTTTCATCAGAATGGTGATAACATGAGAGCACTAGAGAAAATAATAATAAATTACTACAAGAATAAATTTCGGTGATCTGTTATGTTATTTCTATTTGTATGTTACAGGCAGGTTTTTTTTTTTTTTAAACAGTCACGGTTCTAAAATATCCGTAATGGATAAGCATAATATATGCTATGTCTATGCTCCAACACATTGAATGTTTCGATAATGAATCGTTATTGGTAAGATTTGTTGTAATAAAATGACGGGGAACGTCATATTATTGGTTAAAGACTATTCGTAATTAGTTATTTTCCAGTTACAGCTGGCGTATTAAGAAAAAACTGGTCCAAATGGCTCTGAGCACTATGGGACTTAACATCTGTGGTCATCAGTCCCCTAGAACTTAGAACTACTTAAACCTAACTAACCTAAGGACATCAGACAAATCCATGCCCGAGGCAGGATTCGAACCGGCGGCCGTAGCGGTCACGCGGTTCTAGACTGAAGCGCCTAGAACCGCACGGCCACACCGGCCGGCAGACGTGTTAAGAGAGTAAGCAGTGTTAAGGCAAAGACGCACTGAAGATTCATGAAAACGTGTCATTCTTGTTAGTATTTGTTATAATTAAATGTCAATAATAACATTTCGTCGATTAAAGCTTACAGAAAACTTTAACATAAAATACTTTGGTGTTTGAAGTATGCAGTCGGCTTTCACTCGTGGTCGCGTGAGGACCGGCTCCGCGCGCCGGACAGCGCACCGCAGTTGTTTACTTCCGCGTCGCGAAATTTCGTGTTGTGTAGCCTCTATTACTACTGCACCTCATGGCGCACTGTTACCGCCAAGCTACACTTAAAGTAACATTCCAAGCCGAACATGCTCGACCACGCGCTTATGAAACAGAACAATTCATTCGCGAAGAGCTACATCTAGACACCCAGGAAGTGATAAGTATTCACTTCTCTTATCACTGGCAGTATCTTCTATACTAATATGGTCGACGGCGGAAGCATATGCTAAGGTAGTTCGTCAAAACGCACATGTACTCAAGTTTATGCATTCTGACAGGCATATTGGAGAGGTAACAGTAGATCACGCCGGTTTCGGTCTTCGAACAATTTGGGTCTTTGACCTCCATTTCGAAGTGCCATAAGATTTGGTCGTCTAAGCTTTCCGATCCTACGGCAATGTTGTGGGCCACATCGCGGAAAAATAGCAGACGTTCACGACATACCACGTGTTGAATGGTATCCGCCAAATCAAAATCAAACTCTCCAAACATGTACCATCCTGCCTGCTGATAGGTGATGTGCGAGCCATCGTTATGTATGATGGCCAGCCGCGGACGTGTGCCGGTTGCGGACAAGAGGGCCATGGTCGGTCAGACGGTCTCCACCGACGTTTGCTCTAGGTCCCGACCAGTTCCTCAGCTCCCAAAGCGGTCACTTCTTTACCAGACAGCTATCCCACAGCCGTACGCAGCCCCGATGCGTCACTTCAGGAAGCGCCTGTTTTCCCCCAGGCACTTCCCACTGGAAATGACGGTGCGGCCGCGCTCTCACCAGCACCATCTCCTGCGACGGCTACGAGACCATCAACTGTCCAGAGCTCGATGACCAGCCCGCCCGCTGCAATGGACATCGATTCGAGTGCGGTGCCTACCACTGCTTTTCTTCAGACGGACGCTACCTCGGACATTGAACGATCACATTCTGATACACAACAGCACCTCCGAAAGCAGTCGCCTCGACCGTATACACCTCACACGTTCCCTTGCTGCTGACACACGACATGCCGAAGTATGGCCTCTGGCTTTATCTGACCACGATTCCTACATCTGCGATGTCGTCCTCGCCCGCCAGCAGGTGTGACACAGTCGCGGCCCGTGGAAATTAAACGTTTCCCACCTGACTGTCCCTGATTGCCGACGGATCGTTGAGGATGTGTGGGCCATTTGGCATCGACGTCGCCTCGCGTACACGTCCACCTGATCCTGGTGGCTGCGCGAAACCAGCTCTACGCAGGGCGCTGATGGGATATGGCAGAGACTTCAAAGCTTGGCAAGCGAGCACCATGGACTTTCATTATGCGGCGCTTCGTGACTGCACTTCGATGGCATTCTCTCCTGTCGATAGTGCATCGTGCTAAAGCGCAGATCACTTCACTCATGCGACGACGCATGGAAGGGACCCTCGTCAGATCCTACACCCGTGACCATATGCCTCACAATTTCTATTCTCATTTCCGCCAGCTGTACGCAGCCGTCCCACATCTCACGACCTTAATTGAGGAGGTAGCAGCACTGACTGTCAACACCATGCCAGAGGATATGGCTCAAGAACTTCAGGAACAAGTGACCTCCGATGAAGTCCTAAGTGCTATCAAGGTGGGAGCTGCCAACAAGCCCCTGGACCTGACGGCCTCCCCCTCGAATTCTACAAGTGTTCCAGCTATCTTTTGGTACCTACTTAGACGTCCATCTGTCGTGAACTGATGTCACCCATAACGACGATCCCAGCCACCTTCCTTGATGGGGTCATCATTCTGGTCCCGAAGCCACAGTCCGGAACTGCGCGACCGCTACCGTCGCAGGTTCGAATCCTGCCTCGGGCATGGATGTGTGTGATGTCCTTAGGTTAGTTAGGTTTAAGTAATTCTAAGTTCTAGGGGACTGATGACCTCAGATGGCAAGTCCCATAGTGTTCAGACCAATTTGAAGCTAAGCCACATGGGCGATCACGGATCTGTGATTACCGGCCCATCACTCTACTCAACAGTGACACGAAATTTTTTGCCCGTTTGTTGGACTCACGACTCAAGAAGGCTGTAAGATACGTCATCTCCCTTGATCAGACTTCGCTGGGTGGTGACAACATTCATAAGGCCCTTTGCAGTTACAGGGACATGATCGCGCTCGCGCGGTCGCAACATTTACCTGGCGCATTAGCATCTCTTGACTTCAGTCAGGTATTCGACCATGTCGACCAGACCTTTCTGAAATCGGTCCTCCAACACATGGGATTTCCGGCTCCTATAGTAACAGTGGTAATGCTGCTCTTGTTCGGCGCGACTTCAAGAATACTCTGTGATGGTCGCCTCACCGCGCCTCTAGCGATCGAGCGCTCTGTCCTTCAGGGTTGCTCACTGTCCACGATGCTGTATGCTTTGGCATTAGAGCCCCTAATCCAGGGGCTTCGTCAATGCCTGGTGGGTCTGACATTGCATTGTACAACCTATGCTGACGATCTAGTCCTCTACCTCCGCAATGAAGACGATTTTCGCGCGGCTCTCACTTGGGTGGCGAAATATGGGAGGGGGGGGGGGGGACACCTGGCAGTTCCTTTAACATTTCCAAATCGAAGGTACTGCGGTTCTGCTCATTGGTGAGAGTCTACCTGATAGATATGTCGCACCTCTAAGTGTGGTCACCAGTGTCCGCTGTTTGGGCATTGATTTTATGAATGACCTCCGTCGTTCAGCGGCAACCAACAGTAGACGTCTCCTCCAAACGATCATGGCTGGCTTTGTGAACCACCGGCTTAGATGACTCGACATTGTACAGCGTGTGCAATTCGTGAATGTTTACCACACCTCACGCATCCCCCATGTGGCACAAGTGTTCCCGGCTCCGATTACCCTCGCCCGTCGCATGTTGATGGCGATGGGATCCTTTGATTGTACCGGGATGTTATTTAAAGTTCAGTATTGATCCCTTGCCCTCCCGCGGGAGCGTGATGGACTGGGCTTATTCCATGTGCCAGACAGAGATACGGCACTTTTTGTTAGCTCCTAACTGAAAGTCTGGCGTCGCTGCCCGAGGAACCTGACCGGACTGCTTTTGCATGAATACGCGCCAGTGTCCATGTCAGCCCCAGTCATGCTATCATACATTCCACCCCCCTATTATCACTTTCGGCACTTCGTCTTGAGCCGGCCGATGTGGCCGAGCGGTTATAGGCGCTTCAGTCCGCAACCGTGCTGCTCCTACGGTCGCAGGTTCGAATCCTGCCCGGGGCATATATGTGTGTGATGTCTTTAGGTTAGTTAGGTTTAAGTAGTTCTAAGTCTAGGCGACTGATGACCTCAGATGTTAAGTCCCATAATGCTTAGAGCCATTTGAACTATTTGAATTTGAACTACGTGTTGAATTAAGTTACATCCTCCACTCCTTACCCCTTCCGCGTATACGCCAGACAAAGACTGCACACGACACTTTACAAATGTGTCGAACCCCCAACCTCATCGAACGCAAGTTTCCTCAGATCATGTGGCGCCGTGTGTGGAAAGCGGTGCATGCACGTTATCTCGACACCAGCGTCCATTCCGCCTGGTATATCACCGTCAATGACAAACAGGTCAACCAGTTTCGTTAGCACCGCATCCGCCTCGCTGACACAACCCTCTGTGTTCACTGTGGTGTAGAAGACACGGACGCTTACCGATTCTCATGTGGTTCGTCGTCTGACGTCAGGAGGCTCGGGCAACGTATCTTGGCGTTCCTTACCTGACAGACTTCTGCTCAGATCACTTTCCTGACGCTTTTATTTCCAGATGTGATTCATTGTTGTTGTTGTTGTCTTCAGTCCTGAGACTGGTTTGATGCAACTCTCCATGCTACTCTATCCTGTGCAAGCTTCTTCATCTCTCAGTACTTACTGCAACCTACATCCTTCTGAATCTTCTTAGTGTATTCATCTCTTGGTCTCCCTCTACGATTTTTACCCTCCACGCTGCCCTCCAATGCTAAATTTGTGTTCCCTTGATGCCTCAGAACATGTCCTACCAACCGGTCCCTTCTTGTCAAGTTGTGCCACAAACTCCTCTTCTCCCCAATTCTATTCAATACCTCCTCATTAGTTATGTGATCTACCCATTCTTCTGTAGCACCACATTTCGAAAGCTTCTATTCTCTTCTTGTCCAAACTATTTATCGTCCATGTTTCACTTCCATACATGGCTACACTCCATACAAATACTTTCAGAAACGACTTCCTCACACTTAAATCTATACCCGATGTTAACAAATTTCTCTTCTTCAGAAACGCTTTCCTTGCCATTGCCAGTCTACATTTTATATCCTCTCTACTTCGACCATCATCAGTTATTTTGCTCCCCAAATAGCAAAACTCCTTTACTACTTTAAGTGTCTACATTCCATTATCCTCGTTTTGCTTTTGTTGATGTTCATCTTATTTCCTCCTTCCAAGACACTGTCCATTCCGTTCAACAGCTCTTCCAAGTCCTTTGCTGTCTCTGACAGAATTACAATGTCATCGGCGAACCTTAACGTTTTTATTTCTTCTCCCTGGACTTTAATACCTACTCCGAATTTTTCTTTTGTTTCCTTTACTGCTTGCTCAATATACAGATTGAATAACATCGGGGACAGGCTACAGCCCTGTCTCACTCCCTTCCCAACCGCTGCTTCCCTTTCACAGGGGTTCATTACCCCGCAACAAAAACTATCGCTGTGAATTGGATACTCGGTCATACGGTCCGCTACAGTTCTGGACCCGACGGGAAATCAGAACTAGGTTATTGGACGTACCTTAACGATCGCCACTGTCCACTTGTTCACAACCCCAGACACAAGCAGTCCTTTTCCAGTTTTCTATGGAGCGCCTTACATGACTCTTCTTCTAGCTGGAACCTCCAAGCCATGAGATGGTTCAAATGATTCAAATGGCTCTGAGCACTAGGGGACTTAACTTACGAGGTCATCAATCTCCTAGAACTTAGAACTACTTAAACCTAACTAACCTAAGGACATCACACACATCCAAGCCCGAGGCAGGATTCGAACCTGCGACCGTAGCGGTCACGCGGTTCCAGACTGTAGCGCCTAGAACCGCTCGGCCACTCGGGCCGGCTGCCATGGACATCACACACATCCAAGCCCGAGGCAGGATTCGAACCTGCGACCGTAGCGGTCACGCGGTTCCAGACTGTAGCGCCTAGAACCGCTCGGCCACTCGGGCCGGCTGCCATGAGATGCTGATGCTTTTTTGCCGACATGATGTTCTGAACGCACTACAAACAGAACCTCCATTAAAATTTCGAGAAGACACGTTTGGATGTTCCGCCAATCGGTAGGCTCTAGCAAATCCTGGAATTGTGGTACATAAACTAAAAATAATAATAATAAAAATATAATAAAAAATAAAAATATACACACAAAAAAGCAAAAAACGAAAAAAAAATGAAATAAAGTAAACTAAGAAAACAGAAGCCCGTACACATCTACTTCCATTTTGATCGCTTCTCTATATGTTGTTCCCTCCTACTTTCTTCCTTTCCTACAACCTTGTAGTAATAGGCTAGTTGTTTTGGGATAGGCGTAGATAGGCGCCCAAGCCTGAAGAGGTGCACTTTCTACTTTTTGTTAGGACACAATTGGCGGTGGCAAGTAGGTTTTCTTTTTTTGTTTTTTTTTTCTTTTTTTGTGTCCCTTTCCTGTCCAGGGGCGAGAAAAAAAAGTAGCCAAGTTCGTCAATGCGCGACGCTGCGAAACCGAGGGTTGGAAGGTTGAGGCTTCGTTATCTTCTGTATACACTTTTTTTTTACTACGTCCTCTAAACGTTTGTGCGGCTTTCCTATGAAATTAACAGAAATAATTTCTGTAACATCTGATGTTACGTAAATATATGTACACTATCTATCAAGAGCGAATCTGTTCGCATTGGTGAACTTTTATAAGCTGATGTCCTTTGGATGTATATCTTTCATTTTTGTCTCACTACACGTTCACAGATTTTTAAGGTTTTATTCATATGTAGCACAGAACAATGTGACTGAGGTCAAGAAAGGAAATGTGCGTTTTAATAGAGATAACGTAGGAATTCCACGCTAGTCCGTTTTCGCGAACAAACTGAATGTTTTACGAGCCAAATAAGACAGACAGCTTGCCGCTGGAGAGCGCTGAGAGCGCAATACTACATTAACCAGCTAGTGACGTGTACCGACGGCGCTGTCTGTATTTTGCGCGTAGGTCAACGTTAGGTGCTTCGTCCTGTGTGCCGACGGCTTTACTCTCGAAATTCTAAGAGCCCACATTCCATTACGATACGAGAAAGATTTTACATATCACTGAAATACAAGAGTGTGAATAAATCACCCATTTAATTGCCCTCCATCATTATAGTCGCCGAACGTGTCCCTTTAACATATTGATTTCCTGTAGAACGTTAACGCTGGCGCAATTACGATTTGCTGTTGTTCACTAAATCGCATCAAGTAAATCTCAGAACAGTTGTTTCGACAACATAGCGGTCGGCAATTACCTCAAAGGCGCAGTAGGAATTGTAAGGACTCCGTCTGTGTCCAGAACGTAATGAGGAGGCGGGAAGGGAAACACAGGAAGAGATGACAGCTTTGTCTGTTAACTAAGGAGCGGATGTCACTCGCACCTGTTTGCAGCAGCGCGGCAGAAAGCGTGTCCATTTCGTACCGCTCCATACAGTTCGTCAATATTTGCTGACGAATCTGCATGTTTAGAGAAGAGTTACCGTGATGTTCCTCGCAATTGTGTCGTGAACAGGCTGTCGGCGGCACAGTAAGACCAATATTGACTCTGGCTCGGCCGCCGCTCAATAGCTCTCGTCGATACCAGTCAGCTCTACTGATAGCTTTCCTCCTCAGAAAAACTTCGCCGTTTGTAAACCATATACTTAGTAATACGGAGAAACTACTGTGAAGAAAATGAAAGCTGTAATTTTGGACATGACGTCTTGGAAATGACGTAAAACACACTGCACAGAATGAAACTGGCGTTAGGTGCCAATAACACGGAAACAAATTATGCAAAACTCGATCCTTCCTCTCATAAGCTGGGTCAAATGGGGAGCACCGATTTCAGTGGGATTTGACACGTGAACGTGATTAATTGCTTACACCGTGTAAAAATGTCTAGGCAGTACGCAGAAAGCAAAAGTGAATGCTTTCGTTGAAAATGAACCTAGGAGTGAGAATTGTTCCTTTTGTGCGAATTTCTCTGAAGCTTACGGATGCAGTGGTCGTTGTGTGATAGTGATAATCATGACAGAGGAATTTTTTGTACCCACAGTGGAATATAGAAAACCTGATTACAATTTGTAATCGTTTAGCACTTTAAAATTAAATGTTGTCTGAAGTGACATTTG
The DNA here is from genome assembly GCF_023898315.1 of Schistocerca nitens. Classification (NCBI taxonomy): domain Eukaryota; kingdom Metazoa; phylum Arthropoda; class Insecta; order Orthoptera; family Acrididae; genus Schistocerca; species Schistocerca nitens. The sequence continues at coordinate 260,339,614 of NC_064616.1, forward strand.
ATTTTTCCCCTGCAATCACAGAATGATTATTCAAAATGAGTATGTAATATTTATTCACCAATCGTTACAAGCCTTAAATAACAAAATATCGCCAGTTCGTACTTTCCGTGGTTTGTCCACAGTATTTTAGTTGCACAGAATATTACATTTTCTTACAGTAACTAACTTTTCAAATTAATGGTATTAAAAACTTGCTTAAATCCCATTCAAGAAAAATAATGCAAAAAGTAATGTTGAGTAATTCAAATGCTCCAGAAAAGAAAAAAAATACTGCCTGGGGAGGGTTCAGTTTTCGTCCACCTACATCTTTGAGTCCTACCACGTGATACACATCACACAGATGACAGAAGTATTTTGATTAATACTATTAGACAAGCAGAAACAGAATAAACTGTCAATAACGTTTTTAAAATAATAATTATATGGTTCTTTGCTAATAGATTCTCCCTTAACTTCGAAAACAGTATGTTCAGTTCCTTTCACATATGAGACACCACTAATAATAAATATTTAATTTTTAAAGGGAACTTGTTCCCTGAATAGATTAAATTATTTTTCGCAATTTACACTCGGAAAGAAACCATAAATAAAGAATACATATTACATATGAAATATGTTCTCTTGCGAAAATTTCATTCTGTTTTTTAACCCAAATCTACAGAAAAATAATAAGTGTATAGCATGATTCCTCCCCCCATGAACCATGGACCTTGCCGTTGGTGGGGAGGCTTGCGTGCCTCATCGATACAGATAGCCGTACCGTAGGTACAACCACAACGGAGGGGTATCTGTTGAGAGGCCAGACAAACGTGTGGTTCCTGAAGAGGGGCAGCAGCCTTTTCAGTAGTTGCAAGGGCAACAGTCTGGATGATTGACTGATCTGGCCTTGTAACAATAACCAAAACGGCCTTGCAGTGCTGGTACTGCGAACGGCTGAAAGCAAGGGGAAACTACGGCCGTAATTTTTCCCGAGGGCATGCAGCTTTACTGTATGATTAAATGATGATGGCGTCCTCTTGGGTAAAATATTCCGGAGGTAAAATAGTCCCCCATTCGGATCTCCGGGCGGGGACTACTCAAGAGGATGTCGTTATCAGGAGAAAGAAAACTGGCGTTCTACGGATCGGAGCGTGGAATGTCAGGTCCCTTAATCGGGCAGGTAGGTTAGAAAATTTGAAAAGGGAAATGGATAGGTTAAAGTTAGATATAGTGGGAATTAGTGAAGTTCGGTGGCAGGAGGAACAAGACTTCTGGTTAGGTGACTACAGGGTTATAAACACAAAGTCAAATAGGGGTAATGCAGGAGTAGGTTTAATAATGAATAGGAAAATAGGAACGCGGGTAAGCTACTACAAACAGCTTAGTGAACGCATTATTGTGGCCAAGATAGATACGAAGCCCACACCTACTACAGTAGTACAAGTTTATATGCCAACTAGCTCTGCAGATGACGAAGAAATTGAAGAAATGTACGATGAAATAAAAGAAATTATTCAGATTGTGAAGGGAGACGAAAATTTAATAGTTATGGGTGACTGGAATTCGAGTGTAGGAAAAGGGAGAGAAGGAAACGTAGTAGGTGAATATGGATTGGGGCTAAGAAATGAAAGAGGAAGCCGCCTGGTAGAATTTTGCACAGAGCACAATTTAATCATAGCTAACACTTGGTTTAAGAATCATGATAGAAGGTTGTATACATGGAAGAACCCTGGAGATACTAAAAGGTATCAGATTGATTATATAATGGTAAGACAGAGATTTAGGAACCAGGTTTTAAATTGTAAGACATTTCCAGGGGCAGATGTGGACTCTGACCACAATCTATTGGTTATGACCTGTAGATTAAAACTGAAGAAACTGCAAAAAGGTGGGAATTTAAGGAGATGGGACCTGGATAAACTGAAAGAACCAGAGGTTGTACAGAGTTTCAGGGAGAGCATAAGGGAACAATTGACAGGAATGGGGGAAAGAAATACAGTAGAAGAAGAATGGGTAGCTCTGAGGGATGAAGTAGTGAAGGCAGCAGAGGATCAAGTAGGTAAAAAGATGAGGGCTAGTAGAAATCCTTGGGTAACAGAAGAAATATTGAATTTAATTGATGAAAGGAGAAAATATAAAAATGCAGTAAATGAAGCAGGCAAAAAGGAATACAAACGTCTCAAAAATGAGATCGACAGGAAGTGCAAAATGGCTAAGCAGGGATGGCTAGAGGACAAATGTAAGGATGTAGAGGCTTATCTTACTAGGGGTAAGATAGATACTGCCTACAGGAAAATTAAAGAGACCTTTGGAGATAAGAGAACCACTTGTATGAACATCAAGAGCTCAGATGGAAACCCAGTTCTAAGCAAAGAAGAGAAAGCAGAAAGGTGGAAGGAGTATATAGAGGGTCTATACAAGGGCGATGTACTTGAGGACAATATTATGGAAATGGAAGAGGATGTAGATGAAGATGAAATGGGAGATACGATACTGCGTGAAGAGTTTGACAGAGCACTGAAAGACCTGAGTCGAAACAAGGCCCCCGGAGTAGACAACATTCCATCGGAACTACTGACGGCCTTGGGAGAGCCAGTCCTGACAAAACTCTACCATCTGGTGAGCAAGATGTATGAAACAGGCGAAATACCCTCAGACTTCAAGAAGAATATAATAATTCCAATCCCAAAGAAAGCAGGTGTTGACAGATGTGAGAATTACCGAACAATCAGTTTAATAAGCCACAGCTGCAAAATACTAACACGAATTCTTTACAGACGAATGGAAAAACTAGTAGAAGCTGACCTCGGGGAAGATCAGTTTGGATTCCGTAGAAATACTGGGACACGTGAGGCAATACTGACCTTACGACTTATCTTAGAAGAAAGATTAAGGAAAGGCAAACCTACGTTTCTAGCATTTGTAGACTTAGAGAAAGCTTTTGACAATGTTGACTGGAATACTCTCTTTCAAATTCTAAAGGTGGCGGGGGTAAAATACAGGGAGCGAAAGGCTATTTACAATTTGTACAGAAACCAGATGGCAGTTATAAGAGTCGAGGGACATGAAAGGGAAGCAGTGGTTGGGAAGGGAGTAAGACAGGGTTGTAGCCTCTCCCCGATGTTATTCAATCTGTATATTGAGCAAGCAGTAAAGGAAACAAAAGAAAAATTCGGAGTAGGTATTAAAATCCATGGAGAAGAAATAAAAACTTTGAGGTTCGCCGATGACATTGTAATTCTGTCAGAGACAGCAAAGGACTTGGAAGAGCAGTTGAATGGAATGGATGGTGTCTTGAAGGGAGGATATAAGATGAACATCAACAAAAGCAAAACGAGGATAATGGAATGTAGTCGAATTAAGTCGGGTGATGTTGAGGGTATTAGATTAGGAAATGAGACACTTAAAGTAGTAAAGGAGTTTTGCTATTTGGGGAGCAAAATAACTGATGATGGTCGAAGTAGAGAGGATATAAAATGTAGACTGGCAATGGCAAGGAAAGCGTTTCTGAAGAAGAGAAATTTGTTAACATCGAGTATAGATTTAAGTGTCAGGAAGTCTTTTCTGAAAATATTTGTATGGAGTGTAGCCATGTATGGAAGTGAAACATGGACGATAAATAGTTTGGACAAGAAGAGAATAGAAGCTTTCGAAATGTGGTGCTACAGAAGAATGCTGAAGATTAGGTGGGTAGATCACATAACTAATGAGGAGGTACTGAACAGGATTGGGGAGAAGAGGAGTTTGTGGCACAACTTGACCAGAAGAAGGGATCGGTTGGTAGGACATGTTCTGAGGCATCAAGGGATCACCAATTTAGTATTGGAGGGCAGCGTGGAGGGTAAAAATCGTAGGGGGAGACCAAGAGATGCATACACTAAGCAGATTCAGAAGGATGTAGGTTGCAGTAGGTACTGGGAGATGAAGAAGCTTGCACAGGATAGAGTAGCATGGAGAGCTGCATCAAACCAGTCTCAGGACTGAAGACCACAACAACATAGCATGATTAGGTCTCAGTGAAAAGAACAGACTGTTTCAATTTTTTAATTGAAATCTGACCTGGCAGAAACAGATTATTAAAGTTCTTAAACAACCAAGTTCAGAAATTTTTGTTCTTTTTACAAGTGCTGATTTTATAAACAAACAAAGCAAGATCTTAACATGTTTTCTATATTTCCACTCAGTGTGTTAAGACATAGTTTTCTGGAATTTTATTTATTTAGCGTACGGCTTAGATAATTATAGTTTATACAACTAAATACGTTAAAGTGATAAAGATAATATAACATGAAACAGTAATATATATATATATATATATATATATATATATATATATATATATATATATATATATACGCTAAATAAATAAAATTCCAGAAAACTATGTCTTAACACACTGAGTGGAAATATAGAAAACATGTTAAGATCTTGCTTTGTTTGTTTATAAAATCAGCACTTGTAAAAAGAACAAAAATTTCTGAACTTGGTTGTTTAAGAACTTTAATAATCTGTTTCTGCCGGGTCAGATTTCAATTAAAAAATTATATATATATATATATATATATATATATATATATATATTTCTTAGTTGGTTCGCTCCTGTGGGTTGGACGGTTTGATCTGATTTACGCACCTTCTCACGAAGATGGGAGGATGTCCACTGATTTCTCCATTTTTCTCTTAGATCACAGCTTCCTGGGACTAGCTGGCCACTGTTTTTCAAGACACGTACTCTAGATTTAAGTCAAATGCACTGTAAATTGTTCAGTGTTTCATGACTTGGTAGGTTTCGTGGTCTTATGAGATTCGTCTAATCATGTGTTATTCTGGAATAGAAACATCACTTGGGAAGAAAGTATTTATTTCATAAAAGTGAGGGGTGAGAATAATACGTGGAGTACTACCACAGTCGAGAGATTTTAAAGCAGTGGCCACAGAATTTGGCATGCCAACAACACCTTCACTATACAAAATATTTTCGTTAGCGGAATGATAAGTAATCCAGCAAATTTAAAAGAATTGTAAGGTCCATGACTACAACACTAGAAGAAGGTATGATCATTATTTGTCACTATCGGTGGATCAGAAAGTTTTCAATATACAAACAAAAAACCTCTGAACGTTTTCCAAGTATATTTCACTTTGTGCGCAACTTTTCTTTCAACAGCATGTTGCCTCATTATTCACGATGAAGAGTCCTGTAGCTACACAGAATAATCCAGCCTGAAAGCAGATGTGTTTTGTCATGAACTTTTTACCTGAAGGAACATGCATTTGTTAAATGTCTCCCCACTCCCAAGTTCCTCAGTCTGAAATTCTCCTGTGTTTCGGACTGGGGATGTTTCCATGATTGAAGAGCATTGTTATGAAGTACGTTATGTATGGTGTAGCGCATGTTCAATCCATGAACCATGATCTTCTGAGAGGAGCAAGTTACCGATTATTATATCAGCGGCCTCCAGCCGTCGAGATTCTTCCCGTTCTTCTTTCCACGTGTTATATGTCGTCCATTTAACTTCAAGAATGTAGTCGGTTATATTGATCTCTCGGACAGGTCACTAGGTGGCCTGCATTCTCATTTTGTTGGAATTTTGGTTTGCTGATCGCCATGCAAAGTGCACCGAAGTTATATACTGCAGTAGCCGGATTTCCTTGAGCTTTATGTTCATAAGACGAACCTTGTGGTCCCTTCGTGCTTGTGAAACCTTGAGAACAGACACAGCTGAACAGTCAGATATAATAAAAATCTTGTCCCTCCCAAGCCACCTAACGAATTGTCTGTACGACAAACAAAAAAATGGTTCAAATGGCTCTGAGCGCTATGGGACTCAACTGCTGTGGTCATCAGTCCCCTAGAATTTAGAACTACTTAAACCTAACTAACCTAAGGACATCACACACACCCATGCCCGAGGCAGGATTCGAACCTGCGACCGTAGCAGCAGCGCGGCTCCGGACTGGAGCGCCTAGAACCGCACGGCCACCGCGGCTACGACAAACAAGGGCGTGGTTCAAAAATGGTTTAAATGGCTCTGAGCACTATGGGACTCAACTTCTGAGGTCATTAGTTCCCTAGAACTTAGAACTAGTTAAACCTAACTAACCTAAGGACATCACACACATCCATGCCCGAGGCAGGATTCGAACCTGCGACCGTAGCGGTCTCGCGGTTCCAGACTGCAGCGCCTAGAACCGCACGGCCACGAGGGCGTGGTCTGAGGGACGTGGCATGTCCGTTTTGCATAACATCTGACAAATGCCAACTGTGCAACTGATCTGCTTTTATGCAATTCACTTGGTCCAGGCAGTTGAAGTCTCTGTTAATGATCTATAGTGACTCGTAGTTTGACAAATTCGTAAACAGATTTCGTTGTATACAATAATCATCCTGCACATTATGAGCTCCTCTGTACTACCTATCGAAAACTGGTACCAAAACATCAACTGTTATTAGAGGAGATGCTAGATATCTAAGATTCTTGCAAGAAACTGAGTATCAAAGGCTTTACGGCAGTGTACTGCAGAACAGAATAATCTTTGGTGCAAACGATAACGGTATAAAAAGCTGTGCAATTTTTGAATGTTCTGAAGCAAGCAATTCGTGGCAGACCTGCAACTTCTTGTTTGCTAACTTGTTTGTTATGTGCTGACGATGTCTTCACTTTTCCCCTTGCACTACATAAATTCTCGAAGTGATTGTAGAAGTTCTTCTGATGAACTGAATGTTTCAAAAATTTTCGGCTCCATGCTCGCAAAGCTTGTTTGTTGAAGGGTTCAGAGCCGCTATAGTGTCCATGATCGTTGTGATATTCCGTTGACCTACCATCATGTCGTACCTTAATCAGTCACTATTCCGTGGTGACGATGTTTTCTTAATTGTAGCATCCGTGACAATAGTGGCAACTCTACTACGAGTTTTAGCCATATTGTGTGTCATAACAGCGCACAATGTTCACGGGAAAGCCTCGTCTGCTAATCAAAGAAACGCAAGAAAATTTGAACGTACTAATCGACTGAGGTGGCAAAGTGATCAAGGTACTTGATTTCAGTTAGGAAGAACAGAGTTCAGAATCTCCGTAAGGCCATTCGGACGCAGATTTTCCGTCGTCGACGGTGCTTTAGGTGTTTACCTGAGGAATTTAATTTTATTTTGGCAGCTCCTGCATTTACTCTGAATATTCTAGCAATGCAAAATATTCTAGATGGCCACCTATGCGACTACTCCGCTTTTTTATCATTGCTAAAACACATCCTTTGACACATATATGCTTAAAACTTCGCAGAGTGATTTCAAAGGAACTCACTGATCGAAACTATACAGTATTCGCTCTCTGGTCTCAATCAAACCTCGTTTCATGAAAAAAACAGTACTGCAGAGCTGTCGCTTTTGTGTTCTATGAAATACAGCACCAGATACGATTAAATTTAGCAACCCCAGTCCATCCAACACCCTTCCGCCAGCGAGAAAACTAAGTGAAATGCACACTTTTTCCACAGTGGAAATGCGAATTGCAATCGCCTGATTTGGAGGTACTTTTGTGTTTCACGGAATAAATTGTAGCACAATATAGGCGGAGGTGTACAACACACAGTTTACGTAATGTTTGATCCGTATCTTTATGATTAAATAGAATTGTGTATAGCGTTCTAAGCCCAGATCATGTAACGTATTTTCCAAATGGTCATTTCTTGATATTTGGTCGCTTCTGCTTTTTTCTCGGTGGAAAATTGAATTTGATTTTCACTCTATCCATTAGAACGAAACACCGCTCTTCTTATACGATGAATTTTTTTTTCTTACGTTCCTTAATTAAGAGCCACCGTCCTTGTATCCCCTGCGACGTACCTTTCGAGACGTGCTGTACTACTGCCGCAGGGGAAGCTGCGTTAATTCGAAGGCGTGATCGTGTGACCGAGAACGGTGCTAAACTGTGCAAAAAAAAAGGAAGCGAGTAAAAACGACCGGCGGCGTCCGTCCTCTCTAAAGCCATGAGTCATTTTTTACCTGTTGAGCTCATTATATACCACCACCTAAAAAGCCACTTCCGCAGCTATCGCTCCAGAACCGCGCAGAGAAAGCTGTTAGAAGCTCAGCTCCGCTCTTCCATTGTTCGCTTGCAGTAGTTGGTGTTGTCGTTTAAGATTATGGATGCCCGCAAATCGGATATCGAATAACGTAAATCACTTTCCTTCTTACGCATATATTTAGCGCTTGAATCCGGAAACTAGATCGTGTCCATGCTGAAATACAGCAGATTTTCTTTTCTGAAACAGAAACACAACGCTCCCTCGGAAGATCCGTGACAACCGTGTTAACAGCAGTCATCGAGAAGACCGATCCTTGCGATCTTCACTAAGTTTTCGCATAATAAAACATCGAGCTCACTATAGCTATAAGTTTAAATAGAAAGTATCATATTTAAAGTCCATCTTCTTCGTCCGCAGTGAAATTGGCTACTAATATTACTGTGAATTGCTTCTTTCATGGAAGGCGGTATACACAGGCCTTTCATTCAGGGCGAGGAAGGTGTGCGTAATGCGCTCCAAGTCGCATTTAAATTAGGAATTGACACTGCTAGAATGCTAAATATAAAAAACGAATTCACTAGAAAATAACCTTTGTCTATATTTTATTCCCTTTTACGGGAATCAGTGTAGATTAAATGGTTGTAGTTTTCACGTACAATGTTTCCCCCTGTATCAAGAAGATAAGTTAAGAGTTGAAAGTGTAGTCAACATCGAGAGCATTAGAGGCTGAGGTATCTCTGTTGGAAAAGTGTGAGGAGGAACTACTGTTACTTTCGTCTCCAGTGGTTCGGAGATACTTCGAGAAATCTAAATCAGGATGAGCGGCCAGAGATTAGATCTCCACTCTCCCTAAATACAAGTATAGCGTATTAACCTATGAAAGACATAGCTGGGGCATTCTGTATATAACGCACGCACTCGCACACACACACACACACACACACACACACACACACACACACACACACACACTTAGCTCACATCAAGCAATAAAAGCCCATTGTGGTGGAAAACATACATAAGATTAAAATATTAATAAACGATCAACAGACTTACGACACTTTTCAGACATATCGACAATGGTTTTGAAACCAGGATCCCTTATGACTCATTATAATCATTGTGATGGTTAAGGGAGCTCGATGGCTCGGTTATCAGCCCTCTTGCTGAATGTAAATGTATACAATTTGTGAAATGAAATCTTTCCTTGTGTTTCTCTGATGGTGTACCATGGAAATATACTACCAACTTTAACACACCTTTTTTGAGAATTTTTGCTGTGGCACGAAGGGTATTCCTCACCAATGTCGACGCTGGCCATCTCAGTAATGTGTTTGGTTAAAAGATGGATTGGACGAATGAGCATAAAATGTTTAAAAGATTACTTTTAAATAATCGACGTAACTGGTAATCTAAAATAGTAAGTATGGGAGAGCATTTTCACTTGTAATATTTCTCAGACTTTGGCCTATCTTAATAGAAGTTTAACATATTTTCTTATTCCATTTTGAAATGACAGCACTCACTTTATGTGTGCTGCTGTCTTTTTCTGAAATTACAAAAATTACTTTATGGAAATAAGGTTTCTCCAAATGTGAAAACTGTTCCATGGTACAAATACAACACAGCTGTGTGCCTAGGAACAAATCATTCTATTCAGATTTTAAAGCGTTGAAGTCGAGACAATGCTGTCATACTGTATTTAATAGTCGAAGTGTTACATTATTATTCAACTACACACCAATTATCAGTAGGCGAAATCTAATTTAGAGGAAGTATTATCAAAAAGTTACAAATTGAAACCATTTTCAAACAGAAGCTGTTGACAATTAACAAAAATTTTTACTTTCAGGACAGAGAATACTGTTAAGACATTTAAGAAACTCACTTCACTTACAGAATAACACGTGTTCCATGGCAGAAGACCTTACGTTACAAGATGAAAGGTAGTACACGACGTATGAAATATAGCTTAACTGCCCACATGTTGTGTAATTAGTTTTAAAAATATATAAAATTTTACCCACCGTAAACTCTGTAACTGAAGAATTAACACAGCCTAAAAATAGCATTAATATATTTACGGCACTTAAATATGTAGAACTTGCAACATTTACAAACGCTGCACAAAACACAGGCTCATGACTCGCAAAAACATAAACAATAGAAAATGTTGGAAACTGCTTATGCGGTCTCAAGTGACCGTTCCTTCATGTGAATCTAAAATCGGTCACTATATTGAAATACCGACCAGGAATCGTCGAATGTTCCTAGGTACACTATCCTCCAGGTACAACACTCTCCCATACATTAAAACAAAGAATGTGATATGTGTGACTCTGTGCAAGTCACCATGCACGTTAATGCACACGTCCTCAGAGCTAGATAAAAACGTAATAACCTCAAGGTAAAATATTAAAATCAAGATAAATTGGTTAAAAACATAAACATTTCACACGTATAAGTAGGAACAACCCCTCGACCATGAATCTGGGAAACTACGATAACAACCGCAGGTGCAAGCATAAGCGCCCAAAAGCACTTTTTCTTAGAAAAATCAACCACGTATGGTAGGTTTAAACTAAGTGCACAAACAATGCGATACCAGCGAACCACTGTATTACAGATAACCTGATTGGCACCGCCAACTGTGCCCATACAGCCAATAACCGACAAAAACGGGGAAACCAAACACACAAAACACAAACAAACTTCATACGACTCTACACAACGAGCTGCCGATACTTCGGCATGCTAAAGGCCCGCTGACGATACGAATGTTCAAATGTGTGTGAAATCTTATGGGACTTAACTGCTAAGGTCATCAGTCCCTAAGCTTACACACTACTTGCCCTAAATTATCCTAAGTACAAACACACACATCCATGCCCGAGGGAGGACTCAAACCTCCGCCGGGATCAGCCGCACAGCCCATGACTGCAGCGCCCTAGACCGCTCGACTAATCCCGCGCGGCGATGACGATACGTCTAGCCTAGGAGATACCGTCAGAGTCCAGCTTCAACAATAACACCTCTTTCCTGGTATCCACACATGACCCGTCGCTACTTCCGCCACTAGCCCTACTACCCTCACAGATTGTCTTAGAGGATTTTTTTTTTTTTTTTTTTTTACCACGGCGCTGGCCGTGGTACTTTTTCCCCCCACTGCCCGTAAAACCGCTACCCTACAATCGCTTTCTGTCATCTCTTTCAGTATTAAAATATGCCCCCAAGAACTTAAGGAGGAGTCCTGGTCCCTCACAAAATCTTAAAACTCGTGCTACATTTGTCTAATGATCGCTTAAAATAGAGTGCGTGTCTCCAGCAAAACCATTTAACGCCATCTTATCAGCATACATTTAACATTCACTTGAAATTTTTCTACTAATGCTCCAAGCATCGTGTTCCGTAGGCTCTTAATAACGGAGGAGGCAGTCATTTGTTAAAAGGTATGAAAACAGCTTCCAGACACATTATTTCTAAGAATCATTAAGTAACGGCAGCAATTATACTAGACACTAGAGGCCACATTACTTTCATACACTATAGCCTATTCCACTTTTCACAACTCGATACGACCATGAAAGTCGATAGATATTCCCAACGGTCAAAACTGGGCACGTACACGTCATAGTGACGTCACAACGGTGAGCCGAAAGCCTCCTGTGCTCTATACAGTGCCATGTGTGAGCAACTGGCGGCCCGTGGACCGGATGCCGCTCCTGATTAGTTTCAATCCGCCCCGCGGGAGAGATTCGTGGGAGAGGAAGCGAGGCACTTGCATTGCACTCCGTCCGCGACACATTTTCTTATATTTCCGCCGATGCTCGACTCGCGTTGGGTCTGCAGTTCATGACGCAAAACAGTCATTGAAAGATTAGCTCAATCTGCGCATGCGCGATGCCGTTTCGCCGCCGCTGGACCTGAACAACAAAGATAAACACTTTCCAGTCTGAGAGCCAAGTGTGTACGGTAAGTGAGGGAAACAGCTCACTACGTTTAGCGGGTGAGGGAAGTAGTACTTTCGTCTCTGGATCAATGATAACAACACACGCACGTTATTTACAGCTTACCACGTGTGTTTGTCCTACACACTGATAGATCGAAAACGTTGGTAGTAGCCGACAATGGCACGAAAATTACCGACTAGTCGCGAAATGTGCCGATTTGAACAGCGACAGCAAGGACTATAACGTGGTGAACAAACTAGTTACCTCCTGTCGGTTTACGGGTAAGGTTCTGTGCCATTTATTTGTTAATTTCGTGCAAGTGTTTCCGTGCGTCTATACTGGCTTTATTCGTAAAACGACTAGCACTCAGAAGAGAAAAGTAGATGCAGAATGTCGCAAATTTCAGGATAAATGGACGAAGCATTACTTCTTTATCATGTACAAAGATAAACCTACTTGCTTGCTGTGTAGTAAACCACTATCTGTTGTAAAATAATATAATATGAAATGACACTTTTCTACGGAACACATTGCTGAACTACAGCTTACAGGCCAACTGCAGAAAGACAAAATTAACATATTCATTTCCGATTTGGACAAGGAACAGCATATATTTGCCAAACGGAGGACACAGTGCGACAATTCGGTTAAAGTAAGTTTTATAGCGATTACAAAAATTGCCAAATCGTTGAAGCTTTTTTCTGAAGGCGGATTCGTAAGGCAGTGCCTCTTGGACATTGCGGATGTACTACGTCTCGATTTAAAGAAAAAGGAAAAAAGAAACGAGTTTTCTGAGTTAATGTGATGGCTCATGACATTAAAAACAGTTTGTGTGATAGTGCTGGCACATTCTAAGCATTTGTGTTCGCTTTGGACGAGAATACTGAATAGTAACGCACAGCTCAGTTAGCAATTTTTATTTGTGATAGTGATGCGGAGTTCAAATAACGGAAGAATGAAACTTCCTGGCAATCTGGTAACGGACGAATGATTAGCATTACAGCTGCTAAAAGGAACATTGTTTCTTTACTAACGACGTTGCAGAATTTTGCATATAAGGCTGCTGTGGTAAAATGTCGTAAGTAAGGAAACAATTATAAAGACGTTCCAGACAAAGTATGCGAATGAAGAGGGGAGACAGTTTTCGAGTCTCTAACATCTATGAAATATGCACTGATAAGCCAAAACTTTATGACCACTGCCCATCGCGACGCTGGATGCCGCCTGGTGGCATTGTGGGCGCGTTACGCGGTAGCAAAAGTATGTAAGCGGAGCAGACATAGACGGGGTATCATCCTAGCAAAGATGTGGGCTGCAAAATGGGGAAATTCATTGAGATAAGCGACTCTGACAAAGGGCAGATTACTATTACGCAGAGCGTGTGAACAAGTATCTTGAAACCGCCGAAGCTGGGCGAATATTCACGTGCTACGGCCGTGAGCATCTACGGAAAGAGGTAGAAGGACAGTGAAACTACCACTAGGTGTTAAATCGCTGGACGTCCACGACTCTTCACAGAGCATGGGGTTCGATGGCTTGTCTGCTCTGTAAAGTAGAATAGATGGTGACCTGTAGCTAAAATAGTTTAAATGGTTCTGAGCACTATGGGACTTAACATCTGTGGTCATCAGTCCATTAGACTTAGAACTACTTAAACCTAACTAGCCTAAGGACATCACGCACATCCGCGCCCGAGGCGGGATTCGAACCTGCGACCGTAGCAGCAGCGCGGTTCCGGACTGAAGCGCCTAGAACCGGCTGACCTGTGGCATCTCTGCTGAAAGAGTACAGTGCTGGTGCACGCACAAGAGTTTCGACGCACACCGTTTATCGTGCATTGTCGAAGGTGGAGCTCCCCAGCAGACCACCCCTACGTGTTCACATGTTGACCCAACAACATCGTCAAGGACGATTGCAGTGGGTACAGAACCATCGGGAATCGTCCGTCGATCAATGGAAACTTGTCGGCTCTTCGGGTGTATCACATTTTTTGCGACATGGGTCGTCTCCACAAACGCTGTCATCGAGGTGAACGACAGCTCGAAACGTGAAGCGCGCCACGGACGCAGGCTGGTGGCTATGAGAGACATGCTCCTACGCTTGCATGGGACCTGAGGTAGTAATCGAAGACATGCTGACAACTGCGAACCACCTGCATCCCTTCATGTTTGATGTCTTCCCCGCCATCTTTCAGCAGTATTATAGACCGGGACCAGAACCGTGCTACACTGGTTTGAGGAGCATTATAGTGAACTCACGTTGATGGCTCGGCGACCAGATCTGCCTGATTTAAATCCTATGGAACCGATTTGGGTCGCTATGGGGCGCCAACGCCGCATAAGCATATCAGTGGTCCGTTATTTACGCGAATTACATGACCATGCTACACACCTCCACAAACCTACCAACAAACTGTCGGATACCTGATACGCAGAATCAGTGATGTCTTTCGTTCTTAAGATGGACAAACAAGCTATTAAGTTTTGGCTCATCAGCATATATGCAGACTGAAGTGACGAATGAAAATATGTACCAAGTACGGGATTCGAACGCAAGTCTCCTACTCACAAGGTTAATGCGCTACCAACCCTACTCTGTCACAGTTGCTTTGCACAACTGCACGAACTACCCTAGAACGCCTCCTTCCTCAATTCAAATTCTTTCGTCGCTACAGTCTGCAAATATAAAATGAATGTATTCTCAAAAACTCGTGCTTTGAAGAATAATTTATTGGCTTAGCATGCCGGGAAAGGGATGCCATTCATGTGTGCGCGTTACCCCAAACACACAGCCACGAACGCTATAGTTGTGACTTTATGCGCTAGCAGCGTTGCTGTCGCGTCACTTGACGAGGTGGTCCAGGAACTTAAGAGTGTGAATCAGACCTGCAGGTCACAAAAGATTGCCCATGCCTGCGCTAAACGAAGGCGAGTTAAAATGCTCCCGTTTCGCCTCAGTGATGAGATGAAAGTAAACCACTGTCGGCTGGTCGGTTTAGCTGTTCGAAGTTAATTTTCACTCGTTTCCATATATCTCTGGCTATCTTCCTCATCAGTGACATACTGAATGCAGAAGTGCCTCGCATCACAATACTGCTTGGCTGCTGCGTCTGCAGTCTCGTTATAGCCAGATCCAGCGTGTCCTCGTTCAAATGGCTCTGAGCACTATGAGACAACTTCTGAGGTCATCAGTCCCCTAGAACTTAGAACTACTTAAACCTAACTAACCTAAGGACATCACACACATCCATGCCCGAGGCAGGATTCGAACCTGTGACCGTAGCGGTCGCGCGGTTCCAGACTGAAGCGCTTAGAGCCGCTCGGACCCAGCATGTCCTGGAGTGAGATTACGAGCGTCTAGAAAAAAATTCTGGTAGCGATGAGAATCTGACGGATCGGTTGCCTGCTGCCATCCGGCTAGCAGCATCGTAAGCCAGTTGCACGAGGATAAGTCGCAGAGCTCAGGCAGGAAGCGAATGGCCAGAGAGAAAATAACGAGCACGGAAATAAGGCGACTTGATTGCCGAGCGCGAAAAAGTGGTGGCTTCAGGGAAGATGAAGCGTAACATCTACGGAAAATATATAAAATGCCTTACAGATACGCTACGAGGAAATTGAATACATCATATAGATTCGGCAATAAGACGACTTCATTGCAAATTAAAAGTAATTTGTAAACACACTATTAAAAAGTTATTAACATTTATAATTGTTATAATAGGAGGGTCTCTCCAAAAGAAATGCACACTATTTTTTTTTAAAAATCCATCTTTTATTCTACATGTTTGAAAGTTTTACAGTGTTCCTTTAGGAACAATATTTTCATTTCTCCACATAATTCCCATCCCTCTCAACTGCCTTACGCCATCTTGGAACCAGCGCCTGTGTACCCGCACGGTAAAATTCTGGACCAACGTGTTGGAGCCACTGTTTGGCAGCGTGCACAAGGGAGTCACCATCTTCAAACCTTGTTCCACGAAGAGAGTCTTTCAGTTTCCCAAAGAGATGATAGTCACATGGAGCCAGGTCAGGATTGTAAGGCGGATGTTTCAGTGTTGTCCATCCGAGTTTTGTGATCGCTTCCATGGTTTTTTGACTGACATGTGGCCGTGCATTGTCGTGCAACAGCAAAACATCCTGCTTTTGCCGATGTGGTCGAACACGACTCAGTCGAGCTTGAAGTATCTTCAGTGTTGTCACATATACATCAGAATTTATGGTGGTTCCACTTGGCATGATGTCCACAAGCAAGAGTCCTTCGGAATCGAAAAACACCGTAGCCATAACTTTTCCAGCAGAAGGTGTGGTCTTGAATTTTTTTTTCTTGGGTGAATTTGCATGATGCCACTCTATTGATTGCCTCTTCGTCTCTGGTGAAAAATGATGGAGCCATGTTTCATCACCTGTCACAATTCTTCCAAGAAATTCATCTCCACCATTCTCGTGCTGTTCCAAAAGTTCGCTGCATACCGTTTTTCTTGTTTCTTTGTGAGCCACTGCCAACATCCTGGGAACCCACCTGGCACAAACCTTTTTTAACGACAACACTTTCAGTATTCTGTAAACACTTCCTTCCCTTATCCCAACGTAGCGTGACAATTCGTTCACTGTGATGCATCTGTCAGCAGTAACCAATTCGGAGACCTGCCGCTGCGAGGACAGTCCTCAATATTTCCGTGCCCACTTTCATCACGTAACTTGCTTGCCCACCGACTAACTGTACTGCGATCGGCAGCAGCATCTCCATACACCTTTTTCTTCCTCTTGTGGATGTTTCCCACTGTCTCGCTTTCACAGCACAGGAATTCAATGACAGCACGTTGCTTCTGACGAACGTCAAGTGTAGCAGCCATCTTGAAGACATGCTGTGACGACGCCACTCACGGGAGCAGGTTGCACTAAGTTTGAAAACAAGCGGGAAGGATGTATCTACACACTGTAAGACTTTCACACATGCAGAATGGAAACTGTATTTTTACAAAAGTAGTGTGCATTTCTTTTGGAGTGACTCTCGTATGTAAAAATCATAACAACTAAATCAATCACATAATTTATATTTATCAAAGGTCAGTGAAAGCTGATGAAACAACGTGTTACACTCTAAGACAAAAGAAAAAGGCGCACATAGAAGGAATTATTGGATGCGACGGAAACCGATAGATGTGTTGTACTTTTACAGATAAACAAAGTTCAGAAAAAATGTATGATTTATTCGAACGTCACAAATTGTGCAAGTCAGTATCGCGTAGGTTCACCTCTGGCCCTTATGCAAGCAATTATTCGGCTTGATACTGATTGACAGAGATGTTGGATGTCCTCCTGAAGGATATCGTGCCAGATTGTGTTTAAATGGCAGGTTAGATCGTCAGGAAACCCAGCTGATTGGAGGGCCTGCCTGTAATGCTCCAAACTTTCTCAGTTGGGGCGAGATCCGGCGACCTTGCTGGCCAAGATAGCGTTTGGCAAGCTCAAGAACAAGCAGTATAATCTCTCCCGGAGTGCGGGCGGGCATTTTGTTGCAACAATGTAAGCCCAGGATGGCTTGTCATGAAGGACGAAAAAACTGGGCGTAGAATAACGTCGACGTTCCACTGTGCTGTGAGGGTGCCGCGGATGACAACCAAAGGGGTCCTGCTTCGAGAAGAAATGGCACACCAGACGCACATTCCTGGTTGTCGGGTCGTACGGTGGGTGGTACCCCACCCCTTTCCAGGGAGTCTCCAGACATGTCTTCGGCCTGAAATCGTATTGACTGGAATTGGAGTAGAACTGTCTTCAGTGATTAGTCCCTCTTCGAACTGAGCCTCGATTATCGGCGAAGACGTGTCTCGAGATGGCCCTGAGATTTCGCACTACTAGTTTAAATATTTATCTGTTGATTTTATCTGAGGCCAGTGCACGTTATCAAGATTTAAATAAGTTTGAAAGCGGTGTTATAGTCGGCGCACGACCAATGGGACACAGCATCTCCGAGGTAGCGATGAAGTGGGGATTTCCCTGCACGACCATTTCACGAGTGTACCGTGAATATCAGGAATCCGGTAAAAAAATCAAATCTCCGACATCGCTGTGGTCGGAAAAAGATCGTCCAAGAACGGGACCAACCACGACTGAAGAGAATAGTTCAACGTGACAGAACTGCAACCCTTCCGCATATTGCTGCAGATTTCAATG
This sequence comes from Schistocerca nitens, assembly GCF_023898315.1. Taxonomy (NCBI): domain Eukaryota; kingdom Metazoa; phylum Arthropoda; class Insecta; order Orthoptera; family Acrididae; genus Schistocerca; species Schistocerca nitens. Next base: position 260,357,744 of record NC_064616.1, read on the forward strand.
CTTGGCCATCAACAAGTGTCAGCGTACGAAACATTCAACGAAACATCATCGATATGGGCTTTCGGAACCTAAGGCCTACACCCTTGATGACTGCACGACACAAAGTTACACTATTCGCCTGGGCCGTCAACACCGACATTGGGCTGTTGATGACTGGAAACATGTTCCCTGGTCGGACGAGTCTCGTTTCAAATTGTATCGAGCGGATGGACCTGTACGGATATGGAGACAACCTCATAAATCCATGGACCTCTGCATGTCAGCAGAGGACTGTTCAAGCTGGTGGCGGCTCTGTGATGGTATGGAGGGTATGCAGTTGGAGTGATATGAGACCCTTGACACGCCTAGATACGACTCTGACAGGTGGCACGTACGAAAGCATCCTGTCTGACCACCTGCCTCCATTCATGTCCATTGTGCATTCCGACGAACTTGGACAATTCCAGTAGGACAATGCGACACTCCACACATCCAGAATTGCTACAGAGTGGCTCCAGGAACACTCTTCTCAGTTTTTGATTGTGTGTGTGTGTGTGTGTGTGTGTGTGTGTGTGTGTGTGTGTGTGTGTGTGCTTATTTGAAACGAACATTTTGTATGAATACTAAGTAGCCTGGCTTAAGCAACATCATTATCCTACGTGATCGTCTTTACATATTTCAACATTCCTTTAGTTATTTATTTTTACATATTTTGTTGTTTTTCGCTAACTTGTCTACACTAGTGACAGGTATCAGACTCCAGTGATCCATGCAGATGTTTCTTCCCTGTTGCCCACTCCAGCTATCACATTTCCTTACGCCGCAATTGAGTTTGTTCGTCTGGAAAAGTGAATGCGAGTAATGTTGCACTGGTACGCAACGGAAAGGACCTCTTCACCATGCTTCTGTGCAGAAAAGTGAATATTCTGTCTGTTATGGACAATATTCTCTGCTGGAATGCTTCTTAAGGGGCTTTGCGAGACGGTACAGATGAAGAAAGCCTTGGTATCGGCACATCTCACCTGCTTCAGAGCCTCAGGATTTCTTAATATTCGGCATCGAAGGCGCTGAATTCTTTTGATAGGGGAAACCACATGACGTTGTCTGTGAAATCGATGGAACAATCAAATTGCTTGGCGCTGTCCGTGTAAACGGTGTCATTACAGTCCTCATTTAATACACGAAGAAATGTATTCTGATTTAAGAAATTTGCCGCATATAGCTTGTTGTAAGCATGAAATTTAAATATTACCCAGGCACCGTTATCAGCAAGGTGGCTGTTTGCTCCACCACTCAGAGAAATATCTGCTTCATCTTCCTCTACTTAAATCTGTTTCGACGGGATCCCTAATAGTTTGAAGGTTCTGGGGTGGTTTAGGAACAGTCGGTCTCCTCGAGGATGGCTGGTAGTGACTGTCTGGGCGACGTCATTTAAAGTCAGAAGCTTCCTCCGTTAGTCAGAAGATACTCACTATCTTCAGCACGAAAGCAAGCAACAGAATTTCTTTTGTAAGCCCCTGTTGCCAGTCTGCTATCCACATGGTGTGTTGTCTCCAACATCTTTATTTCGGGCTGAACTGTAAATGTTACATCCACAGTCTAGACATGGCCAGGCGAACGCTTTATAAACATGTTGTAGAAAGAATCTCTCTGTACCGCAAACCTTTGCAATGAAACACTTTAAAATTTCCAAGGCTCTACTTGTTCATATTTTAAGGTTAGCCAGTGTCGCAGCCATGTGGGCCTTTGTGAAATATGAGACCCAGGAACATGAGAGAATAATGAAAATTGAGAACTATGCCGGTTATCACAGTTTTGGTTAATTAAAACTGTGAGGGGTACAATTAAACTGGACACACACTGTTTATCTGTCAAAAACTTAAAAATTCCCAATGCTCCAGTCTCTTAGACGTCAACGTTGTCAATCCAAGACAGTAGTAGGACCAGTAACTTATAAAATCTTTTATCAGCAATGAAGTCTTCACTAGACCTTTTCCCGTGTCAATAATGCTATTTATAATAATTGCATGCGAGCGTGTCTCCCATTCGAGAACAGAATAGAAGCTCAAGAAGTAGAATTTCAATAAAATTGGTGATCTTCAGTGGAACTCTAGATGTGAAAGTGGTTTAGTATGTTGTACCTCCATACAGTGTTATACACTTTGTTTTAGAATAGCAGACTATCTGTATGCGGTCCTGTCTGCACAGGAAAGCTTCCTATAGAGCCACCTGCATTATGATTATGTTGGCTAGGGTAGAACGACATTTCATAAACCCACAGTGGAAGGGGTTAATGAGTTTCTTCTTCTCTAAGACGCGCACAAAGTGGTAGTTTATCATCCGCTCAAATCTTTCCTAACCAGATTTGAGACGATCACTATGATGATTACTTGAGGGAGTACTATCCTCCTCTGGTTTTAGGAGGAGTATCATAATAAATTCCTTCATGACTCTGGGTATAATTCTTGTGACCATCTGAGCTTGAAACACAGGAGGATCTGTTTCGATTCTTTGCATAACAGCTTACCCACAGGCCTACATCTCTACAACTTAAAGTCACCCTCGCGTTTCTCTGTCTATATGTGACAACTAGTATCAGGAACTGCTGTAGAGATTATGATACGTTTTTCACTAATATGAAGATTTATTCACGTGCCAAGTTTGTGTACATAATTTATTACTGCTACGCCAGACAAGTCGTATAGCCGTAGATACTTCGCCCGATGTGCAAAGCAAGCATATACGCCGAGGTGTCGAAGTCATGGGATAGCGATATGCACATATACAGATGGCGGCACGCAATGTATAAAAGGGCAGTGCATTGGCGTAGCTTTCATTTTACTCGGGTGATTCACTTGAAAAGGTTTCCAGCATGATTATGGCCGCACGAGGAGAATTAACAGACTTTGAACGCGGAGTGCTACATGGAGCTAGACGCATTGGACATTCCATTCCGGAAATCGTTAGGCAGTTCAATATTCCGAGATTTTCGGTGTCAAGAGCGTGCTGAGAACACCATATTTCGAGCATTACCTCTCACCACGCGCAACGCAGTGGTCTACGGGCTTCATTTAACGACCGAGGGCAGCCGTGTTTGCGTATTGTAGTGACCCTTACCGGTTGAACCCTAGACAACTGGAAAACCGTAGCCTGTTCAGATGAGTCCGGATTTCAGTAGGTAAGAGCTGGTGGTAGGGTTCGATTGTGGCGCAGACCCCACGAAGTTCTCAACAGTAACGCCATAATGGTGTGGGCTATGTATACTTAGAATGGACTGGGTACTCTGGATGTTCGGCTACTTGGAGTCCATCTACAGCTATAAATGGACGCTATGTTCCCAAACAACTATGCAGTTTTTATGAATGACAATGCGCCATATCACTGGCCACAGTTGTTTGTGATTGGTTTGAATAACCTTCCGGGCAGTTCTAGCCATTGGTTTGGACACCCACATCGCCCGACATAAATCCCATCGAACATTTGTGGGACGTAATCTAGAGAGCAGTTCGTACACAAAATCCTGCCCTGGCAACACTTTGCCGGCCGCGGTGGCCGAGCGGTTCTAGGCTCTACAATCCGGAACCGCGCGACTGCTACGGCCGCAGACTCGAATCCTGCATCGGGCATGGATGTGTGTGACGTCCTTAGGTTAGTTAGGTTTAAGTAGTTCTAAGTTCTAGGGGACTGATGACCTCAGATGTTAAGTCCCATAGTGCTCAGAGCCATTTGAACCATTTGGCACGCTTTCACGATTATGGACGGCTATAGAGACAACATGGCTCAATACTTCTGCTGGTGACTTCCAAGGACTTGTCGAGTCCATACCACGACGAGCTGCTGCACAACGCCGGGCAAAAGGAGGTCCGACACCATATTAGGAGGTATCCCGTAACTTTTATCACCTCGTGTAAATTCTGGTGTACAAAAAATAAGGACGAAAGTAACTTTCACAAAATATGTTACTGCCTAGTGAAATATCCCATGAAACTTGTAACGTAAATGCAAAGAAATGCTACAGTATAATACAGAAGGTAACTGAAAGAAATAAAGACACGAACAGAAATGACTCTTTCATTCAAAGACATTAATTACACTGAATAATCGTGATTTATGACGGTCCCCTGGACATTACAAAAGGTGATACATGGGTCTTAATAGGGTGTGTAATCACCACTGACGTCACTGCAGGTTCTGCAACGTTCTCCCAAGCTGGCCTCAAGTTTAGTAGAAAGCTCGTGTGGTAGAGCGTTCCATTCCTCAAATGGTTCAAATGGTTCTGAGCACTATGGGACTAAACATCTGAGGTCATCAGTCCCCTAGAACCTAGAACTATTTAACCCTAACTAACCTAAGGACATCACACACATCCATGCCCGAGGCAGGATTCGAACCTGCGCCCGTAGAGGTCGTGCGGTTCCAAATTGAAGCGCCTAGAACCGCTCGGCCACGCCGGCCGGCGTCCCATTCTTCCACCAGCACGGATGACAATAGGAGGATGGTCGCTGGTGAATGTGGTCGTGCTGCAGTATGTCACCCCAACGCATCCCGCAAGTGGTCTGTGGAATTTAAGTTGGGAGAACGGGCAGAACTACTTAAACCTAACTAGGACATCACACACATCCATGCCCGAGGCAGGATTCGAACCTGCGACCGTAGAAGTCGCTCAGTTCCGGACTGAATTGCCTAGAACCGCTTGGCCACTGCGGCCGGCACTCGCCGAAAAGCCTCTCGTTCCAAGAGCTCCTTCATATGCGTTATTCGATGCGGTGGTGCATTGTCATCCATAAAAAGGAAGTCAGGACAGAATGCACCTCTGAAAAGACGCACATGGGGAAGGAGTGCCGTGCCGCAATATCGTTGACCGGTGAGTGTACCGTGTTAAAAGATTTGGAATTCAGTACGCCGATGCAACATTATGCCTTCCAGCACCATAACACTGGGACCATCAAAACAGTCATGTTCGACAATGTTCCTGGGTGCCTTACGTGTTTCCACCTCTCGCCGTTAGAGGGTACTAAGTCCCTTTTGCAGCCCATAAAACCCTGTAACGGGAATGGCGAAACACCCGACATAGTGTAATCCGTATAAAGGTACAGTATTTTGTGATTACAACTCTGTTTCCCTTGTCTTCCAAATTTTAAAGATTAAAGGTCTTTCAGCACTAATATACTGTGACACTAAGTTAGAGTTCACACTCCATTAGGCCTCATTCCAACTTGTAAATATTTATTGTGTCGTTAATTTAATTAAGAATGTTTGAATGATATTTCCGACAGTTGGTTTTACAATCTTCTTTATTTTATATTACTATAATGATAGTATATAAAACAAAGAAGTTTGTGGAGTCAAACAGTGGAAACGTCATTCAAACAAAATACATCACTGTGGCCCAAAAATACAATAAGATGTTCAACTAATTAAGAATGTGAAATACGGACAGGGAGTGTAACACCCCTAGAAACCCGAAAACCCAAATAAGAATGTCATGATAATTTAAAGTAGGGAACAGTGTTATCCTGACAGACACGACAACTTTGACAATAATGTAACACCTTAAGTTTTGATGAATACCAATTTCAATAATTACTGAGTATGTCTTGATATAAAGGTAGAAGGAAAGAAAGGTTATTTTTAATTAGCTATCAAACATCTCAGTAATAGCTGATAATCAGTACGACGAAAGTTAAGTCCAAAGTAATATGTCGGTCAGAGATAACATTTATTGTGAAAGAGAGTTGTAAACGTGGCGAAAAGGAAATTCAATGCGTCTACAATGCTTGCTATCAAGTCGTGAGAGAGCACCGTTTGTTATAGTACTACAAACGGAACGCTACGAGATTGTTTCTATTCAAAAAAGGTACTATTGCGTGATAGAGATGCGCGGACTTCGTTCTCAGTTATTCTGACTTGAGAACTTGAACTGAAGTGATATTGTGATGCCGGCCGGAGTGGTCGTGCGGTTCTAGGCGCTGCAGTCTGGAACCGAGCGACCGCTACGATCGCAGGTTCGAATCCTGCCTCGGGCATGGATGTCTGTGATGTCCTTAGGTTAGTTAGGTTTAATTAGTTCTAAGTTCTAGGCGACTGATGACCTCATAAGTTAAGTCGCACAGTGCTCAGAGCCATTTGAAACATTTTTTTGATATTCTGATAGTGTACGACGAGTTAATGAACTTTAATTATTGGAGATATTATTGTTGGACTCAACCTTCATCAAAGTGAACAGTTACAACGAAGAATGGACATAGTATCGAAGACTGCAGTACCTGATTAGTCTTGAGTAGGAAACATTAATACGACCACACGAAGATAAAACAAATACGCCGATTGTAAAAGTTGACGTAATTGTCACGATCACCGAACTGAAAAGAATCTTAATTGATCTGATCCATCGGTGTGCGTGTGGTGTGATGATTATAAACTAACTGTTAAGAAGGAACAATAAAAATTGTTCGTCAGTAATGGAAATCTCACATGTTAGCTCCATCATTAATTGAACTGTGTGATAGTTGATGATCAAAATTAATTAACTGTGAACAAAATGGTTCAAATGGCTCTGAGCACTATGGGACTGAACTTCTGAGGTCATTAGTCCCCTAGAACTTAGAACTACTTAAACATAACTAACCTAAGGACATCACACACACCCATGCCCGAGGCAGGATTCGAACCTGCGAACGTAGCGGTCGCGCGGTTCCAGACTGTAGCGCCTAGAACCGCTCGGCCACCCCGGCCGGCAACTGTGAACATTTTAATTGAAAGAGTGACTTGATGAACATTGAGCATTGAAGGAGTGTTTTACCGAAATAATATTACGACGCACGAAAGCAAGATAGCATTATAGATTATCTCAGGAATTGCGTCGTGCCGTAGTGGACAATTCTGCCTAGCAACGTAACAACTACTGATACTGAACCGCAAATGAATTTTTCCTCCCTTCAGTGGTGTGAAACGACGCCGGTGATGAATGATTCACTCAATACTGCAATAACTAACTAACCGGGCATAGCAAATCATCATAAAACCGGAACAGACAATAAAATCAGCAGTTCGCATCGCTGAGAAGACTCGCAAACGGACTTTCATACATTACGCGAGGAACAATTTTCTCTAGAGATTTTCAGGTGCTGTTCCACGTTATCCGACTGGGACAACCATCACTGCGCGTCACGTCTCCATTCCACCGACCGAGCTGTAGCAGTAGCGGCTCAACATCAACAGCGACAACAAAAGCGGAGAGGGGACGTCACAGGAGGACACGTTATTTAAATAATTCTGTGTATGTTATTGATTTCTTGAGCTACTGTGAGATCGAATGATGCACCAGAGGTGTGTGTATGAATAAAAGCATTAAGAGCTACAGTATATGGCCGACTTGACGGCACTTCTTGCTGGAGAGATGCATATGGCGAGGCTCTGGCTGATATTAGAGGTAGAGCTTCCAGACTCAGTCATCATTACCACGGCGGAACGAGGCGGAATGGAGTGTAGATTCAAACTCGGTGACGATACAACTGTCCGGAGATCGAATATCTAACTATCGTGCATTAGTAACTACAACGATGATAGTGAGTAGACAGAAAAGTATAATTCGTCAGAAGCCTCACTTCTACACATTTAGCCGGTAATGAAACATTACGTTCGTTCAGGTTATGTTAGCCACCTTCTGTAACCGGAATTTAGTGCAGATTTTGCAGTTCGTAATCTTCTTCTAGACAAAAAATGTGCTTCACCCTGTAACGGTTATGGTGAAGTAAATCACTGTAACGAAAAATAACTGCGACCGGTTGCTGCCCTGCCTCATCATTTCATTGTTGAAACAGTCCTGGATAAAATGTTATTCGTAATATTTCTTTGTCCCGCCTTCTGAGGTGTAACAGGCACCAGCACGTGCGGTGCTTATCGATACGAGCTGCGTATTAGGAAGGTGTAAGAGCGTGAAGCGGCGACAGGCGAGGGTGATTCATGCGGGCGAGCTCACGCTATGTAAACACGGGGAACGGTTTTGTACCCGTTCTGCAACCGTGGGAGCAGTCGCAGGTGACTTAATTTTTGTATGAAAGGAATCATTTTTGGCCGCCGTGGGCTCTACACAAATGAGGCTTTCGCCTTCAGCGGCTCGGCGACAAAGGCTGCCGGGCGGCTCGCAAATTGAACATTAAACTTCATGAGCGATGGGTTTTCAGACCACTGAACGCGACATTGTCCGTTAATATTAAGCAGCGGATGGAAACGGCCGCACAATACAGTCGCCAGGCGCTGACAGCCTGCTGGCGTCCGGAATCAAAACACGGCACAAGAGGAATGAGCAACTGCATACCGAAGTATTCGTTTCTCATTTGTTCGAATGGAATTGTCAGTTTTCTTTATTGTTTGAGTATCGTCTCATCCATCTATGAATCATAATTTCAACTGCTCCTTTGTTATCAGAGTAATGATCCCTTTCCTCTATGGAGAAAACTGAGTAAAGTCGTGAGTATTCACACAATAATCCGGAGAGAATCTCCATTATACGAAGATGAAATAGACGGACTCGTCCTCTCGAGAAGTAAATTAATTACACAGGTAATATGGCTGCGAGTTTTGTTGCCGTCAGTGTGGTGTAGTGTTTAAAGACAATGGCTGACGTGCTGTACAAACCCTACCAGCACACTTATTTGTTAGTTCATATTTATCATTTCTGGAAGGTTTTTGAAATATCTTGTTTCGGTAATGTTTTTAAGCCTGGAGTATTCGATGTTTGTGTAAATATTAGCTTTGTGGAATAGCTGATGTTTGTATAAATAACTACGCTCTCCGTCCAGGAGAGCAATTCCGTTCTGGCTGTACGTTGGTGTTAAGAATCCTGCTTTCAGTGCTAACAAGAGGCCCGTACGAACTTCCCCTCACCGATTTGTTTCATGTTGACAGTGTGTGTAGGACATGACTAGGATTTTAACATATCTGAACAGAAAGACGCAAATCTCGACTGGATGAGAGGAAATCTAGTTTGAAAATTTTAGGCGTGCTTTCATACTGTGTATTGTCACTAGTATTCAAGGAGTCCACAACCGAGCGACTAAGCGCTTAGTCTCATAACCGCAATGTACGTGGATCGAGTCAAGTTGCCGGTAATATTTTTGTTTTGTATTCCCACGTAATTCTAACAACAGATTTATTGTGACTGTGCACGGCCCCGTGGCCGTAAAAGAGAAAAGTTTCAGTCGTCAATCGGTAGGCACGGTTAAACTGTGAAGTTTTTGTCAATTGTGAAAAGTTACTCAGGCCGTAAAAGAACTTTACATGCCAGTAACAATTTTAAGCATTGTGGGTGATGAAGGAAACTTGGGATCACTAACTGTCACGAGCAGCCGTAACTCATGGCGAAAGCTGAGTACGCAGGGACAACCGAGCCAGTCAGAAAGTGCAGCCCATTGCCGTCAACGAAGAATCCTGCTCCACTACCACTATAGACAACTCAGGAGAGAGAGCTACTATTGAACTGCCAGTAGTATCTGACCTGACTGAGGAACAATGTCGGCTAGCGATAGCCAGTCTACCCAATTTTTCGGATGCACTCAAAACCGAAGTGGAGAAAAGACAGACCACGAGCCCATGATAAAATAAACATATCAACAATGGCGATCATTCAACAACTAGCCAGTTCTCGTATATAGTGTCATCGGCTGAGCGAAAGATAATCTGTAAGGAAGTGAAGACGATGATGCAAGATGACATCAGTGAACCTTCAGGGTGTCCTTGGTCCTCTCCAGAGGGCCTTGTGAAGAAGAAGGACGGTACATAACGTTTCTGTGTCGACTATAGACTACTAAACAAAATCATGAAACCGGCCGCTGTGGCCGAGCAGTTCTAGGCGCTTCAGTCCGGAACTGCGCTGCTGCTACGGTTGCAGCTTCGAATCCTGCCTCGGGCATAGATGTATGTGATGTCCTTAGGTTACTTAGGTTTAAGTAGTTCTAAGTCTAGAGGACTGATGACCTCAGATGTTAAGTCCCATAGTGCTTAGAGCCATCAGAATTTGAAAATCATGAAGAAACATGTATATTCATTGATGACACCCTGGACTGCCTGAAAGAACATGCACACCTTCCACTGGCAAATCCAGGCTGACGAGGCTGACTGCGAAAACACGACCTTCATAACTCTTGGTGGCCTCTATGAGTTCAAAGTTATGCCGTTTGGTCTATGAAACGCCGCAGCCACCTTCGAATAAATGATCGATGGCCTGTCTTTGCTATCTGGATGACATTATTGTCTTTTCGAAGACGTTTGAAAAACATCTAAGTGCACTGACAACCATGCTTAAATGTATTCAAACTGCAGGTCTCTGCGTGAAACCGATTCGTCCAAGAAATAAAAATCTTCGGGGCACCTAGAGGGTGGGAATGGAGTCCGTTCGAATACAGAGAATATAAAAGTAGTCATAGATTTTGTGACTCCTCAGCACATTCGTATTGTGAGAAGTTTTCTTAGAATATTCTCATACTATCTGCGATTTATACAGGTAAAGGACTTCTGTACCAAGGCGCATCTCTTTCAAGAACTACAGAAGGGAAATGCCAAATTTTCTTGGACTCAGTTCTAGCACTGTATAACGAGAATGTCGAGAGAGGACCCTCATACTGATGCTAACGGTTTTTGAATAGAGTCAGTTTCTAGTACAAATTTAGGAATGTGCGGAAACGTAATAGCTTACGCTTCAAGTGTACTCTCCAAGTATTATAAGAGCTATTCCACAGCCTATAAAAAGTGCCTTGCAGTTATTTGGTCCATCAAGTTCCAGCCATATTTATTTCGCAAACCATTCACTGTTGTGACAAATCAGCATTTTTTACGGTAGCTAATGAACTTGAAGGATCCATCAGGTCGACTGGTGGAATGGGCATCGAGAGTTAAGGAGTATGACATCACAATGGTGTAGAAAAACGGACACAAGAATCCTATGACAGAACACAGCAACATGGACGAAATCTCAGTCATTGCTATGTCAAACGACATCGTTACTAAACAGAGAGAGATTCCATCATTACCGAAAACCGTAGAAGACTTTAAGAACGAGTAACCGACCAAAGAAGGATTCCAATTAACAAACAGAACATTGCGTAAGAAGGACTATGATCCGATGGAGCAGAAACGGTTGCTCATCATCCCAACTCATCTACGGCCAGCTTTCCCGAGGTTTTTCCATGACACTGCAACATCTGGTCGTCTGGGGTTCGCGAAGACTCTAGACCGAATCAGCCGCAAGTATCACCGGCCAAGTCTCTACCGAACCATTAGATACTTTTTGAGTCACTGTAAGGAATTCCAACGACGTAAGCACATGCCGCAGCTACCTCCGGAGCATCTGATTCCAATCACTTCTGAAGAAGCTCCATTCCACTCAGCTGTATTCAACCTCTTGGGGAGGTTTCCGAAGTCGGCAAAGGGGAATCGATGGATAAAAAATGGAAATGAGCATATGGCATCGTTCGCCAGGAGGCCCCATCCAGGGAAGTTCGGCCGGCAAGTGCAAGTCTTATTTAAGCCGACACCACATTGGGCGACTTGCGCGCCGGTGATGAGGACAACCCAACACTGAGTGCCTGTGCCAAGAAAATCTTCAACCAGGATGGGAATCGAACCCGGGCCCGCTTGCATTGGAGGCAAGCACGTTACCACACAGCTAAGCAGGCGGGCATCGCTGGATAATAGTCTGCATCGACTACCTCACCTGACTACATCACCCACAGGGTAACTGCCCGCCATCCAAAGAAGAATGGCCTCAGAGAACGCTTTAATATGTCGTTGATAGATATGCTGTCAATGTATGTTGACGCCGAACAGAGAGATTGAGATACAATACGGCCCATCATGACATTCGCATACAACACTGCCAAGCAAGACACTGCAAACTAACTTAAACTAACTTACGCTAAGGACAACACACATAACCTTTTCCGAGGGAGGAATCGAACCTCCGACGATGGGAGCCACGTGAAACGTGACAAGGCGCATAAGACCGCACGTCTCGTTTCCGTTTCAAAAAAAAGAATGTGTGTGAAATCTTATGGGTCTTAACTGCTAAGGTCATCATTCCCTAAGCTTACACACTACATACCTAAATTATCCTAAGGACAAACACACACACCCATGCCCGAGGGAGGACTCGAACCTTCGCCGGGACCAGCCGCACAGTTTTCCGTTTCAACTGGTCTATACACAGAATTACTATGTGAAACATCTCATCACCAGAACTGAAGAAGAAAGGCAGTTGGTTCGCATACGGACCCTCGACGACCAGGATAAACAGTTCAAGTCTTATTTCAGTCGACACCACCAGGATAAACTGCTAGTGGGCTGCAAAGTTAAGCAACGGAAATTGGGATGCAACCCAAGACACTTTGTCTCGGTTTTCATGCTTGCGCGCAAGTGGTACTACCGCAAAAGTTACTAAAGCGCTACTTTGGGGCGTATCGTATCCTTCGTCACTTGCAAACAGTCGGACGTCACATACGCAAGTACGGAGACGTCCTCTATGCCCTTCGATGAAGCCCTACTACCGTCCAGAGCCACGGATCGGCGATGGGAGGTACAAGGAAACTAAAGACCCACTCGACGACCGCGAAGCTTCGACGGGAAGGGCAGCCTTCAATGTTCATCACAGTGAAGAGGATGTAACAACACGACCATAACGCGAGAATACGCCAGTGCCGCTAGGCAGCAGACCTTTAACAACATCTAGATCCAGGGTGCTGCAGTCGGGTGCAGTAAAGACTTCGGAAACAGCGGATTTCTTCAGGATAGGAAGCAATGCTTCAGTACATGCAGTGTGGGGTAGTGGTTAGCATCACTGGCTTCTTTGCTGTACACTGTGTGATCAAAAGTATCCGGACACCTGGCTGAAAATGACTTACAAGTTCGTGGCGCCCTCCATCGGTAATGCTGGAATTCAGTACGGTGTTGGCCCACCCTTAGCCTTGATGACAGATTCCACTCTCGCAGGTATACGTTCAATCAGGTGCTGGAAGATTTCTTGGGGAATAGTAGCCCATTCTTCACGGAGTGCTGCGCTGAGGAGAGGTATCGATGTCGGTCGGTGGGGCCTGGCAGGAAGTTGGCGTTCCAAAACATCCCAAAGGTGTCCTGTAGGATTCAGGTCAAGACTCTGGGCAGGCCAGACCATTACAGGGATGTTCCTGTCGTGTAAACACTCCGCCACAGGTTGTCCATTATGAACAGGTGCTCGATCGTGTTGAAAGATACAATCGCCATCCCCGAATTGCTCTTCAACAGTGGGAAGCAAGAAGGTGCTTAAAACATCAATGTAGGCCTTTGCTGTGATAGTGTCGCGCAAACAACAAGGGGTGCAAGCCCCCTAGATGAAAAACACGACCATAACACCACAGCCTCCGAATTGGCACTACACACGTTGGCAGATGACTCTCACCGGGCATTCGCCATACCCACACCCTGCCATCAGATTGCCACATTGTGTTCCGTGATTCGTCATCCACACAACGTTTTTGCACTGTTCAATCGTCCAATGTTTGCGCTCCTTACACCGAGCGAGGCGTCGTTTGACATTTACCGGCGTGATGTGTGGCTTATGAGCAGCCGCTAGGCCATAAAATCCAAGTGTTCTCACCTGCCGCCTAAGTGTCATAGTACTTGCAGTGGATCCTGATGCAGTTTGGAATTCCTGTGTGATGGTCTGAATAGATGTCTGCCTATTACCACCCTCTTCAGCTGTCGGCGGTCTCTGTCAGTCAACAGACGAGTTCGGCCTGTACGCTTTTGTGCTGTACGTGTCTCTTTACGTTTCCACTTCTCTATCACATCGGAAACAGTGGACCTAGGGATGTTTAGGAGTGTGGAAATCTCGCGTATAGATGAATGACAAAAGTGACACCCAATCACCTGACCACGTTCGAAGTCCGTGAGTTCCGCAGAGCGCCCCCATTCCGCTCTCTCACGATGTGAAATGACTACTGAGGTCGCTGATATGGATTACCTGGCAGTAGGTGACAGCACAATGGACCTAATATGAAAAACTTATCTTTGGGGGTGTCGCCAGCTCAAATCTGACCAAAAGCAACTATTTGTTACTTTTTATTTGCCGTTTCTGGAAGTTTCATCAGATACCTTATGTTATTAATGTTTGTATATACTTTACGGTAGTAATGTTTGTACATCCGATATATTTGATAGCTGCATAAATACCAGCTTTCTGGAATAATAGATGTTTGAATAAATAACTGCAATCTCCGTTAAGAAGATCAGTTCCGTTCTGGCTGTACGTTGCTGTTCATAGTAGATGTGCTTTCAGTACTAAGTGTTACATTTCATTGACTACTCAGATTTCGGATTTCGACTTGAGTGTGATTACGACGTGACAACTTGCAAACGGTATATTGTAATCGCATTTAGGTGCTAGCGTAAAAAATGACTTTACAAAGAAATATCCACTATTAAACTCATACAAATAAGTAGACACTTACTCCGTAGCCAAATCTACTAATGCACGTACCTGTAGTTGCACACAGGTAACTGATTCGATGCCTAATGATGGAAGAAAATTTTTGGAAATTTGTGGTAAGATCTTATGGGACCAAACTGCTGAGGTCATCAGTCCCTAAGCTTACCCACTACATAATCTAACTTACACTATGGACAACACACATACCCATGCCCGAAGGAGGACTCGAACCTCCGACAGGGGGAGTCTCACGGACTATGACAAGGTGCCTCAGACAGCGCGGCTAGTGATGGAAGACATTTTCCTTAAGAGCAGATGCCTGACAGAACGAATTTTCATCACGGTGAGTGTTAACACCGTGGATTCAATCTCAAATCTATATGTAGTGTCTTGTGAAGCGAAGACATGTGACAATGCTGCTGATGCGACCGTTAAGTGTTGAATTTAATCATGATGACCCCGTCGGTGCTATTCCAGTGGAGTAGGCTATGTGCCGCAACCATGCTTCACTACTTTCTTTCCTCACACTGCACACCCATCTGGTACAACACAAATAAATCAGTATACAGCACAATTACCGATTGTAACTATCCACACGATACAGATAAACACTAAACGGATCACAACAGGTCGGAGGAAGCCATGGAAAGCAGTCTTTACAAATATGTTACCCATGAAAGAGATACGGAATCCATGTATTCTTCCCGACGCTTGTTGTTAATTAAGGAAATTACTTGTGAAGAAGGGAGCTCATGGTTGAACGTCCCATCTACCGCGAAGTCATTATGGACAGAGCAAGATGGGAACTGAAATCGGTCTTGATCTTTTGAAAGAAACCTCCCCAAAATTCTACTGAATCGATTTAGAGAAACCATAGAAAACCTAAATGAGAACTGACTCACAGTTCTTCGGAATGCTAGAAAAATGCGCTAAAAACTAACTTTCCTTGATAAATAAGTAGGCCGATTCTTGAAAACCATTATCAAATTCAGTACAGACTAACCCGGTGTTTCTCTGGGGCTGAAATACGGGAAAGTCCAACGTTGAAAAACTTCCAAGATAGGACTGTTAATGTTGGTTTGTATGAAGACAGTATTAATCCCTCAAAAAATAATGAAGGGTGATATAAACGCAATCATAAACCTGTGACATCAAATACAAATAAGAAAAAAAATTATAGCCTAGTAACCCAAAGAAAGTCCTCAGACGCAGTACACGTTAAATGTGCAATCCCTCTGTTAAAAAAATATCAGCTGTGGACGGGACGAGATGTACGGCGTACTGTCACTAAGCTTTTTGAAGGAATCTCAGTTTAATAATAATAATAATAAGATGGACAGAACAGAGATACATAAAATCGAATTATTATAAAATAATGGGAGAAGTACAAACTGCAGGTGGTGGAATAAGGGAACACAGGGAACAGATATATCAAAGTAATATCGGAAGTAATAGCAAAGTGGACGCTAATCTTCTTCAGACACCTCTGCCGTTGAATGAGAACAGGCTAAAAAGTGACTATTAAAGTATTTCTAGAAAAATAAATATGAAATAGCATGGATTACTGAAATAAGAAAAGAATTAGAAAGAAACGACATCAAAGAATCGGAAATAGCAGAAAGAAACATTTTTAGGGATAAAATACTCAAATTAGAACGCTTTCGATGCAGAGAAAATATGAAATCAGAAAAAATATCAACAGAAGAGTGTAAAAGATAACACAGAGAGAAGATGAAGGAATACTGGTAAAATAGGGAACAGCAAAGAAAGGTGAAATAAATTTCTTACGTGATCCCAGTACCAAGGGGGTACAAAATAGGCCTCGACTTCTCGCCAAAATGTAGCAGCTACTGACGTAGTACTGTAGCAGTACGATGGTTATAATATAGAACCTACGTAACTTTTTGCATGTTATATTTGTTTAGATGTACATTTCTAATAACATTAATTAAGTGTCTTCTTTTTATTGTACTTATAATTAAAAATCTGTTTTAAGTTGCAAAGTGATCAATACCATCTACACCCATTACGGATTGGCAAATCACACCAACGATCTATCTTGGTCATATTTGGCACCATCTATGAACTTTTCAATAAGTAAGAGGAGCCACATACCTCGTCAAGACGGTTAAAAAAGTACAAAAGGGAAAAGTATTCAAATCAAATCTACTCTAATAGTCACAGTATACATCATAAACCTCCTAGCGGGGTGTAAAATTTTATGAAATTTTTTTATGAAGCTGACGTTACTGTTTTTTTTTATTCCTATGCAAATTTAAGTTTTATTAGAGACCAATCTTTCCTTACTACGAAGGCTACTTATTCCGTAGTTCATATAGAGGGCACCACACAGCCAAGAGATGTGTTCTCTGCAAAGCCCACCATCATTACCTAGTAGTCTTTAATGAACTGCGCCAGCGGTTGTAGACTTACTAGGGTATGTATAACAACTCTGAAATACTGGTATGTAATTTAATGTACAAGCAACACAGGTTATGTCACGAGTTGTAATTTTTTTATCCCATGCTCTGACTACGTACTTCTTGCTTTTTTAGCACTGATAATGGCTAGTTACTGGCCGAAATCGGGGTATGATTTAATAAAGCTTGAACCGAAACGACGACTGATTGCTGCTCCCTACCATTTTGAAATATATATATGTCATACACATCGAGTACAAGACGACTGTTTTATGCAAAGTTATATTTCATACTTATTATCTGAAAGATTTACTAATTTTAACAATGTATATATTTGAGACACATAAAAAAACAAAAAAGGGCTAAGGAAACTAATTTTACAATTACGCGTGTGCAGTGCAAATGTCGGCGCGACTCTGGTTAGAAGCACAAATAGATTAATGCAATATTTATGGTTTAGTTCAGAATATAATGGTGATATCTCTCAAATATATTTAATTAGTTTCTGCTTCGTTGTGTTATATTTTTGCTTCCTTCCGACGACTTATCTTTAAGTTTCATGCTTGACGTATACAATGTATGTCTTTGCTTTGTAGCGTCTCTTTGTGCTATCAGTTCACGTTAAAACTTGTTATGGTAGTAAAAAGTCAGGTTGTTTAGAATCCAGGTATTAACAGTGACCTACTCTCTTGAAACATTTCTCTCTGTGCTGATAAGAGAAACTGCGATAAGTGAACGGTGACATATTTAACGCTTCATGGGGAATTCACGATTTCAGAAATAACTGGGACACTTTTATTGTAAGTACATGGACTATACATTTATCATAATGATTTTTACTTGAGTTGATCGTAGGTTTTCATTAATATTTGAAACATCTCTCTCTTCGGAATTGTTTTTCATTTTAGGGTATTATGCCACTGTTAATATTCGGCACTGTCAACACATTATTAACAAATACATCGTCTTCCAAGATGCAGGTACCATGCAGCCATCTAAACGTGAACAAAAACATGTTTGAAATCGACAATGATAAGAAACAATCAAATATGAAAAGGGTTTCAGAGACCGTTATCTGACACAAAATTTGTTTATTACTAAAATTATTTAATGAAGCAACATGTTCTGAGGTATAAACTAGAAACCTCAACTTCAGGCTACAATGGCAAAACAAAGACGTTTAACAACAGTTCGCATATATATTCACGTTGTTCTGTATAGTCTTGGCGTGTACTGTGCTCATCTTTGATCATATGAAAGGGCTGTCTTCTCGTGGTGTCTTCAATCACCAACATTGCTATCTGGATCTTGTTGAACGCTTTTCATAAACTTGCAAAAGACACTTCAAACTCGACATCGAAATCAAATAGTTCAAATGGCTCTGAGCACTATGGGACTTAACATCTGAGGTCATCAGTCCCCTAGAACTTAGCACTACTGAAACCTAACTAACCTAAGTACATCACACTCATCCATGCCCGAGGCAGGATTCGAACCTGCGATCGTAGCGGTCGTGCGGTTCCAGACTGAAGCGCCTAGAACCGCTCGGCCACAGCGGCCGGCCATCGCAGTCAACTTTGGCGTCTATTTTTTTCCGTCTGACTTAGAAGACTTGTGCAGTTTTGGCTAGCTATTGTTTTACATCTTACAAGGCAACCAGTAAGAAATAATGATTGAAGATTACGGTTTAAGGTCCCGTGAACGACAAGGTCATTACAGATGGAACGCCAGCTTGGACTTGGGAAGGACAGAGTGGAAATTGGACATGTACTTTCAATGGAACCATCCCAGAATTCACCTTAAGTGATTTAGGATAATGACTGACAATCTAAATCTGGATGTTTGAGCGGGGATTTTGAATCACCTTCTTCATGAATACGAGCCCGGTGTCTTGCCACTGCGCCACCTCGCTGCGTTAGTCAATTAGAAGAATCCATTCTCTATCCCAGAAAACACTGCCGTTAAATTTTCAGGCAGGTGGAACATACTTCACATTTTTAGCAAAACTGTACTAGTTTCCTCCCACTATATTCACTGCTGTTTTGGTTCTAACTTAACGTGTTGGCTCCACAACTTATCCGTGACGCAAATCGGGTTCCGAGATAAACTCTCTTCTTTTGTAAATGGCCAAAACGTCGCTACGAAATTGACTTTTCCATGTGCGTTTGGTTATCATTCAAGAAATGCGGCATTCAGTTTGGACGAAGTTTTCGCATAGTTAATGTTTCATGTAAAACCTACTGTACTCTTTCTTATAATATTATTATGCCGTAAACTACTTTATACACCTTTAACCGCCGATCGTACGTAGTGGTCTTCCTACATGTTTTCATCTGTAGTTGCAGCTAGTGTCTTGCCTTCGCGGAGATCGTCTTCAAAAGAGACAGATTCACATTTGAATTCAATAGTTCAACTCTTGAAAATAAATGAACAAAGTCATTATGAACCTTCATAAATTATGGACGAAGTTCCGATGGCGATGTATTATCCAAAACAAACGAATTCATGACGGTAATGCTTTCAGGTTTATCCGTTTGAACGATATGCACACAACACTATTGTTTAAAAAATCCAAAAACAAAACTACTCCGATGACCAAATTGTGTTACTGAACATCACATACTAACAGAAAAATAAGAAAACTCCATTGATATGAACACAATCATTGTGCCAGGCGGGAAATTTGCTCATTGCGCTTGTAATTGCAACAGTCACGCTTAAACGAGTAACACGGCTTATGACTGCGTGCAAAGTAATATCCTAGAATTATCGATATGGTCATCACAGATGATGTAAACACTAGGAGACAGCTTCACGTCCACTGCAAGCGTAATACATCGTAATGGAGTTCAAATGGTAATATGTCGGCCGAGTGTGGTCTCGTATGCAGCACATTTTGTTGTCATATAATATTTAACTAGCATGTTTTGTCACTGTGCTCTTCAAAAGAAATCTGATCGCGAAATAAAGAGTAACATATTAATTCCTTCAATATCTTGACAGGTACAAAGTAACAAGTTTCAAGGTTTGGCAATATACATACTCCTCTTCGTACTGACACTAGTCGAGAACTTTGTTTTAACGTTTTAGGCATGTTATGAAGTTTTGAGAGTTTCTAGATTCCGCGAGAAACGGTATGTTTTAGACATACAGCAATTGAATTGGTGCAGCGGTTAAGACTATATGAACATATTCGGGAAATACAGGTTTTACAGCCCCTTCCGGCCATATAATTTGGGTCTTTCGTGGTTCTCCTAATCCTGTTAAGTTTAATAACTGTATGGTTTTTCTCCCCTGGCTTTGTACAGTCTGAGTTTCCACTTCATCTATAATGATTACACCGTTTACGAGACGTTAAGGTCTAATCTTATTCCTTTTCACTTAGGTAGGCAAAGCTTCTGCCCTCCTTCCACCACTAAATTATTTACTTCTGTCTTTTTTTAAATTCTTTGTCCTATTTATTCTGCGTATGTGTGTGGTCTTGGGATCCTGTACGTTATGAAATTAATTCCAATGCCACAAAACGTAAATACTATCAAGTTAACGCGAAGCAATATATTTGTGTCGCTCATTTCCAGGTAGTAAGCGACAAGAAAGAAATATGAGTAGCGGTTCTGAAGAGTATTTTTGGCAGTTGCCGTAAAGGAACGCCGACGTCGTAATCCGTTGGAGAGTGTGCGATACAGATTTTCCCCCCTTTCTTTGACGTTACCGCTCCATTCTCCAATTTGTGCGACGGAAATTTCACACTCTGAAAGCAGAACGAGCATCGAATGAAAACTCTGAAAGACCGGCGTATCAAAATTTAAAACGCGATAAATTATACGCCGCGGCGGGAGAATACTTAATTCGTGCGTGCTGAGTTGGCAGAAGCGGCTCTAAACGGCGGCAGCTTGTGTGCGTAGCGGCGCCGCTCAGTGTGAACTACTTTGGTCGTGAATAATGCTGAAATAATACACTGCAACAGATGCGCCACTCCATTAGGAGGGATGAGCTTGCACAAAACTTCCGACAGACCGTTACGGCCTCATATGGCTCGCGAGCTAACGCGCTCAAATTATTATTATATAGCAGGGGCTGCGGCCGGGGGGCTGATTGAATGTGGCCGCTCTCCCCACTTCATTCACTCCACACACAGCCTACTTCTCCCTACCCCACAACCCCCTCCCTTCCTATACAACCTCAAACGGAAATTTGACGCCTTTTCCACAGTTTGCCTCCAATTTAATAGTTTCGTTAACTGCAATCTTTTCAGCAACAGTCAGCCAGTCTGCACACGTCTTTTTCACTGAAAGTTTGAGAACAAAAGTCTTTTTACTTTAAATGATTCTCGCCACAAACCGGCTTTTGGCGTTAACTCATCCTCGTGCCAGCACTGGAAATTCCCCGTACTGTTCCAGTTTTTTTATTAGCATCTGAGGCAGTTCCCTTTCGGGCAAGCGGAAAGAAATATAAAACATTCTCAGGCTGCCGTTCGCTAAATCTGCGAAAATCAAACAGTTGTAACGATTCTAAAAATAATGATAGTAAAAGCTGAAAAACTAGAACAGTTAAAAAGAATTATGAAATTGGGTTAACCTGATATGTTAGGTGGCTTCTGATAGATACAGAGGCGTGGAAGGTTAGCTATCAGACAGCTTTTGAATTATTTTTGTTGCGAAAGAAAAATAAACACAAGTGGTGTAGCAGTTGTTCTAAGGGGCAAATGGAAGATAACAATGTGATTAAGTACTGGTTGGTTAGAGTTACAGTGTAGCTACTCACAGAGGTCAGTGTTAGCTGTAATTATTGCTTGTCAGAGAAACTTTATGGATATTCTAATACGTTAATCCGAAATCGATTTCAGCTGGAAAGAACTTAGTTCCAATTTTGGTCACCACGTCAAATCTGGCGCTGAGACTGCAAGAAAGACGTACAGAAATGTATTAATATGTAGTGGGTTATGAACGGTACGTTGGCAGAAACGATTAAACAAGTGAGAAATACATGTTGTTGATTTTATTATTAACTTTAGCATACAGAATTTGTTCAATATGAGCACAGGGGACGTCGATGAGATGCTGTACAGCGCCAGATTTTCACCTGTTGACCAAAACCGGAACTATTTTTTTTCCAGCTTAAAGCGGTTCCGCATTAACGCATTACCATATCTACCAAGTTTCGGTGCCATGAGATAATTACTGCCCACACTGGACACCTGTGAGCTGCATTTTAACTATAACCACCCACTACCTACCATTCTATGGATTGACTACCAATGATGAAATTAAAGCTTTCTGCAGTAGATACACACAAGAGCAGAGATGAAGAAATGAAAGATGCACATGATAAAGAGAATAACAGTTTTGACTAGTAAAGACGGATGACTGCACCATGACAATTAAAGGCTTTATCGCCATTGCAGACAGCCAACAAAATTTAAAATGAGCTGGCAAATTTTATTAGGAAACATAAGCTGTTGACAGTTCGGGGGACTACGAAATTACCTTAGCGAGCACTTGGTTCTAAGTTTCGAACAGAAACAAATACATTTATAAAGCGTAACTACTTGGTGATAAATGCCAAATACATTATATTTTACTCAATAAAAGATGTCTAATGCCAATTCAATCTACTCATCCCTGTCTACATTCAATACTGAGAGTCATCACTTAGCAGTTATAGTCAAGTTCAAAACCATATTTTTTAGGTAGAGGTGAAGCTTTGCTATGAGTAGGAAGTCCAAAATATTACGGCACAGCAAAATAATTTAAAGTTCAAAAAGATAAGGTAAGCGAGGAAACTGGAAGCTTTGAGGGAATAAGAAAATGTGCCATTAGAGCGGTACAGAATCTATCACCAAAAAGAAAACTCAAAGCAAGAAAAGCAGGGATGACGTAAGTTACGTTGTGCCTCATAAGAGAAATAAATATACGTAGGAAAACTGGTTTTTATTACCACAAAGAAATCAAAAAATAAATAACTACTCCGTGCAACATGAGACAAATAAGTAGTAAAATATGAGAAGTCCCAAAAAAAGCCAATTACAAGCAAAAGCGTAATCAAAAATAAAATAACTTAAATTCAGATATAGATTTCATAGCAGAGGAATTAAGGGCAGAAGTGGCAGTACTGTCTTCTTATAAGGATGAGAAGCAGGTCGGAAAAGGAATTTACCGCCTTTTACAGTGGGTTAGAGGTTACAAGTGCTTCTGATTTCGTAAGTGTAGTACAAGAAGTAGAAAAGAGATTCATGAAACAAACATTTATGTGATTAAAATGCTACAATGCTTCGAACAAAATGGAAAAACAGAGCGACAAGGACAGAAAAGTATCCCAGAAATTAAGAGAAAAGACAGTTGTAAAGAGATACACGTGTGTGTTGCAAAGGTGGAACACTACTATACAGTCGAATTTACAAACTGTAAAACAATTACCATAAGCAAGACAAGAAAAATCAGTGAGTGTTCAAATCATAAAACATATGTGTTACAATTATATACTTCAACAATTTTGCTAAACAATGTCACATAAAGATTAAAAGGTAAGATGGCCCAGCAATTACGAAAATATTAATTTTTGTGAATTATAACAGATACCACGCAGGGCCCGTAGCTGTGAAACATTAAATGTAAATTGAACAGCACCACTGCTGTCAGCTGCAGCAGGTCATTACGCGAAATCAGTGGCGACAAGTGAACACGTGCACCGGACCGGGATTCGAACCCAGGATATCCTGATTACCGGCCAAGTGCGTTGACCACTGCGCCATCCAGTGTTGCCAATTTAGCGACTTTGTCGCTAGAAATGGCGACTTTTGCCTTCGTCTTAGCGACAAAAAAAAAACTTTTTAGCGACAAAAATTATTTAGCGACTTATCTGGCGACTTTTGGAGTACTGACGACTTTTGAAGTACGAATCAAAACTATTTTGGGCCAGTATTTTCATTAACAAAACTAAGATTTTAACTATAGAATAGATACTATAATGACTTTGTTCTAGATTTACTAAGTTAAATTAAGTTCTTAGCAGATCGTGTAGCATTGTTCAGCATTTAGCAAACCTGAATGTGGAAACTGCCTAGAGTAAGAAAACATTGACTATAGAACAATTCATTATTCATTACCCACTAGCCTGTTATCGTCGATAGCGTTTCGATCTATAATTCTTCAATTTATGAACTCCCTTTATTTTTCGAATTGACAAAAAACATACTTAATATTAAGTATAATAAAATACATTTCTGTCCAGCAACCACTAATTTTTCGAAATGTTATCTCGCAGTCAAATTATTACCACATGCACAGTGGTAACGCAAGAACAATTCGGTGGGGGCATCTCAGACATTATTACGTTTTAAACAATGAACAATAGGACTGATATCGAGTTACCGAGGGAGTAGATCGTTTCATGACCTCTAGTTTGCCTGAGTTTTGATGTATTTTCAGTTATTATAAATTGGTGAAATTGTTGTGGTGGCTTACATAATGGATTTACCGCAGAAGAAGAAGCAGTACGCTCAAAAATATCGGGATGCGTGGGAAGCAGAACCTGAATTCAATGGGTGGCTGAAACCAGTCGTTGGAGACTTATCCAAGGCAAGATGTAAAGTATGTGCAACAGAGTTTTATGCTAAATTGTGTGATATTAGAAAGCATTCAAAAACTATTAAGCATAAACAAAAAAATTGATTTAAAAAAACACAAACCACCTTACCTGTGAAAATTGTTGCGAAAACTACAGTTAGAATAGCAAGCAGAGCGGAAGGCGCCCTTTCTTTATTTATTGCTGAACATTGTTCTATTTTAGCTGTAGATCATTTAGGAATACTGTGCAAGAAGGTGTTTTCCGGTGATGAGGGCGCTAAAAACATGCAATTACATCGTACAAAGTGCACTAACATTATAACTGAAGTTTTGGCTCCATATTTTACACAATCATTGGCTGAAAATATAGGTAACCAATAATACAGTGCACTAATAAATGAATCCACAGATATATCCATATCTAAAATGCTAGGTATCGTTATACGGTACTATAGTGTAAACAACCAAACCATTAGATCAGCATTTCTCAAACTCGCTGTAGTAAAAACTGCAGATGCAAGAAATCTGGCTGCTGTTCTTGTGAATTCTTTGAAAGATCTCAAACTTCCAGTCGCTAATATGGCAGGAATTGGCACAGATAATGCTTCTGCAATTGTTGGAATAAACAATGGGCTTTTCGAACAACACAAGAGAGAATATGGTTTGAAGCATTTGGTATTGATCCGTTGCATTTGTCACTCTCTTCAGCTTGCAGTTTCGCACGCCTCAGTGAATACCATACCTAGAAACATAGAGTTTCTTGTACGGGAAACCTACAATTGGTTCTCCATTTCACCCAAAAGACAAGAGGAATGTAGAAAGGTTTATGAGACATGAAATTGAGGAAAACAGCCACTAAAAATTTTGAAGGTCTGTGCAACACGTTGGCTTTCAATTGAACCAGCAATACGAAGAATTCTGGAGCAGTGGGAAGAACTAGAGCTACATTTTTCACTTGCCATTGTTCAAGACAATTGTTACTTTTATTTATTTATTTATTTATTTATTTACACTGCCGATCTTTTGTACAAGATGTATTGTGACGACTCAAATCATCTTTACATGTTTTACCTTAAACATGCTTTAAAAGACGTACAAATAGCAATAAAAGCTTTTGAAGGAGAAGACAATGACCCCACTAAATTACAAGATACACTTGTATTTCTCATGTGGTCACTCGGACAAAACATAGTTTTTACAACTGTTGATTTGTTGACAACACCAGTTCCAAGCGAATGTATGTACACAAATCCGAACCTTGGCTTTATGTTTGAACAGAAATTGTCTGAGTCAAATTTGTCTGAAGAAAATAAAGTTTATTTGAAGAAGAGATGCATTCAGTTTAGTCTGAAACTCATAAAAGAAATTCAACAAAGACTGCAAAGTAACGTTACGATCCTGAAAAAAATGTCAATGCTGAATGTTGAAGAAACACTTAAAATGAATAAAAATAATGCTTTAGCGGATGTAGCCAAAGAATTGGGTTTTAGTGGCTGCAAGAATGGCATAATATCTTCATTAGGTGGAATAACACTACTAATACTGTTCGATTTTGGAGTGAGGTTTTGCAGTATAAAAATGCAGCAGGAGAGAATCCTTTTTCTTTGATTTCACAGCTAGCAATGGCTGTTCTATGCCTACCGCATTCAAATGCAGAAGTGGAAAGAATATTCTGTTCTATGAACATTATAAAAACTAAACAACGTAACCGATTATCGTTAAAGACAATTAATGCTTTGATCATATTGAGAGACCAGCTGAAGAAACAAAATAAAGATTTTGCATCTTTTGACATACCGTCAGACGTACTGAAGGTTATTGGAAGAAACAAAAGTTACTCTTCTGTGATAAAACCAGTCGAACTGCAACAGCATCTTTTGAGCGACGTTCAACCCTCTACATCAACTACAGTTCTGTCAGAGCATGAAACAGAAGAGTTATTCGATCTTCTGAGTGACGACGATGAATAGCTCACATACCGGTATGTATATATTTTGTAACCTAATTTGAGTTCTTGCTTTCTTTTGTTACAAATATAGTTGTATATTTCTATTATATTTTACTACTGTGATTGAAACAACAATTTATGTGTTGCGTCAATTATGATAACATGTTTAATTAAACGTTAGCGTATTTTATATGTATGTTGTTGCAATCAATGTGTCATTTAATTGAGACAATATAGCAATTACGTATGAGACAATTTTTATTAATATTTTATTCCCCCCCCCCCCCCCCACTGGCTTTCTGCACCATTCACAGCACGAAATTATCAGTACACACCTAGTAAAATCAGTTTTAGCGACTTTCTAGCGACTTTTGATACTGAATCTAGCGACTCGGGTTTTTTAGAGTTGGCAACACTAGCGCCATCCGGAATACAGCGTTGTCGGAACAGCTCGGACTATCTCGGCACGCCTCAGGGCCCATCCACATTCGCACCGAGCGCCACCTATCTGCAGTCCCTGTCCATTTTACTCCCATTCGCAACTCTGAGATTCCCACAGGAGGCCGAACGAATTTGTGAATCCTCACTGACGAAAGTGGTCCCATTGCCAAGCTTGGCATATCGATTATATGAATGCGTGGTGTCTGTTGTTTCGGACACGTTTTCCATTGCGGATGCACAAATTCGGCCGACCTCCTGTGGGAATCTCAGAGTTGCGAACGGGAGTAAAATGGACAGCCGGCCGCAGTGGCCGTGCGGTTCTAGGCGCTACAGTCTGGAGCCGAGCGACCGCAATGGTCGCAGGTTCGAATCCTGCCTCGGGCATGGATGTGTGTGATGTCCTTAGGTTAGTTAGGTTTAATTAGTTCTAAGTTCTAGGCGACTGATGACCTCAGAAGTTAAGTCGCATAGTGCTCAGAGCCATTTGAATCATTTGAACCAAAATGGACAGGGAATGGTGATAGGTGGCGCTCGGTGGAAATGTGGATGGCCCGTGAGGCGTGTCGAGATAGTCCGCGCATTTGCGGTAAGGCTGTGTCCCGGATGGCACAGCGGTTAATGCATCTGCCCAGTAAGCAGGAGATCCCGTGTTTGAATCCCGGTCCGGTATACACTCTCACTCGCCGCCGCTTATTCCGCGTAATGTCCCGCTGTAGCTAACAGTTGTGATCCCCTTCGATTTACAGTTATATTAATTTTTAATTTGGGAATGGAATGGACAAGGAAAGGTATAACAGAACTATGAATTCTTTTAGAAGGGAGTATTGAGATGAACAGAATCATTGATCTAGAAAATGCCTTTGATAGAATGAGTTAAAAATTACTGTTCAGAGAACTGAACAAAATTGCAACAGACTCGAAGGATAAAAGATTAATTCTCCATTTATACAGCCACAAGAGTACAGGTATACACATACATGATATCATGAAAGAGGCTAGAATAAGAAGAGATGTCCAGCTAGGCTGTCGTCTCTCTCCCTACATATTTAGTTTATTTCCAGTAATTGCAGGAGCAATATTTAAAAACCCCACACAATGAATAAAAAAATTGATTGTAAGGAGTACATTACATTAAACTTACTGCTGATGTTGTAGTCTTCGCATATTCAGACGAAGACATGCGTTTTAGGTGATGCCATGGACAGGTATAATCTAAGGATAAACACAAACGAAACCAAAGCGATGGAAATAGGCAAATTGGAGAAGAAATTGACCTCAAACCTGCAGATTAGAAATACAGGTCTAAAGCTGGTAAACAAAATTTGTTACTTGTTGCTTATTTGTTACTTATTGTTTATTAAAATAAACACATCTTAATGCGGTAGTAAGATGAAATTTGTAAATACATTTACTTGGTGTCTATTACGCTGGTAAAGCGAAAAGCGAAAGAGAAAATAAAATACTTAGAGTCAGCAAAGAAGTGGATAAAGAGAAACCACAAACACATTGTGGCTTGAAAGTTAATTAACTCAGCATGTAGTAAGAGAATTGAATGAATAATGAAAATTGATCAAAATCCTACTGAAAAGATAAATAAGTCCCTTCGTGACAGAAGAGCAATGCAGGGCAATTGTCAAGATCAATGTAAGGAAGACTACGGTCTTAGACGATAACCTAGCAGAACAAATTAAACGTTTTGGAGCTAAAGCAAAACAATGACTACTAGAACTCTTCGCAAACTGCCTGGCAGCCTCCCAGTTGCTTAATATCTGGAGGAAAGTAAAGGCGATTGCTATCTTAAAACCGATAAGGGCTCCTAGCAACTTCTGACCTCTATCTCTCCACTCCCATATCTAGAAAACTTATGAGGCCTTTTCCATGCTGTGAATCTCTTCTCATTCCTCACCAGGTTAGGCTCCGGCCAGGAAAAACGTACCATTTCGCAAATATTAAACATCACACAGTTCACCTATAATGGCTCTGAAAATCGGAAACTCATGGGCAGGGCGTCCATAGAATCTGCACCGTCTGCGATACTAGAACTGGTAGACCATCAATGGATGAAACGATCATTAGAAATTACCTCTGTCCATTTTGAAAACTGATAACTTTGGAAATCCGTTAACGGACTGCAGACTGGAGCAACAAGATCAAAAACACATCTCGCAAAACGAGGACAACCAGTTCTGTGTAACATACGCGATCGTGGCGAGATCCAGAGGACCGAGCACATGTATTCCTGCCCTGATTGCCCCACCCAATGCCGACCCTAGGCAGCAGCTCAGAATGAAACTGACGTCACTCCCTTCTGGGATGTACCAGCGTAACTAGCTTGTTCTGTTTTGTATATCATTATTTGTCTTGCTGTTGTGGCTGTGCCCTCTTGTAATGTTTTGTAGTTCCTGTCTGGATGAGGAGAGGGAGGTATGATCGGTAGGTGGCCGGTTTCCTCTCACTACAATACAAAATGGTTCAAATGGCTCTGAGCACTATGGGACTTAACTTCTGACGTCATCAGTCCCCTAGAACTTAGAACTACTTAAACCTAACTAACCTAAGGACACACACAGCCATACCCGAGGCAGGATTCGAATCTGCGACCGTAGCGGTAGCGCGGTTCTAGACTGTAGCGCCTAGAACCGCTCGGCCATTCCGGCCGGCACTACAATACAAAATGCACATGTGGTTAAAATACACTTTGTTACAGGAACCAATTGAGTACTTCAATTATGTCGAATCTGAATTTTTGTTGTTAAGAGCAATCAAATAACATGTACTTACTCTTGAATTTTGTCCGTGTCCATACGACAACTATATACAATGACTAATGTTCCCTCACAGCTAGCTAAAGCGCGAGGCGACGACTATCACTGTCGAAGACTAGTGCACAGTGCGATGTATTGAGGTGCAATGCGAACTGAGTCCCGATGCGACGTACTGAGGTACTGAGATTGAGAGATTAAGGCAGTTCGGTCGGCGGCGGCGGCCTATATGCACGCTGCCCAAGGGGCGTGTCTTGGTCGTGAAATGATAATTAAATCAAGACCCTAAGCTATCGACAGGCGTTGATATATATCAACGGGGACAGTTGAAAATGTGTGCTTCGACCGGGACTCGAACTCGGGATCTCCTGCTTACATTGCAGACGCTCTATCCATCTGAGCCACCGAGGGCACAGAGAATAGTGCGACTGCAGGGATTTATCCCCTTCACCCTCCCAGTGAGACCCACATACCAAACTTAATGTCTACACACTACATTCGTATTGCCCCTGCCCATTACACTCATTACTCGCGGCAGACAATCTTACCGAGTCCCGTAAGAGTTCGGGCAATGCTTGCCATCCAGCACAGAAGAAGGAGGTCAATGTCCGGTTAGTCTCAACTATTTGAAGATGGTATCTGTTCTTTCGGACATGTCTGAAAGAACAGATACCATCTTCATATATGTCTTGGTCTTGTTTTAAGCGCGCCTAGTTCAGCGCCTGCTACATAACGTTTCCTACTGCGAGCAGTGTGCTGGCGAAGGTGTTCGCCAGCATATTTGTCGTAAGTGTTATGATCGTCATGAGTGCATTCGTGTATTTTATTCCAAAAACTAGTATGCTACTTTTTTCTCTTATTTTGTAGTCTGATGCTGCTCACAAGAATTTAAAAATACTAAGTAAACTAGAAAAAAATCCAGCTTGGTATGATACCGAACATTTTCGTTGCACCAACTGTATTTGCGTAGTAAGTTACGATTCACTACGCCGGAAATGCTTGGTGTATGGTGGATCAGCCGGCCGAAGTGGCCGTGCGGTTAAGGCGCTGCAGTCTGGAACCGCAAGACCGCTACGGTCGCAGGTTCGAATCCTGCCTCGGGCATGGATGTTTGTGATGTCCTTATGTTAGTTAGGTTTAACTAGTTCTAACTAGTTCTAAGTTCTAGGGGACTAATGACCTCAGCAGTTGAGTCCCATAGTGCTCAGAGCCATTTGAACCATATGGTGGATCATTTCGCCTTACATATAATCAGCGCCATCCTCCGACCGTACAGAGGTCTCGTAAACAAGAGTTTATTTATATCCGCCAGAAATAGTCTCCAGGAGTGAAATCTGGGAGCTTGGCGGTCTTGCATGTCGTCCAACACGATCTATTCGCTTTTGCCCGAATACTAAGTCGAGACAGCCGCGGACAGAAACCACGAAAATGTGCTGCTTGTATATAGAGGTCATCACAATAAAATTAGGAAAATTAAAGTTTAACCTTCTAC
This sequence comes from Schistocerca nitens, assembly GCF_023898315.1. Taxonomy (NCBI): domain Eukaryota; kingdom Metazoa; phylum Arthropoda; class Insecta; order Orthoptera; family Acrididae; genus Schistocerca; species Schistocerca nitens. The sequence continues at coordinate 260,388,809 of NC_064616.1, forward strand.
TGACTAAAATCTCATGAAAGACAGAGAACGTACTCAGATGGAACATGAATTGGGATGGAAATCGGTCGTGTCTTTTTCAAAGGAGGCATCCCGCCATTTGCCTGGTGAAAACTTCATCTGAATAATCGAACGGTAAACAGATTCCGATCGCCGAAAACGAGAATCCAGTCTCATAGGATTGCACACCCTAGCTCGTTATGGAGGACATCATGTAATAAGAGATGATCGTGTCATGAAAGAACTCATTTTGAGTAGCTAATCGTAACGGAAAACTACATAAAGAAAAATCAGTTTTAGAACGAGACTTGAAAATATGAATCAATTTTGTTTTCCTTGTAACATGGAAACTGTCATCATTTCACGACCTATATTTCCCTGTAGAGCTGAATGTGAGTAATAGGAAACAAGGACCCGTCTGCACACCTGGACGGTACTGCCTCGTATATGCGGACGGAGAGCAACGTCTTCGGTCATCACAGATACAGTTGAGGGGTTGACTGCGTATGGTAGCAACTGCAGATAGCTCACGTATAGACTTGTCAATTGCCCCATACCACGCAGTGAAAGTTACATCTGTTTTCAGAATACAGAAAATGCGATTTTTACAATTTGGCAAGACTCTTTAATCAAAGTTCTCATTCTATTCTTCCGTCGCTATAACTGTAACCACCGTTATTATAACGATATAACGGTTTTCTTAAACCGTACAACGAACCAAGACCTATTCAACTGAGAGATTTAAATCTGATTGACGGCAGTTTCATTGCACTAAGGTTGTAACTAAGTAAATAATGTACACAGTTTTATGCGGTAATGTTTACGTAGACGCTAATAACCACGTATAGTAATCATGCGTATTGATTTCATGTCGGCATGAACATGTGTAATTTCAAAATTGTGTGTATCGACCAACGTTTCTCCACAGTCGATGCATTGTCGTCTTTCTGTATGATTTCAAAATTATTCGTATTCACCAACGTTTTTCCGCATCGACGCATTGCCGTCTAACTATCGTGGTTGGCCATAATCGTGAGAAAGATTACATTTCAGTTTCATGTGTGAATTTCGGTTACCACTGTAATATTTTGAAATTCTTGTAATTTTTTAGCTGTTCGTTGTACAATACAACTAGGTATGAAAATCATCTGAAGCAGAGTGAAAGTAAAGTGCTGTCCACAATAGTTAATCGCTTACTAATTAAAAATAATCCAAAGTAATCGTGACTTTGACTTATGTCCAGATGTATTATGCTAAGGAGGAAAGATTTCGGTTTAACGTGCCGTCGAAAGCGAGGTCATTACAGACTGATCTTTTATGCATTCTGTCAATCCCGAATAATGAAATTGGCTGCATAACCTGATTTCATATGATGCTGCATATGATGCTGCATATACCATAGAAACAAAATTCGAAGCTTGTTGAAGTGTAAGTAGTGCATACCAGGACAAAAATAAAGCGACGTTTGTGAGATCTTTTATTATACGATCTGCTTATCACATGAAAGATTGCTGCTAATTAGAAAGCTTTTCTATTACAAAATCTAATATGGAGTCCACACACTTGAACAATATTCTAATATGAGAAGTTAATTTTTTTATATGAACCATCTCTTTTGTGTGCTGACAACAGTTTCTTAGGGTCCAACTAGTTAATCGAAGCTTGCCATATTATTTATTTATAAAAGAAGGGTTTGGTTTATTCTGCTTCATATTCTCACACACTGGTACAACCAGGTACTTGTACAACATGACTGATTCCAGTTGTAACTCATGGTGGAATTAAGAGCTGTTTCAGTTCGTCATTGGATATTACTGTATTACTAATGAAATAGTACTTCATAGATTCAGCAGCACCTGCTAAACACCTGAGACTTCAGGTAACACATTCTGGTAGTTCGTTAATGTATAACGTGAACAATAGCAGTTTTATTGCATTTCTCAAAGATTCGCCCGTATTAATTTCAATCTCTGTGAATGTCTTTCTGTATCCTGAAAAATGAGCTGCGTTCTTCCTTTTAAAATGTTCTCAGTCTCATTAAAAAAGTAACTATATGTTCTATGTTAACACATTTTGTTTAGTAGGCATAAATGAAGTACTGAGTAAGAGAGTTTTGAGACTTACTTACTTAACTGCACCCTTTATCTTAAAAGTTTCGAATGTGATTAGTGCGAGCTGAATTTCACATTATTAGTGTGTTCTACATAACACTGGTTGTCACTGAGGTAATTTTTTTCTATGTGTATTTCCATGCTCAGACTCAAAATGTATTGTACAATTTTACGACAGACGTAACCAAGAGATGGCGCACCTGCCTACTAAGTAGGAGAGCCAAGGTTCGAATCCCGATCCAGCACAAATTTTCACTCGTCACCGCCGATTCCGCATAATGTCCCAATGCAGCTGACAGCAGTGCTCCCTCCCCCGCCCCCCCCCGTTTCCTTTCCTTTCTTCCCCTCCCCAACTTCAATTCACATATGGAACCGTTGTGAAGTCTGTCCAGTGTGAGCTGGGCTTTATGTTCGCGAGATGACGCTGCCGGCCGAAGTGGCCGCGCGGTTAAAGGCGCTGCAGTCTGGAACCGCAAAACCGCTACGGTCGCAGGTTCGAATCCTGCCTCGGGCATGGATGTTTGTGATGTCCTTAGGTTAGTTAGGTTTAACTAGTTCTAAGTTCTAGGGGACTAATAACCTCAGCAGTTGAGTCCCATAGTGCTCAGAGCCAGATGACGCAGTGGCAAGACAGGACTCGCATTCGAGTGGACGGATGTTCTATTCCATGCCAGGCCATCCAGATTTAGGTTTTCCATTCTGTTACTAAATTGCTTAACGCAAATGTAGGGATAGTTCCTTGGGATAGGAACAGTCGATACCGGTCTCCAAACTGCTCCGTTTCTTTTGTCCTAATCATCGACTGGAGGTTAAATCCTAATTTTTCTTTTTCTACATTAGCGATGAAAGCAGTTTCTTTTCAACACATCTGCAGTTAGTTGTGGTGAAGAATGAAGCTAATTCAGAGCTCTGTTGTGGCCGGATGATTATTGGGTTAGCAATTTAGATTCTTTTCAACAACACTTAGTGCCGACCCCTATTGCGTTCATCTGTATACTTTACAATATTTCTCCAAAAATAACGACGTTAATGACGACGATACAGGGCAGTTTCCAAGTAGCAGATCTCACAATGAAACACACGTGAACAATGTATGACACGTATCCTCTTCGCAAAACGTAAGCTCTGAAGGCGCAGTAAAAGGCTACGGTGCAGCCACGACAGAAACTCAGACATGTGATCGCAATTCTATGGTTCCTAGAGAAATTGCGGCTGCCATAATATTAAAAATTCTACCATAGGAGTTCACAAAACGTATATACAGACTACTCTTCAAGCACGTAGACTTCTCCATTAAAAGAAGCCTAGTAATGGGAGATACTAAAAGTTTTGTTCGATTTACGAAAGTGATTCTATAATTTTACAAATAAATTGTAAACAACAAATAATATGTAATATTTAGAGCAAATAGAAGAACATCACGTATTTGGAGCATTTACTCTAATAACCTGGTTCAATTGCATATATTGCCTGAGATTATAAGAGTGGAGGAGTTTCGCTATCGACAGAAATCAAGGTATTTCGTGAATTCCTTAGCTACAGTTATGTACCAAATCTTTTTCACATTATGTCATCTCATTATAACCTTTACAGCAAAACCCATGGGAGGAAGGAAGTTCACTTCCCAGTAAGGATCATTTTGCTTAAGGTTAATCACAGTTTTCGTAAATCGAAAAGCCGAAAAGGTTCATTTAGAAAGGCCTTAGCCTATACTCTGTCACCTTCATTTGACAGTCTGAGCTCGTCTTACGTCTTATAGCTCTGTCAATTTTTTGGAGTAATAAAGATTGAAAAAAAAAAGCTGGTGCCGAAGTTACACCTTATTTGACACCCTTGTTTTTTTCAGTCACCCATGCATGTTTCAACAAATGATGTGCTATAGTAAGCATGTTGACGATTATTTATGAGTATGAAAGTATTATCAACGAATAATAGTTTTAGAAGACAACTCTCCCGATAGCCATGCTCCCTAAAGCGCCGCTTATGGAGCGGGGAGGTGCACCGCCTCCGTATCGAATCCATCAGGCGTTTTGCCGACCTATGTGGCCGAGCGGTTCTAGGTGCTTCAGTCTGGAACCGCGTGACCGCTACGGTCGCAGTTTCGAATCCTGCCTCGGGCATGGATGTGTGTGATGTCCTTAGGTTAGTTAGGTTTAAGTAGTTCCAAGTTCTAGGGGACTGATGACCTCAGATGTTAAGTCCCATAGTGCTCAGAGCCATTTGAACCATCTGGCGTTTTAAAGAGTAAGGTTGGTGTGCAGGCCAGACTGGATGTGGTTTTCAGGCAGTTTCCCACATCCCACTAAATGAAAACCGGTCTGGTACCCAAGTTCTGCCTCAGTTACACGCAAATATTCTGAAAACTTTCACTCGTTTTCACAAGAATAACACTACACGCGGACAATTGGGCTACACATATTCCATCACGAGGGGTAACGGCGTGGTGACGGAAAGGGCATCCGCCCATTCCTTGAACTAACGACGCCAAATCCATAAAGAACCATGCCGACCCTGCACCGATGAGGGGCAAAGGCACAACAAAAGATCAGTTTTAGAAGATAGTTTCTGTAAATAAGACTTATAATTATTTCTACAAACATTAATAATAATACATGTAGGCTATGACAATTTAGGAAGTAGTCTGTGCTTCTAGGGGTTTTTTCTTAAGAAAAACTGGTCTACGAATTATTCTTGGGTTGATAGTGTTACAGTAGACCATGTTGACCTGAATACAAACTTTTAAATTCTGAAGTTATCAGGGATAAATACAGAGAATTAAAACTCGTCTACAATTTGACCAGATACCACACTGCAGTTCCAAGAGTCCAGGGGCATGAACGGAAGGCGGTGGTTGAGAAGGAAATGTCTGCATCCAGTCTTACTCAATCTCTCCATTGGGCAAGCGATAAAGGAAGCCACGGCAAATCATATGGAAGAATAGTTAAACGGAATAGTTACTATCTTCAAAAGAGGTCATAAGATTAACAGTAACAAAAGTAAAACAAGGGTACTGGAATAGCGTCGAATTAAATCAGCCAAAGCTACCGGAATTAGATTAGGGAATGAGACAGTAAATGTAGTCGGTGAGATTTTCTATTTGGGCAGAAAAACAATTGACAACGACCGAAGTAGAGAGGATATGTATGGTAGACTAGCAATAGAAGGAAAATTGTTTCCGAGAAACAGACATTTAAATGTTGGAAAGTCTTTTCTCAGGGTATTTATCTGGAGGATAGCACTGTACGGAAGTGAAACTTGGGCGACAAAAAAATCAGACAAGAAGAGAATAGAAGGTTTTGAAATATTGTGCTGCAGAAGAATACTGAAGATTAGATGACTAAATCGAATAACGAATGGGAAGGTACAGAATGAAATTCGTGAGAAAAGAAGTTTATGGCGCAGGTTCGTTGATAGGATGCCTCCTAAGGCATCAAGGAAACATTAGTTCGTTATGGAAGAAGGTGTTGGGGTGGGGGGGGGGGGGGAATGTAGAGACAGATTAAACCTAAAATACAGTAAGCACATGCAAATGGATGTAGGTCGCTGTAGTTACGCAGAGATGAAGAGACGAGCTGCGATGTCTTCATTCTGAAGACTGCAACAACGACAACGACAACAACAACAATAACAATGTTATAGTGTGACTTCTTCAACGTCTCATCTGCAACCACAGAATGCTTTCGATCTGAGTTCACATTCTATACTGAAAATATCGCCTTCTCATAGCTAATAGTTTACGTTATACTCGCTCAATACCAACAGTTTGGATGTTTCCTCTTTCCCTGTATACATAAACTGAGGTGGCAAAAGTCATGAGATATCGATATGTACACATATAGATGGCGGTAGTAACGCGTACGCAAGATATAACAAGGCAGTGCAATAGCGGAGCTGTCATTTGTACTCAGGTAATTCATGCGAAAAGGTGTCAGACGTGATTACGGCCGCACGATGGGAACTCAGAGACTTTGAACGCCGAATGGTAGTTGCAGCTAGACGCATAGGACAATCCATTTCGGAAATCTTTAGGGAATTCAGTACTCCGAGGTCCACAGAGTGTCAGGAGTGCCAAATTTCAAGCATTTCCTCTCAACAAGGACAACGCAGTGGCCGATGGCCTTCACTTAAGGACAAAGAGCAGTGGGGCTTCCGTAGAGTTGTCAGTACTATCAGACAAGCAACACTGCGTGAAATAACGGCAGAAATCAATGTGGGATGTACGACGAAAGTATTCGTTTGGACAGTGCGGCGAAACCTGGCGTTAATGTACTATGGCAGCATACGATCGACGGTAGTGTGTGTGCTAACAGCACGACATCGCCTGCATCGCATTTCCTGGGCTCATGATCATATAGACTGAACCCTAGACATTGGGAAAACTGTGGCCTCGTCAGATAAGTCCCAATTTCAGTTAATAAGAGCTGATTTTAGGGTTCGAGTGTGGTGCAGACCCAAGTTGTTAACAAGGCACTGTGCAACCTGGTGGTGGCTCCATAATTGTGTAGGATGTGTGTATATGGAATGGACTGTGTCCTCTGATCAGACTGAACCGATCATTGACTGGAAATGGTCATGTTCGGCTACTTAGAGAACATTTGCAGCCAGACATGGACTTCACGTTCCAAACAACGAGGGAAGTTTTATGGATGACAATACTCCATGCCACTGAGCCACAATTGTTCGCTATTGGTTTGAAGAAAATTTTGGACAGTTCGAGCGAATGATTTGGCTACCCAGATCGCCCCACATGGAATATAACCGAGAGGTCAGTTCGTGCACAGAATCCTGCACGGCAACACTTTCTCAATTATGGACGGCTGCGGAAGCGGCATGGGTCAGTATTTCTGTAGGGAACATCCAGTGACTTGTTGAGTCCATGCCGCGTCGAGTTGCTGCACTACGCGGGGCAAACAGAGGTCCAACACGATATTAGAATGTATCCCATGACCTCAGTGTAACTGTTGTATTTTGAAGCACGTTTGCCACAAGGTGGTAGTTTTTTCTGAGTGTTGAACTTTGTTACTAGAACAAAATAACCTTGGGAAGCTAAACACTTTCACTGATAAATATTACCGATCTGACAATAACCAACTAGCCGGCCGAGGTGGCCGAGTGGTTCTAGGCACTACAGTCTGGAACCGCGCGACCGCTACGGTCGCAGGTTCGAATCCTGCCTCGGGCATGGATGTGTGTGATGTCCTTAGGTTAGTTAGGTTTAAGTAGTTATAAGTTATAGGGGACTGATGACCGCAGAAGTTAAGTCACATAGTGTTCAGAGCCATTTGAACCAATTAACCTACAACTTCTGCTTACTTCTACCTGTACTCCAAACACTAAGGAATCCCTAGTTGTAACTTAGGTTGGAATGTGACAGTTTCAATGCGAGGGCAAAAAATCTGCTTGTGGTGATAGACACATCTATAGCTTAGACCGAGGTGTAGGTTAGGTTGCTATGTGACAGTTTGGTTGTGAGTTGGCGAAGCCAGCCAATGTGAAAGGAAAACACCTGGTTGTGGTGACAGACTGATCTGTACCTCATCTAGAGGTCTGGATTAAGTTGTAGTGTAACGGTTTGACTGTGAGTCGGCGAAGCCAACGAATGTAAAAGTAAAAAGTTACCTGAAGTGTCTTGGGTTACGCAGAAAAACACATTCCATTTCCATGCAAGTGTCAGTCCGCACGACTGTCACAAACTCATGATTCTCTTTCGCTGTATCCCTGACACACACATGCTGTAATGCAACGTATCTCGACGCGCGCTTGCGCACTCGCAATGAATCAGCAAAGAAAGAAAGATACTAACAGAAATCAATAACTAAGAAATCTGATCGCAGATTCAGGATCCTTTGATAATGAACAACCCGTCGGTGTAATCATTTTTAAACGAATTTTAATCCGAGTTCCCTCAACTTTCAGTTGAGGGTTAACCCACTAATAGAAATTCAGCGAGAAGAGACAATATTGTAATTATTCCTGAACTACTGATAAATCGAAATCTGGAAACAAGAATAGATAATCATCCTTAGAATCCCGGCTGTTGATTTTTACCGCCAACGTAAACTAAGACAAGATGCTTTCGAATTAGCCACCTTGAGTGAAAGTGCTCTTAACAGCCAGACGGAGAGACCACCAAAACAAAAAAACAAAAAAAACACACGCGCGCGCGCACACACAGGCGCGCGCGCGCTCACACACACACACACACACACACACAAACACACACACGCACACACACACACACACACACACACACATACACACGTACTAGAGGTCTAATTTTATTAAAAAGAGAAAATCTTAGTAACAGATTTAGGATAGTGCATAACATGGCGTCCTATTCTCAATGACGACCTTTAGCTACTTGTATAAAACGTATAAATATGAAACACTATTATTATTGCTATTTGTAGAAATGTTTTAACCGTTTTTTAATGTTAGCTAATTCAAAAGCTATTATTTCACGAAATATAAAATAATTACAAAATTATAAATAAATCATAAATTTCCAGAAGATAGCAAATAATGTACAGAAATATATATGGCTAAAAAAAATAATCAGCGGTATCTTCCACAAGAAAGAATTCCCATACCAGTCTCTCCAGCGTCATCACTATCTGAAATTCAATCAATGGGCGACAGTATCTTTCAGTCACCTCTTGTCTGCAGAGTGAGATATGCTCTTAAATAATAATTATGTTTAGAAAATTGTATAGTGAATGTGGGTAGCAAACAGTTCGGCAAACTACTGTAATTTTATATTACGAAAAATAATGACCCTATATGATTGAGTTACTTAAATAGCATCGCGGTAGACACTCTTGAATATTTAGAGAGAACAGGGAGATATTTGAGACAACGTGAAGCTTTGAGCCAATCCGTGAGGCGAGAGCGGGAGCGTACTGATTCCGAAAATACAAGGATCCAGGTTGGAATCCTAATTAAATATCCTTCTTGTTCCAAAAATTATTGCAAACAAACGTTGGTATGGTTTCTAGATCAACATTATGATCGGATTGCGCTCTGTACCGTGTCAAATTTTACAAATTTCTTTTGAGACGACGCTCAGTTTTTGCATACAGGGATATAAGTGCAGATACTCTGATCATTGGTGCCTTAATACGTACCCACTTCAGTCTGTTACTTGTTTTATCTCTGTATCTAACTGTCTTCCAGCAAACGCGTCACATAATTGACTGATTAATCTTTTCTGCAAGGTCGTAACTGCATCACTAACAACAGAACATTCCCATGTGTAAATAAAGGATCTTGATGAAAATTGGTGAGTATATAGAGAAGGAAAATTTATGCAACACGTGTTTTTTATTTCTTTATTTTATTTTTTTTGTGCCCAATTTTACTTTTCAGGGATAAAACGCATCTCGAAAGGTAATTCGGCATATTTGATTTAGAGGGAATACACTCATCTGCCAGAACATTGTTCTTATTGTTGTGGTCTTCAGTCCTGAGACTGGTGTGATGCAGCTCTCCATGCTACTCTATCCTGTGCAAGCTTCTTCATCTCCCAGTACCTACTGCAGCCTACATCCTTCTGAATCTGCTTAGTGTATTCATCTCTTGGTCTCCCTCTACGATTTTTACCCTCCACGCTGTCCTCCAACGCTAAATTGGTGATCCCTTGGTGCCTCAGAACATGTCCTAACAACCGGTCTCTTCTTCTTGTCAAGTTGCGCCACAAACTCCTCTTCTTCCCAATTCTATTCAATACCTCCTCATTAGTTATATGATCTACCCATCTAATTTTCAGCATTCTTCTGTAGCACCACATTTCGAAAGCTTCTATTCTCTTCTTGTCTAAACTATTTATCGTCCACGTTTCACTTCCATACATGGCTACACTCCATACAAATACTTTCAGAAACGACTTCCTGACATTTAAATCGATACTCGATGTTAACAAATTTCTCTTCTTCAGAAACGCTTTCCTTGCCATTGCCAGTCTACATTTTATATCCTCTCTACTTCGACCATCATCAGTTATTTTGCTACCCAAATAGCAAAATTCCTTTACTACTTTAAGTGTCTCATTTCCTAATCTAATTCCCTCAGCATCACCCGATTTAATTAGACTACATTCCATTATCCTCGTTTTGCTTTTGTTGATGTTCATCTTATACCCTCCTTTCAAGACACTGTCCATTCCGTTCAACTGCTCTTCCAAGTCCTTTGCTGTCTCTGACAGAATTACAATGTCTTCGGCGAACCTCAAAGTTTTTATTTCTTCTCCATGGATTTTAATACCTACTCCGAACTTTTCTTTCGTTTCCTTTATTGTTTGCTCAATATACAGATTGAATAGCGTCGGGTATAGGCTACAACCCTGTCTCACTCCCTTCCCAACCACTGCTTCCCTTTCATACCCCTCGACTCTTATAACTGCCATCTGCTTTCTGTAGAAATTATAAATAGCCTTTCGCTCCCTGTATTTTACCCCTGCCACCTTCAGAATTTGAAAGAGAGTATTCCAATCAACATTGTCAAAAGCTTTCTCTAAGTCTACAAATGCTAGAAACGTAGGTTTGCCTTTTCTTAATCTTTCTTCTAAGATACGTCGTAGGGTCAGTATTGCCTCACGTGTTCCAACATTTCTACGGAATCCAAACTGATCTTCCCTGAGGTCGGCTTCTGTCAGTTTTTCCATTCGTCTGTAAAGAATTCGCGTTAGTATTTTGCAGCTGTGACTTATTAAACTGATAGTTCGGTAATTTTCACATCTGTCAACACCTGCTTTCTTTGGGATTGGAATTATTATATTCTTCTTGAAGTCTGAGGGTATTTCGCCTGTCTCATACATCTTGCTCACCAGATGGTAGAGTTTTGTCATGACTGGCTCTCCCAAGGCTGTCAGTAGTTCTAATGGAATGTTGTCTACTCCGGGGGCCTTGTTTCGTTCGACTCAGGTCTTTCAGTGCTCTGTCAAACTCTTCACGCAGTATCATATCTCCTATTTCATCTTCATCTACATCCTCTTCCATTTCCATAATATTGTCCTCGAGTACATCGTCCTTGTATAGACCCTCTATATACTCCTTCCACCTTTCTGCTTTCCCTTCTTTGCTTAGAACTAGGTTTCCATCAAAGCTCTTGATATTCATGCAAGTGGTTCTCTTTCCTCCAAAGGTTTCTTTAATTTTCCTGTAGGCAGTATCTATCTTACCCCTTGTGAGATAAGCGTCTACATCCTTACATTTATCCTCTAGCCATCCCCGCTTAGCCATTTTGCACTTCCTGTCGATATCTTTTTTGAGACGTTTGTATTGCTTTTTGCCTGCTTCATTTACTGCATTTTTATATTTTCTCCTTTCATCAATTAAATTCAATATTTCTTCTGTTACCCAAGGGTTTGTACTAGCCCTCGTCTTTTTACCTATTTGATCCTCTGCTGCCTTCACTATTTCATCCTTCAAAGCTACCCATTCTTCTACTGTATTTCTTTCCCCCAGTCCTGTCAATTGTTCCCTTATGCTCTCCCTGAAACTCTGTACAACCTCTTTCTTTCAGTTTATCCAGGTCCCATCTCTTTAAATTCCCACCTTTTTGCAGTTTCTTCAGTTTTAATCGACAGTTCATAACCAGTAGATTGTGGTCAGAGTCCACATCTGCCCCTGGAAGTGTCTTACAATTTAAAACCTGGTTGCTAAATCTCTGACTTACCATTACATAATCTATCTGATACCTTGTAGTATCTCCAGGGTTCTTCCATGTATACAGCCTTCTTTCATGATTCTTGAACCAAGTGTTAGCTGTGATTAAGTTATGCTCTGCGCAAAATTCTACCAGGCGGCTTCCTCTTTCATTTCTTAGCCCCCATTCCATATTCACCTACTATGTTTCCTTCTCTCCCTTTCCCTACTCTCGAATTCCAGTCACCCGTCACTATTAAATTTTCGTCTACCTGAATAATTTCTTTTATCTCATCATACATTTCATCAATTTCTTCGTCATCTGCAGAGCTAGTTGGTATATAAACTTATACTACTGTAGTAGGCGTGGGCTTCGTGTCTATCTTGGCCACAATAATGTGTTCACTATGCTGTTTGTAGTAGCTTACACGCACTCCTATTTCGCTATTCATTATTAAACCGACTCCTGCATTACCCCTATTTGATTTTGTATTTATAACCCTGTATTCACCTGACCAAAAGTCTTGTTCCTCCTGCCACCGAACTTCATTGGCACATAAGTGGGTCGTCGGTGCGGAGGCCAATTGTTAGGAGTGTTCGGTGCACCGTGTGTGCAGACACACTTGTACTCTGCCTAGCGTTAGTTCCGCCACCTAGCGGTTCTGGCGCTGCAGTCCGGAACCGCGGGACTGCTACGGTCGCAGGTTCGAATCCTGCCTCGGGCATGGGTGTGTGTGATGTCCTTAGGTTAGTTAGGTTTAAGTAGTTCTAAGTTCTAGGGGACTTATGACCTAAGATGTTGAGTCCCATAGTGCTCAGAGCCATTTGAACCATTTTAAAAAAAGAAAAAAGAAAGAAAGTTCCGCCACAGTTCACCGTCTGTCCTGTTTTACCAGTCTGCCCAGCATACGACGTCCGACCTGTGCAGTTTGGGGTGGCCGCCCAAACCCACGATGTCAGGACGTGGTTTCACCTTGATTCCGCCACGTGTTGAAGACACTCACCACAGCACTCCTCGAACACCCGACAAGTCGTGCAGTTTCCGAGATCCTCGTGCCAAGCCTCCGGCCATTAAAAGCTGCCCTCGGTCAAACTCAAATCGATCGCGCGCCTTCCCCATTCTATACGCGGCCAGCACGCTCACTGATACTACATGCACCGGGCGTACTTCTGACTAGCTGTCATTCCTCGCCAGGTGACGCTGCTACCGCCTGGGCCGGTTTATGTGGATAGTAGAACGATGGTCATATTGTTCTGGCTGATCAGTGTACCTTCGAAACAATGATACAAAAAATGTTTTTCACATAAAAGATGATGTGTAATGAACGGCCGGCCAGAGTGGCCGTGCGGTTCTGGGCGCTACAGTCTGGAACCGAGCGACCGCTACGGTCGCAGGTTCGAATCCTGCCTCGGGAATGGATGTGTGTGATGACCTTAGGTTAGTTAGGTTTAAATAGTTCTAAGTTCTAGGGGACTGATGACCACAGATGTTAAGTCCCATAGTGCTGAGAGCCATTTCAACCATTTTTTGTAATGAACGTTCTTGATAACTGTATAATCAGCTTTTGCAATAATTTGAAATTTTGCAGAATACACCCGCACGATTAATTAAGTTTGAAAACTTTTTTTACAACATAAAGAAGCTTTCAGGCAACAAACGTCCATGTGTAATAAAGCTGGTTTCTGAAATACCATTCGTGGAAAATAACCTTTAAACACGATCTGTGGTTCTGTTTGACCAAGTGGTATGTAGCAGAACGAAAACAACGCAGAAATGAACAGAACTGTGCCCAGTTATCTTCTACACATTGCCGCTGCTTTTATTTCCATGCTTGAAGATACGTTTGTACGGAAATTCCAAGTTACGCAAGACACATGTATTAATTTATCAACTCCCGTTCCACCGCCTTGGATATTATTTTCGTTGACTTATTAATTAATTTTATTCCGAGATTTTTTATTTTTATTTTTTTTTTTGTGAATGGTAGTGGCTCTGAGCACTATGCGACTTAACTTCTGAGGTCATCAGTCGCCTAGAACTTAGAACTAATTAAACCTAAATAACATAAGGACATCACACACATCCATGCCCGAGGCAGGATTCGAACCTGCGACCGTAGCGGTCGCCCGGTTCCAGACTGTAGCGCCTAGAACCGCACGGCCTGAATAGTAGTTTTCTGAAAATTTCTCTTCTCCATTATAACCAAACACGCAGAGTGTGTAACCATACAATGCCTTACCGACTGTTAGACAGTTACTTACTTACTTACAGGTCATCTCTACAGTCCTTGTAGAACATTGGGCTGCCGGCCGTTGTGGTCGAGCGGTGCTAGGCGCTTCAGTCTGGAACCGCGCGACGGCTACGGTCGCATGTTCGAATCCTGCCTCGGGCATGGATATGTGTGATGTCCTTAGGTTAGTTAGGTTTAAGTAGTTCTAAGTTCTAGGGGACTGATGACCTCAGATGTTAAGTCCCATAGAGCTCAGAGCCATTTGAACCAACCAGAACCTTGGTCTCATTTGTCAGCTGCCTCAATTCTTCTCGGTCCATAGCTTTCCTTCTCCAGTTCCTGATTACCGTTGCTTTTAGGTCCTCCTTCAAATCCTCGAGACAGCTTTTCCTGGGTCTTCCTCCTTTCTCTCTCTTGCTTAGAGCTGTCCTACAAACGCGTTCGGAACACTTAGGGTTTCTGGCATTCTCTGTACATGACCAGCCCATCTTATTCTTCCTTGCTTCATTTTCACTACAATATTCATCTTTCCTAAAAGTGTCTGTAGTTCTACATTTGTCTTGATTTTCCAGCTTTTTTCCTGTCTCAGTACCTGAAATATCTCTCAAAACCTTCCTTTCCCTTCTCAATAACCAGCCTTCCTCCTTTGTTAGACAGTTAGTGGAGGAAAAGAAATTTAGAAATAGGGGAGCCATGGCCATCGTTCCAGTATAGTGGCAAGTAACGCTCTCTGCAGACTTTTTGTGTCCGAGTTTTCTTTATGAATGGCAGTGGTCCGAGCATTAGCAGCTGCAGGGGAAGCAAATTACAGGCGGTGGTGGTCGCAGCACGCGCGCCCGCCACACTTGCAAACCGTCGAGAGTGGCGTGCGCGAGCCCGCTTTATTTTAACTGCTTTCATTTATGCCCCTTGACTCGCCCGCTGGCGCGCTCAGAATTCTGTAGCCCGTTACCGACGCAAACGTCGCCCATTGATTACGTGCCCGATACGGCTACAGCGCGGTAAGTGAGTACGGTAAGTATCGTTTCGTGGCAAGCACGATACTTTTCCCACCAACTCAAATGCATCGCTTCCTGCCAGCAATTTTTCGTAGCACGTTCGCTGCTGACTTGTGAGGCATAATCTAAGTTATCTGCAGGGCGTTTAGCTCGAAGAAGCGTACGTATGGCGCGTCCGCGCGTGCTCTAACTTACACTAGGTTCTAATCTATTGTAATGTTCGAAAGAAGAAAATGATCGAGTAAACAGGGAAAGTGAGGGAGAAAAGCTGAGCAAACACTGTAAATGACTGTTAATACATCATCTGCGTTGGAAACGGTACTGCCTGCTCTAATATTCATTTGAGTTAAACATAAAGGAAGAAATAAATGCATTATATCGATAACAGCTGTCATATATGCACCTTTTATCTCAGGAGTCCGCCCCTGGTAGCTGAATGGTCAGCGTGACGGATTGTCAATCCTCCGGGCCCGGGTTCGATTCCCGGCTGGGTCGGGGAATCTTCTCCGCCAAGGGACTGGGTATTGTGCTGTCCTCATCATTTATGTGTGTGTGTGTGTGTGTGTGTGTGTGTGTGTGTGTGTGTGTGTGTGTGTGTATGTGTGACTGGCGGTCAACGGCTCGAAGAAACCATTCCGAGGTATTCACCGTCAGTCACACTCGGTGATGGTACTAACAAATCTCTCATACATCCTATCTTCTTTTTATATTCTTCTTAAAAAAATTTTTATTTATATTTCAACCTTAAATTATTGTTATTTTGAAAAGTATCATTCTTTGTAAATGTTGTAGATAAAACAAAAGGAAAGAAAACTGTAAAAAGATGAAAAACGAAAATTGTAAGATGTACGACCTGTTTTAAACATCAGGTAACAGGTCTATAATTTGGCAATAAATAAATAAATGTCCTCATCATCATTCTCATCGACTGCAGGTCGCCGAAGTGGCGTCAAATTGAAAGACCGGCACCCGGCGAACGGTCTGCCCGACGGGGGTCTCTAGCTATACGATTAAATTAAATTAAAAAATCTTAGGAGAGGGGTCTTTTGGGGAAATACACTGCTAGCCACAAAAACCTCGACGCCATGAAGTTGATAAGCGTACAACATGGGTCATAGCGAGTAGACAGAAATATGGAAACACCAAAAACACCACATTACCATGTATAATATGCTGTAGGAAAACCATTCCCATTCTAAACAGCTTCCCCTCGTCTGTGAATGCATAAATATTGGTCCTGTATGATTCTCAATGGATATTTTATCATTGCCGGTCGCGGTGGTCTAGCGGTTCTAGGCGCTCAGTCCGGAACCGCGCGACCGCTACGCTCGCAGGTTCGAATCCTGCCTCGGGCATGGATGTGTGTGCTGTCCTTAGGTTAGTTAGGTTTAGGTAGTTCTAAGTTCTAGGGGACTGATGAGTACAGATGTTAAGTCCCATAGTGCTCAGAGCCCCTATTTTATCATTCTTCCTGCTTCATAGTGGAAAGTTCTGATAACGATTATGGAGGTGGGTAGCGATCGCGCACCCCTATGTCCAAAAAGGACCACAACTGCTCAGTTATATTCGGGTCTGGTGACTGTGGTGTCGAGAAGAGATGCGACAATTCATCAAATGGTTCAAATGGCTCTGAGCACTATGGGACTCAACTGCTGAGGTTATTAGTCCCCTAGAACTTAGAACTAGTTAAACCTAACTAATCTAAGGACATCACAAACATCCATGCCCGAGGCAGGATTCGAACCTGCGACCGTAGCGGTCTTGCGGTTCCAGACTGCAGCGCCTTTAACCGCACGGCCACTTCGGCCGGCGACAATTCATCCTCGTACTCAGCAGTCCCCGACGATGAGAGCTGTCTGAACATGGATCCTGCCGTCTTGGAACACTGGGAAACAAACATTGTACCGTTGGGTGGAACTGATCTCCCAAACTGGTCACGTAGTCCTTGGCAGTAATACTACCTTGCAGAATAACCAAGGGGCCGATGGAATACCACGATATGGCTACTCATATCATCACCAAACACCCACGATGTTGCCCTGTTGGAACATAAACTCGGCCAGAAGGTGGAAAGAGTGTGAAACAATATCTATCCTACCAAATGACTTTCTCTCGCAGTCTACCTGTTTAGGGATTCGGCACCACATTTTGCTTTTGCGGGCATTTGCATCACTGATGAGTGGTTTTGAAATTCCAGCGCTCCTTGCAATTCCCTGTTTATGTTGATGGCTTCGTGTTGTTTTGGTGCTGACAGGGTTCGCGAGTGCGACATTCAATTCTGCAGTGACTTTTGTAGCTCTCTTCCTTTTATGTTGTCAGCCCCGATAGCTCAGTGGTCGTCCTTGGGTAGCTCAGTTGGTAGAGCACTTGCCCGCGAAAGGCAAAGGTCCCGAGTTCGAGTCTCGACCCGGCACACAGTTCTAATCTGCCAGGAAGTTTCACTATTGAAACGACGTCCCCCTCGAGCAGATTCAACGAACAAAAGCGAACAAAAAGAGATTTTTTTAAGAAAAAAAAAGTGCTCGGCGCGGCGGGCTGTCACGCCAAGGGGCCCGGGTTCGATTCCCGGCTGGGTCGGAGATTTTCTCCGCTCAGGGACTGGGTGTTGTGCTGTCCTCATTATCATTTCATCATCAGCAGAGGAAGGCAACGGGAAACCACCACTGGAATCACCTCAATAGACGTTCATGTGGTGGACCTCTCTGACGAGGCTTCCACCATGTCAAGACCTGCCGTAAGGCATAACACAAAGTTTTTTCGTCACAATCCTCTTCAATGACGGTCTGTCACACTCACTCAACACACACTGGCATCCGTGTTGTGACTTAGCGGATGATATTTTTCCGCTTTCCCTGTTTACGATACGATACTTCCATACAAATCGCTTGAAACGACAACACTTAGGCTCAAATGGTTCAAATGGCTCTGAGCACTATGGGACTCAACTGCTGTGGTCATCAGTCCCCTAGAACTTAGAACTACGTAAACCTAACTAACCTAAGGACATCACACACATCCATGCCCGAGGCAGGATTCGAACCTGCGACGTAGCAGTCGCACGGTTCCGGACTGCGCGCGTAGAACCGCGAGACCACCGCGGCCGGCACACTTAGGCTCCCCTGGTTACAGAAACATCCACCATACGATTACCTACAATTTCCCCACGTTCAAGCCGGTCGTAGTGGCCGTGCGGTTCTGGGCGCTACAGTCTGGAACCGAGCGACCGCTACGGTCGCAGGTTCGAATCCTGCTTCGGGCATGGATGTGTGTGATGTCCTTAGGTTAGTTAGGTTTAATTAGTTCTAAGTTCTAGGCGACTGCTGACCTTAGAAGTTAAGTCGCATAGTGCTCAGAGCCATTTGAACCAGCCAACCCACGTTCAAATTCACTTAGATCCGACACAATGCACGCACAGCTACACAGAACACAGTTCTGATCATGACTCATTGGTAACGCATTGAGAACATTGCACAGCTACCGTTCGTGGTGAAATACAACGACGAAACCTGCAGGCTGGGCCAGCATCTGCATTTATGTTCAAGCATGCATTTCTCGCAGTCTTTCCATATCTTTGCCCTCACACTGTAGAAGTATCACTGGTCATATGAACTCTGGCATTGAGCTGAAGTAGCGTGGAACGAAGTATCTTAATGTGTCATTCAGCCTCAGTTCGACTCGACGCCCAACCGAACTGGAGCAGCGAGTGCTGCCAGAGATGGCTGCTCTGTGCACTAAATTTCACACCCTGTATTCCACTAAGTCATCAAATAATTTTCTCATATATTTTTCGTGTGTTACCGACGAGAGATTGCGGTGACACATAAAAGTCGACATTGCGAATCTATACCATAGACATTGGCGAGGGCTCGCTGCAATCCGCAACGATGTATGGGAGGCGCTCCAGAAGACCACACCTCCCTCTCAGCTACAGCAGCACCCACGCACTGAGGACAATATAGTGTTGAGCATACAAGAGTCTGTGTAGTTCAAGATCTCAGCCTCAGCAGGCAACATCATCGTCTAGGAGTCTAGGACCAACGACTAGTTAAAGTTTCAGATCACTCGCAGTGTTGTTAATGTCGAACATTGTACTCAAGAGAACAGTTTGTTAATCCATGCATCAACTGATACATTGCTAGTGCATGACAGCTGTAAGTTATCCACTACTCCTGTGGCAAAGAAGTGTGTCAAAGTTAAGTAAATCTTTTATTCATTCATGTAATAAAGTGAACTAATATTTCATGTATTCTAGTTTGATGAGCCTTCTCCCAGAGCAACCAGAGAACCCATAGTTGTGGCCAGACGAATGTAGTTTAGAACGACTTCAAATCTGATCACCCAAGTCCGCGGTCTCAGAAGTGTCGAGTGTGCCATAGGTCTCATTTATCGAGCGAAGTTGCTTAGTGATTAAGGCACTCGCATTCGAGAAGACCGGGATTCAGTTATTTGTCCAGCCTTCTACATTTATGTTTTCCGTGGTTTCCCTAAACCACTTAACGCAAATATTGACTTTGTGCCTTTGTAAATAACACCATCGATTTACCTAAATAGCCCTCTGCAATCCGAGCGTATTTTCCGTCTCCAGTGACCTCGCATCGAGTGATACATCGCAGTGATGACACAATGGACTCGTATTCAGGTGGGTAGGGCTTCAGATTCGCGATCGGCAATAGAAATTTAGGATTTTGGCCATTTCCCCAATTCGCTTAAGGTAAGTACTGGGAAGGATCCTTTGAAAAGGGCGCGGCCGATAACCCTTCCTGTCTTTCCCCAATCTGTACCCCTTTTATTTCTAATGTCATAGTCATCGACAAAACGTTAAACCCTATCATCCCTTCTTCCCTTCCTTCATTCCTTCCTTCTTTTCTTTCTTTCCTAATGGCCTCGTCGTCGACGGGACATTAGAAATTTGGTGTTCGCTCCTACATACCTTCAAGTGTCCTTTGCCAATTCTGAAGAGGGTCCCAAGACGCAGGAAATATTCGTTCGTTGTAGGCCAGTATAAGGTCAACAAACACTCCACAACAGAAACGATATCTGTCGAAGTGCACACCATGGAAGAAGCACCATGGAAAGAGGTCATTTTTCGGGTGTGGGGAATTGATATAGACTGCAATTTTGCTCGATGGCCCTACTGGGCTTCAAATTTTTTTATTTTTTATTTTTTTATTTATTTTTTATTTTTTTATTTTATTTTTTTGTGCTCAGAGGAATTCTGTTCACACCCAGAGGAACAGTGATGACGTACTAAATCCTTCTGTGAGACTTCTCAGAGATGCTTCAGAGATGCATTTGCTCCACACTCTTTCCTATATGGACGATAGTACATATACGCGAAGAGATGGTGTGACAGGTCACTTCTCGCAGCTCAAAACGTACATCACATAGACTGCCTGACAAGGTCAGTGCTTCTGAATTCTAGAGATAATTACTAGAATGCACTGTGCAGGTGAAATTTAGCCCATTATATCACCAACGACTGTTGCAGCTCTTTTCAGAAGTGGAATCGAGTGCTAATAGTGGTTTTGAACAGCTTCACGAAGAGCATACCGTGTCACTGCAAAAGATGTATGGGAGCTTTGATTACGTTTATTCCTTATTTAATATTTTGTTATTGGTGGGCGATATTTTCCGGTTTTGTCATTTTTAACGTGAATTTATTCGATTTGGTTTTCAAAGACTACTCCTCCTCCTCCGTAAAATGAAAATGTTGTGTTTTGCAGAAAACGAAGTTTTAAGAAGAAAATTTAATTCCTAAACACATAAGAACGGAAACAGAAGAAGTTTATAATCTCAACAAGACAACAAATTCTTTCGGTTTGAACACTTTTTAAATTATACGTTTTAGGTACTATTCCGTAACAAATGCCTTGTGATTAAGACTCTCTTCCTGCATAATATTTCTGACATATCTTTAGGCAAACACTCAGTCCATTCCTAGTTAGATACAACTCTTGTGCACTATTGCGGAACACAGTAATGTCCCACTGTTCAAGTTTTGTACTCATACGATCAATTGAACGAAGTTCTTTCAGAAAATACACTAGTTAGAATCAACCCAGTAAGGCAGTACCTAGTGACGTCACTAGCTTTCCCGCACCAATGAATAGCGCCATTCAACTGTTCCCTGGTGGTTGTGTTTCGAAACAGCAGCATTCGGTCTCAGATTTAGTGGAATAATATCTGCTGGAGTTCATTCGATTTCATTGTGCTTTCATTTTCTTAGTTAAAAAACATGTCAAAAGAATGGTCATCTGGTTCAATTAGATAGCTTCTGGAATAATATGAAGAGCAACTAGATATTACTGTTTAATTTTCTGTATGAGTAAGTTCAAATGGCTCTGAGCACTATGCGACTTAACTTCTGAGGTCATCAGTCACCTAGAACTTAGAACTAACTAAACCTAACTAACCTAAGGACATCACACACATCCATGCCCGAGGCAGGATTCGAACCTGCGACCATATCGGTCGCTCGGCTCCAGACTGTAGCGCCTAGAACCGCACGGCCATTCCGGCCGGCTGTACGAGTAAGTGAGCGCGCGCGCGCTTGTGTGTGTGTGTGTGTGTGTGTGTGTGTGTGTGTGGGTGTGGGTGGGTGGGTGGGTGGGTGGGTGGGTGGGTTGGTGTGTGTGTGGGGGGTGGGGGGGGGGGGTGGGATGCACACATTCATACACAATACTATGAATGAACGACGGCTTCCAAAATCTGGAAGGCATAATAAATAAAAATAGTAACCAAAAATGTGTGTCGAATTAAAATCGTGATTTGGGAGACCAAGCACTGTAGAACAAGTGAATTGTGGGCGGGAAATGGCTCCCAAGAGTTATGTTACAGCTGCGAAAGTAAACAGTAGATGTGTCGGAAATGCCTACATTTTAGAATACAATAAATTTCTAAAATCTAGGATGAATGTTGCGGCTGAAGATGATATTGACAAGCAGTTGGTTGATTTGCCATAGCAGACATCTTTTCGTGTTCGAGTACTATTTCCTTTCCAAATTGCCTTCCTTGCCCCCATTTTGTCCCTTCGACAACGAGGCCATTAGAAACGGAGCACAAGTTCACATTGTGTCAAGGATCTGGAAGGGAAGCGGCCGTGGGCTTTCGAAGAAACCATCCCGGCACTTGTCTATGGTGATTTAATGAAACCACAGAAAACCTAAACAAGGATGGTCGAACGCGCATTTGAACGCAGTGTTCCCGAATGCGAGAGCAGAGTGCTAACCACACTGCCACTTCGTTCAGTACGAACGCGAACCGTTTCAGTTGTCGCCATATGGAAAAGTGAGCACCTAACAAGGGAAACTGCCCATCGCAGAACCCCTCAGATTTAGTGGTAAGATGGCTCAGTGGATAGCCCGTCAAAAGCTGAACACATATCATGCATCAAAACAGGAAGAAAGTGTACTGAACTATGAAAAAAAGCAAAATAAAAACTGTGAAAGGTCCAAGCTTAACAAGTGTAATATCAAGCGCCGACGAGCAGCAGTGGCGTCGTGGTTACGCCGGCACGGCAGCTCAGCGTGTTCGGTCATCAGAGGGTTAGATGCCCTTTTTAACACAACAAAAAGAAAAAAAGAAAAGAGCTGAATGAATATATCAACAATGAACTTCGACAGTGTCATGGAGCGTCCGCCCCAAACGAATGCAACGAATAACACGAGGTGCATTCAAGTTCTAAGGCTTCCGATTTTTTTTCTCAGGACAGGAAAGAGGTAGAAATATGGGCATTGTTTTAAAATGAGGCCGCGTTCATTGTCAATACGTCCCAGAGATGGCAGCACCATACGGCAGATGGAATTTTACCGCCAGCGGCGAGAATGGTTCAAATGGCTCTGAGCACTATGGGACTCAACTGCTGTGGTCATAAGTCCCCTAGAACTTAGAACTACTTAAACCTAACTAACCTAAGGACAGCACACAACACCCAGCCATCACGAGGCAGGGAAAATCCCTGACCCCGCCGGGAATCGAACCCGGGAACCCGGGCGTGCAGCGGCGAGAATGAGAACTGTTTTAAATACTTAAAATGGCGACGTTTTCCTTACTTGAACAGCATGCAATCATTCGTTTTCTGAATTTACGTGGTGTGAAGCCAATTGAAATTCATCGACAGTTGAAGGAGACATGTGGTGATGGAGTTATGGATGTGTCGAAAGTGTGTTCGTGGGTGCGACAGTTTAATGAAGGCAGAACATCGTGTGACAACAAACCGAAACAACCTCGTGCTCGCACAAGCTGGTCTGACGACATGATCGAGAAAGTGGAGAGAATTGTATTGGGGGATCGCCGAATGACTGTTGAACAGATCGCATCCAGAGTTGGCATTTCTGTGGGTTCTGTGCACACAATCCTGCATGACGACCTGAAAATGCGAAAAGTGTCATCCAGGTGGGTGCCATGAATGCTGATGGACGACCACATGGCTGCCCATGTGGCATGTTGCCAAGCAATGTTGACGCGCAACGACAGCATGAATGGGACTTTCTTTTCGTCAGTTGTGACAATGGATGTGACATGGATGCCATTTTTCAATCCAGAAACAAAGCGCCAGTCAGCTCAATGGAAGCACACAGATTCACCGCCACCAAAAAAATTTCGCGTAACCGCCAGTGCTGAAAAAATGATGGTGTCCATGTTCTGGGACAGCGAGGGCGTAATCCTTACCCATTGCATTCCAAAGGGTACTACAGTAACAGGTGCATCCTACGAAAATGTTTTTAAGAACAAATTCCTTCCTGCACTGCAACAAAAACGTCCGGGAAGGGCTGCGCGTGTGCTATTTCACCAAGACAACGCACCCGCACATCGAGCTAACGTTACGCAACAGTTTCTTCGTGATAACTTTGAAGTGATTCCTCATGCTCCCTATGCACCTGACCTGGCTCCTAGTGACGTTTGGCTTTTTCCAACAATGTAAGACACTCTCCGTGGCCGCACATTCACCAGCCGTGCTGCTATTGCCTCAGCGATTTTCCAGTGGTCAGAACAGACTCCTAAAGAAGCCTTCGCCGCTGCCATGGAATCATGGCGTCAGCGTTGTGAAAAATGTGTACGTCTGCAGGGCGATTACGCCAGTTTCATCGATTTCGGGTGAGTAGTTAATTAGAAAAAATATCGGAGGCCTTAGAACTTGAATGCACCTCGTAACGAACAAAATGAGATTTTAAAAAAGTGGCCACGGTGATGGACTACAAAGTGGACGAGCAGAGTTCAATACTCCCTCGTGCAATTTATTTATTTTTTTGTCTCAATATTATTAACCACCTGTTCGGTCATTGAAATGTTTTTTTTCTTTTTCCGTAGTCTTGGCAGTTGTCATACTGTACACTGGTTATAGAATATGAGTCATGTGGTAAGAATATGTTTGCCGGCCGGTGTGGCCGAGCGGTTCTAGGCGCTTCAGTCTGGAACCGCGCGACCGCTACGGTCGTAGGTTCGAGTCTTGCCTCGGGCATGGATGTGTGTGATGTCCTTAGGTTAGTTAGGTTTATGTAGTTCTAAGTTCTAGGGGACTGATGACCTCAGATGTTAAGTCCCATGGTGCTCAGAGCCATTTGAACCATTTTGAAGAATATGTTACCGTCGCAAGTAAACGTTTTGAATAGTGAGAGCAGAGGAGATATCATACAGACGTCTCACAGAAATTAAAATAGCAAATAAATGGGTGTGGACTGTGTTATAACAAAGGAATGGAAGAGAAAAACTTCCAAAACGTAACGCAACTCCCAAAACGTTAAAAACATCTGTTTTGACAGCGATCAGAGAAACTGTGTGAATGTGAAACTGTTTCGTTCATTTGTTGGAGCTTATGTGAGAAACTAGGTTTTCATCACTTCCTTGGGAGTGATCACATTCATATTCATACGAACACCTAAATCGGGCAAGGAGGCATAGTTCAGTCACTTACCAGGCGTACAAATTAGGTGCGTCAGTAAGAGATTCCTATCATACGATACATGTACTGTCCCCAATGCCGTGTGCGACACACCAGACGCCGGCCGAAGTGGCCGTGCGGTTAAAGGCGCTGCAGTCTGGAACCGCAAGACCGCTACGGTCGCAGGTTCGAATCCTGCCTCGGGCATGGATGTTTGTGATGTCCTTAGGTTAGTTAGGTTTAACTAGTTCTAAGTTCTAGGGGACTAATGACCTCAGCAGTTGAGTCCCATAGTGCTCAGAGCCATTTGAACCATTTTGAACACACCAGACGTGTTTTCCGGTGGAAGATTCGACTGACTTGTCGCCTTGTCATCAAACCTTTGCGGTTCCCATTCGAAAGCCACTTCCTCCGGTTGCTAACAGATAAGTTGTGCAGAATCAACTGTCACTATAGGTTCCTTCCTTACAACACGCTGTTGCAAACTGACGTTAAATCGCGACACAGACACAAATTTGAATACATGGAGGTTTGAACACGGCTCGCCCGCTTAATATTGCAACACCTTAAGCACTTTCTTTATCTCGCTGTTGTTCGTTACATCTGGGCGGACGTCACATGACACCTTTTTTTTGCATTTTTTTCGTTATTGTTGGTTGTATTTGGTCGAAGCGGACGTCACATAACATCAGTTGAAGTCCGTTGTCGATATTTTCACTCAGTTTCTTTACTACGGACCGAACACGCTGAGCTACCGTGCCAGCATCACTTAAGCACAACGCTCTCTTATCGTCCTCTATATTGCACTTCCTGTCCTTGGGCCGTTCACTTTCTACTTCTTTTTTTTTCCACAGTTCCGTACAACTTCTTACTGTTTTCAGCTTTGATCATTGTTCAGATTTTGACGGTCTGTCCACTGGGGCCCTCTTACCACTAAATCTGAGGGGGGTGCGATGGGGAGTTTCCCTTGTAAGTAGAATTTGTGCCGTCCAGTGTGAACTGTTGCTTTTTTTGGAAATTTGTGGTAAGATCTTATGGGACCAAACTGCTGAGGTCATCGGTCCCTAAGCTTACATACTGCTTAATCTAACTTAAACTAACTTACGCTAAGGAGAACACATACACCCATACACGACTGAGGAGTCGAACCTCCGACGATGGGAGCTGCGCGAACCGTAACAAGACGCCCAGACCGAACGGTTGCTTACGGTGTCACTACAGCATGCCACGAGCTATGGCGTCACTTTAGTTTGTGAAGACATCGTTATTTTGCGATAGATACACATTTTTATCTTGTTTTTTTCCCGTCTGTTCATATATCTTTGATGTTGTAGCGCTTTTTTTTTCCTGTGATATAGAGATAAAAGTTGTTTTCTAGATGTAATATGTAACTGGAAATTATTTCTTTTTTGTAAGTAGATAAATATGTTTAGAGTTTATTGATTGTGGAAAGCTTTAATTTTTTGTCTTTATCATTTACTGTAATAAGTTTGGTAGAAAATAGTTGTGTGAAGATATATGTAATTTACTTTGATGTTGTATAAACTGTGGGCGAGAGTATTGAGAAAGAGAGACAGCAATATCGATAGTCGATCCAACAAAGGGGGTTTCTGTTGTTGGGTAACCAGAGAGGCGGACACATGTTTTACTGTGCGAGTTGTGACTTTAACGAACTGCTGAAGATTGAGTTTAGTGGCAAGCGATGTCCGTTTTGAATGACTGTTTTATACCAGTACGTGATATGATAATAGTGAGTGTAGAAACTGGGCGAAGTAAATACTGAGACTGTGCCGTGAGACGAAGTAACTATGACAATGCAACCGAGAATGGGCGGTATTGTAGCTCTGTGTCTGTGAATTGAACTGCACTTGTATTTTGACTGTGTTTTCGTACACTCAAGTACTGTGAACTTACATATTTATTCGCGTTTCGATGAACTGTCGGACGCCTATAATCAGTAACAGTCGTTCTGAACTTAATGCGAACTGTCTATTGTGTGTGAATACATTCCCGCCCAGGACGGTTTTTCGCGATCGAGGCAGGCATAATACGAATTGACTTTCTATAGAACTCGCCGTCGGCAAGTTTTATAAACTGTGTGTGGCATAAGTAAACTTAAATTGTATGTGCCAGAAACATTAATACTGTGCACTTACGGACATCTGTAACAACAATTACATCGACGAATCTGTGGCCTGCAAAACGCCACTGTAATCAGATTTGCAGCTTAATGAATACCACCGCCCGCCCGATTACGAGGAAAAATCATCAACTGCAATCACACGACCATGGGAGCAGATCTCGGCGTTTCACCAGGACCAGCCAGCTGCCGTCGATATCGCGACCATCGTCACAACACACAAGATAAGATTTAAAAGCAGCGCTCTCCTCTCAAAGACTCAAAATTATTGCAAACAATTTTAATTTCCTTTTGGCTGACATACACGTAACATTTGTCTTCTTTAGAATAAAAGTATTCCCCACGAAGTGGTGTGTTCTATGTAGACATTGTTGACTTTCATTAGCAGTAGCCATTTCCCTTATAATTATTTCCATTTTCGTTTTTTTTTTTTTTACATTTTAAATCCGCTGCCGCTGCATGTATATTTTTTTTATAACTTTTGGAGGGTATGTGTCTAAATTCGTGTGCCGTAGTATTTACCAGAAGTATTGTAATGCTTTGCTATTTGGACAAGGGCGCCCGCCATTAATTTCTTAAACGTCGACCAATGACAGTGAAGCTCGCTTGCTATTGGTGCTAACATTCTATAGTGGGTAATTCAAAGGTGGGTAGCTGTCAAAGCACGCGGGTTGTGATCACTTTGAATGAGAGTCGTGTAAAATTGTGGGTTCATCACTGCATCTCGTGGTCGTGCGGTAGCGTTCTCGCTTCCCACGCCCGGGTTCCCGGGTTCGATTCCCGGCGGGGTCAGGGATTTTCTCTGCCTCGTGATGGCTGGGTGTTGTGTGCTGTCCTTACGTTAGTTAGGTTTAAGTAGTTCAAAATGGTTCAAATGGCTCTGAGCACTATGCGACTCAACTGCTGAGGTCATCAGTCGCCTAGAACTTAGAACTAATTAAACCTAACTAACCTAAGGACGTCACACACATCCATGCCCGAGGCAGGATTCGAACCGGCGACCGTAGCGGTCGCTCGGCTCCAGACTGTAGCGCCCAGAACCGCACGGCCACTCCGGCCGGCGTTTAAGTAGTTCTAAGTTCTAGGGGACTTATGACCACATCAGTTGAGTCCCGTAGTGCTCAGAGCCATTTGAACCATTTTTTTTTGGGTTCATCACTCAACTTTGGTATTCTTTGTTTATTAATGTTAGAAACAAATTTTTTGTCAATGTCCTTAAATCTTATTTAATATGGTTATTCTATGCTAAACTGGGATAAATGTACGGTCAGATATTGTGCTGGGAAGTAAAATTTGGAGAAACGTCTATTTAGATACGAGTTGATTTGAACTGCATTAGTTAACACGGTACTTTTAGGGTATTTTGGCGATACTTAGTGACAGGGTAGAATCGCAGTCGTCACAAGTTCCATGTGTGGACGGGACTTTACTCCAACAATTCCGAGTGCTTTCATTCCAGAGCGAGTGATGAAACAGATTACTCGCTTGATGAGAATACGAAGGGAGCGGGGGAAGGGAAGAGGGATTGATTGTGGTACACAGTTTTTCTCCGTCACGAACCGTACTCTGGTCGGTGCAGAACAGGTGTAAATATACAAGTTCTTAACTTATATTCAACGAATTTCTGATGCCCCGGTAGTGACCTAAGAAGGACCAGATTACCTACCTAGTTAACCCGAGCGGTCTTTGTTCTCACGAGCCGTTGGTCAATGGAAGAAAAATCGAGCTAAAAGCATTTGATGGCGGGTATCCGCACGCCACGCTGCACGCGGTGCGTTATACTGTATAATGCGAAAGCTGTTCAGGAAGCGTCTCGAGTGCGGCCTATTCGACATTTGGCGAGTTAACAACGTATTAACTTCACAGTCAGCACGGTGAGAACTGTGGAGCGGCGCACTCGAGGGCTATTAAAGGAAACGACTTGCGAGGGGGCTGCGGGCTCTCGATGGAAAGCAACATTGTCGACCAGGTCACTGAATGGGGCGCGTGCGACCGCCCTTTCACAGCCCTCGGCCGGCGCGCCGTTGTTTGTCGAGGGTCGGCGATCACAAAAACGCACGCGCATGCTCCCGCGCTGCGCTCCCGCTGCTGGGCGACTCCCGTCATTAGACGCGGCCTCCCGGCAGCGCGCTCGCGCCCGACTCGGTTTAGTAAGGCTCTGCTCTGCTCTGCCTTTCCTTATTACGATACCCTTAAGCCACTTTTACACGATCGACTTCATGTCTCAACTGACTGTTCGAAGCAAGTGCGTCTACTGCAGCGCTCCTGGCGTTCTATTCCCGTACTGAGTCTTGTCTGTTTTGAGCGGTCATTTTAGTTTACACGTCAGCGCCAAAATTGCCGGTGTTGAGAGAGCTGTCGGCTGAGCTCTTTGGCATCTAAATGGTGAAAGTGAGGTTATGAAGTACTACCCTCTTTACTATCGCAATCTGTATATGTCGATATCGCCGTCCCATGACTTTTGTCACCTAAGTGTACAATGTGTCAATCGAACATTCAGTTAGCCCGCATCTCGTGGTCGTGCGGTAGCGTTCTCGCTTCCCACGCCCGGGTTCCCGGGTTCGATTCCCGGCGGGGTCAGAGATTTTCTCTGCCTCGTGATGGCTGGGTGTTGTGTGCTGTCCTTAGGTTAGTTAGGTTTAAGTAGTTCTAAGTTCTAGGGGACTGATGACCATCGATGTTAAGTCCCATAGTGCTCAGAGCCATTTGAACCATTTTGAACATTCAGTTATCTTTTACAATTTGCGAGTGTGTAAATTAACTACGCAACAAAGTGACGTACTGTGTGGGAAGTGAAGATTTATTTGGAAAATTAACGATATTCCACACAGGAGTTAAGAAACTGCATTCTAAAATTAGGTTTGTTTTAGCAACGACGAAAACTGCACAAACGATCTCCGAGAGTGTCTAAACGTAACAAGTGAAAACACACGAGACTTATTTTTCCAAAATATTGACGATGTACCACATACCATGGCTTTAAAGATCTTCACAATCGGAAAAAAGTAGCCAGTTTTTGATCAGTCAGCTACTGAACAGCCCCCGTCCCCCACCCGCCTAGGTACATGCATGGAATCAATCATCAGTTACTTGAGAAACATAAATCGTGAGCAAAGACAGGCAAGCGTTAACAGACGAGAGAGGAACGAGTACGGAAATCAACGAATCTGTAAATTACGTATTAATGCACTTAAAAGATAAGTTTTACTCACAAATGTATTTGAAAATAAAGGTCAGTGCCAAAATTGCCGGTGTTGAGAGAGCTGTCAGCTGATCTGTTTGGCATCTAAATGGTGAAAGTGAGGTTATGAGGTACTACCCTTTTTACGGAAAAATCGAAATGTAATAACAAAATATAGACAATGACAATAGAGCCTATTAATGACTAAAGCTGGAAGTTCAGTCGTGTGATAAATTCTCCTGAGAACGGAAAGCATAGGAAAAGTGTCATCCAAACATTTCAGAACATGTGCATGTATTTGCTCGAGAAAATATGTACTTGCAAACGTATCACACAATACGTAGAACGCAGTAAATAGTGCGTTTATGCCTTATCCTTTCTATCTTGTTTTCTTGCTAAGAGCCAAATAATAAATAAAATATTTTTCTCGTCCAATAAATCTGACTTAGTCACTGTCGAAATAATTTTCATTAAAACAAGTTTATCTGTTTACATTCTTATTTTTGCATAGCGTAAGTTTTTTTTCTCTGTAAAACGAAAATACTTTTTGTTTTCAGATATTTCTCCTCTCTTGTTGGTTGGTTGACTTTGCGAGGGGACCAAACAGCGAGGCCATCAGTCCCATCAGATTAGGGAAGGATGGAGACGGAACTCGGTCGTGCCCTTTCAACGGAACCATACAGGCATTTACCTGAAGCGATTTAGGGAAATCATAGAAAACCTAAATAAGTGTAGAAGGACGCGAGTTTGAACCGTCGTCCTTCCGAATGCGACTCCAATGTGCTAACCACTGCGCCACCTCACTCGGTTGTAGGAGAAAACTAGTAGGAAGAAAACCGGGACGTGATGTACCTTTCAAATGTGCCACGAAAACAGAGCAAACAACATAATAAAGATTAAGAGGACACGGAAGCACGAAATCAACTTCCGTAATAGGAGTGTGCTCGACCAGAATAGTTTATAACTTCCACCGCCAGAGTGCCTTGTCTCTGAACATGCGCAGTGTGCAGCATACTCGGAAATTTAGAACTCCTCACTCGGCACAATTTGTAGACCACTGACGACATAGACACACTCAGGTCATGAATAATTGATGATTCACACAGAGGCACGAAAGGCGCACGCACTTAAGAGTAATCGGTTTTGACCAGAAATTCGCTCGTCTAAAACGGGCTTTAGTCACAAAGTGTCTTCTCTTAGCATCTTAGGGCCGATCTCAGCAGTTACCTTCATGCGTCTGCTGTGTGAAAGAGGAGAGTTTACAGTTTCAAAAATTAATCGATACGCTGGAGCAGATAAAACACGGAAAACACGCTCAGGTTTCCAGGTAACTCAGGCAGCTCCAACACGAGGACAAAGTCAAAAGTCCTCGCCTCCACTTAACAAGGGCTGAGTTTTCGTTTTTTAGGTCACAGATGCACTTACGTTTGGACGTAGCCCTGTTTAGTGTAAGGGTACTGGGCCGACCAGGATGTCAACTCCTTTGCGATTTTTACTTACTTATTTATTTATTCAGTCATAAAACCTCCGCTCCTATTTGTCTAAATCAGGTCGTACAGTACATCAGAACACTGAAAATTCTCTACATAATAGTACAGCCAACTTTTTCCCTTAAACTCTAATGACGCAATATTTAGGTACTAAATTATACACTGAAGAGCCAAATAAACGGGTGCACCTGCCTAATATCGTGTAAGGCCCCCGCGAGCACTAAGACGTGCCGCAACACAACGTGGCATGGATCCGACTAATGTCTGAAGTAGTGCTGGAGGGAACTGACACCATGAATCCTGCAGAGCTGTCCATAAACCCGTAAGAGTACGAGGAGATGGAGATCTCTTCTGAACAGCACGTTGCAAGCCATCCCAGATATGCTCAATAATGTTCGTGTCTGGGCAGTCTGGTGGCCAGCGGAAGTGTTTAAACTCAGAGGACCGTTCCTGATGCTACTCTGTAGCAATCCTGGACGTGCGGGGCGTCGGACGCCCCACACCATTACAGGGCCTCCACCAGCTTAAACATTCCCCTGCTGACATGCAGCGTCCATAAACTCATAAGATTGTGTTCATACCCGTACACGTCCATCCGCTCAATACAAGTTGAAACGAGGTTCCTCCGACCAGGCAATATGTTTCCAGTCATCAACAGTGCAATATCGGTGGTGACGGGCCCAGGAGTGGCGTAAAGCTTGGTGTCGTGCAGTCATCAAGGGTACGCGAGTGGATCTTCGGCTTCGAAAGCCCATATCGATGATGTTTCGTTGATTGGTTCGCACGCTGACACTTGTTTATGATCCGGCATACAAACCTGCAGCAATTTGCGGAAGGGTTGCACTTCTGTCAAGTTGAAAGATTCTCTTCAGTCGTCGTTGGTCCCGTTCTTGCAGGATCTTTTTCCAGCCACAGCGATGTGGGAGATGCTGTGTCCAATCGCTCGTGCGCTGACTTACTTAAACCTTGATAACCTGCCATTGTAGCAGCAGTAACCGATCTAACTACTGCGCCAGACATTTGTTGGCTTATATAGGCGGTGCCGACAGCAGCGCCGTATTCTGCCTGTTTACGTATCTCTGTATTTGAATTCGCGTGCTTGTACCAGTTTCTTTGACGCTTTAGTGTGTAATAAAACTAAATAAGTATACAAGCAAAGAAAAAGTAAGTAGTTGCGAAGGAAATAAGATGAAAGTAAGTAATGAAACTAAAACAAAATAGATAGGTGTATTATGTTACTACTTATGTAAATTTCTCCAGCTAATTGCGGTTTCGTCGGTGCGTCTTCGGGTTTTGCCCGCGATGAGTGGGAAAATAGCCTTCCATTCAGCCCTCTGTTATTAATTGTCCAGTTGTTTAGCGACACTCACCAAAAACACCGAGTAATCACAATTGTTATTACTAATAACTAATTTATTTATATTAAAAATACATTACAGCTTGATATACTCTAATTAACAAACACTACATGATACTTCACTGATCGCGCTGTGTTTCTCTCTTCCTCACCATCGGCATTACTGCCATCCTTTCATATCTCCTCATCATTCGCATATTTTCTCTCATCATCCCCTGTTTTCTGTTGACGTTGCTAATACGTGTGTTTAGGTTTCTAATAGCTCCCCTGAACTTGTTTAGTTCGTTCCTAGATATATTGTTCGTGACTATGTTCTGTAACTGGTATGTGTCAGCATTCATAATTAGGTACTTCATACTACATTTCACTCTGAGGTGGTTTATGTATCTTACCTTCCACTTGGAATGGATATGTGAACACTACACACTCAGGGATCCTAAGTCACCACAGTCACACAATGTTGGCGGTCTCTTTCCTATTCCACGTTTGTATTCGCGGTAGGGGACGCGTCCTGTCATAAAGTGAACCATACCTCTGCTGGGCCGGCCGAAGTGGCCGCGCGGTTCTGGCGCTGCAGTCTGGAACCGCGAGACCGCTACGGTCGCAGGTTCGAATCCTGCCTCGGGCATGGATGTGTGTGATGTCCTTAGGTTAGTTAGGTTTAACTAGTTCTAAGTTATAGGGGACTAATGACCTCAGCAGTTGAGTCCCATAGTGCTCAGAGCCATTTGAACCATTTGAACCTCTGCTGGGGCGGTATGCTTCATTTGTAGTCTCTCTCTGAATGTCGGATAGAGACTGTATACCAGGCGTCATGTATTTCCGCTGTACCAACTGCGCTACTATTCATTAACTGTCCATTCTCGGAGCCCTAACTTCATAGTTATTCTGGAACACATAATTTCTTGTACTTTATCCCGCCGCAACCAATATTCTGCGTAATATGCAATACACTCCTGGAGATGCACATTCGTTGGGCACTGCGTGCCGAATGTGCGATTTTTTCGATCCGAGCGCGTTTCATGTAGATAGGGAGTAAGAGCCGAGGGTCTAGTGTAGACGTACGTCGCAATGAGAGGAAGAGAGAACCTTGAATGAAACAAAGTTACCGGTATATTGATTACTGTGAATATTGAAAGTTATATAAATGTCCATGGAAAGTACGAAGTGGAACTGTGATAAAAAGAATCGTATCAACTATAGAACTAAGGAAGAGGTGACATAATAAAAAGTTAGGAAGTTACTCCGATTCAAACAAGAGCGGATCTAGGATTTGCTTCTGGGGTGTCTCCTACCGCCTCTCTCACCAAATGTAATTTTCCACTATCTTCAAAGCTTAGCAACATCAGTATCATCTTCCTCTCTTTTACGTGCCACAGGTGCCTGCTGTTTTAACAATAACAGTAAAATATACAGATGTTACAATATCATATTAACAAATTGCTTAATAACAATGAAATACATACACTCCTGGCCATTAAAATTGCTACACCAAGAAGAAATGCAGATGATAAACGGGTATTCATTCGAAAAATATATTATACTAGAACTGACATGTGATTACATTTTCACGCAATTTGGGTGTATAGATCCTGAGAAATCAGTACCCAGAACAACCACCTCTGGCCGTAATAACGGCCTTGATACGCCTGGGCATTGAGTCAAACAGAGCTTCGATGGCGTGTACATATTACAGCTGCCCATGCATCTTCAACACGATACCACAGTTCATCAAGAGTAGTGCCTGGCGTATTGTGACGAGCCAGTTGCTCGGCCACCTTTGACCAGACGTTTTCAATTGGTGAGAGTTATGGAGAACGTGCTGGCCAGGGCAGCAATCGAAAATTTTCTGTATCCAGAAAGCCCCGTACAGGACCTGCAACATGCGGTCGTGCATTATCCTGCTGAAATGTAGGGTTTCGCAGGGATCGAATGAAGGGTAGAGCCACGGGTCGTAACACATCTGAAATGTAACGTCCACTGTGTAAAGTGCCGTCAATGCGGACAAGAGGTGATCGAGACGTGTAATCAATGGCACCCCATACCATCACGCCGGGTGATACGCCAGTATAGTGATGACGAATACACACTTCCAATGTGCGTTCACCGAGATGTCGCCAAAAAACGGATGCAACCACCATGATTCATCCGAAAAAATGACGTTATGCCATTCGTGCACCCAGGTTCGTCGTTGGGTACACCAACGCAGGCGCTCCTGTCTGTGATGCGGGCGTCAAGGGTAACCGCAGCCATGGTCTCCGAGCTGATAGTCCATGCTGCTGCAAACGTCGTCGAACTGTTCGTGCAGATGGTTGTTGTCTTGCAAACGTCCTCATGTGTTGACTCAGGGATCGAGACGTGGCCGCACGATCCGTTACAGCCATGCGGATAAGATGCCTGTCATCTCGACTGCTAGTGATACGAGGTCGTTGGGATACAGCACGGCGTCCCGTATTATCCTTCTGAACCCACCGATTCCATATTCTGCTGACAGTCTATGGATCTAGACCAACGCGAGCAGCAGTGCGCAATAAGATAAACCGCAATCGCGATAGGCTTCAACCCTACCTTCATCAAAGTCGGAAACGTGATGGTACGCATTTCTCCTCCTTACACGAGGCATCACAACAACGTTTCACCAGACAACGCCGGTCAACAGCTGTTTGTGTATGAGAAATCGGTTGGGAACTTTCCTCATGTCAGCACGTTGTAGGTGTTGCCACCGGCGCCAACCTTGTGTGAATGCTCTGAAAAGCTAATCATTTGCATATCACAGCATCTTCTTCCTGCAGGTTAAATTTCGCGTCTGTAGCATGACATCTTCGTGGTGTAGCAATATTAATGGCCAGTAGTGTAAAATGTCGTCATATAATAATAAATTATCGTATCTGTGCTTAGAACATCACTTTAGAATAGCGTCCAGTAATTTTCATTTCAGAGATATATAAAATTGAAAATCATACGACCGAAAATTCGAGAAGTACATGTATCACGTAATTAATTTTTGAACTACAACAGCAATAAAGTCGTTCAACTTCGACAGCGTTACAGGAGGCGACTGCTTTACAGAATATAACTTTTCCTGAAGGCTGCATTACATTTCAAAGTGGCACAGACACATCACACAATTTCCAACATAGTCATCAAGTCTCTGAAAACAACGTTCATAAGACTCTAGCACGGTCAATTCCTAGAAGAAAGAAATCCGCTCTTTGGTAATGGAGGCAACCCAGAAGCGTTGTATGAGCCACCTCATCGCCGGAAAATTTGCGCATGCTGCGAATTAGTTCCTCGACTGCCTGGACATTCTCGTCTGTGGTTGATGTCGATGCCCTTCCTTCCCTATCAGCATCAACCACCTCTCTGAGGCCTTCGTTAAATTTTTGGCGGCATTTCGCTACGGTTGTACGCGACATTGCATTTGGTCCGTATACCACCAGGATTTCATGGTGAATCTGTGTCCAACATAGACGCTTTGCGCACAAGAATCATACTGTCCCACTTACTTCAGTTCTGGAGAAAGTTTCTAGTTGCTACGCCATTTCACTTCCAAAACACTGACTCCCTTCTGACAATGCCCCATTCCCTCTGTGCTGTAGTCTTAGTGTAGGAGGACACGTGTAATTTACTTTTTGAAGTCCCGTCATAATTTACGTGATATAAAATATCCAAGGATGCACTCGCCATTATTAATATATCACTTTTTATTTTAGGGACTTATTTCCTTTGTCTTCCGTCACTCATATTACTGTGGTGTCCTATTTCTACGTATGGACTCTCGATCCGTGTGGCTCTTGCTGTTAACAGCAGTTAGGGTTAGCCTCCGAAATGTGAACCTTTATCTGGCTGGTACAATGTCGGTCACGTCGCAAGTACATCCACGTGGAGAGTCCCTCACAGAAACAACTGAAAAGTATCATGTGTTATACATTGCTTGTATATTTTCAGAATTTTCGAGAGGCTTAGTTGCTGGCCGCTGTGGCCGAGCGGTTCTAGGCGCTCCAGTCCGGAACCCCGCTGCTGCTACGGTCGCAGGTTCGAATCCTGCCTCGAGCATGGATGTTGTTGGTGTCCTTAGGTTAGTTAGTTAGGTTTAAGTAGTTCTAAGTCTAGGGGACTGATGACCTCAGATGTTAAGTCCCATAGTGCTTTGAGCCATTTGAACCATTTTGAGAGTCTTAGTTCTCATTCTGCTTTATTTTCTATACGTTTGCCGTGAAATTTGAAAACTGATGTACAGGGTGTTTCAGAAAGAATATACGTATTTTGAACACCTATATTTATTAAACTGTAAGACATACAACTATGAAACTTGGGACACAAATTTACGAATCTCTCGAGTTTAGATTACAGATGTTCAATATGTCTTCCACCAGCGACATGAGCAATATCATATCGATACTCGAATACCTCCCGTAGTCAAATAAGCATGTCCATCGTTGCTGATGTTTTGGTGGTATGAACGCGGTTCTTCAACTTTTCTAGGTTCTGTGAGTGTTGGAGCATAAACGTTGTCCTTAAAGAGACTCCACAGGAAGAAGTCACAGGGTGTCAAATCCGGTGACCGTGGAGGCAGCAAAAAAGTCATAAGTCGCCGACTGTTTGACAACCAATCCAACTGCTTTGTAGAGTTTCATTCAAATATTCACGCACTTGGCGGCCTCTTTGGGGACGTGCCCCGCCTTGTTGAAAAATGAAGTTGTTATCGTTCAGCTCGCAAACAACCAGTTTTTTAACATAGCAAGATACTGCTGACGGTTAAACGTGTTTCCATCAAAGTAGAAAGAGTCGTAAACAGATGCATGGGATACAGCACAAAACACATTGACTTTCGGTGAATCTCGCACATGTTCACTGTGTGCATGTGGGTTCTGTTGGCCCAAAATTTGAACACTGGAGAGTCGCTTCATCATTGAACACTATGCGTTGTGAGAAAGTGTTATTATTGACAGTAGCATTCTGAAGCTCATCAGAAAATTCCGCACATTTGCATATGTCGTCATGACATAAAGCCTGTTACTGTTGTAATTTGTAGGTCTTCGTAACCAACTGACATCTCAAAACATGCCAAATTGTTGTTGTAAGCTGTTGTAAATCCCGACTAGCACGGTGAGTTGATTTTGTAGGACTACCGTGGAAAGCGATTTGAATTCGTGCGGCATTTTCGTTGGAAAAAACGAAGGCGACCAGGACCTTTTCTTTATGTACACGTCCTGTGTCTGCAAAGTGTAGATACCATCTACAAATGTTCCATCTATTCGAAGGATCTGTTGGGTGCCTTAACCTGAAACGTCTTTGCACTGTACTCATGGAATTACACTTCGCAGACTCAAGAACACAAGGTAATTTCTGCTGCGGAGTAGCCATGTGACAGTAACTAAGCAAACAGAAGACAGCCAACATCTAGAGGCAAGGAATATAAACAATGATTGATTTTTCTAATTTTGCGAGAACTGAAGGGCGATCTGTTTATCTGTTTAATTGATAAAAACCATTCAACAGCCAAGACCGTGTAATTTCTTTAAAAAAAAAAAAGACAACCGGTTTCAACAAACTATGCTGTCATTTTCAGGTCTTCAAATCTGTCCTTGAAAAACATGTACATTTTACTCTGATCTCACGCGCCAGATGTCAAGTGGATAAAAGTAGCACATTATAAAAATTTTCTCATTGATAAATATTTAAAAACGTAAAGCACCTTGTGCAATAGGCTATGTCCATATGCATATTGCTCACAGCTGCTCCCTCCATCATGCAGACACGATACACAATAGAACAACTGTTTACATATGCTGAACATATTCTAAACAGTGCGAATTCACATAGTGGGATACTATCAGAGGTCCCATGCAAGCGCAGGAGAACGTCTCCCATAGCATAATACTGCTCCCATCAGCCTGCGTCCGTGGCGAGCAGCCGCTTTCCTCGATGACACCGTTTTTGGAGACAACCATCGACCTAGTGTACAAAACTGTGATTCACCGGAAGAGCCGACAGGTTTCCATTGATCGACGGTCGAATTACGATAGTTCCGTGCCCCCTGCAATCGTTATTGACCATGTCGCTGAGTCAGCATGTGAAGACGTAGGGATGGTCTGCTGCGGAGCTCCATGTTCAACAATGCACGATGAATGATGTACTCGTAAACACTTGTGCGTGCACCAGCATTATGCTGTTTCAGTACAGAAGACACAGATCACCATCTATTCTACTACAGAAAACAGATAAGCCTCTGAAGTTCCGTGAAGAGTCGTGGGCGTCCAATCATTTTGTAACTAGTACTAGTTTAAAATAAAAATATGGCGTTTCAGTCTGTGATCGCTATTCTTTATTTTCAATTACCGGTTTCGGGCTAACTACCCATCTTCAGATCTGTTAGACAAAGTTAAAAATATAATTAACAAGAGAGATACAATTAGTGACAGAAATATCTTAGTTTACAAAAAGAAATTTTTTGGAACGTATTAAATGCCAACATACCATATATTGCAGTTACAGAGTAACTTGTCAGTACAAAACAATCGGTTCGCTGTCATAACTAAAGTAAATTTTAATCTGTTAAAACCTTATATTGCAGTTTAAGAGAAACCTGATTGGTAACAGTAAAAAGTGCCCTCTACCTATAACAATTGTGCATCTGCTATAATTTCACCGTACATTAATGGCGAATATTCTTTTTAATAAAACAATTTTTAAAGTAATAACATATGAATAATCTTTTTTTGAGTGGACCATGAAACGAAAAAATTTTCACTAATTTAAAATTTCTTTATAAATAAACATAAAATATAATTAAAATGTGCAGATAAAAATTCGCTTGATGCCTTCCTAAGAGAGATTCTCCATTCCTTCCAAGCTAATTATCTAAGTGTAGACCAGATATGGCTCAAAGATACAGTATCGACAGCAATAGATAGATTCATACGGCGTAAGTTAATAAGAGACGGGACTTATCCACCATGGTACACAAAACAACTCGGAACATTGTTGAAGAAGCAACGAAAAAAGCATGCACCCGAAAAAGAACGAGAGGACGTGACAACGGGATCGGCTGCGTCCGTTCCTAGAACGAGGACTAGCCGACACCACCGTCTCTAGAACATGGACCGACTGTTCAGGGAACAAGGAAAGGCTGTGACCGTTCCATTAACGAGGACCTGTCGCGATCATTGCCGGAACGAGACCGGCCGGGACCAAAGTGAATGGTGAACGACCGTTCCTTAAAAGTCGTTCCCCGGTTTTTACGTACACTTTAGTAAACTATACCTTTGGACCTGGTCACGAACGACCCACCTCTAATAAGCACAGCAATTTTACTACTGTAATGCTTTCATTCCCATTCACTTGTAGCTGAATATTCAGTAGCTGCAAATTTTGTTACAATTTAAATGTTGAAACAGTTTGTGACAGTTTAGTTGCTAATATTTTGGGATACTGACCCGAGTTACCATCTTGTACTTGAACAGAAGTGAAAACCCACCCACCCCAGAAGAAAAAATTATGTATACCTCTAGTAACTGCATTAGCATTCTGGGCAATGGACAATATATAATAACTGAGGAAGAGGTCCCACATCTGCAACCAGTGGGCAGTCCAAACCGGTAGCTTAGAGCAAGAACTGAATAAGGACGCCAGGTGCTTGTGATTGATATTGAGTAAGAACTTTGCTCCATACCTGTTAGTAGATATGTTGCACCGTGGAAAGCGTCTTTATTGCATAAGTGATGGCTGCTTAATACCATCTGAGTTCCATGGGAGATAACCACACCAGTAACATATTGGGATGCATGGGACAGGATTAACGGTCTATCTGCCATAAAGGAAGCCAAACAGGGAGCGAACCACAAACAGTTCTTGAGGGGCTGAAAGGCCCATTAAAAGCCTGCAGACAACACAAACTTGACACCCTCTTGGCGAAGTCTGTTGGCCGATGGGATGAACTTAGCACAATAATAAATCTTTCACAAAAGAAACTGTAGCTCCTTTACGTTCATGGGCACCACCAGATTTACAATGGTTTGACGTGCTTCATCCGTAGTGAGAGACCATCTTTGCTAAGAACATGTCCCAAAAAATGCACCTTTGGGGAGAAAAACTGCATTTTTCCGGTTTGCAACGAAGGCAATTCTCCAGAAGGCGTTGGAAGACCATCCGCAGATTTTCGCAAACGCTCCTCTCGTGGAGAGACCGTTACCCAGATTGCGTCGAGGTAGTTTGCGCAACACGGAACGTCCTGAATCAACTGCTCCAAATATCGCTGATAAATTCCTGGCGAGACTATGTTCCAAAAGCCAAGCGATTAAACTGGTAAAGCCGCAATGTGATGTTGAACTCCAAAAAATTTCAAGAAGAGGAGTCCAATATTTGGGTTGGGGGTGTTTGGGGGAAGAGACCAAACAGCGAGGTCATCGGTCTGATCGTATTAGGGAAGGAGGGGGAAGGAAGACGGCCGTGCCATTTCAAAGGAACCATCCCAGCATTTGCCTGGAGGGATTTAGGGAAATCACGGAATGCGAGTCCAGTGTGCTAGTCCAATAGTAACTGAAGATATACAATACGATGTGTGAAAGCTACAGGCCCTCTGACAACTTCTCCAACGAACTCCTCCAGCTGCGGAATTGGATATGTGTGCGACACACTGTGCATTCTCCATGTGGTTAAAATCATCTCAAAGAAATATGATATTCTGGTTTCGCATCAACACTAATGGGGTGGCCTACTGACTCGACGAAATAGGAGAAACTCTCTGTGGTCCTGCCAACGCTGCAACTCGGCGTTGACATTGTCACGCATAATGAAGGCAATGGCGTGCGGGTGAAAAAATTTTGGTCTCGGTGACTGCTTAAGGGAAAGTGTGGCTCGAAATTTTCTGCCCGACCCAAGAAATTCTCAAACAGCTGGTCGTACGACCCAGGTCAGAGGGACCGACTGAGACATGAAATGTACTGTGTCAACTATCTGGAAGCCAAAGCCAAGGCCAAAAATATTTTGCACCAAACGTGAACTGACCACCAGCAATGTATGTTGCCCTTCCACAGTCTGATAACGTACAAAGACGGAGAATTGCCCCCTCCATTGAATACATTGTTTATTACAAAAAACAACCGATCCTGATGTAAGTAAAGACGGACAGCGCCGTAACGTCACTACTCGTTTATCGTTATGTGTGAACACACAGCATCTCAGCGGAAGGCAAGGCTGTCTGGCTCACTCCATGGGGCATCGAGGAGCTATTTATCATGCACAACTACATTCGCAACATGCCAATTGTCGTAAAATACGTTCGTTGCCACAGCCGTAAATTCATGTGATTCTGCAAACATAGCAACTTCGGCTCAAGAAGGGTCGGACAAAGCTGTTTACCTAGTTAGCACCTCTGGATCGGGTGTTAACCAGACGTCTCTAATTAGCCAGTCCACATACGAGGTAGATCACTGGGTCCACTCAAAACAACACTTGCGTGAGAGTCTTTTCAGGTTGGTGATCCACGCCACGTACGGTTGCCTGGGGCGCTTGTGGTGCTGGCTAAACTATAACTGTTGTATCACAACATGCGTTTGATGACCGAAACACAGAGTGAGCAACTGACAAAGTTCATCAAAGGTAAGTTTCTCAGGATCGGTAAAGAGCTTTAATTTCTGCTCGATTTCGAATAATCCGACACTGCTGGACAATAACAAGGCAGCCTTATCCAATGGATCGACAATACTCCCTACCTGGCAGAGCAGCAAGAACCGACACAGCTAGTACTCCCACCTCTCCGTACATTCGTCGAAGCCGGCGAACGGCATCGGCGCGGTGGAGGAGAAAGCTTATTTGCCAGCGCCTGTCCGCTATCAACACTGCTATTACGGAGCAATTTCACATTCTGTTTAAGCATTTCTGCATCTACTCCTGCCTCAGCTTTTGTTTCTGCTCCTCGAGGCGCAACTGCTCCCGCCAGCATTGCAAAAATGTGGGGTCCATGATGGCCACAATTTGACACTATAAAAAAGTATGCCCTCCATTGCCACTTTTATGTCCACACAAGGCATACAGTGCTGCGACACATCTCCTTCGGCCCCAATATAAACTATACGAGGCGATGGTGACACTATAGTAAAGGTTGTAGCTCAACCCCAGAAGAAGGAACAGAACTTGACATGCAAGTTAATCTGCAGGTGAGCACAGCGTCCAAACACCGTGTAGAGATGAGAACGAAGGAAAGCATAATATGCGACCAGCGCGAATGACTGCCACTAGCACACGGAAACAGAGCACGGCGTGAGACGAGGGACTGTTGTGATAAGGGAAATTCCCCATCGCACCTCCCTCAGATTTAGTCGTAAGATGGCCCAGTGGACGGCGGGTTGAAAACTGAACACAGATTAAGCATGAAAACTGGAAGAAGGTGTATTGAACTGTGTAAAAAGAACCATAATAGGTAACAGTGAACGGTCGAAGTTCAATACGTTTAACGTTGAGCACATTTCTGTACCCACTGCGTCGTGGTTGTGTGGCTACGGTGTTGGACAGCGAAAGGGGAGATCTGTATTTAAATCTCGCTCGGGCCCCAGTTTGTGTGTGTGTGTGTGTGTGTGTGTGTGTGTGTGTGTGTGTGTGTGTCCTGGTGTAGCGTCCGTCTGCAACAGCAAGGTCTAAGAAAGGGACCTCCTACGTACGTACCTCGTATTTGTTGTACGCAGGTACCACACGTTATGACTCTCGCGTTCCATTTGGGAAGTTTTTGGCTTTCGAATTCCTTTGTTGTAACATCTGCTTATTCGTTGTTTTCATTTCCGTGAAAGGTCGATGCGACATCTCACCTGCTCTCACTATTCATCACATTTACTTGCAATGGTAATATATTCTTACTACATGACATATTGTGTAACTATTGTACA
This sequence comes from Schistocerca nitens, assembly GCF_023898315.1. NCBI lineage: Eukaryota > Metazoa > Arthropoda > Insecta > Orthoptera > Acrididae > Schistocerca > Schistocerca nitens. The sequence goes on from NC_064616.1 coordinate 260,432,718, forward strand.
GGATGACAATTGCTAAAACTAGAGAAGGAGAAAAGACACGCTAAAGACCGGACAGAAAGTTTGTAATTTTGTAAAAAAAAAATTGACAGTTCATTCTTTACATTTTTTTTCACAGTCCAGTACACCTTCTTCCTGTTTTCATGCTTGATCTACACTACTGGCCATTAAAATTGCTACACCAAGAAGAAATGCAGATGATAAATGGGTATTCATTGGACAAATATATTATACTAGAACTGACATGTGTTTACATTTTCGCGCAATTTGGGTACATAGATCCTGAGAAATCAGTACCCAGAAAAACCACGTCTGACCGTAATAACGGCCTTGATACGCCTGGGCATTGAGTCAAACAGAGCTTGGACGGCGTGTACAGGTACAGCTGCCCATGCAGCTTCAACACGATTCCACAGTTCATCAAGAGGTGTGACTGGCGTATTGTGACGAGCCAGTTGCTCGGCCACCATTGACCAGACGTTTTCAATTGGTGAGAGATCTGCAGAATGTGCTGGCCAGGGCAGTAGTCGAACATTTTCTGTATCCAGAAAGGCATGCGGTCGTCCATTATCCTGCTGAAATGTAGGGTTTCGCAGGGATCGAAAGAAGGGTAGAGCCACGGGTCGTAACACATCTGCAATGTAACGTCCACTGTTCAACGTGCCGTCAATGCGAACAAGAGGTGACCGAGACGTGTAACCAATGGCACCCCATACCATCACGCCGGGTGATACGCCAGTATGGCGATGACGAATACACGCTTCCAATGTACGTTCACCGCGATGTCGCCAAACACGGATGCGACCATCATGATGCTGTAAACAGAACCTGGATTCATCCGAAAAAATGACGTTTTGTCATTCGTGCACCCAGGTTCGTCGTTGAGTACACAATCGCAGGCACTCCTGTCTGTGATGAAGCGTCAAGGGTAACTGCAGCCATGGTCTCCGAGCTGATAGCCCATGTTGCTGCAAACGTCGTCGAACTGTTCGTGCAGATGGTTGTTGTCTTGCAAACGTCCCCATCTGTTGACTCAGGGATCGAGACGTGGCTGCATGATTCGTTACAGCCATGCGGATAAGATGCCTGTCATCTCGACTGCTAGTGATACGAGACCGTTGGGATCCAGCACGGCGTTCCGTATTATCCTCCTGAACCCACCGATTCCATATTCTGCAAACAGTCACTGGATCTCGACCAGCCGGCTGTGGTGGCCAAGCGGTTAACACGCTACAAAAAATGGTTCAAATGGCCCTCAGCACTATGGGACTTAACATCTATGGTCATCAGTCCCCTAGAACTTAGAGCTACTTAAACCTAACTAACCTAAGGACATCACACAACACCCAGTCATCACGAGGCAAAGAAAATCCCTGACCCCGCCGGGAATCGAACCCGGGAACCCGGGCGTGGGAAGCGAGAACGCTACCGCACGACCACGAGCTGCGGACGAAAAGGCGCTACAGTCTGGAACCGCGCGACCGCTACGGTCGCAGGTTCGAATCCTGCCTCGGGCATGGATGTGTGTGATGTCCTTAGGTTAGTTAGGTTTAAGTAGTTCTAAGTTCTAGGGGACTGATGACCTTATAAGTTAAGTCCCATAGTGCTCAGAGCCATTTGATCTTGACCAACGCGAGCAGCAGTGTCGCGATACGATAAACCGCAATCGCGATAGGTTGCAATCCGACGTTTATCAAAGTCGGAAACGTGATGGTACGCATTTCTCCTCCTTACACGAGGCATCACAACAACGTTTCACCAGGCAATGCCGGACAACTGCTGTTTGTGAAAACGGTTGGAAACTTTCCTCATGTCAGCACGTTGTAGGTGTCGTCACCGGCGCCAACCTTGCGTGAATGCTCTGAAAAGCTAAACATTGCGTATCACAGCATCTTCTTCCTGTCGGTTAAATTTCGCGTCTGTAGCACGTCATCTTCGTGGTGTAGCAATTTCAATGGCCAGTAGTGTATGTTCAGTTTTTGACGGGCTATCCACTGGGCCATCTTACGATTAAAACTGAGAGGGGTGGTGTCGGGAGTTTCCCATGTGTGGTAGCTGAAATCAGCTAAGAACTGCTGGCCCACGCCTATTGCCACTGACACGTAAACATCTGAGTCAGTGGCTCTGCCCTTGCTATGCTTCGCATACACCTCCATGACAGCGTTATTTACTATTCCGCTGTAATATCCACACCAACTCATGTAAGTCCATCTCGATGTCTGCTGGCAGGTATACTAAATCCCGAAATTCACTTTCTTGTGTGAGAAGCTAGCAGCCACCACCTAGCAGTTTTCACTGCCCACTTTTATTATGAAATAAATGTAACGGAACTGATACAGGATCATGAAGTGAACTGTACCGTTATGACCAGATGTAACTCCAATCCTCCTTCCATAACTGTGGGTTCTTTGATTGATCTGAGAGATGGCTCATCTGAACTACAATAGACAATATAATTAGTTGACTTTATTACATACATGAATAAAAAGATTTGCTTTACTTGATTTAATACTTTGCCACGGGAGTCCTCGATAATTTATACCTGTAATTGACTAATAAAGCATCACTTAATGCATACAATTACAACTCTCCTCTTGAAGTAAAATGTTCAACATATACAAAATTATCTTTCCATCTGAGACTTGATCAACTCTTTAATTGATGATGCTGACTGCTTCAGCTGAGGTCACGAACTGGGGCAGAGCGCTTTCAAGTTCGGCTCTATATCGCCCTCCGTGTGAGAGCGCTGCTGTGCTGAAAGAGAGGGCATGACTTGTTCAGCCTCTCCCATTCGTCGTTGCGGATTGCAAACGAAACATCGCTAATGTCTGTGATACGGTGTGCGTTGCCGGCTTTGATGTGTTACCGCGATCTCAGAACGATACCACATGTACCAGTCATGTTACATTTGTAAGCGATTTTTGATGTATGATTCAATATTGTTAATGGGGAGTATTTCAGACTGATACAACCAGAGTAAAGAACAGTTATGTGATGAGATTGTCGAGTGAAATATTGTTACATACAAGTTGTTGTCTAATGGACAGTGATTTTAATCACAATTGTTTCAAGTTAATGTTATGATTCTCGTCGTCAGTTGTTACGATGACAGATGGCCAATGGTAAACAGAAACATATATTGCAGGTTTGGCAGTGAAGTCGGTAAAGATCTGGCTACACAGTCTGTATCTGCAACGACTGAAATAATTAGTAGTCGTTGATAAAAAATAATATATATTGCACTTAACTTGTGGTACAGGCTTCTTCATACGCTGCATACATATAATTATAAACAGATATCTAGAGAGGCACTAATTACGCCATACTTGACTAAGCGCCTTGTTAGAGGTTGCTTCCTATCAACTAAAGGCTATGCTACATTCCTAGATGTCGTCCCGAGCAAGAGTAGACGAGAGCTCGCTAGATCCTTGTCACAAGCCGCGGAGCGGCGCTTGTGGCGCTAGTCGCGACTGAACGGTCCAGCGAGATCTACGCTACCGGCCATTAAAATTGCTACACCAAGAAGAAATGCAGATGATAAACGGGTATTCATTGGACAAATATATTTACTAGAACTGACATGTGATTACATTTTCACGCAATTTGGGTGCATAGGTCCTGAGAAATCAGTACCCAGAACAACCACGTCTGACCGTAATAACTGCCTTGATACGCCTGGGCATTGAGTCAAACAGAGCTTGAATGGCGTGTACAGGTACAACTGTCCATGCAGCTTCAACACGATACCACAGTTCATCAGGAGTAGTGGCTGGCGTATTATGACGAGCCAGTTGCTCGGCCACCATTGACAAGAAGTTTTCAATTGGTGAGAGATCTGGAGAATGTGCTGGCCAGGGCAGCAGTCGAACATTTTCTGTATCCAGAAAGGGCCGTACAGGGCCTGCAACATGCGGTCGTGCATTATCCCGCTGAAATGTAGGGTTTCGCAGGGATCGAATGAAGGGTAGAGCCACGGGTCGTAACACACTTGAAATGTAACGTCCACTGTTCAAAGTGCCGTCAATGCGAACAAGAGGTGACCGAGACGTGTAACCAAAGGCACCCCATACCATAACGCCAGGTGATACACCAGTATGGCGATGGCGAATACACGCTTCCAAAGTGATGGTACGCATTTCTCCTCCTTACACGAGACATCACAACAACGTTTCACCAGACAACGCCTGTCAACAGCTGTTTGTGTATGAGAAATCGGTTGGAAAGTTTCCTCATGTCAGCACGTTGTAGGTGTCGCCACCGGCGCCAACCTTGTGTGAATGCTCTGAAAAGCTAATCATTTGCATATCACAGCATGTTCTTCCTGTCGGTTAAATTTCGCGTCTGTAGCACGTCATCTTCGTGATGAAGCAATTTTAATGGCCAGTAGTGTATTACGGACCGCGGTCGATATCTGCAACCCCGAACAAGTGTGGTATCGAACGTTGATACCACAGTTAATTATTAAATATAACGCAAGACATTATATCTTCTATTAAATTATAATGAGTAATGCTGCAAACTATTTCAAAAGATCGAAACAGAAACATAGGACTGGTAATAGGTATATAGTCTCAATAACTAACTTTCCCTTGTTCACCTGTATATACACTCCTGGAAATTGAAATAAGAACACCGTGAATTCATTGTCCCAGGAAGGGGAAACTTTATTGACACATTCCTGGGGTCAGATACATCACATGATCACACTGACAGAACCACAGGCACATAGACACAGGCAACAGAGCATGCACAATGTCGGCACTAGTACAGTGTATACCCACCTTTCGCAGCAATGCAGGCTGCTATTCTCCCATGGAGACGATCGTAGAGATGCTGGATGTAGTCCTGTGGAACGGCTTGCCATGCCATTTCCACCTGGCGCCTCAGTTGGACCAGCGTTCGTGCTGGACGTGCAGACCGCGTGAGACGACGCTTCATCCAGTCCCAAACATGCTCAATGGGGGACAGATCCGGAGATCTTGCTGGCCAGGGTAGTTGACTTACACCTTCTAGAGCACGTTGGGTGGCACGGGATACATGCGGACGTGCATTGTCCTGTTGGAACAGCAAGTTCCCTTGCCGGTCTAGGAATGGTAGAACGATGGGTTCGATGACGGTTTGGATGTACCGTGCACTATTCAGTGTCCCCTCGACGATCACCAGTGGTGTACGGCCAGTGTAGGAGATCGCTCCCCACACCATGATGCCGGGTGTTGGCCCTGTGTGCCTCGGTCGTATGCAGTCCTGATTGTGGCGCTCACCTGCACGGCGCCAAACACGCATACGACCATCATTGGCACCAAGGCAGAAGCGACTCTCATCGCTGAAGACGACACGTCTCCATTCGTCCCTCCATTCACGCCTGTCGCGACACCACTGGAGGCGGGCTGCACGATGTTGGGGCGTGAGCGGAAGACGGCCTAACGGTGTGCGGGACCGTAGCCCAGCTTCATGGAGACGGTTGCGAATGGTCCTCGCCGATACCCCAGGAGCAACAGTGTCCCTAATTTGCTGGGAAGTGGCGGTGCGGTCCCCTACGGCACTGCGTAGGATCCTACGGTCTTGGCGTGCATCCGTGCGTCGCTGCGGTCCGGTCCCAGGTCGACGGGCACGTGCACCTTCCGCCGACCACTGGCGACAACATCGATGTACTGTGGAGACCTCACGCCCCACGTGTTGAGCAATTCGGCGGTACGTCCACCCGGCCTCCCGCATGCCCACTATACGCCCTCGCTCAAAGTCCGTCAACTGCACATACGGTTCACGTCCACGCTGTCGCGGCATGCTACCAGTGTTAAAGACTGCGATGGAGCTCCGTATGCCACGGCAAACTGGCTGACACTGACGGCGGCGGTGCACAAATGCTGCGCAGCTAGCGCCATTCGACGGCCAACACCGCGGTTCCTGGTGTGTCCGCTGTGCCGTGCGTGTGATCATTGCTTGTACAGCCCTCTCGCAGTGTCCGGAGCAAGTATGGTGGGTCTGACACACCGGTGTCAATGTGTTCTTTTTTCCATTTCCAGGAGTGTAACTTCTTCGCCCCAAATAATTAATTTCCAGATACCTTCGATTAGATTTGTGACTGCTAAAAAAGTATTTTAAATAAATCGAGAGAAGAAGCAGTGTTACCTTAGGTCAATGAACTTCGTCCAACTTCTTCCAGGGAGTAGTTTCTACACTGGAACTATATTTTTTGTTATGCCACCACCTTCACAAGTCAGCTCCACAACCTGCAGCCAGTCGAGCCACCTGGCTGCCTTCCACATTCTGCCGCCAAAATCTGAAAAGGTTAAAGTCTTCGCCCAGGTAGTGTGGCCAGCACAGTTCCCACATGCCGGCCCTGATACTTTTTGGCTGGGCCCTGTACGTGACTGGAAGCAGTGCTTTTTGATAATACCACCAAGACAAGCAAGCACAAGTACTAGCCACCCATAACTAACAAGTTTGAATATTAGCCACTCAGAACTGAGAGGATCCGTCGCCGACGGTTGCCCACCAGTCCCAGCCGACCACCCAATGTAAGTCACCCAGGCTCACTTACAGCTAGCCGCTGGTCTACGGCCGCACCTAGTACGGATGCAGCTGAGACCTTAACTGGTGCCTCACAGCTAGGTCCTGTTGCATCAACGACACTATGGGGCCTCGAAGGTTTTCAGACTGCTGTTAGGTGCCTCTTGCAGCTGCTGGCTGGGTGCTGCTTTTATGTCTAACATGATGGTCGACTGCACACGTGTCTGCAGCCGAGGAGCGCTTGTTGCCTGCAGGCTTCACGTAGATCTGCGCTCGCCGAGACTCTGACACCACTCCTTCGCTGCAGCGTGCTTTCGAGCCTGTCATTCTTGTTACAGCTTCACACTGCTGCGTGCTTCTGTGGGCTTGAGATGCCGCACAATGGGCCAACTCATTTCAAAACTGGACAAAACAGAAAAAAATATGCGTGTGCCGACTTTGGTCCCGCGAAATCTTGTGTAAATTGCGCTGGTGCATACACTTGGCCAGTGCTGCGGTCTCATTCCAGTCTCAAGTCGATATGATACGTGCCGTGACAACTGACGATAAGACAACGATCTTGCCTAGTTTAAGGATAAAATAAGATGGGCAGCACTCCGGAATGTATGTTTACGTCATTTTTAACCGGTGTAACGACGTATATCTATTTAACACTAAACTACTTCCGATATTGTCCGAAGTTGTTGTTTATAAAATTTCCTCTGCGTGACTCCACTTTTGTAAGTGCCTCTCCTACTACATTAATAGTGTAGTTAACGAGTTCCAATATATTTGCAAAATGGTTCAAATGCCTCTAAGCTCTATGGGACTTCACATCTGAGGTCATCAGTCCCCTAGACTTAGAACTACATAAACCTAACGAACCTAAAATCATCACACACATCCATCCCCGAGGCAGGATTAGAACCTGCGACCGTAGCGGTCGCGCGGTGGTTCCGGACTGAAGCGCCTAGAACCGCTCGACCATAGCGGCCGGCAATAGATTTGCATGTACACATTTACGCATTATGGTTTTCTGTAGAACTCTTGTGGAGCTATTCGGAATTGTAATCATAAAATTTTTCGCGAACTGTCAAATAATTTTTTTCTCACAACCTTAAAATTTCCCCGATTAATATTGTTTTTTCCCAAAATGCTGCAGAGCTATTCAAATTTTGTACAGAGAACTCTACAACTAAAACGTAACTATCAAGAACTCTGAAAAAATGTATATTTCTCTAAAGTCGGATGCCAACTTCACCGGACTCACAATATTCTGCAATAATGTCCGATGCAGACATCATTCAACACAGTTTTGATGCACGAATATGCCATAATCGAAGTTGCTCCATGGCCGATTGGACGGTTAGCTGAAGATGCGCAGGAAGCTCAGAATAAGGATACCCGGTGTTACCCAGACGATTTTACACGCAAATATTCCCGTGAGAAATTGGTAAATGTCGTATTCCATCGGCTCCTGGAATCTTCAGATCCATTCATCTCAAGAGTGCAGAAAATGACGATTGAAGAAGTTAAACAGGTGTCACATGAGGTAAAAGATCTGCTTTTCGAACCATCTCCCAGTGTACAACCCTACGGCGACACTTCTGATAGCAATAATGACACATGCGCTCGGCAAGAACCACAATGTTAGATTTAAATAAATCTCTGCGTAGAGCACCAATCACATTTTTGTCCTCGACTATACATCGAAATATTAGAGGTCTGTAGACACGAAAGTAATTTCAATAGGAAACAAAGTATATAACACATAGATTCTAGTTTTATATACATTTAAAAAAAACTTAAACGGTGGCACAGCTGCTCACTGTAAGACGTATTTACTATGATACCCCTTATTTTTTGTGGCTACTATTCCGACCAGAGACACGATATCTAACAACCCGAAATAGATACCGACATTCTGGATTTAGAGTTTCCGCATAGTCATGAATGTGGATATGGTGATGCTTCCTTTTGAAAAGGGTACATTCCATTTCGTCCCACATCCTCGTCCTATTAGAGACTGTCATCCACCTGTAATGACCTAACTTACTTACTTCACCCATCCCTTCCGTCATGAGATTGGTGGGAAAAGAGATATTACCTCATGTACCACGGTTTATTTTATTAGTAACACTTTCACTAAAGCTACTTGTTGCCCTAAATATAACTTCTTTTTCCGGAAAGTATATACTGTATTTCTGTTTTGGACTCTACGTTTTAACTTCATAAGTTGCATCATAACAAGAGTTACGTTAATATCAAAACAAAGCTCAATAATTTACAGTCGTTTTCAGATACTTGCTGTAATATTTTCACCGGTTATTGTCCATTATTATTACATCTTCGCTTGCTTAAAATCTCGCCCTTAACGTTGTATACATGAAGGTTTGCTGATATCTTTGACCACAACTGCAGCATCTAATCATAACTGTAATGAGTCGTTAAATTCATCTGCAAATATTTCCGGTGAGACGGCGAGAACTAACTGAAATCGAATGGCAGGAATGAAGACCCTGCGAGGGTCAGCAGTGTGCTGGATGGCTAGAAGCCACGGTGAGCGGACGTGGCTGTACCCCAGGCCGCTGAGCGAAACCTCCACGCGCTCCCACCGCTTGCGGGGGAAGAACTCTTTGCTAATTAATGATCCGTAACCTTCCCGAAATGGGTTTTGGATACAGGGCAGTTTACAAGTAGGACACAGAGCGCTTTTCTCCCTGTTACTGGATACAGAAATGGGAGCCCTCGAGCCGAGAACAAAGCTCGCTCGTTCTTAGAGCGCTCACGCCATTTCCTGTCACATTGTTGGCCGATAACAATGTGGAACCGTAACAAAACCAATTAATTAATTGAAAATAGCTTCGAGTCGCTTTGCCTCCCTTACCCACCTTCACTCCCACGTTCCTACGTAATCCCTTTTTCCAACAGTGTGTTGTGTAGAATGGACGGTTATTTCGCTGAATTATTATCTGATGTTTGCTTCTTTGGAATATTTCTTTCAGGATTCCAAATGGCCTCCAAACAAATGTCAGTAGCTGGCCTGGTCGTACTCAACGTCGAAAGAGAAGTAAATAATTGTTCATACCTTCTCCTTCGACTTAAATCGATACCTCTACATTTTTTAAAGGGTGTAACCAGTGAGGAGCTGGTGGAGCGCAGCTGTACTCACTCCCTCCCCCCCTTCACCTTTTGGAAAAACAAAACATATCGAACTCATATCCTGCCCCGACAAACTAACCGGTGTTATCAACTCAGTATCAGTTTGAAGAAAGGCAGAACATGTAATGAATGCTGACTAGTATTAAGTGAACCCATCGTAGTAAAATCTCATAACTATTTCGTCATTCAGCCCGAAATTAACATGAAATCATAACTTACACTAATTCCACCCAACCCTCATCCCCACCTCCAACTCCTCCTCTGTATTCAGTACAATCTTGCATTATTTTCTGCTGACAGCTCTAATTACTTATTTGAGAGTAAATAAGCTAAGTGTCTGTATGGTGGAAATACCGAATGTTTTCAGAAATGTAACACCGCTTATGCCAAAGCTCTTAAGGATATTTGTAGCAAAAGAAAGAGATGCTGTGATGTATTTTCCCTTAGTTATTAGTTTCCAGCTATTCATTACTATATTTGCCTAATGTTTAATATGTCACTAACAAAGGTCTACCGACAACTTTCTTTGGCAAGAATAGCCAAAAACAACATTTAACATTGGTTCAATAGATTTAAAGAAACTAACAGCCATTTACACATAGTTTGAAAACATACAAAAACAGATTTCGTCTAAAATATACATAGTTTCAGAAGTAAATGATCTGTCACGTCACAATGGGCTATAATTAATATGAGCACGCACGGTCGCTGTGTTGGAAAAGCTTCCACATTAGTATAATACTTTCAGGAAATATCACAGATATTCTTTATATACAAGGACGTACCTCCAACCCCCTGAAAAAATAGCTTCGCAAACGTTGCTCACATCCTGACCTACCTTACAAATGGTTCAAATGGCTCCAAGCACTATGGGATTTAACATCTGAGGTCATCAGTCCCCTAGACTTAGAACTACTTAAACCTAACTAACCTAAGGATATCACACACATCCATGCCCGAGGCAGGATTCGAACCTGCGACCGTAGCAGCAGCGCGGTTCCAGATTGAAGCGCCTAGGACCGCTTGACCACAGAGGCCAGCAGTACCTTACAGAGTCCGCCTTCGTAGCGTAGCGGTAGCGTTACCGCCTACCACGCAGGGGGTCCGGGTTCGATTCCCGGCAAGGGACTGGGTGTTGTGTGTCCATCATCATCATTTTCATCATCATTGACTCGCAAGTCGCCGAAGTGGCGTCAACTAAAAAGGACTTGCAATACAGCGCCGAACTTCCCCGAATGGGGCCTCCTGGCCAACAATGCCATATGCTCATTTCATTTTAGTACCTTACAGACAGACGTATCAGTTTTGTAACGGTAAAACATGTAATGTATATTCACCATTAGCAAGTGTAACCAGAACCATTGGCCGTGATATTTCAAAACTAATTCGCCATTCACCGTGAAACCAATACGAATTGACACCCGAGATATCTCAGATCCTCCGTACGCTCTTGGAGATATGTAGGCGACGAGCCCCCAGTTACTTGAAGCTTATCAGAAGCAACGTTGCTACCGTCGTCGCTTACCATCATTTGAAAAACTATGTTAGTTTGGAGGTCTGTAGTGTAGAGAACAAGCTACGTCACGCAGCAAAGGAAAGAGTCTAGAGTTTAACTACTCGGCGATGTGGAGGACATTAGAAAAGAAACACTACTTCAGCTGGACAGAAATAGAACCAGGAGCGAAAATATGGGTAATTTTAACTCACTTCCACGGTAGATGTCGTTTACACACACTAGCGCGATGGTGCTCGAACTGGAGGTAGCCGCTACGGGTGCTGTCGGTGGATCCAACTGTCATCGCCAGTGTTCGGCCGACCAAGGGAGGATTAACTCGCAAACTGACCTGCTGCGTCTCAAAAAATGAGCGCAGGTGACATCGTTGATAGCAATCCGGCCAACATATAGGAACGCTATATCTAGGTACCGTTCGAGAGCCGTATGCTGTGTACTGGCACTGGTCTCAACCACTTCCTTCGTGTCATCCATAACAACATAAGCATCAGTACGCTGCGAAAACTGCCATCACAATCATCTTCACTAGACAAATTTGCAACTTTACAACAGTGCGGAGGACGGCAACAGATAGTGTGTGAATATCAGCTTTGACGACACGTGCGTTGATTAGGACATCCTCGGGTGCATCTGCAGATAAAAACGATGATGATTACTTTCTGTTTAACTGCTAATGGTTGGTGTCAATATTACGATTTTCTTGAATTCACACTTCTTACACATAAATGAAGTTTGGCACAAAGCCAATGAATACAGCAACGTTTCTCTTTGGCGCGAACACCTCTCAAACAGCGTATCCGTGCGCGCTATGACAGTCACTGGTTAGCCTCAAAGATCTGTAGTCATTTATCTATCTGCAAGCGTGGTGAGTCTCTGGGTAGAAACTGCAAAATATTGTAAGTAGGCTGTTTAGGTTTTTATATTGGTAACGCCACGTAGCGCTCTGTATGAAAATCACTGGCTGTGCTGTGTGCAGTCTGTGGCTGGTTGGCATTGTTGAGATACTCTCCATTGTAGTGTTGGGCAGCTGGATATGAACAGCGCGTAGCGTTGCGCAGTTGGAGCTGAGCCGCCAGCAGTAGTGGATGTGGGGAGAGAAATGGCGGAGTTTTGAGTGCGGATGATCTGGACATGTGTCCATCAGAGACTGTACATTTGTAAGACTGGATGTCATGAACTGATATATATAATATGACTTTTGAACAATATTAAGGTAAATACATTGTTTGTTCTCTATCCAAATCTTTCTTTTGCTAACTGTGCCTAACAGTAGTTAGTGCCTTCAGTAGTTTGAATCTTTTATTTAGCTGGCAGTAGTGGCGCTCGCTGTATTGCAGTAGTTCGAGTAACGAAGATTTTTGTGAGGTAAGTGATTTGTGAAAGGTATAGTTTAATGTTAGTCAGGGCCATTCTTTTGTAGGGATTATTGAAAGTCAGATTGCGTTGCGCTAAAAATATTGTGTGTCAGTTTAAGCACAGTCATGTATAATTGTGCAAAGGGGACGTTTCATAGTATGTCTTAACAGGACGAGCGAACTCTGACAGGCTCCGGCCGCACAGAATGCTGGGCGGCATATTTCGGTTTGGAAAGGCTTGTGGCCACAGCACAATGGTTCAAATGGCTCTGAGCACTATGGGACTCAACTGCTGTGGTCATAAGTCCCCGAGAACTTAGAACTACTTAAACCTAACTAACCTAAGGACAGCACACAACACCCAGCCATCACGAGGCAGAGAAAATCCCTGACCCCGCCGGGAATCGAACCCGGGAACCCGGGCGTGGGAAGCGAGAACGCTACCGCACGACCACGAGATGCGGGCGCCACAGCACATAGGGACACTTCTGATACTGCTGCCGTCACGACTGTCCGTGTCAGCATCCATCATAGAATGGACGTTTTTTCTTGCGATCTACGGATAGGCACATTCAGTCGACTTCGTTCTGGATTATAGAGAGACTGTTGCTGGCTTAGGATATTTACACTACATTAACACGAATTTAAATTACGTGGGTTTCAAGTTCACTGAGAATTAGCTTTCATTTCATGATACTTTTGCAGTCGTTTTTGGCGTGGGGACATTAGACTTTTGTTTACGTTTTCACCTTCTTTAGAACATGTTGGAATCAATATAAATTTCTAATTTAGTGATCCTACGTTTCAAGTGGCTTATGTCAATGTGCTTCCACTTGCAAGACAATAATTCACAAATTAATAATAACACTTAGTAATTTAATTTTGTCTATTATATCCAGTGAGGATGTGAAACCTGTGATATGTTGAATTTGGTTTACCAAAATGTTCAACTGTGTGTGAAATCTTATGGGACTTAACTGCTAAGGTCATCAGTCCCTAAGCTTACACACTACTTAACCTAAATTATCCTAAGGACAAACACACACACCCATGCCCGGGGGAGGACTCGAACCTCCGCCAGGACCAGTCGCACAGTCCATGACTGAAGCGCCTTAGGCCGCTCGGCTAACTCTGCGCGGCTGGTTTACCTATGAAGTATGCTACCCTGTGTCTGATGTGTGGTGTCGTCCGAAGAGCGAAGTGCCAAAGAAAGGTTACTACCATGCAATGCAACTACAAGAAAAGATAGTCATTACAAGCCACATCGACGAATGAGCGACACCGGCACAGCCACTCCCAGAAACGTTTCGCTACGCCCCAACGGATCTTCCACTAACGACCGCTTATCCTTAGTCCGCGATCATCGACTATGGTGACAGCATCGTCTTCTAGTAAGCCAGCTGTGTGATCAATGTATTCGGCAGAACTCAAAGCGAAAGATATTGTTAAATGTACTCTGTGTAAGAGATTTGTATCTTGTCTGTATTAAGTGACAGTTAATTTTCATAGATAGTTGTAAATACTCATGACTTCCTGTGGAAATGAATCGTACCAAGTTAAGCAATTCATCTTACCTATGTCGTGTTAAAGTGAACTAATATATCGGTCTCCTCCCGGAGCAAACGGAAGAACCCACCGTTGTACCGACGAGTGTATTTTCTTCCTGTGCAACACGATGTGTCATTATATTGCATTTGAGTACAGTTGTGATTTTACGAATTTATTATCCTCTTCCCAGGTCTTTGTTCAATAAATCATTCCACGTGCTGCATAAACGTACATGTCTTCACTCAATAACTACGTTCTCAAAACGTGTCCCATTCACTATAATCGTATTTAAAGCTGGGCCGAACCAGCCTGAATTAAGCAATGCTCACAATAACATGACGTAAGAATTTTCAGCTACATAGGCAAGTCTATTCGCCATGGAAAGTAGAGACACGTGCTCGTGGAGGCATGGTCCTATACCACACAAGCTCAGGGTCTTTTTAGACTATTAGATAGTGCAGAACACAGATGGCCAAAAATATTTGTCTTGCACAAATTGTACCCAGAGATATAATTTATTCACTTACTCAATCAGGTCTGCAGTGATGCTTCTAATTTCAGTTTTGTCTTGATTAATTTTGTTTAACCCCCCTCCCGTCCTTCCGTTGCGTTTTCCGAAAGTTCTTCCCATTCCGAAACTTTAGTCATCACAGTCACATTGCCTTTACTTACATGTGAGTCAAATTTAATACAAAGGAGTAACATTTCAGGGCATAAAACCAGGGTCACAACCTCATATGAACTCTCAGGTTAAAGTTAAACACGAAATACACCAACTAACGAATGCAGATATGCTGCTCATAAATGAAAAAAGTAAGCTAGCAGAAGAGTAATTGCAATATTGTTTTCTTATTTGCAACGGGATAATAGCAAAGTACTGTAGCACTTTTATTTCTACCTTATCTTCGTTGGTCTACATTGTACTCACACAAACCTTCAACTGAAGACGGTTAAATGGATGAGCAATGTGCATCTTGCTTGTTTCCATATGTTTACTGTCAGCTACAGCAAGTTGTCGAGTTAAGTTACTCCGGATACCTGCACTATGTTCTATTACGGTAGAATCAGTCAGATTTGTGTTATTTCATTAACAACGTCAGGTTTATGTGAATTTTAAACTGTCATTCGTTTTTAACGGTTTATTCGGGAGTGGATTACCGAGTAAAAAATATATAGTACTATTTAAAAAAGAGATATTGCTGGTCATATTTCTAACGAAACAACTTATGCTGGTTAATTTGCTCCTGGTAGCTAAACATTTGCTTGATACCTTGTTCTATTTTGCGTCTGGGCAATAGTTATTTCGAGTGATCAAGATAAATGGGACACCCTGCAGGTTCTCAACAGTATTTCTAACTGATAAAAAGAGTGCATTTAAGATGAACTCTGAAATTCAAAACTGCAATACTACAACTAAAAATAATTTTCGCATATACTATGCATCCCTCTCCGGGATTCAGAATGAAATTTTATACTTCAGTACAAATATCCATGACAGGTTTCCGGTGGACATCAGGCAGAAAACTGAAAGTCAAATGAAACTATATGGTACCAACCTTTTCAAATCTCAGGCATCTATGATGTATACATGGTGAACATTAATAAAACCGACAAACAGCAGGGGCGGATTCGTAACTGGAAATGGAGGAAAAAAGGTTCTAAGAATATATGTCCGGAAATGGACGGTGTACGTGCAATGATAAAAGACGTCCCAGAACACAGTACAGAACTGCATCCCATCCACGTCACAAAGTGACGTTCAAAGTGTCCTCCGTAGGATGTAATGTCATGCAGGATACACATAATCGTACTGTGGCTTGCACCATGTTGGTGAGCCATTTGCCTGGAGCTTTTAGTAGGATTGGTCTTAATATCCTGTAGAACCAGGTCCTCCAAATCTGGTATACTCGCAGTCCGCCACCTCCCTGCACGTTCGACTGTATGAAAGCACCCGTGGTCACAAAATCGCCCAAAAAGGGCTTGAAATGTTGTGTGATGTAGTTGGTGTCTGTGAGGATACTTGTTTTGTTGTAGCCGTGCTCCCTCTCGATTGTTTCCATCTGCTCGGCCGAACACAAACACCATCTCGGCTTGGGCCTGTCATGAACACCGGACCATTTGGCTGCTTACAGTACGCTGCGTTAATCACAAACCCTACAACACTCAAACAACACACGGCACGTAGTCAGAGGAACTGTCATTCGTCAGTGCCATCTAACGTAGCAACGATGCATCTCCGGACACTTATTCATAGGACCTTATTTCCTGTCCGCCCCGATAGCTGAGTGGTGCCGGCACGGTAGCTCAGCGTGTTCGGTCAGTGGATTTAGTTACCCTCTGTAATAAAAAAAACTGGGTAAACGGATCAACGAACAACCTGAATGAGTGTCATCGGACGTC
Source organism: Schistocerca nitens (assembly GCF_023898315.1). Classification (NCBI taxonomy): domain Eukaryota; kingdom Metazoa; phylum Arthropoda; class Insecta; order Orthoptera; family Acrididae; genus Schistocerca; species Schistocerca nitens. The sequence goes on from NC_064616.1 coordinate 260,449,182, forward strand.
CGCCACGAACAAATTCAACGAACAATATATAGAACAAAAATGAGATAAAAGAAAGTGGTCAGCATGACGGATTGCCGTCCAACGGGCCCGGGTTCGATTCCCTGCTGGGTCGGGGATTTTCTCTGCTCAGGGACTGGGTGTTGTGTTGTCTTCAGCATCATTTCATTCCCATTCGGCACGCAGGTCGCCCAATGTGGCGTAGAATGTAATAAGACCTGCACCAAGGCGGCCGGACCCGCCCCGTAAGGGGCCTCCCGGCCAATAACGCCAAACGCTCATTTCCATTTTACCTTATTTCCTCAATTTCTAGTCTGGAATCCGTCCCTGCAGTCGCGGTTTTATGAATGTTCATCCTGTATAAGCTGAATGAAGTGACGAATGAAAATTTGTACCAAGCCTTTTCATTCACCGCTTCAGTCTGCGTATATACATCATAGATATTTGAGACTTGAAAAGTTCCCTGGAATCAAAGAGTTTCATTTGATTAAAGCACCTATGCCTGGATTTCAGGCAGGATCCCTGAGATGCTATTCTAATACAGTTGGGGAGACTCTGCAATGAGGTTCGAGTTTAGGGTGAATGGGAGGCGTGAATGGGAATTTGGATTGAAGAGGGGGGCGTTGCTAGGGTAATCCGTGCACTTTTGCAAAGCCACTGTGCCAGGGTGTCGTAATGGTCAGCGCATCTGCCTAGTGAGCAGGAGAAACGGGTTTGAATTCTGGCCTGGGTACAAATTTTCATTCGTCGCTTCAGCCTGCATATATATATATATATATATATATATATATATATATATTTTTTTTTTTTCAACTCCGTCTACAGGCCGCAAGCGACCCATCGGGACCATCCGACCGCCGTATCATCCTCAGGCGAGGATGCGGATAGGAGGGGCATGGGGTCAGCACACCGCTCTCCCGGTCGTTATGACGGTTTTCTTTGACCGGAGGCGCTACTATTCGGTCGAGTAGCTCCTCAATTGGCATCACGAGGCTGAGTGCACCCCGAAAAATGGCAACAGCACGTGGCGGCGGGATGGTGACCCATCCAAGCGCCGGCCACGCCCGACAGCGCTTAACTTCGGTGATCGCACGGGAACCGGTGTATCCACTGTGGCAAGGCCGTTGCATATATATATATATATATATATATATATATATATATATATATATATATATATATATATATATTTTAAATTGTAAGTCCTTATGTACTCAAAAACAAAAGTGATAGTGTACCTCATTGGCCACTCCTTCTGCAATTTGGCTGAAAATTTGGACTCGGAGATGTGAATTCTACATACTTCGAACATTTCTGTTAAACACTGCTTGGCTTTTCTAGTACACAGAAAGCTAATAGTAGTCTGTATTTAGTGGATGGCTTAAAGTATTAGATAAAAAGAGCAGCGGAGTGGTATACGAGTATGAGAAGGAGCAGTGAACATTTCTTTTTATAAAATAGCAGTTTCTCTCCTAGAATGTACAAGGTGTAACAGAAGGACATTTTAAAAAGTTGAGAGACTGAAGGGGTTGAAATTTTGAACGTTCTGATACAGGGATCCTCTAGCCAGAAAAGTGAAGTAAAGTTTTTGCAGCACTATGCACTTTCTATGCATTCAATAGGCTAGATGAAACACCATAATACCGTGGTTGGCAAAACTTTTATTGACATAGAGTACAATCAACTACTGTAAGCCGAATTTGTGGCTTCACTACTTTAGAGTAAATGTCCAGTGTGACAACCATCACCTTCCTTGCGTAATGTGCAACGATGAACCCTGTTTTGTCCGGTTCTTTGTAAGATTCCGCACTCTTGTCTGTTGGTATAAAACGCTGTAAATGTGTGCTCAACAAGCTTAGATAGTGTTCCTACTGGTGCTGAATACGCAAGGGACTTGACATATCCCCAGAGGAAAGAATCAAGAGGAGTGAGTTCAGCGGAGGGCACAGGCCAAGGGACTGGTACTCTCTTTCCTAGCCCCATGATCAAATTACGCTGTAGCACCATCGTTCTAAACCACAAAGTAGTGCGCATTTGCAAAGGAACGTTCTGCAGAAGTTGAGTCAAGGCACTGTCCAGAAAATTTAAATACCATGCACCATTGAAACGATCTGGTACGATGTGTGGTCTAGTAAGGTGATCTCCAAGAGCTCCAGCCTAAATGTTCACTGAGAATTTCACATGGTAACTTCTCGTACAGGTATTGCGTGGATTTTCAACAGCCCAGTGGTGGCTGTAGAAGCTTTATTTCGCATTTCCAGCAGTATGTTCCTTATATAAACGTTCAAAATTTCATTCTCTGCTGTCTCCCAAATTTTTAAATCGCCATTCTGTTTCACCCTACATAAAATAATCCAGAAGTAATTCTAAAACGTTCAGTACAAGTGGGCTAGCACTAGTCGTAATTTGTTGTCAGTGTACTTTACAGAAGTAGACCGGCGAGTCTGCTTCTGCCTGTTGATGTATAACTTGACTCGTTCCACTTCATCTTTCTATGATGATATGTTTTACGAAATATGATGTGGGAACCAGCAGTTAAGCTGCCACCGACATAACCCCCAGCCTCATCGAAGCACGCAAATCACCCAGCTCACACAGACAGTGCTTCGTTAAGCTGTTCTCTGCACTGCTTGCCACTGGGATGGATTACTTACTCCGACGCTCAAGTTGTACTAGAATGAGCAGCATAAAAAATGACGTACTTCGACAGAGGATGAAAATGAATAGGGATATCTGTGACGGCATCCAATAAAAACAGCGGATGTCGTTTGGCCATGTGATTAGGGTAAATGTAGACAGCATACCAAATAGGATACTATGATTGGTGTGATCCTAGCAAAAGAAAAGGAGTCAACCAGGATGCCACGATGGCGACTAGGCGCGGAGAAGCGGCGCCAGCCATATGTATTCAGCAAGAAGAAAAAAAAGAAGAAGAATATGTGCGAACGAATGAATTCATTTACCGTGTGGCGTCTACAGAGGAAATCAATTTTTACCTTAAAAATATAAATCACTTATATACACTCTGTGACAAAGGAAAGCGACGTACCACAAAGTAATTATCTGAATGGGACGGAAATCGGGAGATATGTTTTACATGTACAGAAAAACAAATAACTACAATTTCCAAAAAACTGAATTATTTATTGAAGACAAAGAGCTTCGCAAATTAAGGTACTCGTTAACGAGTTGGTCCACCTATGACCCTTACGCAAGCAATTATTCGACTTATCATAACTGATGGGGTTGTTGGATGTCCACGTGAGGGATATCGTGCCAAATTCTGTCCAATTGGCGCGTCAGATCGTCAGAATCCTGAGCTGGTTGGAGGGCCCTACCATAATGTTCCAAACTTTCTCAATAAGGGAGAGATTCGGCGAACTTGCTGGCCAAGGTAGGGCTTGGCAACCACGAAGAAAAAAAGCAGCAATCGCCGTGTATGGGCGGGCATTATCTTGCTGAAATGCAAGCCCAGGATGGCTTGCCTTGAAGGGCAACAAAACGGGACGTAGAATGTCGTCGACGTACCGCTGTGGCGTAAGGGTACCGAGGATGAGAACCAAATGGGTCTAGCTATGAAATTAAATGGAATCCCATACCATCACTCCTGGCTATCGCGTTGTATTACTCGCGACCATCAGGTTGGTATCCCGTCGCTGTCCGGGACGTTTCCAGACACGTCTTCACTCGTCATCGGGGTTCAGTCCGAAGCTGGACTCATCTCTGAAGACAATTCTAGTCCAGTCAGTGAGAGTCCAGCAAGTGATTCAAATGGATCTATGTAGGCCGCGTAGTTATGGTTCTGAAAGGAAACCCTTTCCGGTTTCCATTTTTCTTTCATGTCGTATGCGGGTGGAATGTGGTTCCAGATAGGTTTCCTAGATTTAGGCCTATTGTTGTTGGCAAGGAGCTCAATATTTTATTCAATAGCAGATATTTGGAAAAAGAGATATGGCTGATCTTGTTCCACTCTTAAATCATCTGTACCTGTCACCTAAGGTGAGTGGGAGGAATATTCGAGAAATCAGGTAGCCATGGAAGAGGCATCGATTTGAGTGTTTCAGATCCTCATTGTATCGTTAAGGTCTTTATATATATTTCTAACACGAGAGTTTCTACTTCATACAGGAGAGCAACAATCCGCAACAGCATAGACTAATGCTTCAATGCTTGTGCTGTTATGCGTAGTGTCTTGGCGTGTGCTCGCCAACTTACTCTGGCAATTTTTCTAAGCCAGGCGCTTCTGTTTTTCAGTTTTTGTTGTGTGGTTTCGAGGTGGTTTTTAAAGGTATCTTCCAAGACATACTGGGAACTAATTATGTTCCACGTTTCTACCACAAAAGAATGTTGTGCTATTTGGGTGCTCAGATGGAAACAGCATACTTCAGTTTTCTGAGGCTTCGGGCATAACCTCCACTCCTCGAAATATTTACTTAAGGTATCTAGATACTTACTGAGTATTCCCTCGCCTTGCTCATGGTGCTTGCACTGAAGTAACAAAAGTCATGTGGTAGCGATTTGCACTTGCAGATGGCGGTAGTATCGCGTACACAACGTATAAAAGGGCAGTGCATTGACGGAGCTGTCTTTTGTACTCCGGTGATTCATGTGAAAAGGTTTCCGACATTGTTATGGCCGCAAGACGGGAATTAACAGCCTTTAAACGCGGAATAGTAGTTGAAGCTACATGCATGGGACATTCCATTCCGGAAATCGTTAGGGAATTCAGTATTCCGAGAGCTACACTGTCAACACTGTGACAGGAATAGCAAATTTCAGGCATTACCTTTCACAATAGACAAAGCAGTGGCCGACGGCCGTCATTTAACGGCCGAGAGCAGCAGCGTTTGTGTTGAGTTTTCAGTGCTAACAGACACGCAAAACTGCGTGAAATAACTGCATAAATCAATGTGGGACGTACGAGGAACGTATCCGTTCACCTGAACCGATCATTTACTGGAAATGTTTATGTTCGGCCATTCATGGACTTCATGTTCTAAACAACGATGGAATTTTATGGATGACGATACGCCATGTCAGCGGGCCACAGTTTTTCGCGACTGGTTTGAAGAACGTTCTGGACAGTTCAAGCAAATTATTTGGCCACCCAGATCGCTCAACAGGAATCTCATCGAACATTTACAGGACGTAATCGAGATGCCAGTTCGTGGACAAAGTCCTGTACCGGCAACACTCGCAATTATGGACAGCTATAGAAGCAGCGTGGCTCAATATTTCTGCAAGGGACTTCCAACGACTTGATGAGTCGACTTGCTGCACTACGTCGGGCAGAGGGAGATCCGACACGATATTAGAAGGTAACCCACGATTTTTGTCACCTGAGAGTAGTTGGTGGAGCTATCGCCATGTCAGCAGCCTAACAGAATTTTTCGCAGTTTGTGAATGAACAAATGAATATGATGTCAGTGTATTAACCCCTGATTCACTATGTTTCATTACGTCGTACCGAGGTTGTGACGTAAAGAACAGCGGCGCTGATTTAGGTAACAGAAAACTGGAACAAAAGCAGTGTAACAGCTGGGCGAGAGCGCCAGCAGCGGCGACCTGTGACGACACGCGTTATGCGTCGCGAAGCCCGCCGCCGGCCGCCAATTGCGTGTCGCGACGAGCAGCTGGCCCAAGCCGCCTGTGGGAAACAATATAACCACCAACAATTAACCGCTTGCGGGCAGGAAATATTGCGGCTGATAAGTTCAGAGATTCGGACAGCAGGGGAGGCACATCCGCCCTCATTTACACCTGGTCTGGATTGGAAGCCAACAGCGCGGAACCACGCAGCCCACAGCGGCCCTAACGTCCACCGCACAAAGACACTCTCGCGGACTTCGGCGACGGCGCACACAGGTTGTTCAGGCTAGCTAAAGGCTTTCCTTCTCGTCGAATGCCCTACAGCCTCTTACAAGGGCAGTCGAAGAAAAATTGGAATCCCTTGCAATATCATGTACCAAGAATAGAGCTATAAAACTACAATAGGCTTCCGTAGATTACCATAAATAAACGTAGACTTCGGTAGGTTTCCTAGTAGCTACCCGCGTTACCTAATGTTGGGTGTGTTGCATACCTGTCGGGCGTTACCTCATAACGATCGTTTCCTTTGCGTATGCAATCAGTGTCTTACAAGATTACCTTAAGAAGCAGTGAACGTTTTAGAAATTGAGTCAGGATAGATTAAGGGCTAGGTAGTCTACGAACATTTTTGTTCTACATAGTTATAATCCTGTCTGTTACTTAAGCATAATCATTATTTTTAGCAAAACTGAAAGAGTTACTGTTTAATTCAGGCTTCTCCTCGAAAACTGTTGATTTGTAACGCGAAACAGAACAATTTTGTACCAAAAATTAAAAAAAGGACAGCTTTATCATACATTATAACTCTAGGAAACACAATTTCCTCAAAAAAGGTAAAATACAACAGAAACGCAAAACAAAAACAAATCAAACAGCGCTTCAATACTTCCTCGAACTTATTTAAAACATGTTTCTGTTACTGCTAAACAACGTTTGCACTCATCAATAATAACAGAAAATCGTGATGAAGAATTAAAGCATGATGAAGAACGTTCTATTGACTACAAAATAACAACAATAATTATACATATTTTTTATATTTGTGCATGTAAACTGTACTTACATCAAAAGTAATTGCTTTGATTATATAAAAGCGCAGAAGTTAACGTGCTCAACTAATTCATATTACTTATAAAATGCAATGTATATTCTGTAAGGACATAAAATACTCAATGGACTAACACTGAATGATGTGCAGTTCCAATCATATGCAAGACAAACTACCAAACAAACAAAACCACACGATGAAGTTGGCTCCCATCTTCTCTCTCTCTCTCTCTCTCTCTCTGACACATTCATTTATGTTTCCTTCCCTGCCAGTCCTATCAATACTACCGGTAATCCTACCATCTACTATGCCATTTACGTAGTGTACCAAAGTACCGAAACATAGTTTTGGTAAATCGCTACTGTAACTGAGAAGCCTCAGTAGACCATGGGAGCTGCGTCAGCTGATTCACCTCCAATGGAACTGGGACCTGTTGGTGTTGGGGCAACGAGTCTTCAGAACAACCGGCGAAAGTAGTACAGCATCTACTTTCCACTGATATACCCCTACCACACAGTAGTTTTCATAGTACACTCGCCAATCAGTCAAATACGGAATGTCCATTGTTAGTGGATGTGGACTATAACATCAAAGGGCTATGAGACTGATCGACTCAGAAACAGATTTCACGCCACCCACAGTTTCTCAGGTCGGATCTCAAGAGAAAAATACTGTGATTATTAACAGACTAAGAGCAGGTCACATCAATATTGATTAAAAGAGACATTTGTTAAAATTCATACCCTCTCCAAGCTTTCATTCCACCTCATTGAAGAGGACGCTGTATATACGCAAATAGAATGTGACAGATAACAATTGCATTGTACAATATTTTAAAAATTAAGAACTATTTTTCTTTTAGAGCAACTCCAAGTTCCATGAATAGGACCGCTGCGAAACGTATTTGTTGTTTTATCCGTCTTTGTAACAGAGAGCTTTATATTTTGAGTAGCTTTTGAGAGCAACTGAATACAACAGACCACGATCTAACGGCGAAATCAGTGAACATGTAGAGAACATAACAAACACAGTGCGCAAAAGAAGGATGTCGTTATTCGGACATTTTGCTTGAATGGGTGATGACAGGCTGACGAAGCAAATCTTTAGTAGCAAAATTATGAAGCTGAATGGACAACCAGCATGGTTTACACGGACACTAACTGACCTCAAAGAAGGAAATACACTACTGGTCATTAAAATTGCTACACCACTAAGATGACGTGCTAAATACGCGAAATTTAACCGACAGGAAGAAGATGCTGTGATATGCAAATGATAAGTTTTTCAGACCATTCACACAAGGTTGGCGCCGGTGGCGACACCTACAACGTGCTGACATGAGGAAAGCGTCCAACCGATTTTTCATACACAAACAGCAGTTGACCGGCGTGGCGTGGTGAAACGTTGTTGTGATGCCTCGTGTAAGGAGGAGAAATGCGTTCGATCACCTCTCCGACTTTGATAAAGGTCGGATTGCAGCCTATCGCGATTGCGGTTTATCGTATCGCGACACTGCTGCTCGTGTTGGTCGAGATCCAATGACTGTTAGCACAATATGGAATCGGTGGGTTCAGGAGGGTAATACGGAACGCCGTGCTGGATCCCAACGGCCTCGTATCACTAGCAGTCGAGATGACAGGCATCTTAACCGCATGGCTGTAACGGATCGTGCAGCCACGTCTCGATCCCTGAGTCCATAGATGGGGACGTTTGCAAGACAACAACCATCTGCACGAACAGTTCGACGACGTTTACAGCAGCATGGACTATCAGCTCGGAGACCATGGCTGCGGTTACCCTTGACACTGCATCACAGACAGGAGCGCCTGCGATGGTGTACTCAACGACGAACCTGGGTGCACGAATGGTAAAACGTCATTTTTCGGACGAATCCAGGTGCTGTTTATAGCATCATGATGGTCGCATCCGTGTTTGGCGACATCGGCGTATCAAGGACGGCCAGAGGTGGTTGTTCTGGGTACTGATTTCTCAGGATCTATGCACCCAAACTGCGTGAAAATGTAATCACATGCCAGTTCTAGTATAATATATTTGTCCAATGAATACCTGCTTTTCTTCTTGGTATAGCAATTTTAATGGCCAGTAGTGTATCTCAGTTGCGGGTTGTCGGAGTACATGTTATGGGTAGTTTTCTGAAACGCATTCAGTATTATTTGCCAAGAGTGTTTTTACCGCCAGTAATGTATTCGATCTTTTACCAAATAATACTAGGCAAATTAAATTTTCCCGCTAGTGCAATCATATAATTGGAATATTTCTGAGTTTCCAGTTTTAAGGTGACTGCGAATGGCAACAACTGATATGACAGATTATTAATCTACGTCCAAACTGTAGGGTACCCCTGCCCCTGTCAGTGCAGAGTCTCATTCACTTTGCACATCGCTCGTCCTAACATTTCTGGCTGTTTCTAAATAAGCCACATTTTGGGGGGATAGAATCTTTTTTTTTTTTCGATATCCGTTGCACGAGTTGATGTCGTAAGGAAGGAAAAATAGGATCTAACCTCCGGTCGAGATCAAGGGAAGGAAAAAAAACTCAGCTTTTTCAAAGAAACTGCTGTCGAATTTCTATTCAGCAATTTAGGAAGCCAAAAATACCTAAACTTGGATGACCAGACGTGGATCTGAGCCCTGGCCCTCCCAAATGAATTTCCAGTGTCTTAATACAGGGCCACTTCTCTCGTTACTTCTTACTGGACATGTGCGTGTTCTATATTCTGCGGTGGTCGTAAGTTACTATGGGACTAAACTGCTGAGGTAATCGGTCCCTAGCCTTACACACAACTTTATCTAATTTAAACTATCTTACGCTAAGGACAACACACACACACACGCACACACACACACACACACACACACACACACACACACACACACATGCCTGAGGGAGGACTCGAACTTCCGACGGGGGGTAGAGGTGGGGGAGTGGGGGTGAATGGGGTGGGGGTGGAGGGGAAGCCGCGCGAACCATAGCAAGGCGCCCGAGACCGCATGGCTACCTCACGCCGCCGTGTTCTATACCTCGAGTTTCGGTAACCTACATTATGTGAAAGTTACTTCTTCTTTGAAGCAAGGGGAGTTCTGGACTTCTCTGCTAAAGCTTGGAAGCAAATTCGTAGTATTTCATAGCATTTTAATACTAGTTTAGTAACTGAATTAATTTGTTAATCTGTGTAGAACACGGAATGAAAAGAATGAAGTGTTAGTGGTTTTTAATAAGATAATTCTGGCACTCAAAACGGCACTCATACAGTGTCTTTGACACTTAACATTTCGTCCAATGACGCCATAATTCAATAACTACCTACATACTGAGAAAAAGGAGGTCTGTGATGAGTTTTATAAAGATCTCATCTTCTACTACCTCCTTCCAGACTGCTAGGATCACGTTCCATAGATAGTCATGAACGGCTGTTTGTGCGGAGACACAGCAGTTTTCTAGCATAATACATTTTGTGCACAGTTTCTGCTTCACGCCGTAGCTTCGGCAGTTACGAAATGGTCTGTTGTTGCACATTTTTACGTGTGGAAAGTCGATGGCGAATCGAGTGAATATCGTGCCATGGACATTTGGTAGAAAAATAGACAGAGCATCCACTTTTGATATTCGTAGGTATTCAACCATAATTTGTCCAGAACTGCCCATTCCGTAATACGGAGGCATTTCACGCGAAATAAATTTTTATCGCGTTATTGAAAGTGTCATTTATTTTTTTAAACATTAATTTCAACAGTTGGCCATATTCGTAGTTGTGTATGCTTCAGGCTAAATAACATACTGACAACGTAAGTACTAAACGTAACATCTAAAATGAGCTGCAAGATAATTTCTAAGAAAAGCAACTCCTGCTCGCCACATCTGTCATGTCACATTTGGTCTCAACACAGGGTGATTAATATTCAAGGATCCTATCTGGTCGTAAGAAATATCCAGTAGCACATATTAATTTTTACATGGTTATTCCACGTATTCCGCTAACGGTGCACCAGGTGCCCACTCAATTCAAACAGGCTGGCCTATCGTCTCCTCTTTTCTTCAGATAAAAGTGTAAAGCGACAGAAAATACTCCTGTTTAAGGGACTAGGACACGCACAACAGTTGTATCCGCCACTCAGACGACAGTGAATGGCTAGTTTCTGCCATTATCGGTCATTACTGCGGCGTAACGATGCTAGCACGGGACAGATGGTAACAGGCGACCGCTACTTATTTGTTCCGCGTATTCCGCTGAGCCTTAATGTCGGTTTCCCGATTCCCAAAGGGGTCTTTGTGCATTGCTTTGTGGGCTGCGAAACAGAGAGCCCAGAAGACACATTAAGTGGCTTAAGGAGACTAAATTTGAATGACTGGACAAAGATATGAAGCACGTTTCTCTAGACTGTGAGTCTAGTGCATTAAGTATTACGTCCCTCAGTAGGTCTCTCTACTGTACTCTTCATGCAACTGAAATCTATGTAATGTTCTAACATAGGGTGTCGCCGTTAAATCAGCAATACATATCGCCGCTGTCCATTACGTGGCTAATTCCCGTTGTGTTCCTTCACAAGTACGGTCCATATCCTATTACGCAGAGCAATGTAATAATACGACATACTGTACTAACACAAGGATTCTAAAAGTACGTGAGAAACCACAAGGACACTGGAACAAGAAATTTAAATTACATGGCTGTTGCTTTGCAGGTGGCCCAAAGCTACTCTACTAAAATTACGCTTCCAAACAAAATAAGAATTAAATCGAGACCTGTTGAGTTTTATATGGTGGTAACGGCAACAACAATAAAAACTTTCACAAAACAAAAGCACAGGCTGCTGTATGAGCACTGAATCGGGGCGCTACCGAACTACAGGCAATTACATTGAGTGGTCATAAAGCATTCTGCGTACAGAGTCGAGCCTTTATCCACAAAATTACACAGAAAGTAGCGGGCTCTACATTCAGTATTTGAATATAAGGAAACAATGATCAAAGCGATGTGAAATGGAACGGCGGTGTGAGGATTGTGGTAGAGGAGGCGACTTGTCGACGTCGGTTTATTGGGATAGTTCTAGGAAAGTGAGGTTGGTCCGTAAAAGAGATCGCATATAGGATGGTAGTGCGACGTATTCTTGAGTACTGCTCGAGTGTTTGGCATCCGTAACAGGTCAGATTAAAGGAAGACGTTGTAGCATTTCAGAGGCACGTTGCTAGATTTGTTACTGGCAGGTCCGAACAACACACAAGTGTTACGGGGATGCTTCGATAACTCAAATAGGAATACCTGGGAGGAAGCGGTGTTCTCTTCAACGAAGACAATTGACAAAATTTAGAAAACCGGCGTTTTAAGCTGACTGCGGAACGATTCTGCTGCCTCCAACATACATTTCGCTGAAAGACCACGAAGATAAGATGCTAGGAATTAGGTCTTATAAGGAGGCATCTAGACGGTAGTTTCTCCCTCGATCTATTTGCAAATGGAACAGGAAAGGAAATAACTAGTAGTAGTACGGAGTATCCTCCGACACTCCCCATACGATGAAGTGCAGAGTGTCGATGTAGAAGTAGATGTAGAAATGCATACTTCGGAGTCACGAGTTCTTGGCCGGCCGCTATGACCGAGCGGTTCTAGGCGCTTCAATCCGGAACCGCGCTGCTGCTACGGTCACAGGTTCGAATCCTGCCTCGGGCATGGATGTGCGTGATGTCGGGTTGGGTTGTTTTTGGGAAGGAGACCAGACAGCGAGGTCATCGGTCTCATCGGGTACGGAAGGACGGGGAAGGAATTCGGCCGTGCCCTTTGAAAGGAACCATCCCGGCATTTGCCTGGAGCGATTTAGGGAAATCACGGAAAACCTAAATCAGGATGGCCGGACGCGGGATTGAACCTTCGTCCTCCCGAATGCGAGTCCAGTGTGTAACCACTGCGCCACCTCGCTCGGTGCGTGATGTCCTTAGGTTGGTTAGGTTTCAGTAGTTCTAAGTCTAGGGTACTGACGACCTCAGATGTTAAGTCCCATAATGCTTACAGCCATTTGAACCATTTGAATATCTTACCCAGTGTTTGTGGCGAGATGCCAGACTGAAGTTTTGTAAAGGTTCTGTGAAAGTAAGGTGTTTCTGTAAAGAAAATAGAATACGAGAAATTAGTGCAACCGATTCTGGAGTGAGATAAGGCGGTCCTCAACATAAATTTTGGGTTGAACTCCGTGGTGTTTTACTAGGCTTTGACCTACTGGAGGTGGTATGCCCTTGAGCTGACTTGTGGGGTCAGTTGTAGGGGATCTACAATTTAATGTGCATTCCAAAACACGGTGCTACGTGGCATTGTAACATATACAAATCATTCTCATAAGTGAGCCGTGACGGAAAAAAACCTATGGCCTTTGGAGCTGTAGTCATTACTCACGTACCCACCGAAACACGCAGTTCTAACACTGCTCTAGATTTTATTATGCAGTATGTATTACAGTAGACACAGAATTCCCACATACGCTACTAGGATCCTGAAATGTCAGTATTGACTACAGGAAAGTGTAACAGTGGTACTCACCAAAATTTAATGGGAATCACTGGAAGAGAGACGACGTTGTTTTCCCGATAATCTCATGGCTACATTCAGAAAACTGGGGTCGGAGGAAGACGACATCAATCACGTTATTTTGTGATCATAAGAATAATGAAGATTATGACCAATTGAAACGTCCCCTTTGGAAAAATTATGAATTACTGTGCTGGTAAAGTTCTCACGTTATTTGATTCTCAAACAGCTGAGCAAAACTGAACGTACTCAAACATTTTTCTCTTTACTAATTCTGATCAACACTAAACTGCCACACAATATCTTTAGCGCAACGCAATCTGCGTTTCAGTAATGCCCCTGACTAACAATAACCTATACCTTTCATGAATCGCTTACCTCACAAAAATCTTCGTTACTCGAACTACTGCAATACAGCGAGCGCCAATGCTGTCAGCTAACTAAAAGATTCTACCTACTGAAGGCACTAACTACTGATAGGCATATAGTTAGCAAATGAAAGATTTTGATAGAGAACAAACAATGTTTTTACCTTAATAGTGTTCAAAAGTCATAATGTTGTTGTTGTTGTGGTCTTCAGTCCTGAGACTGGTTTGATGCAGCTCTCCATGCTACTCTATCTTGTGCAAGCTTCTCCATCTCCCAGTACCTACTGCAACCTACATCCTTCTGAATCTGTTTAGTGTATTCATCTCTTGGTCTCCCTCTACGATTTTTGCCCTTTACGCTGCCCTCCAATACTAAATTTGTGATTCCTTGATGCCTCAGTACATGTCCTCCCCACCGATCCCTTCTTCTAGTCAAGTTGTGCCACAAACTTCTCCCCAATCCTATTCAATACCTCCTGATTAGTTATATGATCTACCCATCTAATCTTCAGCATTCTTCTGTAGCACCACATTTCGAAAGCTTCTATTCTCTTCTTGTCCAAACTAGTTATCGTCCATGTTTCACTTCCATACATGGCTACACTCCATACAAATACTTTCAGAAACGACTTCCTGACACTTAAATCTATACCCGATGTTAACAAATTTCTCTTCTTCAGAAACGCTTTCCTTGCCATTGCCAGTCTACATTTTATATCCTCTCTACTTCGACCATCATCAGTTATTTTGCTCCCCAAATAGCAAAACTCCTTTACTACTTTAAGTGTCTCATTTCCTAATCTAATTCCCTCAGCATCGCCCGACTTAATTAGACTACATTCCATTATCCTCGTTTTGCTTTTGTTGATGTTCATCTTATACCCTCCTTTCAAGACACTGTCCATTCCGTTCAACTGTTCTTCCAAGTCCTTTGCTGTCTCTGACAGAATTACAATGTCATCGGCGAACCTCAAAGTTTTTATTTCTTCTCCATGGATTTTAATACCTACTCCGAACTTTTCTTTCGTTTCCTTTATTGCTTGCTCAATATACAGATTGAATAGCATCGGGTATAGGCTACAACCCTGTCTCACTCCCCTCCCAACCACTGCTTCCCTTTCATACCCCTCGACTCTTATAACTGCCATCTGCTTTCTGTAGAAATTATAAATAGCCTTTCGCTCCCTGTATTTTACCTCTGCCACCTTCAGAATTTGAAAGAGAGTATTCCAATCAACATTGTCAAAAGCTTTCTCTAAGTCTACAAATGATAGAAACGTAAGTTTGCCTTTCCTTAATCTTTCTTCTAAGATAAGTCGTAGGGTCAGTATTGCCTCACGTGTTCCAACATTTCTACGGAATCCAAACTGAACTTCCCTGAGGTTGGCTTCTGTCAGTTTTTCCATTCGTCTGTAAAGAATTCGCGTTAGTATTTTGCAGCTGTGACTTATTAAACTGATAGTTCGATAATTTTCACATCTGTCAACACCTGCTTTCTTTGGAATTGGAAATATTATATTCTTCTTGAAGTCTGAGGGTATTTCGCCTGTCTCATACATCTTGCTCACCAGATGGTAGAGTTTTGTCATGACTGGCTCTCCCAAGGCTGTCAGTAGTTCCAATGGAATGTTGTCTACTCCGGGGGCCTTGTTTCGACTCAGGTCTCTCAGTGCTCTGCCAAACTTCATCTTCATCTACATCCTCTTCCATTTCCATAATATTGTCCTCGAGTACATCGCCCTTGTATAGACCCTCTATATACTCCTTCCACCTTTCTGCTTTCCCTTCTTTGCTTAGAACTGGGTTTCCATCTGAGCTCTTGATATTCATACAAGTGGTTCTCTTTTCTCCAAAGGTCTCTTTAATTTTTCTGTAGGCAGTATCTATCTTACACCTAGTGAGATAAGCCTCTACATCTTTACATTTGTCCTCTTGCCATCACTGCTTAGCCATTTTGCACTTCCTGTCGATCTCAGTTTTGAGACGTTTGTACTCCTTTTTTCCTGCTTCATTCACTGCATTTTTATATTTTCTCCTTTCATCAGTTACATTCAATATTTCTTCTGTTACCCAAGGATATCTACTAGCCCTCGTCTTTTTACCTACTTGATCCTCTGCTGCCATCACTACTTCATCTCTCAAAGTTTCCCATTCTGCTTCTACTGTATTTCTTTCCACCATTCCTGTCAATTGTTCCCTTATGCTCTGCCTGAAACTCTGTACAACCTCTGGTTTAGTCAGTTTATCCAGGTCCCATCTCCTTAAATTCCCACCTTTTTGCAGTTTCTTCAGTTCCTTCTCTCCCTTTTCCTACTACCGAATTCCAGTCACCCATGACTATTACATTTTCGTCTCCCTTCACTATCTGAATAATTTCATTTATTTCATCATACATTTCATCAATTTCTTCCTCATCTGCAGAACTAGTTGGCATATAAACTTGTACTACTGTAGTAGGCGTGGGCTTCGTGTCTATCTTGGCCACAATAATGCGTTCACTATGCTGTTTGTAGTAGCTTACCCGCACTCCTATTTCGTTATTCATTATTAAACCGACTCCTGCATTACCCCTATTTGATTTTGTATTTATAACCCTGTATTCGCCTGACCAAAAGTCTTGTTCCTCCTGCCACCGAACTTCACTAATTCCCACTATATCTAACTTTAATCTATCCATTTCCCTTTTTAAATTTTCTAACCTACCTGCCCGATTAAGGGATCTGACATTCCACGCTCCGATCCGTCGAACTCCAGTTTCCTTTCTCCTGATAACGACGTCCTTCTGAGTAGTCCCCGCGAGGAGATGCGAATGGGGGACTATTTAACCTCCGGAATATTTTACCCAAGAGGACGCTTTCATCATTTAACCATACAGTAAAGCTGCATACCATCGGGAAAAATTACGGCTGTAGTTTCCCCTTGCTTTCAGCCGTTCGCAGTACCAGCACAGCAAGGCCGTTTTGGTTAGTGTTACAAGGCCAGATCAGTCAATCATCCAGACTCTTGCCCCTGCAACTACTGAAAAGTCTGCTGCCCCTCTTCAGGAACCACACGTTTGTCTGGCCTCTCAACAGATACCCCTCCATTGTGGTTGCACCTACAGTACGGCTATCTGTATCGCTGAGGTACGCAAGCCTCCCCACCAACGGCAAGGTCCATGGTTCTTGGGGGTGGGGTGAGGGGGTGGGGGGGAGTCATAATATACATGTATAATTTGTGACACCCAGTTTGGCAAATTTCCTTTTTCTGACGAACACACGTCCAGCTCCTCCGATCATATGAACATCTCAAAACTCTGGCTTCTTTCTCCCCACATCCACCACTGCTGGCAGGTCACCTCCAACTGCTACGCGCTGTTCACATCCAACTGCCCAACACTACAATTGCAAATATTCCAAGAATGTAAACCAGCCACAGACTGCACACAGCAGTCAGTGATTTTCATACAGAGCGCTACGTGGCGTTACCAACATAAAAACCTAAACAGCCTACTTACATATCCTCCGTGCTCCCAACAAAAAAAAATTTAAAAATTGTTTTGGGCAGTGCCCAATACAGATCTGAAAACATTTTTCATAATTACCATAACAAAGACATCAAATGCACACAATTATTGATACACTGTTGGTCAAAAGCAAAAATTGTTCTCATAAGGACAGTCCTGATCATTCATCACAGTAGTAATTACATTGCACAAAGTCTGATAAGTAAAAGAAAATGCACACAGAAGTAGTGGATTTCCATGCAGTCTTGAAGAAGTAGTGTTGTCCTTCCAATGGAAAGACAGTGGTGACTCTTGACATGCAGACAGGTAATGGGCCACAACAGAGCAAACCCACGGCAAAGTCAGTCGAAGATTTGAAGAATATTGGTAGGTAGGTCATCACAGAGCAGACCCACTGTAGTCCTGGTAGAGATTATAGAGATTATAGACTGGAGTCCTTGTAGACATAATGGTATTGGTGTGCCATTGAAGGTGTAGACCCACTGTAGTCCTTGTAGAGATGGCTAGCAGCCATCCGTTGCGACTGTGCGGGTGCACAATCACCATTGAAGAGTCTTGCAGATAATATAGGAAGTCCATAAACCACCACTTGCACACTCACAAACTTTTTGGAATGTCCTTAGAACCAGCAGTGCTGTTAACCAGTCCCTTGCTGAGTTATCAACACACGTGCAAACGCTAACAGTCCCCTTTTTTTAACTTCTCACATATTGTGCATATACTATGACCAACAGAAATGTGTTCAGTGAAATGAAAATACTTAATTTGAAGAACTGCTGTCTATACAACTACAAACTTACGACATGAGAATACAATTACAAAGGTACAAAATACATCATTAAAGAACATAATAATACAGATAACATTTGTAGTAATATGAGCTTTACAAAATAATAGAAATAAACATATATATCAGTGTTATAGGAATCATGACATAAATAAATAAATAAATAAATAAAAATGAGAAGAGCTTTCGAAAGATTAACTTAATACATGACCATTAAAACAGAACAGAATAAATAATGTCTAAACATCTTTACAAAGTAAATAACATATTATTAGAAAAATTCTACAACATAACTCTTATCATATAAAACATAAAGACAGGAACAACACAAATACACAAGGGTACACAAACACATAGCATAATAACACAAAAGGAAAAGACAGGGTTTGTTTTCAGTATGACATTTGGTGCTGCAGTATTTATCGTATTTGATTTGCAAACAAAACTTTCTTTACTTCTTGGATATCTCCCTTAGTTCATTGTAATTCCCAAAATGTCCTATCTATACTTGTTGTCCCTAAACCCTACTATTTTGTTCATATCCACTTTCAAAATAATTATTCTTCATTGTACACTACTTTTTTGCCAAACATTTTTTTTATAGTTTCTCAATGCATTTCTTCCAATTCATCACAACTCATTATCTTATATAGCCTACCCCCTCTTAAGCTAACTTAAATCTACTGAGCTCAGATATATATACTAAGGGACGAGGCAATGTAGCAGCACAAAACAATTAACACAAACAGCAATGACAAAAAAATGCAAATTGGCAAACAAACAGCAGTATATCTAAATTAGCAAAATAAATGCAACATTACAACTAATATGAGCCAATGTGCAGCAACAAGAAAAATAAACCAGTAGAAAAACTGGCTTAATACAATGTGAAATTCAGTAGAACTATGCCTAGCAAACAGCAGCAGCAAATGCAATAACTTATACTTAAACATGATAAAGCACAATGAGAAAGAATATTACATGAAAGATAGGAAATGTCTAATACCTATGTCAGATCTTAACACTATAGTGATGCATCACCTTAACTTACTCTACCAAAAAAATTACCAAATCGTTAAAAAAATTATGTATGCAATTCCTGTGAAGGGAAATGTCTATTTGTGCTCCCTTTTCTAAGAAAGTAGATCATAAAATTATTCTTTACTGGGTCTGTAGACAGAAAACTTTTCTATTAGTACATCTATTAAATTTTATTTTAACCAATGCCACAGTGCAGCTAGAAACTAGATATTAAACAAAATGAGCAAATATATACGTAAAGCAAGGTGTGAAACGTCATTCACTAGCCATATGGCATTTCATAAGGCAGTAAAAAATCTCTCAACTAGCAAGACAATAGACATAAAATGTTTCTCATCATTTCATTAGGCATTTCAGTAAATATCAGAAATTACGAGCTCCAGAGTGTAATCATATGTTTTCAAGTATGAGCGTGTCGTACTTACGATGCTTTCTACAAAGGAATGTCAATAGTGAGATTAATGGCCTCTCCTTTTTTTTGTTGTGCCTCAAGGCACGGCTTTTTTTCCAGGTGGCTGTTGTGTAGCAGGGCGCCTACAGTGCATTACGTTAAGGTCACTTAGCTTTCTTACCGAAATATTTACGAGAGCAGTTTCTGCTACAGTGAGAGTCTCATATAAAAAAAATTCACAGATCGAAATATTACAGTAGAAATGTGTAGAAACGAAATCTCATGAATAGCAGTGTTGTGATACTCACATTCATGCATGGACACACATGTCATAACTCTTAAAGTACGATTCCTGGTTTCCAACATCCTTTTTCACAAACCAGAGTCCCTAAATTCTATTCATTATTCATATACATATAAACACGCAATCACATTCCTCAGATAGCATCAGCTTATTGATCATAAACATACCTCAACAGCATAATACACATCGTCGTCGCAATAATAACATCATAACACCTCAACCAGATCTCATAAACGTCGTAGCTTTGTTCAATAATCTCACAACCTTTTAAAAAAATGCCCTCTGCTCGTTTCAATAGTCATCTACCTCAGACGTAATTCAAAAATTATGATCCCATGCCAAATACATTATTCAAAGCTCTAATAGTATCACAATGGTTCCGAAAAAATATGAAGAGTTCACAAAGTACAGACAAAATACAATTTCGTAAGTGTAAATTCACTAACGTAGTAAAAAAAAAGTTTGTTTCTCTGTTAAATAATCAGATAGCTGTGTAATTCTGTGTTAGAGAAATATGGTACCGATGTGTAAAGTTGTATAAGCAAATACCATATTAGCTAGGGCTCCTAGCACTTGCCACACGCTTAGTACACAAAGTAGGCGTGTACCCCCTGAGGATAAATGTAATTATACCCTCAGGTGTTACAGATTACAGCAATCGACTGAAATGTATCACCGAAAACCTTCTTTGTATCTTCGCAATTCAAAAATCTTTAAAAATATTTTAAGTACAAAAATTAATCACTGAAATGCATGTCCTGTAGCGCTAAACTGTGCGTCTTGCTGTAAGATAACTCTGTGGAAGTGTCGTAGTTATCGTCCTCTGTAAGCAAAGTTCTGCAGAAGTCAATGTACTTACCTCATCATAAACAAAAGTGAAATGTGTTGCGTATAGATATAGTATTTACTACGCTTATTGCCGTGATGAAGAAAGTATTGAACTGTAACGTATTGTTTTGCTACAGAAAAGGCTGTCTCATAGTAGCTATACCACAAAAGTTACTACTAAAGCATGTTTTACTTTCCAGAAGAATTCAGAAAAACTGGGTAGATATAAAACAGATTTAGCGCAAAAGCAATAATATAAATTGTATCACTCATTAGTAGCGTCGTGATATAATCGTGTAGCTGTCAAATAAACTAACCACTGTGTCATCTGGTATCTCTCAGAAAGTACTTTAAATCCAGAATGTATTTTCCAAAATGTTGCATTAAAATCTCATTAGCAGTACCGGTATATGTCCTAAGTATGTAAGCCTTATAGTCGTTACATAATCGTGCAACGAACAAGGAAGAATGTACACACAATAACACTGTGTCGTCTGTTCACTATAACAATGCATTAGTAATTACTGTCTAAATAAGTTCCCTAGGTTCTTGACTGCATATTTAACTTTAAAACATTGTTGCAAGTTAACAGTTTCTAAGTGTAAAAAAGCGTACTAGTAATGTAAAGTGAAAGATTTTATAGCAAAGACTAAGTTAAAAAGCAGATTATCTCTCAATAAACGGTTTTACATGTGAAATGTGGTCTAAACCTTTACCCTTCCTAGTATGCAGAGCTTTAGCTTCAATGCAATTATCATGTGGTAAACATCGGTAAAGAATGCTCAAATTTTTCTCAAGGTTAGAGTCTATGTTATTTTTCTGTGAGTCAGCCGGCACACGTGGCTGCCTGCAGTGCGAGTCATTGTCTGTTACCTTTGTTGTCGCGCGTCGTTACTGGGATTTGGAGACCTAACTTCTATAAATTCACCTTGTCGAGAGGGCCCTGCCCTGTTTCAATCCCGACAGTTCTGATTAAATCCAGATCTGTCGTTATTATTATATCGTCTGTCGTCATGTCGGTAGTTTCCATAGTTTCTTTATTGTCGGTCATGTTTTGGAGAATTTCTCCCGGAATCGTAACTGCGCGGTGGACCGTTGTGTCTGAAGTTATTCTGTCTCCATTGATAATTATTATTTTGGTTCCCATATTGTCTGTTTCTCTGATTGTCTCTATCATATTCATTACTGTGGAGAGGTGATCTTTCCCTGTAATTATTATTACTGTGCCAACGGTTGTCATACAGGTGGTGTCTGTTTTGGTCACGATTTGTGGTGTAAGAATAGGCTTGTCGTGTCCAGTTATTATTTCTGCCATCACGGAATTGTGAGGGACGTGAACTGTAATGATTGTTTTCCTGTTTTCGCATCCCGCGATTGTCATTGTCAATTTGCAATTCTTGTAATAGTCCCTGAAAAGCTTCAATGTCGCCTTTGCAACGTCCTGCCAAAATAATATGTCGTAAATGTTCAGGCAATTTGATTAAGCAAATGCGAATAAGTTCTGAGGGGCTGTATGGGTTTGACAGATACTGATTCTTATGCAACATGTCTTCAAAATATTTGACAAGAATGGAAAATTCAGATTGTTCAAAGTGTTTCATCATCATGATGCTATGTTTTACGCGATCTTGAGTAGCTTGAGACCAATATGCTGAGAGGAAGGCATGATAAAATTCTCCTTCACTGTGACAACCGTGAATGACCGATTGCATTCTGGTTCATACTCTAAGTAGCCACACATAAATTCCAATCTGTGCTCAGATGACCAGTTGGGAGGAAAACAATGAGAGAATTGATGAAGCCATGCTTGTGGATGAATGTAGCTGCAGATTAAAACTGTGTGCCCGACCGAGACTCGAACTCGGGACCTTTGCCTTTCACGGGCAAGTGCTCAACCATCTGAGCTACCGAAGCACGACTCACGCCCGGTACTCACAGCTCTACTTCTGCCAGTATCTCGTCTCCTACCTTCCAAACTTTACGGAAGCTCTCCTGCGAACCTTGCAGAACTAGCACTCCTGAAAGAAAGGATACAGCGGAGACATGGATTAGCCACAGCAGCCTGGGGGATGTTTCTGCAAGGTTCGCAGGAGAGCTTCTGTAAAGTTTGGAAGGTAGGAGACGAGATAATGGCAGAAGTAGAGCTGTGAGTACCGGCCGTGAGTCGTGCTTCGATAGCTCAGATGGTAGAGCACTTGCCCGCGAAAGGCAAAGGTCCCGAGTTCGAGTCTCGATCGGGCACACAGTTTTAATCTGCCAGGAAGTTTTCATATCAGCGCACACTCCGCTGCAGAGTGAAAATCTCATTCTGGAAACATCCCCCAGGCTGTGGCTAAGCCATGTCGCCGCTGTATCCTTTCTTTCAGGAGTGCTAGTTCTGCAAGATTCGCAGGAGAGCTTCTTTAAAGTTTGGAAGGTAGGAGACGAGATACTGGCAGAAGTAGAGCTGTGAGTACCGACCGTGAGTCGTGCTTCGGTAGCTCAGATGGTAGAGCACTTGCCCGCGAAAAGCAAAGGTTCCGAGTTCGAGTCTCGGTCGCGCACACAGTTTTAATCTGCCAGGAAGTTTCAAAATTTCGCATGTTTGTTCAAGCACTGTGTCTAACTTTTGAAGATTTTGTTCCATCGTGTCTAACTTTTGAAGCATTTGTCCCATTTGTTTCTGATTTTGTTCAAGCGTTGTGTCTAACTTTTGAAGCCTTTGTCCCATTTGTTGCATTAATTGTAATAACAATGCACCGGTGGCTGAAATATGTCCCTCAGTGCTATTCGGCAGTGCATTTGAACCGACAACATTCGCATTTTGAAAAGCAGAAAACGTATCTTGACTTGATTGAGAAAAGGGTAATGATGCAAAACCTGAATCTGGAGTATTCGCCAGATTTTGTCCTGTCATTTCGGATTCCTGGGGCGAGCTATTGCCGACCGATCGACCGACAATACTACCCTGTTCACTAGCTGTTTTACTGTGTACACCATTATTTATTGCCTGGTCCATTTCCCTATGCACAATTACCAAATTACTATTTTGAATATCTGTCAATTCATTACAAGGTGGTACTGATAAGCTACGCTCGTCGTTACTATCATTTCTTAATTTACTTTGCAGCCTAGTGTTACGTTTTTGACCCGCCATAACTGTCACAATATTTCACACGATAACACAGAAAAGCAAAATTTGAAGAGCAAAATAAGAAAACACATTAAAATAGCACTGGAAATAATATCCAATTAATTGGAAGCGCGCTGCGAAATATTTGGTGCAAATCTACATGCATGCCACAACTGTTTTACTGTACAACAATGAAAAACTACAACTACAAAAGAGATTCTCTCTACAGTTACGCGCTAGCAATAAACAATAACTACACTATTTATACAAACTACAAGAAAAAATCAGAAGATTCCAGTGAGGTATCCTTGGCTAAGGGTCGACATATGAAACGTCCCCTTAGAAAAATTATGAATTACTGTGCTGGTAAACTTCTTACGTTATTTGATTCTCAAACAGCTGAGCAAAACTGAACGTACTCAGACATTTCTCTCTTTACGTATTCTGATCAACACTAAACTGACGCCGAACGAAGTTGCGCAGTGGTTAGCACACTGGACTCGCATTCGGGAGGACGACGGTTCAATCCCGTCTCCGGCCATCCTAATTTAGGTTTTCCGTGATTTCCCTAAATCGCTACAGGCAAATGCCGGGATGGTTCCTTTGAAAGGGCACGGCCGATTTCCTTCCCCATCCTTCCCTCACCCGAGCTTGCGCTCCGTCTCTAATGACCTCGTTTTCGACGGGACGTTAAACACTAATCTCCTTCTCCTCCTCCACTAAACTGACACACAATATTTTTAGCGCAACGCAGTCTGAGTTTCAATAGTCCCTACAAAAGAATGCCCTTACTAACAGTAACCTATACCTTTCATGAATCACTTACCTCACAAAAATCTTCGTTACTCGAACTACTGCAATACAGCGAGCGCCAATGCTGCCAGCTAACTAAAAGATTCTGACTACTGAAGGCACTAACTACTGATGGACATATAGTTAGCAAATGAAAGATTTTGATAGAGAACAAACAATGTTTTTACCTTAATAGTGTTCAAAAGTCATAATATACATGTATAGTTTGTGACATCCAGTTTGGCAAATTTCCTTTTTCTGACGAACACACGTCCAGCTCGTCCGATCATAGGAACATCTCAAAACTCTGGCTTCTCTCTCCCCACATCCATCACTGCTGGCGGCTCACCTCCAACTGCGCAACGCTACGCACTGTTCACATCCAACTGTCCAACACTACAATAGCAAATATTCCAACAATGCAAACCAGCCACAGACTGTACACAGCACAATCAGTGATTTTCACACAGAGCGTTACGTGGCGTTACCAACATAAAAACCTAAACAGCCTACTTACACAATGATAAGTACGGAGGCACACAGATAGTCATATCCCATGCTCTCCCCCCCCCCCCTCCCCCGCCACCTTCATCTCTCTGTCTGTCTCTGTCTCTCTGTCTGTCTCTGCCTCTCTCTCTCTCTCTCTCTCTCTCTCTCTCTTTCTCTCTCCCTCCACGAGACTGAAATAGAACAAAGTCGCTATTAATGATACAAACAGTCCTAATAGACGTCCATGAAGTAATCTGAACGCTACTTTTACTTGTGGCAATGTTTCCAGTCAACCCTTTGAGCCCCAGTGGTTTCCGACACAAACCACCATTTCATTCATTTCGGTTTGAAGGACCAGTGCCTTTAGCACGAAACAGGGCTTAAGTAGTAGCGGTGTTTTAATGATACAGGCGCTGGTACATCAAAACGAAATGAATAAAACAGTTGTTTGTGGCAGAAACCACTGAGGGCCAAAGGGTTAAGAATGACACTTGATAGGAGGTTTTCGACCCAATCGTACATCTGTTCCGATATTCCGCAGGCTCGTATTTTGTTTACTAGTAGAAGGTGAGGAAGAAACAATGGAGAAAAGGCTGGTGAAGACAACATAAACAGTGTTGTTTAATGAAAAGGGAACGAAAGTGGGTAAGGGAAAGAGAGACCAAAAGAAAAACTAGTCTGACGACAAGACAGGAAGCCGTAACTTCTCCTTATCTCTGCGTTTTTAGTACTTACTAAACATTTTTCATTTTTACTGAAGTTTAGATAGGTATATAACTACTAAGGCCCAAAGAAAGTTTTCGCCTTGCTTAACTAATACGTCTTAAGTAAATACGTTACAAAAGATTGCATTTGTCATTCTTGCAATGTAAAGTGGTACGAAGGAAGCTACCGTTCGCCCCAACCCTCGGCCAGTGGCCATTTACAGCGAAAGCCGTAAAATCGGACAAGCGAGAGAAGGAGCTGGCAAAACTACACAGATCTAAAGGTCATTACTTCCTCTGCTGAATTTTCCGGGCCTGATTTAATGCCATTTCGAGTCCCTGAGTGGAGCAGTTCTGGCACATTATACATGCAGATGAATATTCATTTGTAAAAGCGTTTCCCTTCGCCTTCTTTTGGCGCCGTTATCATTTTCAAAAAATAAGGAGCCCCTTCCTCTGCGGGCTTATTTTGTTATAATCTATCCCATTTTGAAAAATAGCTTCGGATGTCCGTTGCACCATTAGGAGCCATTTAGGCGGGCAGTTAGTGCGTGTATAGAGTAATTAGCGGTTGGAAACGGCTTCATGAGGCCGCTGCCGTGCCACACACTTCTCCGTGGACATTGGAATGCTAATGACACCACAATCGATAGCACTCTGAGAACCATGCCCCTGCACGGAAAGCGGAGACTCTAGCTGATCTCCTATTAGTAGACCAGCCACGTATAACGAACACCGATTCGATTCGAATACAGTAAAAACTCATAGTGTGCAGTCTACTTAAACTAATGCGATAACTATATGACCACCCTTTTGTTTGTAATGCTCCAAAATATCCATGTTTGCAAAAATAAAGCATAGGATGAATTCCGCCTGTTCTTGTCAGACACAAATTCTTGTTGATTTTCTTGCCAAAAACTGCTTCAGCGAATCTGTGCTGTCATTTTCGGCTTTTTCCTTAATTACATGACGGTAAATACATAATGTGTGTGTAGCCACGGTGATAAAAGTGAGGTCTAGTTTACGATATTGCTACTATTGCGATATTTTTTTATCTTATTATTAGTTTATAAGGTTTGCAGACCATTTAATTGTTTCGCTTGTACTAAATGACACGCTACCCAATCAAAACAAATCATATAACTAGCAGTTATGGTAAAAACAAAAATGACATTACTAAGAACAAAAAATTTTAAGCTAATACTTCTATTATTCTGATTATTTTTAAACACTCAGTGTTTTCAGAAATTTAATGACAGTGAGATGGTATAGCCATTGTGGAATATGCTGTGCAAGGAAAATGAGCAAATGTGCGTTTCACAATGGCGCCGGAAACCGTCCTTATAATATTATCTTTATACCCCGCCAAAAAGCAAAAATGAAAATGGATCGAACTCAACACAAAAATTATAGTCAGCCTTCAAATGGTCTGTAAACTTTGCCAGGTAAGGGTAATTTCCATTTATCATACAATAAAAGAGGCGTAAATAAATTGTTCACTGGATTACAGGTTGTAATAACTTAAGTTTAATGAAAAATTTGGCACCTGTATAATGTCACATCGAACATTGACCGAAAAAGTTTTTAGTTCATTTTAGGTTAACATCTATGTAGAAACTTCCGATAACTTTCAAATAGATGCGCTCTTTTTTAACACGGTCCTAATATCTGAAACCTTGAAATATTCCAGACTAGGTGAATAATTGCCAAGAAACTGATTACCATTTAAAACTATCTAATTGCTAAATAACACTTGGCTGATTTTCTTGTAATTGGGAAATAAGGTACAGGCAAAGCATAAGATTGAACTTATGGGATGTGTGGAAGGTATTTACTCACATATTCTTGAACTGTACAGTTGGGTGCACCGTGGATATGCACGTTCATGTCAGTCTCTGATATTTCCACAACCAGAAAATAAGACTATATAGTTCTATGGGAAATTTAGCGTCTGATATGTTCAAGGAGTACGCCGACGTCATCTTCTTACTGCATCCAGCTTCGCCTAAGTGACGTCCATTTTGTGCTGGAAGATTTTAACTGGCTCACTACGGCATGAAGCTACCATAAGACCGACGGCAATGAAGCTTCCCTCGAAGTCTGAGTAGACACACCCAGCCTCCAGATCATGTAGAGCATACTTATCCTGACAATATTTTCTTGTCCTCCTAACATGGAAGCTGTTAGCTCTGTGGTGAGGCCAGAGCAGGTACCCTTTAAGACGAACTTGATTCCGTAAAGACCACTTGAAAAGTACTCGTCGAAAATCTTGAGGCAGAGATGCTAGTATCCGAAGAATGTGAGAGCTTCATCGACCTGAACAAGTGAGATTCGAGAAGATGGGCACCATGAAGGTGTAACACAGAATATATCATATGACTGAGTACGCTGAACTTCCACTTGAGGATTATGATGATTTCTACCAAAATAACCTGTATGCCGAATGTATCATACAAACGCGGAAGTCCATAAGACGAAATGTGGCAATCTAACGGGAAGTTTCGGTGCAAAAGTGAACCGTGGGCAGTCCTACTGCAGAGGATATGCCGTGCGCTGTAAGAATGAATTCATTGAAATGAGTGTACAAAAGATGCTAACCCAGTCGTTAATTAACGAAAGAAACAACAGACCCAGAGACTCGTAGTATGGGATCAGAAGAGTTAAAACCATTACTTCTAGGACATACTCATCATGGTTCAGCTGAAGCTGGCCATTTCTGACATAATGCCCCAGGGTGAAGTTGTTATTGATTAAATGATGGGCTGAAAATGCTGTAATGGCTGCTGGACGTTCTGAAAGCCTGTGCGATCAATTTGTGGATCCTGAAGGGGTGAAGGTGGTAGTCTTGGTGCAACCAGGCGGGAACCAAATGATCCAAAACGTTTCCTGCTAATATCACTGCTCTTTTACTCCTATAAAATCCTGGAAAAACTGACACTTCATAGAAACACAAATTAATGCACCAGTAAACAACACACCGACTTGGGAAATCATGTATTCACTAGATCCCGTATCTGACCCAACATATCGGGGACGGCTTTGAATGATTTGACAGTCACATGTTCCACCGTCAACAACAGGAATCTGAGTATTAAACTGTAAAGTCTGACAAGGGATGTCGTCTGTACCTTCTACAGCACAAGATTCCGCATCGACAGGTAGAGGTACAGGATGAATAAATTACCAAAAAAATGACTCTGAGCACTATGGGACTTAACTGCTGAGGTCATCAGTCCCCTAAAACTTAGAACTACTTAAACCTAACTAACGTAAGGACATCACACACGTCCATGCCCGAGGCAGGATTCGAACCTGCGACCGTAGCGGTCGTGCGGTTCCAGAGAATGAATTACCAGCTGGAAGTGTCCCCGCACAAGCACTGTGCAAGTAGTCAGTCCCGATTTAGGTCTTTTTGGCTAACCTAAGATCATCAAGACGAATACTGGAATAATTAATTTGAAAAGAACACACTTGGTTTGCTTCCACATCCACCGCTTTTGTGTTCCATCTCTAATGGCCTCGATTTCGACGATACATTAAACACTTTTCTTCCTTCCTTCCCAATAAGACACAGGCTTGCGTCTCCCCCTTCACAACACAGAAACGGGATGAGCACTCGTGACACTGCGACGCGAACGACTTAACTGCACCCTGCACAATAAGGACACAACTGCTGCACACGTCAATGTGTGTGTCCACTGTCTAGTGCGCTGGAGTACCTCTGAATGTGATAAGAACATCGATACCGTAGTAAAAGCTTCAGCACGTGTTGTGACGGGTTGCCAAGAGTCAGCTCCAGTGCAGAAGCTTTACTGCATTGGCCTTACTCCCCGTCATAGAACAACGTACCAAGCATGAAATGTCGAAGATGGAAGCAGAAAGCCGCCTCCAAACGCAGGGAGCGCATCGCATAGAATCGCTATGCATCGCGCAAATAGACACTGAAAGAATTGTTCATAACTTTTGTTGTAAGTTCCACGCACTTTCGTTATATTTAGTTTGATAGATGAATACGGTACATTAAGTTAACTGATTCTTCTGTCGGTTGTTAGTAGAACAGTAGACTAACAAATGATAAGCACTATATTTCTTATGGTATACAAGATTGATTTATTCAGGTTTTCGGCTTACAAGGCTAGCATCAGACTTTAACTGACTATTGTCGCCAAATAAGCTACAAAACCTATGAACTCCATATATTTCGATGTTAAAATACTTAGTTCTTTCTTTTAATTGTTTCCTGTATGACTTTCCGTGCGAAGTAGTCTTGCCAAGTACTAATTTTATTTTATTTGCTTTATTTATTTAATGTAAACTGTTATATAGACACGGTTTTTGAGTCCAGTGTTAATTTTATGTTTTCTCCCCCCAAATTTATTTATTTTTCAGCTTTCTACCTTTCAAATTACATTACCATTCCACTGTCAAAAATTACATTTACTGTGTGTTTGTGCATCCGTATAGATGAGTAACGTCTACTCCAACGTTTTTTACAAACATTGTAACTTCTTTGGTGGCAATTGTCACTTAAAGTCTGATGGATAGTCTTGTAAGCCGAAAACCGATTTCCCTGAATAAATGAATCCTGTATAACACTAATAATATAGTGCTTTTCATTTATGATGGATACAAAAATATTGTAAAAAAATTGCTAAGGCTAGGCTCACAATCCTAGCGCACTGTTGGCTTGGGAATCGATGGTTACCAACAGTTATGCTGGATAGTGTTTGATGAGGTATGTTGTTGCGGTCTTCAGTCCCAAGACTGGTTTGTTGCAGCTCTTCATGCTACTCTGACCTGTCCAAGCATCTTCATCTCCGAATAACAACTGCAATCTACATCCTTCTGAATCTGCTTCCTGTATTCATCCCTTTGTCTCTCTTCTACGATTTCTATCCCCCACACTTCCCTCCGATATTAAGTTGGTGATCCCTTGGTGTCTCAGAATGTGTCCTATCAACCAATTCCTTATTCAAGTCAGGTTGTGCCACAAATTTCTTTTTTCCCTAATTCTATTCAGTACCTCTTCATTAGCTACCTGATCAACCCATCTAATCACCAGCATTCTTCTGTAACATCACGTTTCAAAAGCTTCTAGTCTCTTCTTGTCTGAACTGTTTATCGTCCATGTTTCACTTTCATACATGGCTACACTCCAGAAAAATACCTTCAGAAAAGGCTTCCCAACACTTAAATCTATATTCAGTATAACAAATTTATCTCCTTCCGAAACGCTTTGCTTGTCATTGCCAGTCTACATTTTATATCCTCTCTACTTCGGCGGCCATCATCAGTTATTCTGCTGCCAAAATAGCAAAACTCGTCTATTACTTTCAGAATCTCGTTTCCTAATCTAATTCCCACAACATCATCGGATTTACTTAGATTACATTCCATTATCCTTGTTTTGATTTTGTTGATGTTAATCTTATATCCTGCCTTCAAGACACTGTCCATTCCGATCAATTCACCTTCCAAGTCCTTTGCTGTCTCTGACAGAATTACGTCATCGGCAAACCTCAAGCTTTTTGTTTCTTCTACTTGAACTTTAATTCCTACTCCAAACTGTTCTTTCGGTTCCTTTATTGCTTACTCCATGTACAGGTTGAAGAACGTCCGGGATAGGCTACAACCCTGTCTCACTCGCTTCTCAATCACTCCCCTTTCATGCCTATCGATTCTTATAACTGTCGTTTGGTTTCCGTGCAAGTTGAAAATAGTCTTTCGCTCTCTGTGTTTTACACCTGCTACCTTTCAAAGCGAGGATTCTAGTCAACATTTTCAAAAGCTTTCTCTAAGTCTTCAAATGCGATAAACGTATGTTTGCATTTCCTTAACCTGACTTCCAAGGAAAGTCGTAGGGTCAGTACTGCCTCGCGTGTTCCTATATTTTATTGCAATCTAAACTGATCTTCCTCGATGTCGGCTTCTGCCAGTTTTTCCATACTTTTGTAAAGGATTCGTATTAGTATTTTGCAGGAGTGATTTACTAAACTAATAGTACGTTAATATTCACAACCGTCAGCATCTGTTTTCTTTGAAACTGCGATTATTACATTCTTATTGAACTCTATGGGTATTTCACCTGTCTCATGCATCCTGTGCAACAGATGGAATAGTTTTGTCATGGCTGGCTCTCCCAAGGCTACCAGTAGTTCTGACGGAGTTTCCTATACTCTAGGGGTCTTGTCTCGGCTTAGATCTTTCAGTGCTGTGTCAATCTCTTCTCGCAGTATCGTATCTCCCACTCAAGTTCATCTACGTTCTCTTTAATGTCTATAATATTACCTTCAATTTAATCTTCCTTATATAGATCCTTTATATACTCCTTCTGCCTTTCAGTTTTCTCTTCTTTGCTTAGGATTATTTTTCCATCTGAGCTCTTTATATTCATACAGCTGCTTCTCCAAAGGCCTCTTTAATTTTCCTGTGGTGCGGTATGTATCTTTCCCCTAGCGATATATGTTTCTAAATCCTTACATTTGTCTTCAAGCCATTCCTGCTTAGCCATATTGCACTTCTTGTCAATCCCATTTTTTAGACGTTTACATTCCCTTTCGCCTGCTTCATTCGCAGCATTTTTATATTTCCTAGTTTCATCAGCTAGATTGAGTACCTCCTGTATTATCCAAGAATTTCTACTAAGCCTTGTCTTTTTACCTATTTGATCCTCTGCTGCCTTCACTATTTTATCTTTCAAAGCTACCCATTCATTTGTCTACTGTACTCCTTTCTCCTGTTCCAGTCAGTTGTTGTTTACGCTCCTTCTGAAACTCTCAACAACCTATGGTTCTTTCAATCTATCCACGTCCGCTCTCCTTAATATCCCATCTTTTTGCAGTTTCTTCAGGTTTAATCTACGTTTCGTAACCAATAAACTGAGGTCAGAGTTCACATCTGCCCCTGGAAATGTCTTAAAAATTAAAATCCAGTTCCGAAAACTATGTCTTACCATTATATAATCTACCTGAAACCTTACAGTGTCTCCAGATCTCTTCCACATATATAATTTTGTTTATGATTCTTGAACTAAGTGTTAACGATGATTAAATTATGCTCTGTGCAAAAGTCTACCAGGCAGGTTCTTCTTTCATTCCTTTCCCCCACTCCATATTCACCAACAGTTTTTCCTTCTCCTCCTTTTCCTACTATCAGATTCCAGTCTCCCTATCACAATTGAGTTTTCGTCTCTCTTAACTACCTGAATAATTTCTTTTATCTCGTCATACATTTCTTCAATCTCTTTCATCATCTGCGGAGCTTGTTGACATATAAACTTGTTCCACTGTGTGTGCGTGTGGTAGTGGTAAGGTCTTATGGGACCAAACTGCTGATGTCATCGGTCCCTAAGCCAACGCACTACTTAATATAACTTAAACTAACTTACGCTATGGACAAGACACACACCCATGCCCCAGGGAGGACTCGAACCTCCGACGGAGGGAACCGCACGGACCGTGAGAAGACGCCTGAGACCGCGCGGCTACCCCCACGGCTGTGTGCATGTGAGAGCGGGGGGGGATAGTCTTCATGTCTATTATGGCTAAGATAATGCGTTCGCTATGCTGTTGATAATAACTTATAAGCATTCTAATTTTCTTATTCATTCACCTACCCATGCATTACCCCTATTTGATTTTGTATTTATAATCCTGTATTCACCTGACTAGAAGTCCTGTTCCGCCTGCCACCGAACTTCACTAATTCTCACTATATCTAACTTCAACCTAACCATTTTCCTTTTTAAATTTTCTAAGCTATCTACTCGATTAAGGGAGTTAACATTCCACACTCCGATATGAAGAATGCCGACGACATTCTGCTGGGTAGTCTCTGCCTGTAGATCTGAATGGAGGACTATTTTTACCTCAGGAATATTTTACCCAAGAGGATATCATCATCATTCAAATACACAGTTGAGCTGCATGCCGTTGGGAAATATTACGGCTATAGTTTCCCCTTGCTTTCAACCATTCGCAGTATCAGCTCGGCAAGGCTGTTTTGGTTGATGTTACAAGACCACATCAGTCAATCATCCAGACCGTTGCCTCTGCACCTACTGAAAAGGCTGCTGCCCCTAGTCAGGAAGCACACGTTTGTCTGGCCTCTCAACAGATATCCCTTTGTTGTGGTTGCATCTACGGTACGACTTTGTGTATCGCTGAGGCGCACAAGCCATCTCACCACGGTCCATGGGCGATGAAGTAGCCTATAGGCAACTATATTGCTACGTGGTCCCTTTTGATGAGATACATTCCTATATTCTCCAATGTTTTTCAGCCAACGCTTCAGAGTTCTATAGGAGGATCATTATTAAATACTGCCTGACGTTTAACTTTTTCAATTTAAATTACTTCTCACAAACAGGATAGAGTAGAGGTGCCTGTTAGGTGATAGTCCGCTAGTGTGCGACACGTCGACTTTGCTCATAGTAGGTGACGAATTCTGGCGGAGATTTTCTTAAACAGGTCTCTAGCGTGTCCGAGGACGACGGGGACGCCTTTTCTGAGCTGGAAAGGATGCGTAGAGGCTGTTACAGAATTTGTAGTGTTCGAAGTTTTCGTGACATTGGTGCTAAGTTAATATTTATGCTTAAAGGTGGATCGATATTATTGTAGTCTTTTAGTGTTATTATTTGTGATAGAATTACTTATAATTATTGACAGTTAGGTTCATTTTCCAATGAACATTGTTAGCATGAAAGTAATTGTTTGTGCAAATGGCGATATTCTTAATATTCGATAGCATGGGGATCCAGATTTGGGCAGTGTCGCATATTAAGTTACCTACTGCATATTGTGAGAAATAGTATTTTATCATTTATAGTAAAATAATATCATTTGGTTTATTTTCATTTCATTAAATTACAATAAAGGGGAATTACTTTGAATAGTACTATGACCTTTCTATTAGAGCAGCATTTTGTTCACAAGATAGCTAATATGTTTCCATATTCAAAGTGTTCCGTTCATAGTACTTATGAAAACAAACTTAACAAATAAAAACAGGGCAGTTGAAGTGCTTTGAGGGCCATTTCTGATGGAATTCATGGCATTTATGGAGCCCTTGAATACCTACTGTACCAGAGAGATAGAAACATGTCTGGCAAGTAACCCAGGTAGTATTCTCACACCATTATCAATAGCCACGTTGTTTGGGGCAGCTTACAACCTAGCAGCAACAGTGGAAGCGTCTGTGAATGCCTTCAGAAAAACAGGTCTCATCCAACGCAACAAAAACCCCTTTCGGGAGTATGATTTTTTAGTTCACCACCATGCTGACCCTCCTCAAGAAAATGAGGTCAAAAATGAAACCAGTAATACTAATGTTGGTAAAGTTGTCAACAATACAGCCAGCAGGCTTCTTCCACAGATTGCAAAGCCATCTGGAGATCCGGCCTTTCAAGTAACATCGCGTCCGCTCTATGCTAAGTTAATAACATGGTCTCCTTATGTGAAGCGATTACAGGAACCTAAAAACAAGAAACACCAGCAGAAGCTAAGTATAAAGCATCCAAAAATCTGTTCAAGAAGAAGAGTGGAAAATCTTCAAAACGTAAAGCGGAAGAATCGTCTAGTGCCTCTGCATTTGATGTCAGTCCTGATAAGGGTGGTGATTCAGACGGCAGAGATGACGATGACGCTGGGGAAGCCCACAGTGTCGTAAAAATAAACATAAATAGTGTGAAGTGAGTGAAGGAGAACAGAAATCAATGAAGATATAAAAAGTGTATGTTCATGCGTTACTTTATTCAGTAATAAAAAGAAATATGTTTACTATCTCATATTTAGGAAACTTTTACATCAATTCTATGAAATACCTTGTTTGTGAAGATTTAATAATTACACTAAGTGTTTGTTTATTCTTCCAAATATGATATGTGTATGGTAAAGTTAAGAAATGTGAGATACTATTTCACGATACAAAATAAAATTGCATTTACGTTTTGGTCTTTAACACAAGTTTAAAAAAGTGTGTCTCATTTCGGCAGCTTTCCTCTCCGCACATTGGACAATTACCCTTTCTAATTTCTTTTCCAAGATGCTTCGCTTACTAGCATTACCAAATATCCTTCTTATGTAAATTTATATATAATTCGGTTACTAACTTATGAAGACTCATCATTTTAATGTATGTTTCTCGCCGCGTGGAGTGACCGCGTGGTTTGAGGCGCCATGTCACGGACTGCGCGGTCCCTCCCGCCGGAGGTTCGAGTCCTCCCTCGGGTATGGATGTGTGTGTTGTTCTTAGCATAAGTTAGTTTAAATTAGTTTAAGTAGTGTGTAACTCTAGGCACCGATGACCTCAGCAGTTTGCTGTACATTAAACTGAAAATCTGTGCAGAGTTGCGAATTTCATTCCTATGTAGACACCAACCAAAGCTCAGAAATAGATATTCTTTTCTTTATTGGCTCAATAATATCCTTTTACTGACAGAACTTTGTTGGTAGGGAATAGCATTAGTCTCTTTGGTAATTTATTTATACCTCCAACTATTAATAGACTTTTTGTGTTATTGCTCAACTTCTCATTACAGCGTGGTCATAATTAAGAGGTCACAAGTCAGTTAGGGTGCAAATCAGCCATGGCATTCTTGATTTCAGCACCACAGTATTTTGCCTGATATGATTTAGGTTTTTAATTGAAGCCTTGAATGGTCGCATCATCTGAAGGTTAAGTTTTCCAATTTCTAGTCTGCCTAGACTTCATGAAAAATTTCAGTGACGTTCTCATATATCTGTTTGAGCTGAAGGACCTACTACACCTACAAAAAATGGTTCAAATGGCTCTGAGCACTATGGGACTTAACTTCTATGGTCATCAGTCCCCTAGAACTTAAAACTACTTAAACCTAACTAACCTAAGGACATCACACAACACCCAGTCATCACGAGGCAGAGAAAATCCCTGACCCCGCCGGGAATCGAACCCGGGAACCCGGGCGTGGGAAGCGAGAACGCTACCGCACGACCACGAGCTGCGGACTACTACACCTACATTAAAATAAAAACATACCACGAACGGAAACAGTTAATAATTAACTGAAACCCATTGAAGACGCATGATGTGAACAAGAAAAGTATTCTGATTGAGAGAGTAAGAAGAGCAAACTTTAAGTTGCAAAGAAGGTTGTTGTTTAAGAGATATTCACGCGAAGATCGTAATTCATTATCAAATTATAATAATTCAGAAATTTGAATCAGATAAACTACGTATTCCACAACTTTCAATACTTAAACGTAAGTAAATCTATTCAACACAAGTGTTTCGATAGTTCCTCGATTTTTAAACTTTTTTCTGGCTATGCAAACAGCCACTGAATATGTAATTCTTACTGAACAATATCATAATATTTCCCGATCAACAAATTTTCAAATATCTTTAAGATCTTGTTTCATAGGTAAATACTCCTTTGAAAACATGGTATTAGCCATTTGTCTCACAAAATGTGCATATATATATATATACATATAATCTAAAACAAAATAACTACATATCGAACCACTAATCTTAACACGTTGGCAGCAACAAGCGGTTGCCGGCAACCTCTTCTTTCTCCGTGACAGAATCGTTCGTAGATGCCATTTACAGTACCTGCTCACTCAACCATCAGCATCTATTTCCTGTGTTTCGCGTTTACTTCTTATATTAGAAATCTGTTTCTTCGTGTAAAGGTTTTATGAAGAGCCACGTCTGTTTACAAGTTCTAATGAACATTTAAGCTTATTCTACATCAATTCTAAAATGTCAAATGCCAGTTATGTTCCAAAAGTCTCGTCGTAAGGTTGTTATTGCATGACATATCCTCTGCAGGATGTTATTACGAAATAAGAGAAGAAAATATTAATCTTCCTGCATGTTCTTCACATATAATCCTTCCATTTTTAAAGTAAACCGTCATTCAAAACATTTATTTCTGAGAAGATACGTGACAGTTATTTTTTTACTACCCTTTCCTTGACCACATTCTACATGTTCCTATGATTTCGTTCCGGTATATCCAAAATACACTATACGCTAGGCTGTTAGCATGCATTCTATATTCCCTCGTAAGGTTAGAAAAACTCTTCGGTATGCTGTCAAATCATGACCGCACAAGCAAAAAGCAACTACAGTTATACAATGAAAGCAACAAGAAGACAAGTGCACAATGACTGCGAAGAAGCATTGTGTTTTTCAACCGACAAAAGTGCGTTATCAAAACTTGTACTGTGCAAAGTGAATCCAGCTTCGTTTCATCATAAATCACATGTGAAGTACGTTCTTTACTTCGTTTTTCTGATCACGAATATGCGAGGGAAGATAATTATAAAATTAAAAGCCGCAAATACTGACGAAATTACGGCACAAAACACAATATCAGTTGATTTTAATTTATTTTCGCAGGAGCTTATCGAATTAACGGTTACTGTAAATGACAGTCCCCACATACATTGAATAAAATATGTGTGAAAAAATACCGAACTAAGGAAAATTAATTCAATAATTGTCTTAATAATAGTAATATCGTAATACAAATTTTAGAGTGCTACATAATTGCTTATCACTGCTTATAACGAAATTTTTAAAAATTAAATAAAACATATACGACTTATGATAGCATAGAATGTAGAAACGTGTTTGGATGAAAATTTTAAAAAAAGTATTATTTCCAAATACATGTGAAACTCATTCCAAATATTGCATCTGAAAACTTGCGAAAAGACTATCTCCTTTCTTAGATCGCTGAACGTATTTTTAGCTATAGCCGAAAATCCTCAGCAAAGCTTCCTACGTTATATCTACCAAAAAGATAGGTCTCTCTGAAACACATCCACTCCAATTAGTAATTCCTAATCAGCAATTAGTCCTGACTATTCTACAAACGACCATTTCCTATATTTCTGCATCCAATTAGAAAATTATTCTGTTCAAGTCGCAAGTGTAAGAGTTTCCCATCAAAATTAATCTTTTTGTGGATTATTTCTGGACCAACAGCCCCTTCTCAGGCGATGCCTTTAGAAAAGCGGAAAGGATAATACGAGCTTCAGACATACATCTGTTAATACACTTCATAACGCAGTATCATTTTAAGTAAACACTTTACCAACAAGGTGTACTACGTATGGCAAACTATGGGCAAACAATTTAAATAAGTTTTTTGTACTGGTTAATTAAAATTTTGTTATTTGGTAATGTCATTAGTAAGCTGATAGCTCGAATTCAGTTGGTGTCACTGAGACCGCAAAACTAAGTTACAATATTGTTGAATCTCATATTTCTCGGATGGACTTTATTTCACAGAGTGTCGTACTCTACCTTTTCTTGTCTACTACACCACCTAGGGATACGAGTATCAGTATCTCCATCGAAAAATTATCAGCAGCTCCACTGATCTAAGATGTAGCATCCTTAGCTCCGAAAAGGAATCTAAATTATTATTTTTGCATCTGAGTCTTTGCATATCTTTCCAGTTAGCCTGTTGTTCAAAAATGGCTCTGAGCACTATGGGACTCAACTGCTGTGGTCATTAGTCCCCTAGAACTTAGAACTACTTAAACCTAACTAACCTAAGGACATCACACACATCCATGCCCGAGGCAGGATTCGAACCTGCGACCGTAGCAGTCGCACGGTTCCGGACTGCGCGCCTAGAACCGCGAGACCACCGCGGCCGGCAAGCCTGTTGTTAAATGAACGACTAATTTATAACATTTGTGGATTTTCGTCAACTACTGAAGTACTGGTTGTGACTCAAAAGTGGTGCCAAAACTGGCTGTATAGCTGAATCACATGTTTTCTTCGGAATTAATTCGTGTCGTAAAAGTTTCTCTATTAACGCTAAGGAGGTATCTATAGGAAACATTGAGTTGTATTGGGCAGTCCGCAGCTAAAAGATTTATTGCCCAATTCTGTTGAGGGACACTGGTCGAAGTGTGCTCTACCAAGCTGATTTTACTTTCATGGGCGAAAGTTATTTCCCGGACATTACTGAGTACAATTGGTTAGTGTCGCGCAACAGAGTGAGACATGAGCACTCTTACCCCCTCATCATTCACGTATCTAGATGCTTAAAGCAGGACAGTAGGGCTTAAGTGTAGAAGCTCAACGAATCGTCCATACTTGATACGGGCATTCGTTTCCAGGCGAATATGTCCTGTGCAACACATCAACAGCGTGAGTAGTAGGAATTGTTGTCATGATGCATAGGAATACAAAAAAAAAAAAAATGGTTCAAATGGTTCTGAGCACTATGGACTTAGCATCTGAGGTCATAAGTCCCCTAGACCTATAACTACTTAAATCTAACTACCCTAAGGACATCACACACATCCATGCCCGAGGAAGGATTCGAACCTGCGACAGTAGCAGCAGCGCGGTTCCGGACTGAAGCGCCTAGAACCGCTCGCCACGACGACCGGCGCATAGCAAGACACAACCTGGTAGGTCACAGTGGACTACAAACGTTAGTTTACAAATCTAGACTCGTTTTAAAAAAATTGGGAACCGCTAGATCAAAATGAGAATATCGTTGCACAAATTTAAATACGCTAGTGTGCAAAACTTAAGGACGAAGTTCACATCCGCATGATGCGTCACTGCCAAGTAAAACAGTTAGATGAAACTTGAACTGTACGTAGAAAGAACTGGTACAGTGCAGTACAGAAGGCAACTGAAAGAAATAAGCAGTGAGACGAACAGACACGACACTTTCATACGAAGACAGTGACAACACTGCTATCACCGCGAGTTGAGATGGCCTACTGGACATTACAAATGACTGGACATGGTTCTTAAGAGGCTGTAAGATCACCACGGACAGCAATGCATGAATCTTTGTCCACAGTGTTCTTGGGTGTTTTATGTGTTCCCACATCACACAATACGAGGGTACGTCCTGCGTTATGGAACATGGTTGTTTTGGTGGTCGACGTATTATGGTGTGGGGAGGCATAATTGTGTGAGAGTACTATCCTCTAAATCTTTCAACAAAGAACACTCACCAGTCAACGTTATTGTGACATGGAGCTCCTTCCTGATTTACATTCGGTTCTGTCTTCATTTTTATGGTTGACATGAGGGCCCGCTCGAACCGCACAGGTGGAGGAGCTTTTGGAAAGATCGTATATTTGGCGGATGGACTGATCTGTCAGTTCCCCCGACTCGAATCACATCCAGCACGTTAGAGGATGCGTTCGGCAAACGTACTGCAACACATTCACATGCACCAAGGACCATCGCGCAGTCGTCAAGCTCACTCAAGGAGGAATGGAACACCCTGTCACAAGAACTCCTTACCAGTCTTGTGGTAAGGTGTTCCATTCCTTCTCCAGCGTGGTTGATCATTGGTGCGTGTGGACGTGCTGCCGTACGTTTGCCCAAAGCATCCCAAACGTGCTGGATGGGATCTGAGTAGAAGGTTCTCCACCTGTGCTACTCGAGCAGACCCATTTTCATCTATAAAAATTAAGTCAGGGCCGTTTAACGTTGAGCAGTGGGTGCACCGTGTTGAAAGATTTGGAGGTCAGTATCCCGATGTAACATTACACTGAGGTGACAAAAGTCATGGGATTACTCCTCACATCAATACTTGTTTTGTAAATAAAACTACCTTTTCCTGCTGCCAGTTACTTTATTCATCCAATTCGCGTTTCGCCTTTTCCGTGTTCTACGGCATCATCAGTGGGATCTATAACGATACAGTTTTGTTAGTGTTAGATTATTAAACAGTTCACTTGGTGATTTTTTTGTAAAAAAGTAATTACTTACGATCTGGTGATCTGCGTTTCCTCACATCTGGTCTGGAGGTTGCACTATCACTTTTATCACTGCCATATAATCACAACTTTGTGTTCTGGCCTTCCTCACACTGTTCACCATGTTTCTCACTCTTTTTTGTGGTGTACTTATATTCTTTTGTCACTCGATACAACTAATTCGTCGTACACTATTTTTCACAACGTTAATATTGCGACTCCATTACGTGTTTCATTCTCTTTGATATGTTTACCTAATTGTTGCCAACCTAACGAAGTATATATTCGAGACAAAAAAATACTAAAGAGGATGAAACACCTAATGGAGTCGCAATATTTACCTAGTGAAAAACAGTGTACGACGAAATAGTTGTGTCGAGTTCAAAAGAACAATACTACACCACAAAAAAGAGTGAGAAACATGGTGAACAGTCTGAGGAAGGCCAGAACACTGAGTTGTGATTATATGGCAGTGATGAAAGTGGTAGTGCGAGCTCCAGACCAGATGTGAGGAAACACAGTTCGGCAAATCGCAAGTAATTACTTTTTTATAAAAAATCGAGAAGTGAACTGCTTAATAATCTAAAACTAACAAAACTGTATCGTTATAGATCCCACTGATGATGCCCTAAAACAGGAAAACGCGAAACGCGTATGGGATAAATAAAGTAACTAGCAGCAGGAAAAGGCAGTTTTATTTACAAAACAAGTATTTGTTTCCAGAATGAGATTTTCACTCTGCAGCGGAGTGTGCGCTGATATGAAAAAATGGTTCAAATGGCTCTGAGCACTATGGGACTTAACATCTATGGTCATCAGTCCCCTAGAACTACCCTAAGGACATCACACAACACACAGTCATCACGAGGCAGAAAAAATCCCCGACACCGCCGGGAATAGAACCCGGGCGCGGGAAGCGAGAACGCTACCGCACGACCACGAGCTGCGGACACACTGTATGACAGGCTGTTGTATTTCTTACATGTCTTGATATTCAGACCATGTCTATTTGTTTCCTGTCCCTGGTCCCGCTTCACCTACTGATTTTCGTTATTGTTATTTCATACACCACGCCCCATTTGGGTGGGGCGGGGACGGGGGGGGGGGGGGGGCGTCAGCGTTACAGTACTCCTCTCTTCAGCCAAGAGTGTTGAGAGAGAGGTAACAAAAATGACAGACGTATAAAAATATGAGGACTATTTATGTTTAAAGATAAAAAAATTATTGACAGCTAAAAAGAAGAAAAATATATAGAATTTAAAAACACAGTTGTGATGAGATGATATTCTTCTATGAAAATACACTGGAGTACTGCATTTCCACTTAACATCTGAAGGAACTGTACTGGGTGAAAAGGTATTCCCGGCAGAGATAATATGTTCCATAGAGGTTAGGGGGAGGGGGTATGGATAAAGAGATAGGGGCTTGTTAGGTGGGGAAACTATGGAGATGATAGATAGGAGGTGAAGCATACAGTGGGAATGAGACAGTGTGAAACACAGAGGGTGACGTGAAGTAATGGTGCGTGGGGAGGGTAGTGGTACAGGAAGAAAGGCATAGAGGGAAAAAGAGAGAGGAGATCAGATGTGGAGTGGGATAGGTGGGGAAAGGTTAAAGTTGGTAGGATGGATAAATATCGGGGGGGGGGGGGGGGGGGGGATCTCATTGTCTGGGAGAGGGAGTTGGTCGAAGTTGCATTGAGATAGGGAATGAACTGTGTGTAGATGAAAGGATGACAGGATGTGTTTGTGAAGGTGCAGCAGCAAACCAGGTTGCTGATCAGAGACCAGGGAATGGGGTTACCGGAATCAAGTTTATGGTAGTATAGGAGATGTGGAGGTGTTTGATGTGTATGAGGAGGGGTGGGAATTTGATAAGATGGAAGAAAATCCATATGAGGGAAGGTAAACGAATGCGGAAAGAACATGGTGTTTGAGGATCTGATGGGACTTATAGAACTTTGGCGGGGTGGATATTCATACAGCACTGGCATCGCAGAGGATGGGTTGGATCAAGATTTTGTAGGTGTGGAGAATAATGAAGGGATGTAATCCCCAAGTTCGGCCTGTTAGTAGTTTTAGTCTATTATGGACTTTCTGTTGGATGGTTAGTAGGTGAGGTTTTCATGTTAGTTGCCAGTCGGGAGCTAGTCCAAGACATTTTAGTGTGTTAAGTAATTGGAAAGGATGGCCGTAAATGGTAAGATAGAAGTCATGGAGGCGGAAGGTGCGGGTGGTTCGTACTGTAATTATTGCATCGGTTTCGGAGGGATTGATCTTGAGGAGACACTAGTTACACCAGGAGATAAACTGATTGAAGCGGGTTTGGAAGGATCGTTGGGATTTCTGGAGTGTAGGGT
The DNA here is from genome assembly GCF_023898315.1 of Schistocerca nitens. Lineage (NCBI taxonomy): Eukaryota > Metazoa > Arthropoda > Insecta > Orthoptera > Acrididae > Schistocerca > Schistocerca nitens. The sequence continues at coordinate 260,492,771 of NC_064616.1, forward strand.
AGAGGGCAAGGAAAGTGGTGTCATCAAAATACTGAAGGAGGTAGACTGCGGGGTGGTTTGGGCATATCAGCAGTGTAGAGGAAATAAAACAGAGGAAGAGAGGGTGGAGCCCTGGGGCACTCCTACAGTGGGATGGAAGATCCAGAAATTGGTACTGTTAATAGTGACAAAGGATAGGCAATTAGATAGGTAGGATTCTATTAGTGAGACATAGTTAACTGAAAGTGGGTATGTCTGGAGTTTGAAAAGGAGACCAGAGTGCCTTACATAGTTGTATGATTTCTCTAGTTCAACAGACACAAAAAAAACCAGACTTACGGGAGTTGAGTTGGTGGGCTAGGAGATGGGTGAGGTGCAGGAGCTGGTCATCAAAGGAGACACTGGGATGAAAGCCACACTGGTTAATTGGAAGAAGGTGGTGTTGGTTCAGGTGTTGAGGGATGCGTTAGGAGAGGATGGGCTCAAAGAACTTGTAGAACAATGAAGTAAGGAAAATGGGGCAATAGGAGGAGGCATCATTAGGGGCTTTGTGCGATTTGAGGAAAAGTAGGACTTTGGATGTTTTCCAAAGCTCAGGATAGTGGTTCGTACTGTAATTATTGCATCGGTTTCAGAGGGATTGATCTTGAGGAGACACTGGTTACACCAGGAGGTAAACTGATTGAAGCGGGTTTGGAAGGATCGTTGGGATTTCTGGAGTGTAGGGTAGAGGGCAAGGAAAGTGGTGTCATCAAAATACTGAAGGAGGTAGACTGCGGGGTGGTTTGGGCATATCAGCAGTGTAGAGGAAATAAAACAGAGGAAGAGAGGGTGGAGCCCTGGGGCACTCCTACAGTGGAGAAATGATTGGTTTTACACTTCTCCTGTCCTGCTGGCTACACCTGGCTTCACATGTTATCTTTCAAAATGATGCTTTCGGGTGACTCACACAATGCAGTTTTAGGGCAAATAGCCTGGCCCCTTAGCCACCCTCAGACCTAAGAAGGGATGAAGCAAATTCTACGCCATCTATCTGCTGTGGAGGACAGCTTTCAGCTCTTGGCATGTTTACGACTCAGTAGTCCTTTTACGTAAGCTTCCATATTGTGCGAACCAGCTAGAAAAAACCCTCCAAGGCTGCAGAAAATGATGGGTCGTTCACTGTAATAAAAGGAAACAGAGAAAAGATGTTAGCTGAGCGGTCACTGGTAGTACTGAATATTGTCTGCAGTTATGGTGCAGCGTAAAAATATCGACTACTTTGACGATGGTGATATCAGTATAACATTATAAAGTATGTTGCGTGACAGTCTAGGGATAAACAGCCGAGTAAAGCATCCATAGCCTCGCTTATGTTTATATTTCGTACGTCGTCCAGCTTGGAGGTGCCACAACTTCGCCTCCAAAAGTCCACCTGTAGTGCACCCACCTTGTTTCTCTGACTTGTTTATTACCCTTTTTTTTCTCCATGTGTAGTGATTTTTTTCAACAACTGAGATATAATAAGTGCTAGGTCCTTTTTGTTATTTTGTTATTTTAAAGGACTGAGTGTAGTTGTCGTACGGCCTTCTTGCCTTGCCCTATTTTATTTTTTATGTCATTTTCACTTTTTTAATTTCATATCATAGCTACCAGATACTTAAGACTTACATTCCCTGATCTTACTACCTCCAGACCCCCTGTATCATTATCGCCAACATTCAGGTATTCGTTTTTGTCAAATTAATTGCTAGGCCCCATTTTTCATTTTTCACTTTAACCTGTGAAGTATATACTCAGCATAATGCTGTACTCCTGCTACGGTGACCCTGTGATCAGTGAAGAGAAATGTACAAGATTTTTAACTTCACAGGAACTCCTATGCCTTCACATCAGGGCTTAAGTGCTTCCTCCACATAGATTGTAAATAGCGTCGGTGCTATAGCACACCCTTGGCGTAGCCCTTTTCTACCAGGAAACTCTAGATATACTGAATTTCCTCCTTTTACATCACTTACATGGTCCTTATAGAATTGCTTAACCGCTCTGATGTGAGAAATCGATCCGTCACTAGTCTTCATACTTGCCTACAGATTGGTTTGTTGTACCGTATAGTAGGCCTTCTGCAATTCCACAACGATTAAATGGGTCTCTATCCCTCCGGTAATTCTCTTCTCTATCAGATTCCGTAATGTGAATATCCCATCAAACAAAGCACCCCGGTTAAAACCTTTCTGTTCTTTGACTGGTTGAGGCGTGTGGCAGTGCTGACGGAGGATATTTTCAGCATTTAATGCAAGAAAAAATTTTGTTCCAGGGTTATCTGCTGTATTTCTGTATTGTGCATATGATTTCGCAACCCCACAGTGCTAGTGCGAAGACTCTTTATTTTTTACAGTGTTTCGATTTAAAACACTTTCAAACTTCCCAAACACAAAAATGTAGTGAATCGCAAGTCAACACTAACATTGACGAGAGTCTCATATCAATATTATCTTCGGTAAAACAGAACACAAATCACTGACTGTGCACCTAGGAGTTCCAACTTCACCATACAAGATAAATAGAGTATTTTCAACATTTCATGTAAGAGACAATTTCATGTGGAATGTTGCTACGTTCTGTTCCTGTGGGATCCACGTGATTAACATTTTATGAAGAGGTGTAGAAAATGAGCTCTAAAATGGAATAAAGCGTTTCCAGACGCACGTCTATACAACATATTTTATTTACCTTGGACGTTGGTTTTTAGTCCCTATCCGACTATATAGATTTAGATTTTCCGCTGTTTAATACATGGTTGGGACGATCCCCTTTGAAAAGGTCACTGCCGATTTCTACGTCTAAATCTACATAGGTACTCCGCAAGCCACCGTACGGTGCGTGGAGGACGGTAGCCCTTTCCACTACAAGTCATTTCCTTTCCGTTTCCACTCGCAAATAGAGCTAGGGAAAAACGACCGTCTATATACCTCCGTACGAGCCCTAATGTCTCTAATATTATCTTCGTAGTCTTTACGTGAACTGTACATTGCCGGCAGTAGAATCGTTCTGCAGTCAGCCTCAAATGCCGGTTCTTTAAATTTTCTCTATAGTGATCCTCGCAAAGAACGTTGCCTTCCATCTAGTGATTCCAAGTTGAGGGCCCGAAGCATCTCCGTAGTACTTGCATGTGGTTCGAACTTACTAATAACAAATCGATCAGCTCGCCGACCTGGCGTGGATTCGAAATACTCCTACATTACTCAGCAACGGGTCGCACTAGTGTCCTATATGCGGTTTCCCCCATAGATGGATTACATTTTTCTAAAATTCTCCCCACAAACCGAAGTCTACCATAAAATCCTTACTGCTCATTCCACTTCATATTGCTTTGCACCATTACGTCTAGATATTTAATCGATGTGACTGTGTCAAGCACCACACTACTAATGCTGTACTCGAACATTATGGTTTTGTTTTCCTACTCATCTACATTAACTTACATTTTTCTACATTTAGAGCTAACTGCCATTCATCACACCAACCACAAATTTTGTCTAAATTCAAATAGTTCAAATGGCTCTGAGCACTATGGGACTTAACATCTGAGGTCATCAGTCCCCTACAACTTAGAACTACTTAAACCTAACTAACCTAAGGACATCACACACATCCATGCCCGAGGCAGCATTCGAACCTGGGACCGTAGCGGTCGCACGGTTTCAGACTGTAGCTCCTAGAACCGATAGGCCACAGCGGCCGGCTTTGTCTATGTCATCTTGTATCCTCTTACAGTCACTCAACGACGACACTTTCCATCGCCACAGCATCATCAGCAAATAGCCGCAGATTACTGCTTACCCGGTCCGCTAGATCATTTACGTATATAGAAGATTACAGCACTCCTGTCACACTTCCCTGGGGCATTCCTGACGATACCCTTGTCTCTGATGAAAACTCGTCGTCGAGGACAACATACTGGGTTTGTTATTTAAGAAGCCTTCGAGGCACTCACATATCTGGGATCCTACTCCGTGTTTTCATACATTCGTTAACAGTCGGTATTGTGGCATTGTCTCAAATGCTTTACGGAAGTGTAGGAATATGAAATCCGTCTGATGCCCTTCATCCATAATTTGCAGGATATCATGTGAGAAGTGGGCAAGCATTTCCTTCCCCATTCTTTCTCCAATCCGAGTTTCAACTCCCGTCACTAATGACCTCGTTGTCGACGGAGCATTAAACCATATCATTCCCTCGCTGCCGCGGCGGATGCAATGATTCAGACTTTTCAATTGAGAAGCCAGTCAGAAGTTCAGTTCATTTAATTTTGAATTCCTTTATATTATGGAGACACGACACAGTTCATATTTTTTAAACAGAACCAGACTTCAAAGCCCTAAACTGTTAAAACGGCGTCAATACAAACAACGAAATAAAGCTAGTGAATACATTTCGTATTTCTCAAAACGTCAAACTTCAAACTGAAAGTGGTCTTACACAAGACGATAAAATCGTTAGATAGACGCGTATCATGAAACGAGTATCGTAATGACAATGTGGTCGAAAAATAATTTTCAAATAGTATTATTTCTATTTAAAGAACGGAATTAACTTCACAAATGGTCGAAAAATAGAAATTTATCGTTGATTATGCAATATGAGTTTATTAAATGTAAACATCGCTCTCGGATTAGGCCCCAGCTCTTAATTATTATGCGGTTCCTTTCATACTATGTCAGGTGCGGATAACGCTTTCGCACACGAGTGCACGTCATCTCCGTGACCTTTACAGTGATCGCTCAACATCTGATGGTGTTCACAGCCCTTATATACCCTCCCAGGCCTGATAACAACACTAAGACACGAACAACGCTAATTCTCTTTGGTGGTCTTTCTACCTGTTACGTCAAATAGCAACTCTTAATCATTCACGTACCCACCGATGGTGTGTACACAAACCAAGTTACGTTGACGTCTTACCATTTCGTCTGGGTGCTTTACTGTTTTGTCAGAGAGTGTATATAAAATGTGACTGAAATTTCACACATCCTAAACGCTGGACATAACAAAAAGCATAAGGTAACTAAAGTCTCCAGTTCCAGACAGTAGGGGATCCTAAAATATGTATACTGTAGTAAGGGAACCAATGGACAGTACAAGGTCTTGAATGACCAATCCGTGTGATACACGTGTTTATAAATCTGTTTGTGTTTCATAACAAACAGTTGTCTTTTGCGTCAACGTTCTTGACGCTGCCATGAAAAATAAAGAAACGTTTAACGTTTGTGATGTGTCAGCTGTGGAGTTTAGCAATGTTTTCAGTTACGGCAAACTGTCGATGATGGGGCTTTACTTATTACAGGAACTTGTGTAGTGCAGCTGGGTGTAGCTCTGAACGAATGTACAGAGACATTGTGCCACAGTCGTCTCCTTAACAGGGAAGAAACTTATCGCCTTGTATCGAAGAACAGGAAGAGTGCAGAGTGTTGATGAAATAACATTTACACCTCTACAATACACAAAGTGTTCAAGCAATGTGGCCAAATGATTTGTAAACGAAGAGTTCAAATGCATCAATGTATTATCCAGTGCAGTGTCGAACTCCCTACAGTTTGTGTTGCTCACGGATGAAGCCTGTTTCAACCGTGACGGGGTTTTCAACTGTCGCGATATTCGTGTTAAAATGAAAATAAAAATGTGTGTCATAGCAGTCTCAGATCACAAGCCACAGTTCTTTATTAATATATAATCTGTAATTCTACAAATTAAACTAAATGTAGAATGAATTTTCGCCCAGCAGGGCAGTGGAAAAAATGGTTCAAATGGCTCTGAGCACTATCGGACTTAACTTCTGAGGTCATCAGTCCCCTAGAACTTAGAACTACTTAAACCTAACTAACGTAAGGACATCACACACACCCATGCCCGAGGCAGGATTCGAACCTGCGACCGTAGTGGTCGCGCGGTTCCAGACTGTAGCGCCTAGAACCGCTCGGCCACCCCGGCCGGCAGGGGCAGTGGAAGCTTTTTGAAATTACCTACCAAATTAAAACCGGGATTCGGGCTAGAACCTTTGTCTTTCGCAGGCAGACGCTGTACTGACCTTATTTACTATAAAAAAATTAGCTGCTTTGAAGTAAACTGCAAAATATTAAACTTAAAGATCTTCTTTGCCCTGATGATTACATTCCTCTCGCTCTAAAATAAATTTATTTGCTGAGGTAGACTAAAATACCTTTTTTGTCAGTAAACGTGCCACATTGTTTAAATATATCTGTTCCGTGTGCTAGTTAGCGAAGTCTTCTTATTTTGGATCAAAGGTTTAGTAATAGTAAATAACAGAAATATCTTTCTGTGATATATCTCAGAAAGAGAATACAAATTAAAGGCGTCCACATCATTAGAAAATTAACGTTTTTATTCTTAATCGGAGATTCTTGATCTAGTTATCTGGTTTTATTGGCCTTCTGCAGATTCACCTGGGGTGGAATGCTTCATACGGTTCTGAGTTTTCGAGGTGAGAAAGAGAAATTCAGATTACATGGAAACGAAAACAGCCATTGATTGCAAATCTATTTATTCAATTCAGTATCCGGTTTCGATTGTTAAGACCATCATCAAATTGATCTAAAAAAGAAAAGATGTGCACGTTTATGAGTAAGAGCTTTATGGTAAGTTACAACAGCACAAGTAGTACCGTTGATTCACATGGGCTGAAAAGCATCTAACAGATAATATACCGGTCTTCTTAAAATTACTACAAGACGCAAATAGAATTTTTAGCTATGATAAAATTGTGATTAACACTCATTGATGTAGGGCCACTGTTAGCATATTGTGCTTACGGCTGCACTACAAACAGCTTTAGCCGCTAGGTGTTGGCGACTGCTGCCAAAGTTTACTTGTTACAAAGCCAAAGATATAATGTTAAAAATTCTACGTGAACGAAGATAGGACGAGTTAAAATTGTAATTAAAAAGAGCTATAGCATAAAAATGGGTTCACAATAAAATATTAGTTGAAATTATAAATTGTTATAAAACTGAAAGCAGCGTACCGAGAAACGAAAAAAGGTACAGACATAACGATCTCGCTAAAACAGAGCCAAGAAGACGTATACACCCGTGAGTAAGACGTGGGCAGCGCTCCCCACCAACTCCTTCAAGTACTGGAAAGCATTCCATCGACTCACAGGCAATAATTCCATATCTCACTACCCGCTCCTCCACAACATCCACCCCATACCTGATAACCTGAGCAAAGCTGACCACTTTGCATCCTGTCCCTCTGACATCTTCTCCATCCATGATGACACTTATTACTAACGCTGCTGTCCCGAATTGGCTTCCAGCTTCCAGTACTTGGGGAACATGCTACATTGCACAAAACACGTACTTAACAGGAAACGTAACACATCTCCTGGTCACAACCATATCACCTTTCGCCACCTTAAAGAATGCCCCCTCCCCTTTCTCTTCACCCTTGCGACCCTTTATACCACTATGCTTTCCACAGGTTACTATCCTGAGCTATGTAAAACATCCAAAGTCCTACTTTTCCTCAAATCGCACAAAGCCCCTAATGATGCCTCCTCCTATTGCCCCATTTTCCTTACTTCATTGTTCTGCGAGTTCTTTGAGCCCATCCTCTCCTAACGCATCCCTCAACACCTGAACCAACACCACCTTCTTCCAATTAACTAGTGTGGCTTTCATCCCAGTGTCTCCTTTGATGACCAGCTCCTGCACCTCACCCATCTCCTAGCCCACCAACTCAACTCCCGTAAGTCTGGTTTTTTTTGTGTCTGTTGAACTAGAGAAATCATACAACTATGTAAGGCACTCTGGTCTCCTTTTCAAACTCCAGACATACTCACTTCCATTTAACTATGTCTGCCTAATAGAATCCTTCCTGTCTAATTGCCTATCCTTTGTCACTATTAACAGTACCAATTTCTGGATCTTCCATCCCACTGTAGGAGTGCCCCAGGGCTCCACCCTCTCTTCCTCTGTTTTATTTCCTCTACACTGCTGATATGCCCAAACCACCCCACAGTCTACCTCCTTCAGTATTTTGATGACACCACTTTCCTTGCCCTCTACCCCACACTCCAGAAACCCCAACGATCCTTCCAAACCCGCTTCAATCAGTTTATCTCCTGGTGTAACCAGTGTCTCCTCAAGATCAATCCCTCCGAAACCGATGCAATAATTACAGTACGAACCACCCGCACCTTCCGCCTCCATGACTTCTATCTTACCATTTACGGCCATCCTTTCCAATTACTTAACACACTAAAATGTCTTGGACTAGCCCCCGACTGGCAACTAACATGAAAACCTCACCTACTAACCATCCAACAGAAAGTCCATAATAGACTAAAACTACTAACAGGCCGAACTTGGGGATTACATCCCTTCATTATTCTCCACACCTACAAAATCTTGATCCAACCCATCCTCTGCGATGCCAGTGCTGTATGAATATCCACCCCGCCAAAGTTCTATAAGTCCCATCAGATCCTCAAACACCATGTTCTTTCCGCATTCGTTTACCTTCCCTCATATGGATTTTCTTCCATCTTATCAAATTCCCACCCCTCCTCATACACATCAAACACCTCCACATCTCCTATACTACCATAAACTTGATTCCGGTAACCCCATTCCCTGGTCTCTGATCAGCAACCTGGTTTGCTGCTGCACCTTCACAAACACATCCTGTCATCCTTTCATCTACACACATTTCATTCCCTATCTCAATGCAACTTCGACCAACTCCCTCTCCCAGACAATGAGATCCCCCCCCCCCCGATATTTATCCATCCTACCAACTTTAACCTTTCCCCACCTATCCCATTCCACATCTGATCTCCTCTCTCTTTTTCCCTCTATGCCTTTCTTCCTGTACCACTACCCTCCCCACGCACCATTACTTCACGTCACCCTCCGTGTTTCACACTGTCTCATTCCCACTGTATGCTTCACCTCCTAACTATCATCTCCATAGTTTCCCCACCTAACGAGCCCCTATCTCTTTATCCATACCCCCTCCCCCTAACCTCTATGGAACATATTATCTCTGCCGGGAATACCTTTTCACCCAGTACAGTTCCTTCAGATGTCAAGTGGAAATGCAGTACTCCAGTGTATTTTCATAGAAGAATATTATTTCATCACAACTGTGTTTTTAAATTCTATATATTTTTCTTCATTTTAGCAGTCAATAATTTTTTTTTTATCTTTAAACATAAATAGTCCTCATATTTTTATACGTCTGTCATTTTTGTTACCTCTCTCTCAACACTCTTGGCTGAAGAGAGGAGTACTGTAACGCTGACGCCCCCCCCCCCCCCCGCCCCCGCCCCACCCAAATGGGGCGTGGGGTATGAAATAACAATAATGAAAATCAGTAGGTGACGCGGGACCAGGGACAGGAAACAAATAGACATGGTCTGAATATCAAGACATGTAAGAAATACAACAGCCTGTCATACAGTGTGTCCGCAGCTCGTGGTCGTGCGGTAGCGTTTTCGCTTCCCGCGCCCGGGTTCCCGGGTTCGATTCCCGGCGGGGTCAGGGATTTTTCTCTGCCTCGTGATGACTGTGTGTTGTGTGATGTCCTTAGGTTAGTTAGGTTTAAGTAGTTCTCAGTTCTAGGGGACTGATGACCATAGATGTTAAGTCCCATAGTGCTCAGAGCCATTTGAACCATTTTTTTTTTGTCATACTGTGAAAATTGGAGTTCGTTTCTTTCAGTTAGAATTTTCGTGGAGTGGTGTTTCTTCCCATCGATCTGTTTCCTCCAGAAGGTTCAATTGGCGGCCCTTTGGCGCAATATGTACGCTGGCGAGTTGTATGTTTGTTATAGTATGCCTGTGTTCAATAAGGTGTAGCCCAAATACAGTTTACTTCATATTGTCCTTTGTTTTATTATCGTGCAACTTCTTTGCATAAGTTATGTCCACTATGATGTCATCGTAAATTAGAAATTTGATCTTTTTTTTCTTCGTGTTTACTTCGGATGCTAAGTACGAGAGCGTGCTGAAAAGTAACGCCACCGAATTTTGTATGCGAAAACTTCTAAGCTTTTTAAATAAAATATATATTAATAACATTCTACACGTTGTGACTCTTCAAGCTTACCCGGCGGATGTGTTGTAAATACACTCCTGCAAATGGAAAAAAGAACACATTGACACCGGTGTGTCAGACCCACCATACTTGCTCCGGACACTGCGAGAGGGCTGTACAAGCAATGATCACACGCACGGCACAGCGGACACACCAGGAACCGCGGTGTTGGCCGTCGAATGGCGCTAGCTGCGCAGCATTTGTGCACCGCTGCCGTCAGTGTCAGCCAGTTTGCCGTGGCATACGGAGCTCCATCGCAGTCTTTAACACTGGTAGCATGCCGCGACAGCGTGGACGTGAACCGTATGTGCAGTTGACGGACTTTGAGCGAGGGCGTATAGTGGGCATGCGGGAGGCCGGGTGGACGTACCGCCGAATTGCTCAACACGTGGGGCGTGAGGTCTCCACAGTACATCGATGTTGTCGCCAGTGGTCGGCGGAAGGTGCACGTGCCCGTCGACCTGGGACCGGACCGCAGCGACGCACGGATGCACGCCAAGACCGTAGGATCCTACGCAGTGCCGTAGGGGACCGCACCGCCACTTCCCAGCAAATTAGGGACACTGTTGCTCCTGGGGTATCGGCGAGGACCATTCGCAACCGTCTCCATGAAGCTGGGCTACGGTCCCGCACACCGTTAGGCCGTCTTCCGCTCACGCCCCAACATCCTGCAGCCCGCCTCCAGTGGTGTCGCGACAGGCGTGAATGGAGGGACGAATGGAGACGTGTCGTCTTCAGCGATGAGAGTCGCTTCTGCCTTGGTGCCAATGATGGTCGTATGCGTGTTTGGCGCCGTGCAGGTGAGCGCCACAATCAGGACTGCATACGACCGAGGCACACAGGGCCAACACCCGGCATCATGGTGTGGGGAGCGATCTCCTACACTGGCCGTACACCACTGGTGATCGTCGAGGGGACACTGAATAGTGCACGGTACATCCAAACCGTCATCGAACCCATCGTTCTACCATTCCTAGACCGGCAAGGGAACTTGCTGTTCCAACAGGACAATGCACGTCCGCATGTATCCCGTGCCACCCAACGTGCTCTAGAAGGTGTAAGTCAACTACCCTGGCCAGCAAGATCTCCGGATCTGTCCCCCATTGAGCATGTTTGGGACTGGATGAAGCGTCGTCTCACGCGGTCTGCACGTCCAGCACGAACGCTGGTCCAACTGAGGCGCCAGGTGGAAATGGCATGGCAAGCCGTTCCACAGGACTACATCCAGCATCTCTACGATCGTCTCCATGGGAGAATAGCAGCCTGCATTGCTGCGAAATGTGGATATACACTGTACTAGTGCCGACATTGTGCATGCTCTGTTGCCTGTGTCTATGTGCCTGTGGTTCTGTCAGTGTGATCATGTGATGTATCTGACCCCAGGAATGTGTCAATAAAGTTTCCCCTTCCTGGGACAATGAATTCGCGGTGTTCTTATTTCAATTTCCAGGAGTGTAGTTTTCACGGGTTTGCCACCGGACCACGGAAAACCCGTTAAGACTATTTACAACATTCTACACCTTTATTCTTTTTGTCTGCATATTTATTTCTCAAGATAGTCACCCCGGCGACGAACACATTTCTCCCAGTGAGAGACCAGTTTGTTCATATCGTCACGACAGTACTTTTGACTTTTGTTGACGGAGCCACAACCTCATCTCTGGTTGCACCGCTTCATCGCGATCATAGTGAAGTCCTCGAAGATGTTCTTTAAGCTTTGACAACAGATGGAAACCGGATGCATTGGGGATGATCGATGACAGTGAACCCAATGTGTCCGATTGTTGCAGGTGTCGCAGCGCTCGTGCGAGGTCTGACATTGTCATGCTTAAGCAGAGGGTGCTCTGTAAGTGGACAAACTCTTTCTCACGCACCGACGTGGTTACGTTACACACCGCCGTGTTACACGCTATAATTCGGAACACTCTAGCGGCAGAGGTCTACCAATATACTCGTATAGAGATGAAGGATAAAGATGTAGAAAGTTAAAAACGCCCGTTTTATGCAAAAAGCTTTAAGAATTTTCACATAAAAAAAGTCAGTGACATTCCTTTTCAGCACGCCCTCGTATTATTCAGTTAGTGGATATTTCACTGGTCTCTCTATGCAAGTCCGGAAGTATACTGTCTTCGTTTTCTTAGATGGCAAGCATGATTGTGAATTATGCAGTCCGTGGTTGGTGGAAGATGTTTAACGCGTGCACTAGTCCATTTCTTGTGATTTCGAGATCTATAAGGATGTTTTATTACGTTTTTTGCCGGGCGCTAAATGTGAGATTTTTTGTCTAAGTTTTTCCAGTTACGAGGAATATGGTTATTTCTTTTTCTGTTCTTCCAACTAAAATCAGAGTGTTGCCTAAGTATTTACGGTAATAACTGGCTTTGAGTCCTTTCGGGATGGTTGAAGATATTGTTCTTAGTATTGTGTAGGAAAACGTCAACAAGTGTACAAGCGATACAATTTCCCTTTGATAAGCCGTGTTCTTTCATATTTAACTGCCTATTGAAACTGTTACACTATTTTACCATGTGTACTGAAATTTTGTTCGATAATTTTACGCTTTCATTAACTGGTACGTTGGTGTACACGTTGGCCATGTCTGAGGAAATGCATTTTGCGTTGTCTGCGATGTGGATGTATTTAATTTGTTGAATAACTGTATCATTTCCTAGTTTTACATTTCTAATAATGTTTGTCATATTAGTACGAGTTACATGCACAATAAATGATACGCTACTCTTTTCTGTAATAACTATGTTCCATCGTTACAGAATTCTTTGTCTCTCAAGGTTTTTCGTCAATCGAAAATTTTATACTGTGGATCACAATGTGCAACTTCCATTATAATTCCAGAATGGTACATCAATTTTATTTCTTATGTCTTAGTCTAACTCTGTGGCGTTTATTATGGAGCATGAACTAACATAATAAAATGAACTTCCTAGATCATAATGACAGAAAAAATATCTTTCGGAAAAAGACGACCAAAGACTGCAGAAATTCTCAGTAGCTTTTCCCATCCGAAAATACACGAGGAAACGTATTTTTACATGGCAGGAGCAGACAGAGCACGTAGACTGTGCGGCATTGGCGAGAAACAAACTGGCGTTTTCCGTTGACACTTGATGTCGCATGAAACACGCCATGAGCAATGTTTTCTTGGGCTGACACCATTTACAATGCAATGCAAAAACTAAATTGAAAATATCAGCCGGAATACCAGATCTGGCCACGCCTGAGAGAACATGCATTCATATACACAGTGTTAAAAAAGATTACTTGTAGTCCGTAACGACAAACGGATTCCTTTCTGCGACTGTGGAGCGTGGAAGTTTGAAAACGATGGCACCAAAGCTTCAACAGATTGTATTTGACATCCCAATTAGTTATGCAACCAATTAGCCAACAACATAAAGTGAATTCACTGAGTGCACCTAACAGCATGCTCTGCGTCTTCCCAAACCCGTATACCATTCTGTTAATTAGGTGATTTTTTTGCTTACCACTGCGGTGACCTGTCGAATGCTCTTATCTCCTCACAAAAAACAAAATCACTCTATAACAGATGAATTAGTTCATGCCGATTCAAAGTCCAATAGAGCCAATAACAGAATTAGATAGTCTGATCAGGAAGTGCGGGTATCCAAAGCCAAGTCATTGCACGCAAATAACAAAGCCTTCCAAAGTAGGAAGCCGATAAGAACACAAGACCAATGGCCATGGTAGCCTTGGTAATCAGTCAGGCAATGTTACAACCTGTTAGACGATTCGAAGTGGAGTGGAACATGCATGCGTGCGATGGATCTTCACGAAGTTGTGCATCATTCTCCGGCTATTTTCGGAGTTCGCAACATGTGTATGTTTTTCCTCAAATTATTTCTTGGTTTCTTGTGTACACCATCTATGATTATCTCTTCGTTAATCCAATTTGTCTTGAGTTAGTGGCAGCTCCTAATGCAGCTAGCTATTGTGGCCATCTTGTATGGACGCTACTCCAGATTTTTCGGTTTGGTGTCAGTGTTTTGGTGTTGAGCGACGGCAGCGTGTTCTCGCAGAAGATGCGGTCAACCGCTCTAAAACGGCCCTTAGACGTAGGACCTCTGCCGTTTCATGGAACAGACTTGTAAGAAATGTCCTCAGTAGATGCAGAGTCAAACTCAGTGCGTCATTCTGTACTCTTTGCTGTGTTTGTATGAGCGTTTCGGTTGCTTGACTTCAGGCCATAACTGCGTATTCCTGTACAGAGCGAAGCAACGCCTTGTACAACGTGTACAGGGTGGTGGTGGGGTGGAAGATGAATTTAGCCGACCGATAGCCAAGTTCCTGGCGTCTCAAACGTGCTGGTGCCACGTAGACTGCTGTCTAACGTGATACTGAGGTATCGCACTCCGTCCAAAAGGGCTGTCTGCAATGTTGATAGATGACAGCGCTGCAGAAAGGTGCGACGAGTAAGTACCAACAACTGCGTTTTGAATTTAACACGCCATTTGACGGCCGATGTGTGCAGTGTATCAGAGGCGAGCTACAATCGACGCTGGAGAGTGGTGTCATTCATGCTGCGCCAGAAGATCCCTGCATTATCAGCGTGCAGAACGAGATGATGATGCAAGCAACCACAGATACGAGTGGAGTGGAACAGTCGACGTTAGTCACTGGACACTGACGACACACCGTAACTAAGGAAACAACTGTACACGTAGCAAGCGCCGCCTAGCACTGACCGCTGCGTGGCAGCGATTGTGCAGTCTCAATAGCGACGACTGAGTCGGAACCGAAGTCGACATTAGGCCTGATTACAAGAGTTGTTCATTGACTTTGACAGCCGGCCGAAGTGGCCGTGCGGTTAAAGGCGCTGCAGTCTGGAACCGCAAGACCGCTACGGTCGCAGGTTCGAATCCTGCCTCGGGCATGGATGTTTGTGATGTCCTTAGGTTAGTTAGGTTTAATTAGTTCTAAGTTCTAGGGGACTAATGACCTCAGCAGTTGAGTCCCATAGTGCTCAGAGCCATTTGAACCATTTTTTTGACTTTGACATGTACCAGCATACAAGCAGTATAGTGACTAATATGCTGCTTGCATGCGATGTAGCTGATGGCAACTGCAGACTGCTTCTCGACTGTACGAGTATGTGGTTTCCCAACGGAAATACTCTGCACCGTTCGACGTTCACAGCAATTGAAAGGAGTCTACGACAAACCGCTCGCCTCCGTAGCAGTCCGTGTTTGGCCGCCGTCGCGTGCGGAAATCCGTTGCAGCTGTGTGCAGCGCAGCGCTTGTTAAGTGTGGAGTGTCTTTTGTGCCTCAAGGAAGTGTCTACTGAATTGTGAATACCATGTATTCCTCGAGGAGAGAAACCTTGAAATTTAGTTTTGAATGGGACACCGGAAGGGCTACCCTCTCGCTATTCGGAGATGGATGGTTAATGATGTAAGGTTGCTTGATATTGAAGCGTTAAGGTGCGTCCACACGATGCCTTTTTTGTGTTCAACTTTGCGCATGCGCGTAAATTTCAAACAGCATTTCCGCATGCTGGTAATGGAGGCAATGCGTGAAACGCATTGCAGCCCGCCTTCAGCGGGAATCTTTGCGCTTTTTAGCAGACGACAGGTAGCTGAGACCAATGTGTGTTTGGTTGCGTAATGTGTTGAGGTTATACTGTGAGGCGAATTATGCGCAATATTGTCTGCTGACTCCAAAGGGCCGGCCGCTGTGGCCGAGCGGTTCTGGGCGCTTCAGTCCAGAACCGCGCTTTGCTGCAGTTGCAAGTTCGAATCCTGCCTCGGACATGGATGTGTGTGATGTCCTTAGGTTAGTTAGGTTTAAGTAGTTTTAAGTCTATGGGACTGATGACCTCAGATGTTAAGTGGGTCTGAGCACTATGGGACTTAACATCTGTGGTCATCAGTCCCCTAGAACTTAGAACTACTTAAACCTAACTAACCTAAGGACATCAGACACATCCATGCCCGAGGCAGGATTCGAACCTGCGACCGTAGCGGTCACGCGGTTCCAGACTGAAGTGCCCAGAACCGCACGGCCACACCGGCCTCAGATGTTAAGTCCCATAGTGCTTAGAGCCATTTGAACCATTTTTGACTCCAAAGGAAACAAGCTTAAGTTTGCAGAAGATTACAGACAAAGAAGAAAGTCGTATTGAATGCCCTTCTGAAGATTATTTGAATAAAACTTCGAGTTGTTTCCCTTATCCTCTCGTATTGGCTGGCTCTGAGCACTATGGGACTTAACATCTGTGGTCATCAGTCCCCTAGAACTTAGAACTACTTAAACCTAACTAACCTAAGGACATCAGACACATCCATGCCCGAGGCAGGATTCGAACCTGCGACCGTAGCGGTCACGCGGTTCCAGACTGAAGTGCCCAGAACCGCACGGCCACACCGGCCTCAGATGTTAAGTCCCATAGTGCTTAGAGCCATTTGAACCATTTTTGACTCCAAAGGAAACAAGCTTAAGTTTGCAGAAGATTACAGACAAAGAAGAAAGTCGTATTGAATGCCCTTCTGAAGATTATTTGAATAAAACTTCGAGTTGTTTCCCTTATCCTCTCGTATTGGCTGGCTCTGAGCACTATGGGACTTAACATCTGTGGTCATCAGTCCCCTAGAACTTAGAACTACTTAAACCTAACTAACCTAAGGACATCAGACACATCCATGCCCGAGGCAGGATTCGAACCTGCGACGTAGCGGTCACGCGGTTCCAGACTGAAGTGCCCAGAACCGCACGGCCACACCGGCCTCAGATGTTAAGTCCCATAGTGCTTAGAGCCATTTGAACCATTTTTGACTCCAAAGGAAACAAGCTTAAGTTTGCAGAAGATTACAGACAAAGAAGAAAGTCGTATTGAATGCCCTTCTGAAGATTATTTGAATAAAACTTCGAGTTGTTTCCCCTATCCTCTCGTATTGGCTGGCTCTGAGCACTATGGGACTCAACTGCTGTGGTCATCAGTCCCCTAGAACTTAGAACTACTTAAACCTAACCAACCTAAGGACATCACACACATCCATGCCCGAGGCAGGATTCGAACCTGCGACCGTAGCAGTCGCACGGTTCCGGACTGCGCGCCTAGAACCGCGAGATTACCGCGGCCGGCCCCTCTCGTATTACATAAAAGTTCTCCGATCATATTTTTGTAGAGAATAAGATGTCGTAAGTTTAGAACTAGAAAAACTGATAAGAATAAGCCTGACATTTGAACAAAAAAAGTTATAGGGTATGTTTAGCTCCTCAAAAAACTGAAATGAAGTACATTGATGATACAAAAAATACAAAGTTGAAAAATGCAACCTCCGTTCTATTTAATTCTGAAACGAAATTCTCAACTTTTTGACCTGTGCGAGTATGATTAAAGTTGTGTGAACAAATAAAATGCAATTGACGTATTGAAAGTTAATTAACCTTCACGTAACGACTAAGAACCACCCTTCAATATTTCTCAGTTTCAGGAATAATCACTGAAATGCTTTATTTTGAAATGAGGAATAAATAGTTCAAACTGGTATATAAGTCGACATTTACTGGCTAACGAAATTTTATTGACAGCCTTGTGAATACAGTTTCCCAAGCAGAAAATCTAAAATCTCATTGCGACCGCTTTTAAATTTGCAGAAAAAACTCTGTCATCACTTCGTATTTGTCGTACCTGTGTTATTTAAAGAATTCTTTATCTACAGTCACTTTCGTGTTTTCTTTTTCTCTCGCCTTTTCAACACAATAAACGCAACAGAAGCTCCAAAGCAAAGCAGGAAATTCATAGCAGACTGTCTGCACAATGAGGCAACGTATGGGCACGAGAGAGCGCATTCGCACATGCGTTCTTTCCAAAAATTTTTGTGCGTGTCCTTTTATTCCCGTGCGTCTGTGATTGCGCAAGATTAAAGAGGCATGCACGACGAGAGAGGCATCGTGTGGACATACCTTTAGGTATTCAGATCGACAGTACTTTCAATAGTGTGTATGCAGAATGTACAAATAGCGACGTTTGTGAACGAATAATCAGGACCACCAATAGTAACGTAAAATTTAAGCATAGCACAGTATCAACAACGTACGCAGGTCTTGGCTTGCAATCTTTGAGAGTCGGTAATTTACCATTCGAAGTGCCCCTCGAACAGACTAGAGAAATCATTCCATGTAGGCTTTCACGGCCGGCGTCTTCATCAATAAACACTTCCGGGCTAAGTTGCCGTGGTCGATCGACCACGGCAACTTAGCCCGGAAGTGTTTATTGATGAAGACTAGAGAAATGCTTAGTTTATATGGTACAGTTTACAGTATCAGAGAAGAAGTGCGGTAAGAAAACTTTTGACATGGCAAGCTCAATGACAATAAAATAGCTACAGTGGAATCACAAAAGCACACACCGTCTTATTCGGTCATAGAGCGTGTGTTGTGCATGAAAACCAGCCCCGCACATGCTCCATATGCAATTCCACTGAACACCTGAGGGGACACTGTAGCCGTAGACGCCCCGTGCAACTGTGTATTGAGAAAATTCCACCTGAAGCAATGGCATGTGCAACTGTTCTGTCCGGGCGGAATGGCCCCACTACGGGCACATCAGAGCCTGACAGTGGGAGAATTGTGAATGAAGTAGTTACAAAATCGATCTTCGATCAGCAAGAGAACCCAATGGAGAGCAGTAGATGCGATAACAAAAATGGTTCAAATGGTTCTGAGCACTATGGGACTTAACATCTGTGGTCATCAGTCCCCTAGAACTTAGAACTACTTAAACCTAACTAACCTAAGGACATCAGACACATCCATGCCCGAGGCAGGATTCGAACCTGCGACCGTAGCGGTCACGCGGTTCCAGACTGAAGTGCCCAGAACCGCACGGCCACACCGGCCTCAGATGTTAACTCCCATAGTGCTTAGAGCCATTTGAACCATTTTTTACTCCAAAGGAAACAAGCTTAAGTTTGCAGAAGATTACAGACAAAGAAGAAAGTCGTATTGAATGCCCTTCTGAAGATTATTTGAATATAACTTCGAGTTGTTTCCCTTATCCTCTCGTATTGGCTGGCTCTGAGCACTATGGGACTCAACTGCTCGGCCACACCGGCCGGCGATGCGATAACACAAGTAACTCACCCGACAATAGTGGTAGCGGCGTCAATGATGACATGCATGATGAGGAATACTGGAATGCGCCTATGGAAGTGGAAGAGAATGCGGAGATGGAAGCGAGCGTCAGTGAAACTAGCACAGCAGGGTAGGGGGGCGGAATGGAGGGAGGCATAGCAAACATTCATACTAAATTTATAGATGAAACTACTATCATCGTCACTGCCAACGTACGCCAACAGAAACATCCAAATGCGTCTCTGGAAGTAGGAGAGGATGTGGTGATGGCAGCAAACTTTGGTGACCGTAAAAACTCCGAAACTAGGTGTTCTGATAACGTAGAAAACAAATACGACGACGACTCTATATTCGATGAAGGCACCATACTGGAAACATCCCTGGAAAATGGAGGCGCTACCAAAACATCTTCTATACTGCGACAGTCTTCACAATGTTTCTGACGGAAGCACAAATCGACATCAGTACTTTGTTCAAAAGAGATACGGTATGCAGCGAAGAAGCAGAGAAGAGAAATGCAAACTCCAGTCTACTGTCGAGAAATATAAAGGAGAAATGAAGGACTCTGTGTTACATGCTAAGGAACTTCATGAGCTGTAAGAAGAGCCTGGCGAGCAAAATATTGTATCCTGAGAAGACAAACCACCGGACTCACCAGATGAAGCCTAACTTCGACAGTGCAGTTGGAATTAATGATTCTCTGTGTTTTAGGCATTCAAATTAACAATGCTGTGACCATTGTATATGCAAAATTTATAAAAATAACGGTTTTGTGAGCGACTAGTCAGGGCCACCAATGGCAGCGGAAAATTTGAACATACTAATGGGTCCGTTAGTACAGTTTCAATAACGTACGAAGGACTTGGCTTTCAAAATGATATGGTTGATACTGAAATGGCTTGTGCCATTCACTGAGAAAAATAGAGCTCAAATGAATATGTGAAATACCGGCAAACCTTTCCTGTTTAATAACGACTACTCCAATGGTGAATGTAAGTGTGAGTAATGGGCTGTTTCAAAAATATCGTATTGAATTTAAGAACCCTTTTTGTGACTGAGTGAAAGTAAACATTGTCCTGTTGTTTTTGACTGCTAAACTTGATTTATTTTTTCAATTCTCAAGACTCCGTATTATACTAAAAGAGATCTTAATAAATTCAATGGTCTGCATTTTTCTGTTCATTCTAACATGCATTGAGTGTTGTGGCGTAACAAGCTAGTCACGCCACACTGAGGAGGAAGCCGAAAGGCACGCGTACACACACGCCGACTGGCGTCAAGTCTGGAACAGGATATGTTATGACTGCTATAAAGAAAATACGTAGCTTTGGAATATACTTAACTTTTAATGCTTCCTTTGGTACATCTCTCTTGACTATACAAATGAGACTCGTAAGATACATGCACTGATACAATTGGCGCCTTGCTAAGTCGTAGCCATTAACTTAGCTGAAGGCTATTCTGTCTCTCGGCAAATGAGAGCAAAGGCTTCGTCAGTATAGTCGCTAGCAACGTCGTCGTACAACTGGGGCGAGTTCTCGTACGTCTCTCGAGACCTGCCGTGTGGTGGCGCTCGGTCTGCGATCACACAGTGGTGACACGCGGGTCCGACATGTACTAATGGACAGCGGCCGATTTAAGCTACCACCTAGCAAGTGTGGTGTCTGGCAGTGACACCACATTGAGTGTCCTCCTTTCCATATTTTGTTTGTATTAGTGTACAACCTAAGGATGCCAAATTGTTTAAATATACTCACAGAAAACGCCACGATCATTTAAAGACTAAGCTATGCTGTTAATGATATTCCTTAACAATATTTATTTGCTTATTGACAAAAAAATATCTTGCGAGACGTTCAAATGTTTGATCATAGACCCATGGTACATATTTGTGGTCCTGATTCAATAAGAGGCCTAAACTTTAACACTTTACCCTTCACTGTAGGTTTTCCTAGTGTCTGTAAACTTAGTACGCAGTAATAGCTGTATGTGTATCTTAAAATCTAAAAAATGTTTTAGCGTTCAAAAAAAGAAAAAAATTATATGGATGATTTTGCAGTTCCTTTGTGTTATACACAGAGAAGTGGAATGCGGGTGAATGCGTGAATTACAAGCACACGTTTTCAGGAGCGGAATGCGAGTGAATACGTGAATTACAGACACACATTTTCTATGAAACTTGACAGATTCAATAGTGGCTGCAAATGTTACGTAATGAAATGTTTCGCAGTTATCACGTTGCATCTGAGAAGCCATTTAGCAATTTATTCTGTTCTTTCTGAGTGCTAAATCTGTCTTTTATCTTCTTTTATGTGTCGTCGTGTAGAACCTACGGATGCCACATTTTTACATGTATTTACAAATAATGGCGCACACTCCGCTGCAGAGCGAAAAATCTCATTCTGAATGGCATGAACATTTAAAGTATTGAGATATGTCATCAACCGTTCTTCTTAAAACATATTTCTTAGCTTAATGACCAAACAGATGTATAGTGTGGGGCTCAAGTCTTTGATCATAGATCTTGTGGTAGATCTCTTGCGGTCCGGGTTAGACGAGACGCATGTGACTATAGTTTACTTACGTCTGTAACATTTATATGAAGTAATAGCTGTATCTGTATCCTAAAACTTAAATAAACGTTTTTAATATTGAAAAAAAGGAAAACATAGCTGAGTGGGCAGGGAGGCTGTACTCCAGGCGACGGGCTCGGGTTCGTTCCCCGGGTGGGTCGGAAATTTTCTCCGCTCGGAGACTGGATGCTGTGTTATACCTGATGCCAATCACATCAGTAAGTGTCATCTACCTCGTTTTTGTCACAGACGTCCTTTCTTTCCTATCAGATGAAATGACACTAAAGGTTCGTCATATAATGTGGATGCAAAACTACGGAGCTTCAGCTCATATCGAAGCAAACGTGAGGCACCACCAGGACGCCACATAACCAAATTAATGGATTAGTAAAGGGGGAACCTCAATAGATCTTATACCTCTCTGTCATTTTCTGTGGGGTACTATGAAGACTATGGTATATGCCACTCCAGTGACGTTAGAAGAGGATCTTACTGCACGACTCTGCGCTTTGACTGAATTGCTAAACGCACATCGTTCTTGCTTCCTTATGTGCGTCAGTCTCAACACCGTTTATGTACAGTTTTAAACCAAGATGGAAGTCAACCCTTGAACCTCTTGGGTAAAATATTACACAGCTGACTCTCTTATTGAGTTTCAGTACTAAAATTCCAAAAACCGACCCTGCGACTATATCCGAACAGTTGTTGAACATTGGCTCCTGTACAGCACCCAAAACACGATTTTCGCCTTCAAAAGTAATCAGTATCAATACAGGCGTTCTGCAGGGGCATTCGTACTTCCAATTTACTCTGACGACTAAGAGGTTGCATAAATGATTAAAATGCACATATTATTGCACATATCATGTGCAGAAGACGAAAAATATGTGGTACTAACAATGAGTGATATTATCCATAAGATCTACATGAGTTGGTTCTGCTAATAACGCGTCAATAGAGTGGAACATGTTGAACTTCAGGCTCGTCTACACTGTTCTTTATTAGTAAACAAAAATCTTATAATTCCTGGCAAGTGATTGAAAGTGTATGTTCCCAAATAATTAACACCTTCATGGAACAAAATAAATGATTTAAGTCTTTATTTAGATTGTTATTGTTCCTAATATTCATTTTATTAACTGAACTGTGTTGGAAAAATAAACTTCAAGAACTTTCTATTCTAAATGCTGTACAAACCTCGCGCACTGACACTGGTATGTACAGCACTCAGTATGGCAAGTTGCGACGTAGTGAACTGACGAGTTACTGCGGTAATGGCTACATGGCATCATCTTATTCATGTTTGAAGCTCCTCTTGATGTTTTTCCGTGTTTGCGATTTAAAATTTTGGTTGTTTTGAAAACCCACCTTATGCAAACACATTATTTTATTTTATTCACCCAGACATGTTTTGTTACGTATTTGTCATCGTCTGTAGGTCAAACTTTACTCCTGTAAATATAATATAAAGTTTATAATCATTTATCATTATATCATTTCCATTTTGTTTGGTTTGTTTCGACCGCTCACAGTAAAATTACATTGCTAGTGAAACTGCGTTATTATAGGTGGGTCTTTATGCCCTTTTATGTCGTTTTTGATAGCATATCATCTGCAAAGTAGTCATGAAGAAATTTTTTGTATATTTCTGAACTACTATTTCGTGAGGAGTGGTTTCCGTCCTGTTGCGTATCTCTCGTCGATATCTCTTTCTACTGCTGTTGTGTACATTGTTTCCACACTGGTATTTATATAATTTAAAATTTCACTCACATCTTTACTTCACACGTATTTTCCACAAAACGTGACGAAACATGATTTGAGCAGACGCTTCTGTCTTTATACTCACTGAGAGGTGCTATGTTGTAGTCGCTACTCAGTTGTTCATCGTTTCCCTTATGTTTAATGTAGCGCTAATTTTGAATGTTTCGTGAGAACTATTGGGTATGTCTGGAGGGGGGGGAATGTGTGTGATGACCTCTGTGTGTGTGTATGTGTGTGTGTGTGTGTGTGTGTGTGACCGTTTGGGTGGTGGTTTTCTTGTATGAGATTATTTGCAGAAGTAGAGCGTGTATTGTCACTATATAAGGCTCTGACGTGTTCAAAGATGTTTCGCTTATGTAGACAGATTGACATGAACAACAAGTCATCTGATAAATTGCAGTTGTGGAGAGTTGCCTGTGAAGATGTTCTTAGTACTTAGAATTTTCTGTACTGTGTTGTTTATGTGGAATGATATTCGTAGTCCTCATTTCTTTAGGATGTTCCCAACACTGTGGACGTTTTTGTTGCTGTATGGTACTATGTGCCATGCTATGTTCTTCGTAAGATGTTCCTGGTTCCCTGTGTTTGTGAGGTGTTTTTGTTCCTCGTCCTCTGTTGTGGCTGGTGATTTGTTAATGGTTTGTTCTTTTCTTAGTCTACTATTTAATTTTGTTGTTCAGTTTGTTTATTATTTTTGTGTTGTACACAGTCTCTCTGGCTGTCTGGTGTACTGTGTATTGCTCCTATTCATAGCTGAGTTTGTCCAGAGGAGTTCTGTTGAGCCTGCGTAGTATGTATTTGAAATTTGAGAGTTTGTGTGCTTGGGGTGACTAGAATGGTTGTGAATGGTTGTACTTCCTAATAATTTCAAAATAATGTTTGTTGTTGATTCTGTGTATAGTAATGTCTAAGAAATTAAGTTTGATGTCTTCCCCTGTCTCAATTTTATTTTTGAGTGAAATGTATTTATGTCACTGTGTAGTTGTTTTACCCAGATGCCTTGTATTATTTTTGATGAATAATTTGAGTGAATATTTGTTTTTCAGCGTAATTGAGGAGTATGTCTGCAAGTAGACCAATGATGGGTGAGCCTACTGGTAGGCCATTTTTTTGTAAATAGAACTCCTTCTAGAAAGTGAAGCGTTCCTGTTCTGATGAAACCTTTAGACGGCCTTCAGTTTCATTTATGTGTGCATTTGTTGTGTTCCGTTGTTTCTATAGTTGTTCTCCAGTAATGCTGTTTGTTTCGCCTACTGGCACATTTGTGGTCACAAATGTAATGTCAAAAGATATCAGGTTTGCTGTTGATGGTATATTTATGTCTTTTATCTTTTCTATAATTTGTTGGCCTTTCCAGTAGTTGCAGGGGCAACAGTCTGGCTGACTGACTGATCTCGCCTTGTAACATCAACCAAAATGGTCTTGCTGTGCTGGCACTGCGAACGACTGAAAGCAAAGGGAAACCACAGCCGTAATTTTTTCCGAGGGCATGCAGCTTTACTGCATGGTTAAACGATGATGGTGTCCTGTTGGGTAAAATATTCCGGAGGTAAAATAGTCCCTCATTCGGATCTCCGAGCAGGGACTACTCAGGAGGACGTCGTTATCAGGAGAAAGAAAACTGGTGTTCTACGGATCGGAGCGTGGGATGTCAGATCACTTAATCGGGCAGGTAGGTTAGAAAATTTAAAAAGGAAAATGGATGCGTTAAAGTTAATGGGAATTAGAGGAAGTTCGGTGGCAGGAGGAGCAAGACTTCTGGTCAGGTGACTACAAGGTTATAAATACAAAATCAAATAGGGGTAATCCAGGAGTTGGTTTAATAATGAATAACAAAATAGGAACGCTAATAAGCTACTATGAACAGCACTATTGTAGCCAAGATAGACACGAAACCCACGCCTACCACAGTAGTATAAGTTTATATGCCAACTAGATCCGCAGATTATGAAGAGATTGAATAAATGAATGATGAGATAAAAGAAATTATTCAGAAAGTTAAGGGAGACGAAAATTTAATAGTCGTGGGGGACTGGAATTCGATAGTAGGAAAAGGAAGAGAAGGAAAAGTAGCAGGTGAATATGGACTGTGGGTAAGAAATGAAAGAGGAAGCCACCTGGTAGAATTTTGCACACAGCATAACGTATCATAGCTAACACTTGGTTTAAAAATCATGAAAGAAGGTTGTATACGTGGAAGAGGCCTGGAGATACTGTAAGGTTTCAGATAGATTATAGAATTCTAAGACAGAGATTTAGGAACCAGGCTTTGAATTCTAGGACATTTCCAGGGGCAGATGTGGACTCTGACCACAATTTATTGGTTATGAACTTTAGATTAAAACTAAAGAAACTGCAAAAAGATGGTAATTGAAGGAGATGGGACCTCAATAAACTGAAAGAAACAAGACTGTAGAGAGTTTCAGAGAGAGCATTAGGGAACGATTGACAAGAAAATGGGAAAGACTTACAGTAGAAGAAGAATGGGTAGTTTTGAAAGATGAAATAGTGAAGGCAGCAGATGATCAAGTAGGTAAAAAGACGAGGGCTAGTAGAAATACTTGGGTAACAGAAGAAATATTGAATTTAATTGATGAAAGCAGAAAATATAAATATGCAGTAAATGAAGCAGGCAAAAAGGAATACAAACGTCTCAAAAATGAGATCGACAGGAAGTGCAAAATGGCTTAGGAGGGTAAGATAGATACTAACTACAGGAAAATTTAAGAGACTTTTGGAGAAGAGAGAGCCACTTGTATGAATATCAAGAGCTCAGATGGAAACCGAGTTCTAAGCAAAGAAGGAAAAGCAGAAAGATAGGAGTATATAGAGGGTCTATACAAGGGCGATGTACTTGAGGACAATATTATGGAAATGGAAGAGGATATAGATGAAGATGAAAAGGGAGATACGATACTGCGTGAAGAGTTTGACAGAGCACTGAAAGACCTGAGTCGAAACAAGGCCCCGGGAGTAGACAACATTCCATTATAACTACTGACGGCCTCACCATCTGGTGAGCAACATTAACGAGACAGGCGAAATACCCTCAGACTTCAAGAAGAATATAATTATTCCAATCCCAAAGAAAGCAGGTGTTGACAGATGTGAAAATTACCAAACTATCACTTCAATGAGTCACAGCTGCAAAATACTAACGCGAATTATTTACAGACGAATGGAAAAACTGGTAGAAGCCGACCTCGGGGAAGATCAGTTTGGATTCCGTAGAAATGTTGGAACACGTGAGGCAATACTGACCTTACGACTTACCTTAGAAGAAAGATTAAGGAAAGGCAAACCTACGTTTCTAGCATTTGTAGACTTAGAGAAAGCTTTTGACAATGCTGACTGGAATACTCTCTCTCCAATTCTAAAGGTAAAATACAGGGAGCGAAAGCCTATTTACAATTTGTGCAGAAACCGGATGGCAGTTATAAGAGTTGAGGGGCATGAAAGGGAAGCAGTGGTTGGGAAGGGAGTGAGACATGGTTGTAGCCTCTCCCCGATATTATTCAATCTGTATATTGAGCAAGCAGTAAAGGAAACAAAAGAAAAATTTGGAGTAGGTATTAAAATCCAGGGAGAAGAAATAAAAACTTCGAGGTTCGCCTATGACATAGTAGTTCTGTCAGAGACAGCAAAGGACTTGGAAGAGCAGTTGAACGGAATGGACAGTGTCTTGAAAGGGGGATAAAAGATGAACATCAACAAAAGCAAAACGAGGATAATGGAATGTAGTCGAATTAAGTCCGGAGATGCTGAGGGAATTAGATTAGGAAATGAGACACTTAAAAGCAGTAAAGGAGTTTTGCTATTTGGGGAACAAAATAACTGATGATGGTCGAAGTAGGGAGGATATAAAATGTAGACTGGCAATGGCAAGGAAAGCGTTTGTGAGGAAGAGAAATTTGTTAACATCGAGTATAGATTTAAGTGTCAGGAAGTCGTTTCTGAAAGTATTTGTATGGAGTGTAGCCATGTATGGAAGTGAAACATGGACAATAAATAGTTTGGACAAGAAGAGAATAGAAGCTTTCGAAATGTGGTGCTACAGAAGAATGTTGAAGATTAGGTGGGTAGATGAGGTAACTAATGAGGAGGTATTGAATAGGATTGGGGAGAAGAGAAGTTTGTGGCACAACTTGACTAGAAGAAGGGATCGGTTGGTAGGACATGTCGTGAGGCATCAAGGGATCACAAATTTAGCATTGGAGGGCAGCGTGGAGGGTAAAAATCGTAGAGGGAGACCAAGAGATGAATACACTAAGCAGATTCAGAAGGACGTAGGTTGCAGTAGGTACTGGGAGATGAAGAAGCCTGCACAGGATAGAGCAACATGGAGAGCTGCATCAAACCAGTCTCAGGACTGAAGACCACAACACCAACAACATGTATATGTGTAGCTGGGTGGTAAGATAATGCATTTTTGAATCTGATTAATGTTATAATTGTTTATGTTTATGCATCTTTGGTAAACTACTGGGGTTGGATTCTCTGGGTTTCTTTTGTGTCACGTATTTGGATCGAGTTTTTATGATGGTAATTTTCTGCGTTTTTAGCAGTTTGTATATGTTTCCTTGGTACCTATAGTGGGATCAAAGATTAATTTAATTATTTTGTTATCTTCTATGAAGTATTCTTGTTTTTTTATGTATTCTGCGTCACTCATAAGGACTAGGATATCCCCTTTGTCTGCTCTAGTGATCACTGCATAGGGCTCTTATAGTTTTTTGTTTATTTTTCTGGATATGTTTTTTCTAGTGTTTTGTGGTTCAGCTGATGTGGGCTTTATATACACTCCTGGAAATTGAAATAAGAACACCGTGAATTCATTGTCCCAGGAAGGGGAAACTTTATTGACACATTCCTGGGGTCAGATACATCACATGATCACACTGACAGAACCACAGGCACATAGACACAGGCAACAGAGCATGCACAATGTCGGCACTAGTACAGTGTATATCCACCTTTCGCAGCAATGCAGGCTGCTATTCTCCCATGGAGACGATCGTAGAGATGCTGGATGTAGTCCTGTGGAACGGCTTGCCATGCCATTTCCACCTGGCGCCTCAGTTGGACCAGCGTTCGTGCTGGACGTGCAGACCGCGTGAGACGACGCTTCATCCAGTCCCAAACATGCTCAATGGGGGACAGATCCGGAGATCTTGCTGGACAGGGTAGTTGACTTACACCTTCTAGAGCACGTTGGGTGGCACGGGATACATGCGGACGTGCATTGTCCTGTTGGAACAGCAAGTTCCCTTGCCGGTCTAGGAATGGTAGAACGATGGGTTCGATGACGGTTTGGATGTACCGTGCACTATTCAGTGTCCCCTCGACGATCACCAGTGGTGTACGGCCAGTGTAGGAGATCGCTCCCCACACCATGATGCCGGGTGTTGGCCCTGTGTGCCTCGGTCGTATGCAGTCCTGATTGTGGCGCTCACCTGCACGGCGCCAAACACGCATACGACCATCATTGGCACCAAGGCAGAAGCGACTCTCATCGCTGAAGACGACACGTCTCCATTCGTCCCTCCATTCACGCCTGTCGCGACACCACTGGAGGCGGGCTGCACGATGTTGGGGCGTGAGCGGAAGACGGCCTAACGGTGTGCGGGACCGTAGCCCAGCTTCATGGAGACGGTTGCGAATGGTCCTCGCCGATACCCCAGGAGCAACAGTGTCCCTAATTTGCTGGGAAGTGGCGGTGCGGTCCCCTACGGCACTGCGTAGGATCCTACGGTCTTGGCGTGCATCCGTGCGTCGCTGCGGTCCGGTCCCAGGTCGACGGGCACGTGCACCTTCCGCCG
This sequence comes from Schistocerca nitens, assembly GCF_023898315.1. Lineage (NCBI taxonomy): Eukaryota > Metazoa > Arthropoda > Insecta > Orthoptera > Acrididae > Schistocerca > Schistocerca nitens. The sequence goes on from NC_064616.1 coordinate 260,522,114, forward strand.
ACCACTGGCGACAACATCGATGTACTGTGGAGACCTCACGCCCCACGTGTTGAGCAATTCGGCGGTACGTCCACCCGGCCTCCCGCATGCCCACTATACGCCCTCGCTCAAAGTCTGTCAACTGCACATACGATTCACGTCCACGCTGTCGCGGCATGCTACCAGTGTTAAAGACTGCGATGGAGCTCCGTATGCCACGGCAAACTGGCTGACACTGACGGCGGCGGTGCACAATTGCTGCGCAGCTAGTGCCATTCGACGGCCAACACCGCGGTTCCTGGTGTATCCGCTGTGCCGTGCGTGTGATCATTGCTTGTACAGCCCTCTCGCAGTGTCCGGAGCAAGTACGGTGGGTCTGACACACCGGTGTCAATGTGTTCTTTTTTCCATTTCCAGGAGTATATATATATATATATATATATATATATATATATATATATATATATATATATATATATATATATATTGCTACAAGTTCCCTTGTCAAACTGGACAGTATGTATTCTATTTCTGTGATCCGATTTTCTGTTATTTTTGTGACATCTTTGTGTTTATGTTTTGTTTAGACTCCATTTCAAGTAATTCTCTTCTCTTTTTTGCTTTGTTAATTGAAATCAAATTAACAAGTCTCTCATGGAACTAGTGTTGGGCACCTATTCTGTATTCTTTATTCATAGTTATGGTAAAGTTCATGAGGTGATGCGGTTTTGTTTCTTTCTTTCTGTTCATTAGTATATATTTGTATGTATGTGTATAATTTGATTCCTTGTGTTATGCTATAGAAATGGGCTGCTGTTTTTTTATGAAATCAGCTAATTCAAGGTGTGTTTTATACAACTGATAATCGAGTTGCTGTTTTTCAGCAAATAGGAGGACAATTTCTTCTTCTAACCAATTAATTTTTGCTTTTCTGTAGGCTACTTGTGCAGCAGGTGACTTGCTGTTTACATTGACTTTTACAAAACCAAGAATTATGTTATTACTCAGACAGATTTTGTTAAACCTGATGTTGTGGATAATTTTTTGCAACTGTACTGTTCTATTCTTGAATATTCTATACAGCTTTGTGGGAAGTGTTCGGTATAGCTTTAGGAGAACCATCTTACTCAGATTTGAAGCTCCTCTTAATGTTTTTCCATGTTTGCGAATACAAATTTGGGTTGTTTAGAAAATCCATTGTTTATTTCTTAATGGCGTGTTGTGTATATTTTAATCTCTGTAGTATTTTAACCGACTTCATATCTCTGATTATTTCTCTTTCTTATCATTAGGCCTGAAGATGACAACAAACTGCGGTTGAAAACGTTGCCGCATATAAAGAAAGTATAGCGATCTAAACGTAATTAAAGGCTTTATTCATTACTGTACTCGCATGTTCCACAATTTAACCACGTTAAATTTCATACTAAAAGTTTGCACTACAGGCTTGGCTTGACTAATTGTCCAAAAACTATGATACCGTATTACACAGTAGAATAAAGTTAAACAAAGTAGGCCGACTCTTTTGACATTATGGCCACTACATACGACAAAAATGTTGAGATTGTAGGCATCCAAAGGCATTATCGAACGTCTGTGTAACCGCCGCCATACGCTAAAGTCAGTTAAATAGTTAGATAACACACACATCGAAGTTTACGAATTCACAGACAAAGAGATGGCCTGCACTACTTATCTTTCTGTGGTGACGAATTTAAAATAAAAATTAGTGCGCCAAGTCATAAATAGAGCGGATACTATACGCCAGGACACTTCGAAAGTCCGCCCCCGGTAGCTGAGTGGTCTGCGCGGCAGAATGTCGATCCTAAGGGCCGGGGTTCGACTCCCGGCTGGGTTGGAGATGTTCTCCGCTCAGGGACTAGGGGTTGTGTTGTCCTAATCATCATAATTTCATCCCCATCGACGCGCAAGCCGCCGAGGTGACGTCAAATCGAAAGACTTGCACCCGGCGAACGGTCTACCCGACGGGAGGCCCTAGTCACAAGACATTTTTTAACGCTTCGAAAGGGAAAAGAAATGATTATTGATATACCTCAGTTCATTTTCATTGGCATCTGGGTTGCGCTGCTTACAGTTAACTGTTTGCTATGATTGCAAGTAAATAATTATGAATATAAACACAATGGCAATGCCGATGGCTTAGGGACGTAACGTTGCCTTCGCCCCAAGGAAGACGTTGCAGTCGGCCACACCATTACCAGCAGAAAAACTGAATCATGTGGTACGGACGAATTGTTAGCCTAAGTTTAAGTTAGACTTCCTTTAGGGTTCACAGCTTTAGTAGTAGCTTCTTACATGGCAACCATAACCGGCACAATTTACAGGTTTTTGTTTCAGCGAAAACCGCTCTCACGGTCAGTAGCAAACGACCGCCATTTGGTTGACGAAAGCAGGACTTCAGAGTTTGGGAACTTATATTGACATGCTCAAGAGTATAGGAGGTTCCTAAAACCAAGCTCAAAGACAAACGCCCAACGTCTTTACGGTCTTGGACGTGAATGTACTTCTGAAAGTTGGTAAACTGAGACATCTCATTGATCTGCGACATTATTAAATCCACAACATAAAATTAGCGGTTCATCGGTGGTTACCGAATTTTCAAGGGTAAAACCGGAAAACGTGTGATGATAACGTCCCCTCATCTCCGTACACGATGCATTGTGAGCAAGTACATTGAATGTTCAGTCACTAACTTCAGTGCCACTAACAACCGATTTGCGAGTCTTTCCTTCTAAGCACAAATATAACCTGCTTCACGGTGAGTGCATTCCTTTGCGTGATCAGATATTCGTCGTGGTAGCTGCCAACGCGGATAGAACAAATCAGGTTAATCAGGAAACCCGTCCATTACATGGGCACGTTTCAGCAGCCTCGAAGTTGAAATCCACAAGAAGTTTGCTCAAAATCCCTTCAGTCTGCGAATAACAGCAGTTACAGCCAGGAAACAAGTGTGGATTTATCGACCTGAGAATAACTCTACCTAACCTCCCCCTTCAGAAACTCTCCCATCTGGGCATGAACAAAATAGGATGGTGTAAAGGTCACTCAACCATCTTCGTTCTGTAGCTGCAAGATCCAGGAGTAACCTCCGTAAATGACTCTTCCCCTTCGATATGGAGCAACGACTGCGGAGAACCAAGACCATGGAGCATCGCCTGGATTGTCAAATGTGTCCTGCATCTCGCACAGAATAAAGTCTATTTGCGATCTGGAGTGAAATTAAAACTGTAAAATTTTGATTAACAACAGTGTAAGATAGTTATTTTTTCTTTCGTTTACTATTGACTGTAATAATCACGTATTGCATTTGTTTAGGACTCGAATAAGTAATAATAATAATAATAAATCATATCCCAGAACGAACACAAAACATCTGATAAGTAAACGGTTAATATCCTATAACGTAGCTCAAAGTTTGCCACAACGAATGAATCGTAACAAAAGGGTAGCCTATACATTTTTTGCTAGGGAGACTCATTTAATTCGTCTGCCATGAAAAATTTAAATTACTTCCAGTTGAGCTCTACATTCCTTAAAAAAGAAGGAAACTGTACTGAAAACTGATTTCCATTCCACTCCTTCCATTTTATCTTTTGATACTAACGGAACTAAAGCTACAGCAAAATGTGTTGAAGGAGATCGAGCTTTGGGTTATAGTGTATGCACATTTGCAGGAACAGTTTATCAGCAGAAACCTCAAATTGCAATACTTTACGAGGATTTCTTGCACTGTGTCCACACGGTATTAAAATTCTGCTGCTCAGGTTAAAAAATAATTTCAGATGATACGTGAGCTGAGAATGGCTGTGCGTCGCGCATATACTATTTGGCCCCACCTACGTCACACACAAATTTTGCTTTAGTCTCTTTTCCTTGGCATACGAAATCTAAAGTAATATTCCACTCTCTCTATGGTAACTAGCGACTGATCACTGCTGGCTGCCGTTAATAATGGGCCCCTTAAAATTGACAGTAGCGATTTCATTGTACAGTTGGATTGTCAGCGCTTGCATTATGTAATTTTGAGCGCTGTTTACTGCCAGTACCAATAACGTTTCTTCCAAGACAAACAAAACCATTACACTGCCTCACGGAAACGTTAGTAATCGCCTTCTTCGGTTTCTTCTAAACAGCTGAATGTAAAATTATATTCCCCCGGCCGTTAGGTAAGTTGTTAGTCTGACAGCCTTGTAAGGACCGCGAGGGAATAAACGCACAGCGCATGTTGTACCTGTAAATGTGCTAAAGACCGTATGCGTGCTGTTGTTGCATGAATACCCTCTTCGACTTGCAAATGAAGAACTGCAATTAAAAACACAAGCCTGCTATGAGGTATGCCTCACCCACCAAAGGGAAACCTGCAATTAGGTACGACTGTTGAAAACGTATTCCTTTATCGTACCGCACTGCCTGTATCGACTTCTACAAAACGTTTAGAAACTCACGACCTCACCTTCTCTCTTTTGCGGCAGTTCACATTGATCAAACCAAAACGAAAGATATGGTGTAGTGGTTAAGACTTTGGACTCTCATTCTGGAATAGCGGGATTGAAATCGTTGGTCTGCTGTCCTGATGTAGACTGCAGATTTTCCGTAACTCTCCTACATCAATGGTGGCAAATGCTGCAGTATCTGCATAAACAAGTCACGATCTTTTCGTTCTTGATTTTTTGATCTCAACTGGAGTGGGCCTAAATGATAAACTATATCTTTTTTTTTCTTTTCTTCCCAAAGTCAATCAGATATAAAGAAAAAGACCGCCAACGTTATAAAGAGACAAACTACATAAGACAAAAAACTGTAGCAGAATAATATTCGGTTCTCCAATACATTCGTCATTTAACAAAGCGAAATAGTCTATTGCTGTTGGAAACAATGACAAAAGTATATTCGCGACATAAGAGTACATATGTACCCCAAATGCCCCGATGCAAATAAAGTGTATGCGAGTATATCCTTCTGTTGAAACTGGACATTTTGATGTTACACTTACCCCGGATGAGTAAAAAAAGTATATGAAAAAAAATTTATTTCTGTAACCTGTCACAACAAGTGCTTCCCACTGGAAGACGACCTCTTGGATCCCCATTTACAACATACCGTGAAAATAGTCGAAATGATTTGGAAAAATTAAGTCAGAGTAGAATCCATATGTTTATTTGCGAGGTTGAGCAAAATGGTTCAATATTTTTCACTCTGCAGTGAAGGGCCTCCATGGTTTATAAAGCTTAATAATAATAATAATAATTATAATAACCAGTCACAAATAAGTTCATTAATAGTCTACAAAGTGTTTCACGATTTAGTAACTCGCCTTCAAATACATTCGGTGGATGTCTCTAGTAAGGTTCCTATGTGTTCGTTTTACCATGAAAAAGGGACATCAATATTAAATGTGTACTGCATTCTTAACATGTCCACACTGATATTTACACTTAAATTTAGTTATTTTAGTACGCAACAGTAAAAACACTCAAATGGTCACCAATCTAAATGTTGTAGGTCAAATTTGTCTCTTTATGCATTTAAATTTTAATTGACAGGGTCTTCAGTCCGGAGACTGGTTTGATGCAGCTCTCCATGCTACTCTATCCTGTGCAAACCTCTTCATCTCCGAGTAACTACTGCAACCTACATCCTTCTGAATCTGCTTAGTGTATTCATCTCATGGTCTCCCTCTATGATTTTTAACCTCCACGCTTCCCTCCAATACCAAATTGGTGATCCCTTGATGTCTCAGAACGTGTCCTACCAACTGATCCCTTCTTTTAGTCAGGTCCTGCCACAAAGTCCTCTTCTCCCCAATTCTCTTCAGTACCTCCTCATTAGTTACGTGATCTGCCCATCTAATCCTCAGCATTCGTCTGTAGCACCACATTTCGAAAGCTTTTCTTCTCTTCCAGTCTAAACAATTTATCTTCCATGTTCCACTTCCATACATGGGTACACTCCACACAAATACTTTCACAAAAGACTTCCTGACTCTTAAATCTAAACTCGATATTAACAAATTTCTCTTCTTAAGAAACGCATTCCTTGCCGTTGCAAGCATACATTTTATTTCCTCTCTACTTCGACCATCATCAGTTATTTTACTCCCCAAATAGCAAAACTCATCTACTACTTTACGTGTATCGTTTCCTAATCTAATCCCCTCAGCATCTCCTGATTTAATTCGACTAAATTCCATTATTCTTGTTTTGCTTTTGTAGATGTTCATTTTATATCCTCCTTTCAAGACACTGTTCATTCCGTTCAACTGCTCTTCCAGATCGAATGAACTTTTTATTCAAAGTGGCTCTGAGCACTATGGGACTTAACTTCTGAGGTCATCAGTCCCCTAGAACTTAGAACTACTGAAACCTAACTAACCTAAGGAAATCACACATACCTATGCCCGAGGCAGGTTTAGAACCTGCGACCGTAGCCGTCGTGCGGTTCCAGACTGTAGCGCCTAGAACCGCTCGGCCACTCCGGCCGGCGAACTTTTTATAAATGATGGAAATGGATTAATACACTGGGAAGTAAAACTTAAGGGCGAAAGTAACTTTCGCATGATGTGTCACTGCCGAGTAACATAGCTCGATGAAACTTTGACCATACATAGGAAGCACTGCTACAGTATAGTACGCAAGGTAAGTGAAAGAAATACGCAGCGAGACGAGTAGAAATGGCACTTTTATTCAAATACAACTATCACACTGAAGTCACCGCGATTTATGATCCTCCCCTGCACATTATAAAAGACAAGACATGGTACTTAATATTGTGTATCGTAACCACAAACGGCAATGCATGCTCTGCAAAGGGCTCCCATGCTGTCCAGAAATTTGGTAAGGAGTTCTGTGGTAGGGCGTTCCGTTACTCCGCCACCGACAATGACAACCGCGGGATGGCCGTTAGTGCATGTGGAAATGCTGTATCACGTCTCTCCAACGTATCCCACACTTTCTCGTTAGATTTTATGTCTGGGGAACAGACGGGCCAGTCCATTCGCCGAATATCTTCTTTCTCTAAAAACTCCTCCACTTGCGCTGTTCGATACAGTCGCGCATTGTCATCCATAAAAATGAAGTCCGAGCCGAACACACACTTGAAAGGACACATATGGGGAAGAAATATATTATCACAGAAACGCTGACGGGTGAGAGAACCATGTTCAAAGATTTTGACGTCACTAAGCCCATGCAACATTATGCCTCCCTACACCATAACGCCTGGACCACCAAAACGACCATGGTCGATAATGTTCGTAGATACATTACGTGTGCCCACCTCTCGCCATATGAACGTACGTCCAAAATCACTACCCACAATGAATCTGCTCTCATCTCAATGCACTTGGCAACATCACTAACAGTGCCGCCGATCAACGGGTGTCAACGGAATACAACCTATAGAGCTCTCACCCCCCCCCCCACCCCCCTTCCCCACCACAGACCCCCCCTTCCCCCCACACACGCACAAAAATCCTAAAACCTACTGTCACACTTACTTTCTCTCTCTCTCTCCCTATTCACACACACACACACACACACACACACACACACATATATATATATATATACATACAAAAAAAGTCCTAAGACCTACTCTCTCCCTCCCTCTCTCTCTCTCCCTTTTCACACACACACAACAAAAAAATATCACAGACACCTCAGACAGATTCACAACAGCCGCCAGGAACACCTTCAACTATTCCACTGTCAGCCATCTTGTTTTTACACCTTCAACTGTTCCACTTCCCGCCATGTTTGTTTTTACAGATGGTAAACAGTGAAACAGTGACAGTGATAGTGTTCGACAGTGATGAAGATGAATAAAAAGAAAATGTAAGTGCAACATTATGCCTGGCTGGAGTGGCCGAGCGGTACTAGGCGCTTCAGTCTGGAACCGCGCGACCGCTTTTCGAATCGTAATTTTGGCTTAAATAATTCATCTACTTTAAGGTATAAGTAGTTGCAGATGACAAACTGTGGAAGAAAACGGTCACTGTAGAAACACAACACATCAGGAAAACCACACCATGTGGTAAAAAGGTATGAATTCATAATTTATGTGTTTTTTCAAATATCTGTAATTACGATTTAAAAACTAATAGCTACATGTATACAAATAGCAAAGAACACTCTTTATCTTTAACAGAGGAAAAATAAAAGCCCACTGAAGATGCTGCAACTGCAGTGAAACATGTTTGGGTTAAAAAACAAAACTGTGTTTTGCTAAAGGCGGACCCTATCCAAAAACATACGAAATACAACGTATTGGGCGTCGGGCAAAGAGACCACCGTCTTGCAGTCGCGGGATCACTGTGTAGCGTGTGACTGTGTGCCCTGCAGTCCTGTTAAATGTGGTTGCAATTGCACCCGCTGTTTGATGAGGGTTCCTTCTTGCTGTTACACAATGCAGCGATCATCCGCTGCTGTAGCTGACTGTGGTCGACCACCTACTCTACGTCGGGCAGCAGTGCCTGTGGTTCGGAACTTTAGCAATACACGTGAAACAATGCTATGAGCGATACCAAACTCCTGAGCTACGTACGTCATACTTCGTCGTTCGTCCACGTTCCCAATGATTCTTCGCCGTATAAAGTCGCTGTCTCCAGGCCACATTATAATGAAGATCACCGCTACAGCTCATCGTAACTGCTCGCTGATTGACACGCACTGTCTTTTCCCATTCGGTCAACTGTCCCGTGTTGTGGAACCAGCGCCACTTGGTGCTAGAGTCACGCTGACCTCACGCCATCGGGCATCCATCCTTCTGGCGCTGCAGTCATGAACTGTGCGGCTGGTCACGGCTGAGGTTCGAGTCCTCCCTCGGGCATGGGTGTGTGTGTGTTTGTTAAGGTTAAGTAGTGTGTAAGCTTAGGGACTGATGACCTTAACAGTTAAGTCCCATACGATTTCACACACATTTGAATTTGAACATCCTTCTGGAACGACTGGGAGGCCTCTGGCAAAATACTCGTGCACTTTCACTCATTTCCAAGGAGTTGTAATGTGTTATGTTACTTTATCTCTCTTGTCCTCAAGCTTCGCAGAACAGTGGATAAGAGTTGCTAAAAACAAAATATTATTTTCCTCTTACATACTTTTTCCTCATTTTTCTGTGTGAAAGTAAAGATACCATTCTAAGGAGGTTCAATAGAGCTCATTTTTGTCGACGCCATAAATACGAACATTCGTACCTGAACGGCATGCTTTAGTACACCTAGTCGAACTTTCAAGAATATAACCAGCAGATTCTTCCACTGCCGTCTTATATACGCTGACGGAAAAACAATCGCAACACCAAGAAGCAGTTGTACAAAATAAACGAAAGCTGTAGGCGTGTTACTATATTCAAAAGATGATGTCACTTACAATATACGCCAATAAGAGGATGCAGATCAGGTATGTTTTAAATATACGCTATAACGCTCGTGATCGTTATTTACATTTGAGAACGGACGTGGTGAGTTGATGTTCGTCAAGAATCCCTTCAAGACGACAAAGACGCCATTATCAGCACCTCACTAAATTTGAACGTGATCGTGTAATAAGGCTACGAGAAGCTGGATGTTCCCACTGCGATATTGCGGAAATACTTCGCAGGAATGCAGCCACTTTACATGCTCGCTGGTAGCGATGGTCACGAGAACGTACGGTCTCAAGAAGACCGGACTCTTGACAGCCACGTGGCACTACAGAGAGGGAAAACCATCGTGCTAAGCGCATGGCTCTGGCGCATCGTACCTCATCTGCAGCAGGAATTTGAGTCTGAGCAGCTGCTGGCACCACAGCGACACAATAATGTTACAAATCGGTTACTTCGACGGCAGCTCCGAGCCAGACGAACTGTAGCGTGCATTCCACTGACTCCAAACCACCGCCATTTGCGACGTTAGTGGTGTCAAACGAGAGCTAATTGGAGGTAATGGTGGAGGTCTGTTGCCCTTTCTGATAACATCCGGTTCTGCCTCGATGCCAGTGTGGTTGTGCGTTGGTTAGAAGGACTCCAGTTGAGGATCTGTAACCACTTGGATTTACACTACTGGCCATTAAAATTGCTACACCACGAAGATGACGTGCTACAGACGCGAAATTTAACAGACAGGAAGAAGATGCTGTGATATGCAAATGATTAGCTTTTCAGAGCATTCACACGAGGTTAGCGCCGGTGGCGACGTGCTGACATGAGGTAAGTTACCAACCGATTTCTCATACACAAACAGCAGCTGACCGGCGTTGCCTGATAAAACGTTGTTGTGATGCCTCGTGTAAGGAGGAGGAATGAGTACCGTCACGTTTCCGACTTTGATAAAGGTCGGATTGTAGCCTATCGCGATTGCGGTTTATCGTATCGCGACATTCCTGCTCGCGTTGGTCGAGATCCAATGACTGTTAGCAGAATATGGAATCGGTGGTTTCAGGAGGGTACTACGGAACGCCGTGCTGGATCACAACGGCCTCGTATCACTAGCAGTCGAGATGACAGGCATCTTATCCGCATGGCTGTAACGGATCGTGCAACCACGTCTCGATCCCTGAGTCAACAGATCGGGACGTTTGCAAGACAACAACCATCTGCACCAACAGTTCGACGACGTTTGCAGCAGCATGGACTATCAGCTCGGAGACCGTGGCTGCGGTTACCCTTGACGCTGCATCACAGACAGGAGCGTCTGCGATGGTGTACTCAACGACGAACCTGGGAGCACGAATGGCAAAACGTAATTTTTTCGGATGATGGTCGCATCCGTGTTTGGCGACATAGCGGTGAACGCACATTGGAAGCTTGTATTCGTCATCGCCATACTGGCGTATCACCCGGCATGATGGTATGGGGTGCCATTGGTTACACGTCTATGTCACCCTTTGTTGGCATTGACGGCACTTTGAACAGTGGACGCAACATTTCAGATGTGTTACGACCCGTGGCTCTACCCTTCATTCGATCCCTGCGAAACCCTACATTTCAGCAGGATAATGCACGACCGCATGTTGCGGGTCCTGTACGGGTCTTTCTAGATACAGAAAATGTTCGAATGCTGCCCTGGCCAGCACATTCTCCAGATGTCTCACCAATTGAAAATGTCTGGTCAGTGGTGGCCGAGCAACTGGCTCGTCACAATACGCCAGTCACTACTCTTGATGAACTGTGGTATCGTGTTGAAGCTGTACGGGCAGCTGTACCTGTACACGCCATCTAAGCTCTGTTTGACTCAATGCTCAGGCGTATCCAGGCCGTTATTACGACCAGAGGTGGTTGTTCTGGGTACTGATTTCTCAGGATCTATGCACCCAAATTGCGTGAAAATGTAATCGCATGTCAGTTGTAGTATAATATATTTGTCCAATGAATACCCGTTTCTCGTCTGCATTCTTCTTGGTGTAGCAATTTTAATGGCCAGTTGTGTATGATGTGGGGTGCGACTTCATATGACACCAGGTGCGGTCTCATGGTTAACCTCTCGTACCATGACCGCAAATTTGTACATCAGTCTGGTGATTCGACTTGTGTTGCAATTCATGAGCAATATTCCACGGAGTACTTTCTAATAGGATAACGCTCGTCCACATACCGCTGCTGTAACCCAACCAACATGCTCTACGGAGTGTCGATATGTCGTCTTGGCCTCATCGATCACCAGATCACTCTCCGTTCGAGCACATATGCGACACCATCGGACGAAACCTAGTGCATCAGCAGCAACAGCAATAACTGTCCCTGTATTGACCGAGCAAGTGCAACAGACATGGAACTCCATCGTACAAACGGACATCCGGCACCTGTTCAACATAATGCATGCACGTTTGAATGCTTCCATTCAATATCTACATCTACATCTACATCCATACTCCGCAAGCCACCTGACAGTGTGTGGCGGAGGGTACCCTGAGTACCTCTATCGGTTCTCCCTTCTATTCCAGTCTCGTATTTTTTCGTGGAAAGTAGGATTGTCGGTATGCTTCTGTGTGGGCTCTAATCTCTCTGATTTTATCCTCACGGTCTCTTCGCGAGAGCCGGCCGCTGTGGCCGAGCGGCTCTAGGCGCGTCAGTCCGGAACCGCGCTGCTGCTACGGTCGCAGGTTCGAATCCTGCCTCGGGCATGGATGTGTGTGATGTGCTTAGGTTAGTTAGGTTTGAGTAGGTCTAAGTCTAGGGGACTGATGACCTCCGATGTTAAGTCCCATAGTGCTTAGAGCCATTTTTTTCTTCGCGAGATATAAGTAGGAGGGAGCAATATACTGCTTGACTCCTCGGTGAAGGTGTGTTCTCGAAACTTCAACAAAAGCCCGTACCGAGTTACTGAGCGTCTCTCTTGCAGAGTATCCCACTGGAGTTTATCTATCATCTCCGTAACGCTTTCGCGGTTACTAAATGATCCTGTAACGAAGCGCGCTGCTCTCCGTTGGATCTTCTCTATCTCTTCTATGAACCCTATCTGGTACGGATCCCACATCGGTGAGCAGTATTCAAGCAATGGGCGAACAAGTATACTGTAACCTACTTCCTTTGTTCTCGGACTGCATTTCCTTAGTATTTTTCCAATGAATCTCAGTATGGCAACTGCTTTACCGACGATTAATTTTATATGATCATTCCATTTTAAATCACTCCTAATGCCTACTCCCAGATAATTTATGGAATTAACTGCTTCGAGTTGCTGACCTGCTATATTGTAGCTAAATGATAAAGGATCTTTCTTTCTATGTATTCGCAGCACATTAAACTTGTGTACTTGAGATTCAATTGCCATTCCCTGTACCATGCGTCAATTCGTTGCAGATCTTCCTACATTCCAGTACAATTTTCCATTGTTACAACCTCTCGATATACCACAGTATCATCCGCAAAAAGCCTCAGTGAACTTCCGATGTCATCCACAAGGTCATTTATGAATATTGTGAATAGCAACGGTCCTACGACACTCACCTGCGGCACACCTGAAATCACTCTTACTTCGGAAGACTTCTATCCACTTAGAACGACATGCTGCGTTCTGTTATCTAAGAACTCTTGAATCCAATGACACAATTGGTCTGATAGTCCATATGGTCTTACTTTGTTCATTACGCGACTGTGGGGAATTGTATCAAATGCCTTGCGGAAGTCAAGAGACACGGCAACTACCTGGGAACCCGTGTCTATGGCCCTCTGAGTCTCGTGGGCGAATAGCGCAAGCTGGGCTTCACACGATCGTCTTTTTCGAAACCCATGCTGATTCCTACAGAGTAGATTTCCAGTCACAGAAGAGTCATTATACTCGAACATACGTTAGAATATAGGTCTATAGTTCTGCACATCTGTTCGACGTCCCTTCTTGAAAACGGGGATGACCTGTGCCCTTTTCCAATCTTTTAGAACGCTACGCACTTCTAGAGACCTACGGTACACCGCTGCAAGAAGGGGGGCAAGTTCCTTCCCGCACTCTGTAAAATCGAACTGGTATCCCATCAGGTCCAGCGGCCTTTCCTCTTCTGAGCGATTTTAATTGTTTTTCTATCCCTCTGTCATCTATTTCAATATCTACCATTTTGTCATCTGTGCGACAATCTAGAGAAGGAACTACAGTGCAGTCTTCCTCTGTGAAACAGCTTTGGAAAAAGACATTTAGTATTTCGGCCTTTAGTCTGTCATCCTCTGTTTGAGTCATTTTGGTCACAGAATGTCTGGGCATTTTGGTGTGATCCACCTACCGCTTTGACATAAGACCAAAATTTCTTAGGATTTTCTGCCAAGTCAGTACACAGAACTTTACTTTCGAAATCGTTGAACGCGTCTCGCGTAGCCCTCCTCACACTGCATTTCGCTTCGTGTAATTTTTCTTTGTCTGCAAGGCTTGGCTGTGTTTATGTTTGCTGTGAAGTTCCCTTTGCTTCCGTAGCAGTTTTCTAACTCGGTTGTTGTACCATGATGGCTCTTTTCCATCTCTTACGATCTTGCTTGGCACATACTCATCTAATGCATATTGTACGGTGGTTTTGAACTTTGTCCACTGTTCCTCAACACTATCTGTACTTGAGATAAAACTTTTGTGTTGAGCCGTCAAGTACTCTGAAATCTGCTTTTTGTCACTTTTGCTAAACCGAAAAATCTTCCTACCATTTTTAGTATTTCTATTTACGGCTGAAATCACCGTGCTGTAACCGCTTTATGATCGCTGATTCCCTGTTCTGCGTTAACTGTTTCAAATAGTTCGGGTCTGTTTGTCACCAGAAGGTCTAATATGTTATCGCCGCGAGTCGGTTCTCTGTTTAACTGCTCAAGGTAGTTTTCAGATAATGCACTTTAAAAAATTTCACTGGATTCTTTGTCCCTGCCACCCGTTATAAACGTTTGAGTCTCCCAGTCTATATCTGGTAAATTAAAATCTCCACCCAAAACTATAACATGGTCGAGAAATCTACTCGAAATATTTTCCAAATTTTCCTTCAGGTGTTCTGCCACGACAGTTGCTGAGCCAGGGGGCCTATAGAGACGTCCAATTGCCACGTTTGAGCCTGCTTTAACCGTGACATTCACCCAAATTATTTCACATTTCGGATCATCCTGGCGGTTACACCGGTTATTAATGTACGAGCATTTCATATTTGCAATGGCTTATCTCGCACGTACATTAGCCTGCGATCTTGCAATGTTAATGCCGTAAATATGTTACCTAGATGATTGGTTTCCAGAAATTTCATCACTCTACATTAATTATTTGTTGGTGCTGCGATTCTTTTTCCGTCAGTGTAGTTGGTCAGAAGTTGATCTCGTGGCATTCCAATGATTCTTGAAGGATCAGGTGATTGTGCTAAAAATTATGTTGGTTTATTGCTTAAGTGAGCCACTGAAATCGCTTCCTATTGAAATTGCCGACTAGATTAAAAGTTTCTCGCCTCCATTATGATCGAAGAAATGACGCTTCACTATGGCCTTGTGCTTTCCCAATAAATCAGAATTATTTTTAAGCTTAAATGGAGATTAAGTACTATATTAGACTGTTATTCCTGAGAAAATGGTTTCCTTAAAGCCCTTTCAGACTTGGGTTTTTTCTAGAGGAAAGAAAATTTTTCTTTATGTTGTAATGCTCTTAGGAGATTTTTTGATGATTTTAGATGGAAGATTTATACAAATATATGTACCCCTTTTCAGAACATACTTTTTGCATTTGACTTCATTTTATGAACTAAAATAACTAATTACGAAGTATTCTCTGTTGTAATAAATAGTAAAATGAGCGTTCAGTAAATACCATGCAAAATAACAATAACAGTATTTAAGTATACAGTGGAATACAGTGAACCGACCACATCCGTGTATTCTGGTGGTCACGAGCTGCTACATTGACTTGCTGATATTTTCATAGTGGTGCTCAAGAATTGGCAGCACTTGCACGTGACGAACAGACTGAGCATTCTCAAATGTGTACCTCACATTTCCATAGGGAAAAATACTTTTGTTGCAGTTGAGACACAGTAAAAGTTAGTGTACACAATTGTAGGTAGAGGGTCTGAAAGGGATAGTAACATAATGCGGATATGATCCATGAGACATGAAAATAACTTGCAAAGTGGTCAACCAACAACCAGTCTGTCAATTAGATTGATGGCATCCCTATCTCTTGTTTTCCTTTTTAATCTTTTTGTTTCTATATACTGTCACAAAAATCTGTTTCATACAGGTTGATCTTTGTCTGTACCTACAGTTTTTTCCTTCACTGCTTCTTCCACTGCAAAGTTAATTATTCGCTAATGTTTCAACTGATGAATTTCCGTATTTGGATAATTGTTTACTACGGACTTCTTTTCTATCGGTTTCTTCCTCATTGCTCTTCAAAAGGTCATGTTTCACTTTTAAGAACATTGCACCAAGATGCGCGGTCATAGCAACTTCTTCCTCGATTTCATAGCAACAGAACTTCTTTGTTAGAGAAAACTACAGGATGGGCAAAATAAAAATGGCTTGTAAAACATTTCATGCATCTTAAGCTAGGCGTCCTAACTTATATTATCCGCCCCAAGTGTGGATAGTGTAAATTTGGTTGCCTGTCGTACGGTGCGTGAAATACACTCTAAAAAAATAAGTAAATTAAATAAATAAACGACGCACCACGAATGAATTATCCGAACGACACGGAAATTGATAGATGTGATGTACATGTGCAGACAAACAAATGATTATAATTGCAGAAAAATTGGATGATTTATTCAAGATTTTATTTATTTATAGACAAAAAGAGAAAAACAGACTAAATATATGACATTAATACATACAAGGGAAATATTGATACAATGTGAGACAATTAAATTGATGGCATCCTCATGTCTTTTTAATCTTTTTATTTCTATGTATATTCACAAAAAAATGGCTCACACTTGTTAATATTTGCCTATACCTAAAAATTTTTCGTTCACTGCTAATAACAGCTATATATAAATAAATTACAAACTCTAAATATAATCAGACCAAACATTAGCGACCTCGACGGCATTGTCCCTGGCCCACAATAGGTCCTCCAGCGTGCAGGAAGCTGGGCACGAAGGATAATTGTACAGGTGCATGCTGCTTTGTTCGGCTCTACATTCGCAGCCGGCCGGAGTGGCCGAGCGGTTCTAGGCGCTACAGTCTGGAACCGCTCGACCACTACGGTCGCAGGTTCGAATCCTGCCTTGGGCATGGATGTGTGTGATGGCCTTAGGTTAGTTAGGTTTAAGTAGTTCTAAGTTGTAGGGGACTGATGACCTTAGAAGTTAAGTTCCATAGTGCTCAGAGCCATCTGAGCCTCTACATTCGCATAAAGTTCATGGGTACGCAAGATAATTCCATTTGGCCTTATTATCCCTTCTTCTATCCAGCCCTGTTGAGGGACTTCCACGTTTTCCATTGTAGATTTTCACTTGGGGCAGGGCCTCCAAAGGTGGGATCCATGATACGATATCTGCGTTTCTAGTTGTCCACAGGTTTTGTCGTGCCATTGATGGTGACGTACTGTCTTTGACGGAATTGTTTAGTAAGTTCTTCCTGGATTTCAGCCCGCTTAGGGAAGGTTGGGCCGGCCGCATTGGCCGAGCGGTTCTAGGCGCTTCAGTCCGGAACCGCGCGACCGCTACGGTCGCAGGTTCGAATCCTGTCTCGGGCATGGATGTGTGTGATGTCCTTAGGTTAGTTAGGTTTAAGTAGTTCTAAGTTCCAGGGGACTGATGACCTCAGATGTTAAGTCCCATAGTGCTCAGAGCCATTTGAACCATTTAGGGAAGGTTGGTGTCCGTCCAGTGGGTGAGCAGCGTTTACTTCCACTTTGAGTTTCTCTGTGTTCGTCATAACTTCCCGTCTTATATCTGGTGGGGCTATCCCCGGCGGGTTGTGGAGTTTATAGGTAAGTGTTGCCCTCAAGCATCCTGATGTTATTCTAAATGTCCCGTTGAGGGCAACATCCACACGCTTAGCACGAAGAGAATTGTACCAAAGAGAGTAGGCGTATTCAGCAGAAGATTAACATGGTGCAAGTGCCTACGTACTGAGTACTGTCGGTTGGACACCCCACCCACTACTTGTGAGCTTTCTGATGTTATTGCTGGCGGATACTTCTTGTTTTCTGTTTAGGGAGTGCTTCCTAAATGTTATCGCACGGTCCAGCATAACCCCCACATATTTTGGATTATGACAGTGCTCTACCTCCATGCCATCACATACGACTTCCAATTTCCTGTTGGAGTCTTTGTTTCGTAGATGAAAAGCGCATACATGGGTTTTAGCCGAATTCGGTTTCAGGTAGTTAGTTTGGCAGTATGCTGCGAGAGTGTGAAGTCCATTTGTTAGACGTGTCCCTACTGTTTCGACGTCTTTGACTTGAGATATTAGCAACAGATCGTCAGCGTAGACAAGGTTTTTGTGCTAAGAGTTTGTGGCTGATCGTTACTTTAGATGTTAAACAAGGTTGGTGCTAGGACGCTACCTTAGGGCAGACTTCTTTTATGTATTCTCCATCTACTTTCCTTGCCGTCTAGTTCGACATGGAATATATGGTTCTGAAGGAGAGTTCCTATGAATCTGGTAGGGTCATAATCTCTCGTTAATTGTTATAGCTTGTGCAGTATGATATTCTGCTGCACAGTACCATATGCGGAGAGATCAACGAATACTGCTCCTGTAACCAAACCCCGCTCAAAACCATCCTCGAGATTTTTTGTCAGACTGAGGATATCTGCTGACAATTTTTATTTGGACTAAATCCAGGGAGAAATGTTTATTGAAAAAGGAAGAGACCTAAATATGTGCTTCATCGATCTAGAAAAGGCATTTGACAATGTGGCTTGGGACAAGCTGGCGACTATAATGAGGGAAAAGAGAGTGGACCGGAAAACCGAAAGACTTGTAAACTCATTACATCTTAATCAAAAAGCCTCAGTTAAAGTGAGAGGAGAAAGTACAAACTGGATCAGAGTAGGAAAAGGAGTACGACAGGGATGCTGTCTATCACCTACCCTTTTCAACCTCTACTTGGAAAATATGTTGACCAATGCTCATTAGATGACAAAGGGGTAGAAATTGAAGGAAGACAGTAAGGTGTTTCAGGTTTGCTGATGACATGGTCCTTCTCGCAACAGGGGAAAAGGAATTACAGGATTTAGTGGGCACCATTGAAGCTAACGGAAAAAATTATGGAATGAAAATTAACACAAAGGAAACAAAAGTATTGGCACTAGGAGGAAATAAAGAAATAAAAATGATGCTGAATGGAGAAATACTAGAACAGGTGCAAAATTTTAAGTATCTTGGAAGCAGGATAGACACCGACTGGATGCGCAGCACAGAAATTAAAACAAGGATAGTAATGGCAAAAGAGGCATTTTATAAGAAAAGGAGAATTTTCTGCGGCGGTCTGGACAGAGAACTCAGGAAAAGACTCATAAAATGTCTTGTGTGGAGTGTTCATCTCTATGGCGCTGAAACGTGGACTTTGACGAAGAAAAACAGAGAAAGGCTGGAGGCTTTTGAGATGTGGACATGGCGGAGGATGGAAAGAATAAGCTGGATGGACAGAGTAAAAAATGAAGAGGTACTGAGAAGAGTGGGAGAGAAAAGACAGTTACTAGATGTAACAGAAAGAAGAAAAAGAAATTGGATTGGGCATATATTAAGAAAGAATGACGGATTGATAAAAACAGTTTTAGAAGGTTATGTAGAAGTGAAAAGGAAGGGAGGAAGGAAGAGATTTCAGATAATGGATGACGTGATGGACGGTGCAACATACAGCAGCCTTAAGAAGGAAGCAATGTATCGCAGAAAATGGAGAGGAAAAGGACCTGCTAACTTAGCAGAATAGCAGAAACTGGTGATGATGATGAAATCCAGATTTTTGTGGCATCAGTCATGGCTCGGTGACAGGGCTAGGACGATTAAGCAACATCCTTTCGAGGATTTTCTTAAGATGGCACAAAAGAGATGTAGGGTGAAAGTTATTGGCATTGCAAGCTGGCTTGGCGGGGGATGATCTTCGTCCTTCTCCAGATTTTAAGAACCTTCTGTCGTTTTAGACAGTTATTATAGAATTGCAGTAGCTTTCCCATAGTAGAAGGCCCAAAATGTTTTATCTCCTTCACCAATAAATCGTCAAGTCCTGGCGACTTGCCGGATTTACACTTTTTAATAGCAACTTTCAGTTCTTCCAAAATAAACTTAGCGGACAGCACGTTTGTTTCTGGGTGTTTTGGGTTATCCCTATTTTTTCCTTCTTCCTTTAGTTTTCACATTCGCCAGCACCTGCTGGGCGACTTGATTTGGAGTAAGGTTGGTTCTTATTCTGGGTATAGTAGGGTCATTACTGAGTCGTTTGAGCAGTACCCAAGCTTTCCTGGTAGTCTTAGATATGTCAATACTTTCTACCATTTCAGTCCATCGATTTTGTTTGGCTTTCGCCAATTCCTGAAGATAGTGTCAGTTCTAATTGTATTGTATCCGTATTTAACGGGTCTTCATTAAACAGTCTGAGGTATTATTGCAGTTCTGACGGTAATTCTCCATTCATAACTGGAATGTGTGTTGTACGGCAGCCTCTGGGGATCGAAACGCGAGAGCACTTCTTCACAGTATCTACAAAACGATCGTAGGAATCTGACACGTGTTCGATCCTTAATATTGCCTCATCCAGAGTTTCCGCAAAACTCCTCCAGTTGAATTTCTTAAAGGTGATCAGCCTAAGGAACGGGATCGCCTGCGTTTTGATGGCTGCAAACACTTGACAGCAGATTGGCGTATGTTGGGTGCCAGGCACAGATAATGATACAGTCTTCACACAGTGGTGCACCGAGCGAGGTGGCGCAGTGGTTAGCACACTGGACTCGCATTCGGGTGGACGACGGTTCAATCCCGTCTCCGGCCATCCTGATTTAGGTTTTCCGTGATTTCCCTAAATCGCTTCAGGCAAATGCCGGGATGGTTCCTTTGAAAGGGCACGGCCGATTTCCTTTCCCATCCTTCCCTCACCCGAGCTTGCGCTCCGTCTCTAATGACCTCGCTGTCGACGGGACGTTAAACACTAAGCTCCTCCTCCTCCTCCTCCGCAGTGGTGCAAAAAGGTGTCGCTTACGAAAAGCGGCCATTGTTAAATGAAGGTGGTAATTTGCAGTCATGTAAGAGAGTAAATCTTCTGCACTCAGTCCACTTCAGAACCGCCTTTCCGTTTACAACGTCATCCTCGTAACCTCAGACGCTACTGTGGCTGTTAAAGTCGCCCACGACAAAGTGAGTGTTGTGATTTTCTAAATTCACTGTGGACACCGAAGTTAAATTTTTCACCAGGAGGCTTGTGGAGGGATGTTACTGCACAACTGCACAGCTCAGCTGTTAAAATTTCAATATCGTTCTACTCAGTTAGAGAAACTGAGAGCGCTGCTTGACCGGGCCTCACAATAAAGACACTACCATACTGCCTATTGGCCTCTCAATGACCGCCTGCATGCCTACTAGTTTTGGTCTTCGTTTAGTGATATCTCTAGGGGTTTCTTGCATGCACAAAACATCACAGTTTATATTTCGACACGTAGTTTGGAGTCTTTCTTTGCTGGCCGATAAGCCTTCAATGTTTGTGGTCATTACTTTCACTTTTGATCTTGAGAATCCCCCTACTCTTTCCTTATGGCACATCGCAACACTTCTGCTTTGGAAAGATCAGCCGTTTGAGGGACGCCCGCTCGAATGTATGTAAGGCACAAAACACACTCTCTTCTTAGAGGCTCTTTCCGTGTCCTCCTTTTTTTCAAGAGAAAGAGCTTCACTAATTGAACAAGTCCACAACGCGGCCGTCCACCTATGGGGCTTATGCAATCCTATTTTGAATCACAGTAGTTGTTGTATGTTTACTAACATGATTTGGTAAACGACCAATTGAAGAACCATGTACAGGGTGTTTATAAATGAATTTCAGGGTTTTAACGCTTTATAATATTTATTATATTAAACTTAAGTTATAAATGATATGTCAAATGAAAGAACAACTCAAACAGTTTTACCAAGAACCTTATAAATGTTCAATGTGAGCACCATTTATCACACAGCACACATCAAGTCTATAGCCAAGTTCTTCCCAAACGCTGATAAGTGTGTCTTCAGTGATTGTAGCAACAGCTGCTTCAATCCAGTTTCTTAATTCAGGGAGGTCTGCTGGTAGAGGAGGCACATACACACGATCCTAGATGAAGCCCCAAAGGGAAAAATAGCATGGCGTTAGGTCGGATGAACGTGGAGACCATACAAAGCAAGCCAGCAAGCCCTGTCATTGAGCTCCTTGTGGCCTACCCAGCACTTGGGTACAGTGAAGTGCAACCAATCGCGTACTTCGCTATGCCAGTGAGGTGGTGCACCATCTTGCTGGAAAATGATGTTCTCTGGCTCATCTTCTTCCAACTGAGGGAAGAGCCATTGCTTTGGTGTATCAAGGTAATAAGTGCCAGTTACAGTAGGTTCACCAAAAAAGAAAAGCCCATAAACTTTCCACTGGGATACGGTACAAAAAACAGTCACTTTAGGGGAATCTCGTTGCATTTGTACCACTTCATGAGGATTTTCTGAGCCCCAGATGCGCACATTGTGAGTGTTAATATGTCCACTAAGGTGAAAGGTTAATTCATCACTGAAGACATGTCCAGAAAATCTTCATCGTCATGAAACAACATTTCGTTTGCGAAGTTGGCACGTAATCCATGGTCTGCCAGCTGTAGAGCCTGTCATAACTGTAAACGGTAAGGAGGTAACTGTACGCGTTTTCTTAAAACTTTCCAAACAGTCGACATGGGAACTCGTAATTCACGACTAGCCTTCCGGACTGATTTCTTTGGGCTACGAGTGAACGACTCTCTCACTCGCTCAACAGTCTCTTCACTAACTCTTGGTCGTCCTGTGCTCTTCCCTTTACAAAGGCAGCCAGTATCTTTAAATTGATGATACCTTCTACGAACGTTATTATCACCTGGAGGATCACAACCGAACTTCAGCCGGAACGCAAGTTGCACAGTAACTACAGATTCGGCCTTTTCAACCTGCAAACCACAAAACGCTTTCTGTTCACTAGTCGCCATCTTCGCTACTACCACTGTCTGTCGGATTGCGACGGAAACATTGCGCGCTGTGCATGCGCACTGGTGCCAAACACAACTGTTTGAGTTGCTCTTTTTGCGAGTTTAATGTAATAAATATTATAAAGCGTTAAAACCCCGATATTCATTTCTAAACACCCTGTATTATAACAGGACAAATCCTAACAATTATCTGCTTTACATACTTTATTCAGCTTCGCATTGATTGATACAGCCGTTGGATGTCCTCGCGAAGGATATCGTGGCAATTCTGGCTAATTGGCGCGTTAGATCGTCAAAATCCCGAGCTGGTTTGATGGCCCCGCCATAATGCTACAAACATGAACCATTTTGGAGAGATCTGGCGACCTTGGTGGCTAATGCGGGGATTGACAAACAGGATGTCAAGCAGTATAAACTCTCGCCATGTGCGGTCGGGCATTATCTCACAGAAATGTAAACCCGGCATGGTTTGCAGTGAAGGGCAACAGAACAGAGCGTAGAATATAGTCGACGTAAAGATGTGATGTGCGGGCGGCGCCGATAACAACCAAAGGAATCCTGATATGAAATGAAAGGCACCCACCCCCGGCCATCACTCCTAGTTGCCAGGCCGTATGGCGGGTGACAGTCAGGTTGGAAACCCACTGCTGTCTGGGGCGTCTCAAGACACGTCTTCACAGGTCATCAGAGCTCAGTTAGAAGAGGGACTCATCACTGAAGATAGTTCTACTCCAGCTAATGAGATGCCAAGGCGAAGACCTGTCTGGAGACGCCCCGTTTGGAGCATTATACACAGGGCCATCCCCCCAGCTGTGATTTTGATGATCTAACGTGCCCATTAGACAGAATTTGGCTCGATTTCCCTCAGCACATCTAACAATTCAACCAATGACAAGCCGAAAGATTGCTTGAATAAGTCCAAGAGGTGGACCAAAGCGTTATTGACTTTCTCAATTTGTGAAGCACTTTCTCCTGAACAAATCATCCAATTTCTCTGAAACTGTAATCATTTGTTTGTCTGTATGTGTAAGTCACATCTACCGATTTTCGTCCATTAGTTTGTTACCCTGTATTCTTGTCCGAGCCGCTGTAATTGTGACACCTTCCTTACTTTGGTTACCTTGTACAATCCGACTTCGTGCCGGCCGAAGTGGCCGTGCGGTTCTGGGCGCTGCAGTCTGGAACCGAGCGACCGCTACGGTCGCAGGTTCGAATCCTGCCTCGGGAATGGATGTGTGTGATGTCCTTAGGTTGGTTAGGTTTAATTAGTTCTAAGTTCTAGGCGACTGATAACCTCAGAAGTTAAGTCGCATAGTGCTCAGAGCCATTTGAACCAATCCGACTTCGTACATGGGTGAACAGTTTCACTTTGTGTAATGTATACTCTCTGGTGTTTATGTTTAGTAAATCTCTATTCATCTTTCTGCTACTCTTCATCCCTATTGTTGTAACTTTGTTGTTATCATTGATCTTGTTCTGAGCTACGTCTTCTTATAATCCCAAGCAACAATTCTTTTAATCTTTCTTTCTTTCGTCTCAAAAAGCCACGTCGTCTGCAAAATTTAGCATTGGTATCCGTTACTCTTCTACTCCTCATCTGAAATTTTGTTTCCCTTCTTACACGCTCCTGCAACATCAAACTGAAATAATGGCGAAGCTACGTTCTGACCATGCTCTATACCCATCTTAACATGAACTTTTTCTTCCTGATATTCCAAACGAGATAGAGGATGTAATGGTAAGATATTGGGCTGGCATTCAGAAAGGTTCATGTTCAAACTATCTGGGTGTACAGACTTAGGTTTTCCGTGGTTTTCCCGAGATTGTCCTGTCGAGGTGGTTTCTCTGGAAAGGGCATGGCCGACTTCGTTATGCATCCCAATCCATTCCCAATAAGTATTCGGTCACTAATGACCTCGTCGTAGACTAGATGGTAAAACCACAGAAGTATGAAAATTTAACCTGTTGTACATTATGAAACACATCAAAATGGTTCAAATGGCTCTGAGGACTATGGGATTTAACATCTGAGACCATCAGTCCCCTAGAACGTAGAACTACTTAAACCCAACTAACCTAAGGACATCACACACATCCATGCCCGAGGCAGGATCCGAACCTGCGACCGTAACGGTCGCGCGGTTCCAGACTAAAGCGCCTAGAACCGTTCAAACACACTGGCCGGCGAAACACATCAGTTTTCTCAGAACCACCACCATCGTTATACACTACTGGCCATTAAAATTGCTACACCAAGAAGAAATGCAGATGATAAACGGGTATTCATTGGACAAATATATTATACTACAACTGACATGTGATAAAATTTTCACGCAGTTTGGGTGCATAGATCCTGAGAAATCAGTACACAGAACAACTACCTCTGGCCGTAATAACGGCCTTGATATGCCTGGGTATTGAGTCAAACAGAGCTTGGATGGCGTGTACAGGTACCGCTGCCCACGCAGCTTCAACACGATACCACAGTTCATCAAGAGTAGTGGCTGGCGTATTGTGACGAGCCAGTTGCTCGGCCACCATTGACCGGACGTTTTCAATTGCTGAGAGATCTGGAGAATGTGCTGGCCAGGGCAGCAGTCGAACATTTTCTGTATCCAGAAAGGCCCGTACAGGACCTGCAACATGCGCTCGTGCATTATCCTGCTGAAATGTAGGGTTTAGCAGGGTTCGAATGATGGGTAGAGCCATGGGTCGTAACACATCTGAAATGTAACATCCACTGTTCAAAGTGCCGTCAATGCGAACAAGAGGTGACCGCGGCGTGTAACCAATGGCGCCCCATACCATCACGCCGGTACTCCATCGTAGGCGCTCTGTCTATGATGCAGCGTCAAGGGTAACCGCTGCCACGGTCTCCGAGCTGATAGTCGATGCTGCTGCAAACGTCGTTGAACTGTTCGTGCAGATGGTTGTTGTCTTGCAAACGTCCCCATCTGTTGACTCAGGGATCGAGACGTGGCTGCACGATCCGTTACATCCATGCGGATAAGATGCCTGTCATCTTGACTGCTAGTGATACGAGGTCGTTGGGATCCAGCACGGCGTTCCGTAGCACCCTCCTGAAACCATCGATTCCATATTCTGCTAACAGTCATTGGGTCTCGACCAACGCGAGCAGGAATGTCGCGATACGATAAACCGCAATCGCGATAGGCTACAATCCGACCTTTATCAAAGTCGGAAACGTGACGGTACTCATTCGTCCTCCTTACACGTGCCGTCACAAGAACGTTTCACCAGGCAACGCCAGTCAACTGCTGTTTGTGTATGAGAAATCGGTTGGAAACTTTCCTCATATCAGCACGTTGTAGGTGTCGCCACCGGCTCCAACCTTGTGTGAATGTTCTGAAAAGCTAATCATTTGCATATCACAGCATCTTCTTCCTGTCAGTGAAATTTCGCGTCTGTAGCACGTCATCTTCGTGGTGTAGTAATTTAATGGCCAGTAGGGTGTATAAACGCGAATGTTGCAACAACATCTTCGCTTTTAACATAGCGAGGTGGCGCAGTGGTTAACACACTGGACTCGTATTCCGAAGGACGATGGTTAGAAACCGCATCCGGTCATACTGATTTAGGTTTTTCTTGATTTCCCTCCGCTTCAGGCAAATGCCTTGATGGTTGCCTTGAAAATAAACCGTCGATTTCTTCCTCCACCCTTCCCAAGTCTGAGCTTATGCTCCGTCTCTAATGTCCTCATTATCGACGGGACGTTAAGCACTGATCTCACTGCCCCTCCTCTTTCAGTGTTGTTTGACTATTAACATGGCTCGTAGACCGTATGAAACAAAGTTTTTGCAGATTGCTTATACAAAAGGTCTGTGTATTATTTATACGGGGTGATTTTTTCCACCGTGTACAAACTCCAGCCGGTCGTGATGGCCGTGCGGTTCTAGGCGCTCCAGTCCGGAGCCGCGCTGCTGCTACGGTCGCAGGTTCGAATCCTGCCTCGGGCATGGGTGTGTGTGATGTCCTTAGGTTAGTTAGATTTAAGTAGTTCTAAGTTCTAGGGGACTGATGACCACAGCAGTTGAGTCCCATAGTGCTCAGAGCCATTTGAACCATTTGAACAAACTCCAGGGATTGATCGATGAGGGGATACGAAACAATAAAGGTCTAATTAACATATGTCCAGAAATGCATGGTTTCCACGCTAGAAACCATTTATTCAATCATACTTTGTTACAGAGACTGCGGTCTAAGGCACGCCGTTCCATGCAGTTACAGTTACAGTATGCATGGTTTCCTCCTGGAGGGTCGTACTGTTTCTCATACGTCATGCCCTAGCACCCTCTCCTGTCATAGTCATTGATAATGTTGAGTCCGATTCACTTCGTTTGCTGACTCACCTTCTAGGGGATGTAATATAGGTTTGTAAACAATGGTTCCTTATTCGAATCGAGAGCTTGCCGACATAGTGTTTACTTACGGAAAGGCAAGTGGTAACGGGCGGCGGGGAGCAGGGTTGTAGGAGGAGAGCTATCGCCGTCGACAACAACCACAGTATCTAATGTTTGCAACAGTGTTTCGCCGTTTGTCTGATACAGGATCGTTTCAGGAAGCTGGAAATCATGAAGGACGTACCCGAAATGCTCGGACACCAGACTTGGAGGAAAATGTGATTAACACTGCGGAAGACGACAGCCGTGTCAGTACCAGGCAGTTGGCCCGCCAGTACAGGGTAAGCCAGAAGACCGTGTGGAATATTCTCCATGACAATTGTTACTTCCCTTATCACGTACAGCGTGTGCAGGGTTTACTAACGACAGACTTTCCACATCGGGAGCAATTTTGTCATTGGTTTCTTCAGCAGGTAACCACGATTCCGGGATTTGCGTCATCCATCCCATTCACAGATGAGGCCACCTATACGCGGAATGGTATCTTCAACTTGCATAACAGTCAAGTGGGACAGTATGCAGAATGCCCATGGTACGGTGACAGCTAATCATCAGCAACGGTGCAGCCGGAATGTGTGGGGCCGGGACAATTGGCGACCGTATTTTTGGACCAGTCTTTCTTCCACATCGCCGGAACTATTGGCGTTTCTTGCACGTGACTTTGTCACCCCTGCTGGAAGAAGTGTCTGATAAATCGAAGGGTCATGTGGCTGCTACATGATGGTGCTCCAGCCCACTTTTCCGTTAATGTCCGAACGCATCTCAATCGTGTCTTCCCTGGTCGCTGAATCGGACGAGGGGTCCAGTTGCTTGGCCTGCTCTTTCATCATATCTCAACCCATGCGATTTCTGGTTATGGGGCCATCTCAAAAGAATCGTGTATGCAGAGGCCATTCCAGATGTGAAGAGTCTGGAGCAGCGTATACATGATGCCTTTGCCGCTGTTCGGATTCAGCCTGGCCGATGTGAACGTGTGAGACAGAACATGCTATGGCGCGTACACGCATGCGTAGAGGCACATACTGTAACTATGTAACTGTAACTGTGGCTGCGTGGTACAGCGCGTATTAGGTCGCAGTCCCATTAACAATGTAGGATTCAGTAAATGGTCTCTAGCATGGAAACCGTGCATTTCCGGACATAAGCTCATTAGATCTTTTTTATTCCGTATCCTCTCATCGATCAGACCCTAGAGTTAACACATAGCGGAAAAATCATCCTGTAGACACAAAATTAGAACTACTGTACTTTGCGCCGGCCGGAGTGGTAGAGCGTTTCTAGGCGATACAGTCTGGAACCGCGCGACCGCTACGGTCGCAGGTTCGAATCCCGCCTCGGGCATGGATGTGTGTGATGTCCTTAGGTTACTTAGGTTTAAGTAGTTCTAAGTTCTAGGGGAGTGGTGACCTCAGAAGTTAAGTCCCATAGTACTCAGAGCCATTTGAACCATTTGAACTGTGCTTTGCACTGAAGCACAAAATCTTTTGCAATATCACTAGCATGCCATTCAACATCTCTGAGCGATTTAAATCGGGAAGAAATTTCGTTACTTACTAATTCATACATGATTTACTTATTCGTATTTCTAAGATAAATAAGCAAGTCTTGGTATTGTATTTGGATACTGCAGATTACGAAATTATAACAACAACTGGTTCATGTTAGTGGATACAAAGCCGGCCGCGGTGGTCTAGCGGTTCTAGGCACTCAGTCCGGAACCGCGCGACTGCTACGGTCGCAGGTTCGAATCCTGCCTCGGGCATGGATGTGTGTGATGTCCTTAGGTTAGTTAAGTTTAAGTAGTTCTAAGTTCTAGGGGACTGATGACCACAGATGTTAAGTCCCATAGTGCTCAGAGCCATTTGAACCAATTTTAGTGGATACAACGTATTAGAGTATTGCTGCACTTTCATTACACCTTTTACGACAAAATCGTCGTTGAAAAACAATACCGCGTAACTGACTTTTTCAATTTTCTGGATTACGATCATTTGGTATACTTGAATCGTCACAAGTGCTGTAACCGAGGGAATGACAAATTTTCAATTCCTTACTATGAAAATGAAACAAAGAATACCACATAAGTCAAACAAGATGACGAAAGGTATAAATTCCGCGTAACTGCAAAACGATGAGATACCACATAATTGGGAGCATCGGAAGTTTCCTGAGGCTTCTAGTGGACCATGTTGTCTATAGGGAGGCTGTAGCCCGAGGGGGCTATAGCGAAATGTAGGAAGAACTGCAGAGGATCAATTATTGGTGCAAAACAAATCTCCATTTTTATACGCCACTTTTAAATTAAAAACGAAATATTCTTGGTGGAAAAATCGTCTTGTGAAAGGCCGTACATTTCCATCAACCGAAGCTTTGACCCAAGACATGGAGACATACAAAATAAACAATAACACTGCGCTGGTTTGTACACGCGCTTTTGCAATTACGTGTCAAATCGATACGGAGTCAGTTCCTCGGTATCTTTTCTCCAACAAGGAAATACGCAATTTCCTCTTCAGTGCGTTTCTTTGAATTTACGATGGTATTAACTGACACTGCTAGAACTGATTTACTGTGTGTGACAACCTTGAACGTAAAGTGACAGAATATGATGGGTTCCTTGAATCGAAATCGCCTGCAATCTGGGCAACCTCCTGTAGCTAGCTTTCATCATGCGCGTTACCACTTACATTCCTTCCGCATGACGTGCACATCACGTATACATGACGCAATGGGAAAGATGAAATAGGTGGCTATAGGCTATAAATAAATAATCGCAAAATCTACATGCAACGAATGTTAGCGGATTTCTTTTCAGGGCCACTGAGAGCGAAAATGAAATAGTTAAAAACAGTAAGCAGTATGCATTCTGATCACGAGTGAAGCGGCGGTTACTAGCACCCTATTACTTGGGTAAATGTAGTCAGCGCGCCAAAGTGCGGCCATTGCTATTCATGGAATGGGACTTAGAGCGCATGCGGCGGGCTAACGGCCGACGCCAATTAACGGCCTACACATCTTATCCTCCAACCGTGCTTACTCGTCCGCTTCGGTACGCTTTGTCGACCACCTCACACTAAACGCAAAATATTACTTCCTGTTTCGTACCTACTATCACACTCTTTGTACTGCAGATACTTCGGCTCCGACTAGTAAAACAATATGAAGGTAAAAGTAGACATTTTTACTTACGTTTTGCATTCTTTCAGAGGTACCTTTGTAGACCACAGCAGACACTGATAAAAAGACAAGCATCTACAGTTTCTTTCTTTTTTAATTATTTATGTGTTAGGTAGTTTATCCACTGAACCACCGATCTATTTCGGTCGCAGGTTCGAATCCTGCCTCGGGCATGGATGTGTGTGATGTCCTTAGGTTACTTAGGTTTAAGTAGTTCTAAGTTCTAGGGGACTGATGACTACAGATGTTAAGTCCCATAGTGCTCAGAGCCACCGATCTATTTACAGAATTTGAATAGAGAAATAACAATAAATTAAGGTTTACAAAAATTATTTATTTTATGTAAATAGTCTATTGCATAGGAGAAACGTAGCTCATTCAATTCCAGATAAATAGGATATAAAATCACCAATAACAAAACATATGGCTGACAAGAACAAATAACACTGGAAGCTAAAAATTATTGGTGATGCACTCGGATAACAACCTGAACTGGCAGTCACGTATTGTAGATATACACACATCAGAAAAAGTTTTGCATCACCCTCGTTCCAAGAACTCCTGAAGATAGACGTTGACTGTGTATGTTGTATCACAGACACAGTCCCTTTGACTGTTCAGAGATGTCACTAAACCCGCCCAAAGATGTAAACAACAATGCATGAGCAGCGCCTACTAGACGGAGGTGGTCCGACAGCCGATCAGTTCCAGTCATTCCACCAGGAAGGAGGTACACGGCTCGAGTTGTCTGTAGTTCAACATGCCTAGACGGTCAATACCGCGATTCGATTGCGTCCGCATTGTTACTTTGTGCCAGGAAGGGCTCTCAATAAGGGAAGTGTCCAGGCGTCTCGGAGTGAACCAAAGCGATGTTGTTCGCACATGGAGGAGATACATAGAGAAGGAACTGTCGATGACAAGCGTCGCTGAGGCCACCCAAGAGCTAATACTGCAGTGCATGACCGCTACCTACGGATTATGGCACAGAGGTACCCTGACAGCAACGCCACCATATTGAATAATTCTTTTCGTGCAGCCACAGGACGTCGTGTTACGACTCAAACTGTACGCAATAGGCTGGATGATGCGCAACTTCACTCCCAACGTCCATGGCGAGGTCCATCTTTGCAACCACGACGACATGCAGCGCGGTACAGATGGGCGCAATAACATGCCGAATGGACCGCTCAGGATTTGCATCACATTCTCTTCACCGACGATTGTCGCATACGCCTTCAACCAGACAGTCGTCGGAAACGTGTTTGGAGGCAATCCGGTCAGGCTGAACGCCTTAGATACACTGTCCAGCGAGTGCAGCAAGGAGGAGGTTCCCTGCTGTCTTGGGGCGGCATTATGTGGGGCCGACGTACGCCGCTGGTGGTCATGGAAAGCGCCTTAATGGCTGCACGATACGTGAATGCCATCCTCCGACCCATAGTGCAACGGTATCGGCAGCGTATTGGCGAGACTGTCATTTTCTTGGACGACAATTCACGGGCCCATCGTGCACATCTTGTGAACGACTTCCTTAAGGATAACGACATCGCTCGACTAGAGTGGCCAGCATGTTCTCCAGACATGAACCCTATGAAACGTGCCTGGGATAGATTGAAAAGGGCTGTTTATGGACGACGTGTCCCACCAACCACTCTGAGGAATCTACGCCGAATCTCCATTGAGGAGTGGGACAATCTGGACCAACAATACCTTGATGAACTTTTGGATTGTATGCCACGACGAATAGAGGCATGCATCAATGAAAGAGGACGTACCATTGGGTATTAGAGATACCGGTGTGTACAGCAATCTGGACCATCACCTCTGAAGGTCTCGCTGCAATGCAATGTGTGGTTTTCATGAGCAATAAAAAGGGCGGAAATGATCTTTACGTTGATCTCTATTCCAATTTTCTGTACAGGTCCCGGAACTCTCGGAACCGAGGTGATGAAAAACTTTTTTTCTTATGTGTGTATTAACACGCTTTAAGTTCAGCAACATTTTCTTTCGAAACCATAACAGATTTTTCTAATAAAATCACCAGGAAGTTAGCTAACTTTTCATAACTCCCAAAATCTGTAGGAAGGATAATATATGCTATACGTCTCCGAACGACATGTAGCTAATTGTTTAAAACTTGACATACTAACAGTTCATTTACTTGCTTACAATGGTTTTTCTCAAGAACCTGTCACAATATGAAAATAACAGCATCACTCATAAAAATGGCAGTGGGAACAAAAATGGCTTTTACTCTCCGCAACTTAATCTTACTCTTGCACAAAATAAGATAAATTATTCAGTCATAAAAATATTTCACCACCTCCTTTGTGAATTACGTTGCTGATAGAGAACTAAAGGCCAACGGCCTATCCGCAGTAGTAACACCGGTTCTCGCTAGATCATTATAATCAAGCGCTGTCGGGCATGGCTAGTACTTGGACGGGTGACCGTCCTGGTCTGCGGAGCGTTGTTAGCAAGCAGGCTGTACTCGGCCCTTGTGAGGCCAACGGAGGAGCTACTTGACTGAGAAGTAGCGACCCTGGTTGCGAAGACTGACAACGGGAAGAAGAGCGGTGTGCTTACCACATGCCCCTTGCATCCAGTGACGCCTATCGGCTGAGGATGACACGAGAGCCGGTCGGTACCGTTGGGTCTTCCGAGGCCTCTTCGGACGGAGTTCAGTTTAGATAGAGAATGAAAATTATTTTAAAAACCAACTTAAATCATTTTCTAGATAACCACTAGTGGATAAACGAGTTTTCGAGAAGAGCCACATAAGGAGTCTTAATGTAGATAAAGAGTGATGTGAAACCCAACTTGTAGCCATACGTTCACTGGGAATATGCATCATGTCTCTAAACCTACTAACACATTCCATACCATAGCGAGATACCCAAATACAATCCATGGAGGATGCAAATACAACATAAATTTTGTAATATAATACACAGCATTCAGGAGTTACAGTGAAGCTCTAAAGGAACTCGTACAGGCATGCGTAGGCATATTCAAATACAGAGATATGTAAACAGGCAGGATACGGCGCTGCGGTCGGTAACGCCTATATAAGACTACAAGTGCCTGCCGCAGTTGTTAGATTGGTAACTGCTGCTACAATGGCAGGTTATCCACATTTAATTGAGTTTTAACGTGGTGTTATAGTCGGCGCACCAGCGATGAGACACAGCATCTCAGTGGTAGCGATGGAGCCGGGATTTTTCCGTACGACCATTTCACGAGTGCACCGTGAATATCATGAATCCGGTAAAACATCAAATCTCTGGCATCACTGCGGCCGGAAAAAAATCCTGCAAGAACCGGACCAACAACAACTGAAGAGAATCGTTCAACTTGACAGAAGTGCAATACTTTCGCAAATTGTGATTCCTCAATTTCTCCAGGCGTATTTTATGACGAAATAAATGTCGGGAGAACAGCCTGGAATGAGTGTGCATAGGACACAATATTTCGGCTATCGACCACGTTGCCATCATCATGTACTGACCAGCGGTGGGCCTGCGCCATGTATATATAGGACAATCCCCCTCCCGCTCCTCCCTATGATTCGGTGCGGTCCGCGCCCCGCCCGTGGTCCAGGTACAGCGTCCGTTCTCCCGCCGTCTGGGCGCTGCGTCCTAGGGCTTCTCGTTCAGGAGGGTCTGCCGGCACAGCTCGCGTTATTCTTCCCTCCTCCCCCGAAGTCGGTACACTCTGGGAAATATCCCCACCGCCGGTCAGTACATCAGCGCACCTGATGATGGCAACGTGGTCGATTGCCGAAATATTGTGTCCTATGCACACTCATACCAGGCTGTTCACCCGAGATTTATTTCGTCTTTCGGAAATTGCTACAGATTTCAATGCTGAGCCACCAACACATGTCAGCGTGCGAACCATTCAACGAAACATCATCGATATGGGCTTTCGAAGCCGAAGGCCCACTCGTCTGCCCTTGATAACTGCACGGCACAAAGCTGTACACCTGGCCGGGGCCCGTCAACACCGACATTGGACTGTTGATGACTGGAAACATGTTGTCTGGCCGGACGAGTCTCGTTTCAAATTGTATCGAGCAGATGGACATGTAAGGGTATGGAAACAACCTCATGAATCCATGGACCTTGCATGTCAGCAGGGGACTGGAGGCACTCTAATGGTGTGGGGCGTGTGCAGTTGGATTGATATGGGACACCTGATACACTTAGCTTCGACTCTGACGGATGACACGCACGTAGGCATCCTGTCTGTTCACCTATATCCATTCATGTCTATTGTGCATTCCGACGGACTTGGGCAATTCCAGCTGGACAATGCGACATCCCACACGTCCAGAATTGCTACAGAGTGGCTCCAGGAACACTCTTCTAAGTTTAAACACTTCCGTTGGCCATCAATCTCTCCAGATATGAACATTATTGAGTATATCTTGGAAGCCTCGTAACGTGCTGTTCAAGAAATCTGCAGCCTCTCGCGCTCTTACTGATATATGGAGAGACCTGCAGGATTCTTGGAGTCAGTTCCCTCCAGCACTACTTCAGACATTAGTTGAGTTCATGCCACGTCGAGTTGCGGCGCTTCTGCGTGCTCGCGGGGTCTACACTATATTAGACAGGGCTCTTCAATGTATATACGGCGAAGAGTCAATAAATAAACTCAAGAGTATAATAATAGTACTACCATGAGTATTGTGTAGGACTGTTGATATTTTTAAAAATATCGAGAAACCGATATACCAATGTTTAAAAAGTTTCGTAGTCGGTACTCGATATATCGGAAAAAACGGTTCAGTATAACGAAAGAAAGAATTTCGACATATCGATCTATAAAAATATCAGTCGCACATTCTAAATGTAGTGCCGGTTTTATAGTAGTATATATAAGTATTGATTTATTATCAGATATTCTGTACATCAACAAGCTAGCAGCCTGCCTATCCCCCCTTACAGAAATAACTAAAAGAAGAACACTTAATTTGAAAATTTGTAAGTTAATAATGGGACTTGGTACAGATGAAAAGATCGTATTACAACACTTGTTTGGTCGACTGTTGTGTTGTTAATTAACTGCTGTGTACAAGGTGCATTCTCATGCAATTTTTCATTCCAGTTAACCTCTCATACCTTATTTTCTGAATTATTCATTGGCTACATGTCAAAATAAACATTTTTTGACGCTGATGTAGGAAAACTCCGTGGTGAAGATAAGCGTTGCAGTTTCTGTTGGTAGCACTGAGCGCCAATTACGTCAGCATTTGCCCTCACAAGTCTCCACCCACCGCAAAGACCAATTTTGTCGTTTAGATTTTTATTCATCGTTTGCAACAACTGTTTTTAAAGACTGCTGATGTGAAGAAATCGCACATTAGTTGCGTTAAAAATTGTTTTTTAACGCAGCGGGTGTGCTATTTCTTCACATTGGAACTGTTATGTTCCCATTCATACCTCCACCCCTCCAGTGCAATCGGACTTCCTCTTTTGTGTCACCTACAATTGCTTCACACAGTCAAAGAGGAGGATTGGTAGCGAAGAAAGCTCAAAAAGTAGTAAGACTCCTTCACAAGGTGAAAATAAAATTATGTTCTACTACAATTTCAAAACAACAGTTTCAAATATTTGCCGAAAATTGTGAAAAAATAAAATATAAAATAAGAATATTGGCAATCGATGTTGCCATGTTGATATCGACATATCTACACTAGTTTCCTAAATTAAAGCAACAAATGGAGATTTTGAAATGTTGTTTTTATTTTTTCACAAAACAGTAAAATAGGCGATAGTAAAGTAGAAACAATGTAAAGAATACACAACATAAACATCTGCAACATGCATAACGATAGACAAAAATAACAACGACGAGGCATGCTGTGAATGAATCAATCTCATGTTGAGGCAATAACGCCCATTCTACCTGGAGAGCTGCTTGCCAGTCTTGGAGAGTGGTTGGTAGATGCTGAAATGATGCAACCCGTCTTCCTAGCCCCAGATATGCTCTATGGGATTCAAATCGGGAGACGAGCAGGCCACGAATTGCTTGCAGTATCTTCCGTTTCCAAGAAAACATCAACCTCTCTTGCTCTATGAGGTCGATCACTATCCTCCAGCAATACGAAGTCTGGGCCCGCACCACTTCGCAACAAATGCACATGAGGTTCAAAGATCTCGTCACCATACCTGACAGCGGTTAAACTTGCCGATTCACCCATACAGTTTCATGA
The DNA here is from genome assembly GCF_023898315.1 of Schistocerca nitens. NCBI lineage: Eukaryota > Metazoa > Arthropoda > Insecta > Orthoptera > Acrididae > Schistocerca > Schistocerca nitens. The sequence continues at coordinate 260,558,476 of NC_064616.1, forward strand.
AGAGGTGTTCGTGTGGTCAACATAATCCCTGCCCACAACATTAGGGGTCCTCCTCGATATCGGTTTTTTCCATAATGTTTGGGTCCCGAGATCGTGTCCCTCGTTCCCTCCAGATGCGAGTGCATAGAGAATCACTCTCCAGACCAAACTGGGAGCCATCTGTGAAAATAATATTGTCCCATACTTCTTATTGCCCTCCACCGCAGAGTGTCTGGTAGGGGTCTTCTTTGTGTCATGCTGCACCGTCGGCGAATGTATACACAGCGGTTGTGGATGTGTGACTACCCGGCAAACACTAACCTGTTTATATGTAAATAAGTTACATAAAACAGCAACCAGTCACTTTTTTTAATAATTATGTTTTATTCCATGAATCAGCTTTCGAACCTTTCCAGGTTCATCTTCAGATGGTTTCTGGAAGTTGCATCATTATTTTTAGCATAATGCTGGGTTCTGGCTCTGTGACAAGTACATGGAACACGCTTTAATAAATCGCAGTGACTGTTGTTTATGACGATGTGGATGTAAATTTAGCTTTTTACTTACTGCGACAGTATGGGCGGCTTTTTCGTTAGTGTCCATCTGCCTGCTTCCATTTGGTGGTTAGTTGGTATATCACTTCGCATACTTTAACACAATCCATATTAATTTACACTCTGACAGCGAAACTTTGTTAGCATCCAGCAGGTGCTGTACAGCTGTCGCTTGTAACAAAGATCTTGACAAAAAGATGTGGCATAGGCCTACTTTGCACAGAGATGATATTTGTTCTTTTTTCACATGCATTAAAGTCGATATAAGGGCAAATATTTTAATCAGACTGGCGATAACATGAGAGCACGAAATAAAGTAGATAAATAATTGAATTATTACGAGAACAAACTTCAAGTGATATGATGTCTTATTTCTATTCGAATATTAACATATGATACAGTCAATTTATAGCACATATTTTGATCAAGATTGGCATTAACATGAATGTCCAGGAGTCAATAATACAGAGTTATCGTATTTACAATGAGACACAGCAGTTTGTACGACCATGACCTTCATCTTTAAGTTTAAATTTTAAATATTAACATACCTTCAAATGAACTGTTGACTTTTTCTGTTCTTGTGTTAATACGAGTATAATCGGGAATATTAGTAAGAGTAGAATCTATTTATTTTAGCTAAGGTAATATGTATAAACGTTATAGGGTTTGTAATGGAATAAAGCTGTTTGAATGACCATATACTTTATATCTAAAAACCAAGAACAAAAGTTCAAGTGAGCTGTCGATTTATTTTGTTCTTACATTAACGTGGTCTGGAATATTGGTAGAGGCAGATTCTGTTTGTTACAGCTGGGGGTAACATGTATAAAAGTACTGATTTATTTTAACACTGGAAGTCTTTACCATTTAGAAACATAGTGCGGGCTTTATTCTGTGATAGCATATTTACATTGACACCAGTGTAGTTAGGATGTAAGGAGTGGGATAGTGGAAGGGGGGGGAGGGGTCATTAAGGGGGGGCTGACGGGACGTGGTGTAGGGTTGGTTGAGTCGTTAGTTGTTTTGAACTAGTAAATCTTCAAAGATCTGAAAGAAAAATTTATTTCTCAGTTCAGTTTGATCATTGAGTAAGTTGCCAGATGCTGTATTTGTATAGATAAATATTTCAGTTTCTTCAATAAGGTCAAGTATCGTGCCTTTGTTGGCAAAATGGAGTATTTGGAGATTTTGTTCTATGTTGTTTGCAGAATGATTGTGTTGAGCAAGATGGGAGACAAAGCTGGTTTTATTCAGGTTGTTAAGACAGAGTGCATCTACGTGTTCTTTAAATCTCGTTGTGAAGCTTCTGCCGGTTTGTCCAATGTAGAAGCTGGGACATGAGTTGCAAGGGAGCTTGTATACACCTGACTTTTGATACTGCTGTATAGTAGTTATGGTGCTGTATATGATTTTATTTTGTATTTTGTTGTTGGCGAAGAAGCTTATTTTTATGTTGTATGTCTTGAAGGGGTTGGCATTTTGGTGAGAAATCTTCCCTAGGAAGGGCAGGCTTATAAATGTGGTCTTTTGTTTGTGGGTGGTTGTTCAGTAGTTGGTTGATTTAATTTTGCTGTATGGATTAGATTATCTATTACTGCGGGGTTGAACCCATTGCTGGAGTCAATTGGTTTAATAATTTTTGTTTCTTTTTGTATTTCGCGTTTGTCTATTGTTCTGAAGAATGCTTTTTTATGTTGGTGTGGATAGCAAGAGGACTTGTGTATGGAAATATTGTTGGCTTTCTGAAAATTTGCAATTTATGCTTTTGGTTTTTATTTGCGGTTGTTAAATCAAGATAATTGATGCCTTCTGGTGTTTTGTTCTATTGTCAATTGAATTTTTTTGTGTACTTTATTAAGTTTTTTGGCTAGATTTTCTATTTCTTCTGTTGTTCCATTGAACAGAATGAGAGTGTCATCGACATAGCGTTTGTAGTAAAGCAGCTTATCTTTTAGTTGGGTTTGGAATCTAAAACAATTGTTTTCAAGATTATTAATATACATGTCTGCTAGCAAGCCTGCAAGACTAATACCCATTGCCAATCCATGTTCCTGAATGTAAATGTTGTTCAACAGGAAGTAGTTGTGTTATAATACAAGCTGCAGGATCCCTATGAGTTCATAAATTTCAGCTCTGCCCATTGTTCCATGCTTGAGTAACTTGTTTGATAAGTGCCGTGACGTCATCGTTGACACGGTTGTCTGTTGATCGGAATGCCATTTCCGTGCAGAAGACGGTTGTAGGGGAATCTGTTGACAGTTCGTATGATTATATGGTGAATTAGACACAAGACGGAGAAACAGCGGTTCGTTGCTTTAACTTTGGACACCAGTGTATATATCGGGGGAGAAAATATCGCCGTCATACATCGATATTTTTCTCGGAAAAATATCGATGTATCGATATTTTTCAAAAGCTCACTGCTGTGATAGCGATTGTGAGAAATGAAGGCCGGCCGAAGTGGCCGTGCGGTTAAAGGCGCTGCAGTCTGGAACCGCAAGACCGCTACGGTCGCAGGTTCAAATCCTGCCTCGGGCATGGATGTTTGTGATGTCCTTAGGTTAGTTAGGTTTAACTAGTTCTAAGTTCTAGGGGACTGATGACCTCAGCAGTTGAGTCCCATAGTGCTCAGAGCCATTTGAACCATTTTTTTGAGAAATGAAGTGCTCTTACGGTTGACACATTCGACCAAGTCTGGTGGGGCAGATGCCATCTTTCGGACTTTATTGGCAAGTCTTTGTAGGGGCCCCACCGATGATCAGTGTAGCGCTCAGTGAAAGCATTGAATCAGTCCGTTAAGTGTTCTCGGACACTACAACAGGAATAACACTGCCCGCGAAAGTCACTTAAGCGTGTTCTTAGAAGGAAGATTAAAGTTTAATGTCCCGTCAGCGAGGTGGTCTTATGGGCGGGACACAAGCCCTGTTACGCGATAAATGGGGAACTAATCGATAGCGTCCTTTTCAAAGGAACCGTTGCAGCATTTGACTTACCCGGTCTAGGTTCAAATGGTTCAAATGGCTCTGAGCACTATGGGACTCAACTGCTGAGGTCATTAGTCCCCTAGAACTTAGAACTAGTTAAACCTAACTAACCTAAGGACATCACAAACATCCATGCCCGAGGCAGGATTCGAACCTGCGACCGTAGCGGTCTTGCGGTTCCAGACTGCAGCGCCTTTAACCGCACGGCCACTTCGGCCGGCTTTACCCGGTCTAGGAAAATCATGGAAGACCCAAATCGGAAATTCTGGATGGGAGTAGAACCTCATTCCTTCTGAACAGGAGTCTGGTGCCATAACCACTGCGTCACCTCACTAAGGTAGAGAGAGTACAGTAAGATATGCTACTGCACCATTATTAAACCTTTAGCCCCAAATTTAAGGTTTTCCTGACACTATTAATCGACCTTCGACTTAAATAAGACATAAAGGGCTGCTATTGTTTTAAGAAAATATGGTGCAAAAACTACAAGATACTTGGAGAACCAGCAATAAATCCAATAAAAACAGATAAATTAATGTACAGTGTTTGGCAGTAGAGTCGGAGTTCCTCAGATACAGGAAGAAGATTGTGTCAGCATCTTCCTTACGCAAAGGAGAGGCTTCAGTTAACACATTACCAGTCAACTAGGGCATTGGTCTACTACCTTTCTAGGTATGAACCATATCTTACACATTTGAACAGAAGTGTGAAGAAATGATCACAAGGTCATCTATGATAAATGTAGCAAAATTACAAAGCCAGTCCCATTATTTATCCACATTCATAAGAGAATTATTTTGGCGATAACGAATCACAAGAAACAAAAAGATCTTGATGCAGGTGGTATACACTTGTACAAACTGAAACATGTAGCACCGCAGATGGTACCTTGTGTAACTTTGTGAAGTCTTAAATGACGCACAAAGGTTGGGACGGTTTCCAGAAGACTTGAAGAATGCTAGAACAGTGATATTTTTAAAAAATTAGTAGACAAAGGCCCCTGCGTTTTACAATGTGTATCTCTTCTGTCGCTCATAAGACAAACATGTGCATAAAAACTAATATTAGAATGGGGAGATTAGCAACGGACCTGCAACGCTGGTACAGTCTAGTACATTCGCAGTCGCGAATAAACCTTTTGGTCGAACCGGGGACTACCAAGCTAAGAAAAGTCGCTTTGGGTCCAAACCTCGATGTCCATCCCAAGGAAGAGAAGTGCCAGTGACTAGGGAGAGGACTAACTCAAATTTCCACTACATTCATCTATCCTACCAGTATCACTGCAGTCAGCAAGGGTTTTCCTTCCCCTTTGGAGTCGAACGTAACGTATTTGTTCCATAATAACTTACAGCTTCCTTGTATATTCAATCGCAAATTTTCTGTGGCGACTAGCAAATAGGTTAACTACGTACCTAATTTAATTTTTGGTTACATCCTTACATTGCCATATACAGGAGACCTCGGAATGCACAAATAAACGAAGTTCGGTCTGACACGGATATTGGCATGTAATGAACATGGCATACCCATCCATTGTCTGCGTTGATACGTTGCTGGTGTTCGACGAATGCTGACACGATGCCAGTGAAGCATACACGGATATGTCGTGAGATATAGTGGTCAGAAAACTCTATCGGCCATTACCTTCTAACATGCTGAGCAACTACATCGAGAAACAAATAGTTTAAGAAGGTGTGGCGGTAACTGGTGAAGAGATTCTACTGTGTGATTGACCTTGACTTCAAACAGCGCATCGATGAAACTTATCGCTCCGTAGCACCAACTATTTTACATCTCATCCGAAGATCGTTTAGAAGCTTCACAGTGTTGTGCATACAGGAAAATGGACATTCGTTTGAACATATCACGTAAATAGACGTTCTCCTACCAGACCATCCATCTGACCACAGCAAACTGCTTATAGCATGTTGCATCCAACCCTAAAAACCCCTAACTCTTCGCCGGCCGCTGGTGGCCGAGCGGTTCTGGCGCTACAGTCTGGAACCGCGCGACCGCTACGCTCGCAGGTTCGAATCCTGCCTCGGGCATGGATGTGTGTGTTGTCCTTAGGTTAGTTAGGTTTAAGTAGTTCTAAGTTCTAGGGGACTTATGACCTCAGCAATTGAGTCCCATAGTGCTCAGAGCCAGCCCTAACTCTTTGAATGTTCTAGTCCCCTAACCAAAATTGATAGAAATTTGCTTTAAATTGATTTGTACACACTTTGCTTAAATATATCAGCACCGTAATATAAAAAATAATGTTATATATTTTTTTAAATTATAGCTCATTGCGGTAACCCTCTGGAAAATAATTAACTGTTCTATGTTCTTAATTCCGCAGAAAGAGTAACGTTTTTATATTTACCTATACAAGTCGAACTCACGACTTTCCGGATTGCGAAGGAGCGCCTGGTCCCCAGCATGAATCGGCCCGGCGGACTTGTGGCGAGGTCCGGTGAGCCGGCCAGTCTGTGGATGGTTTTTAGGCGGTTTTCCATCTGCCTCGGCGAATGCGGGCTGGTTCCCCTTATTCCGTCTCAGCTACACTATGTCGGCAATTGCTGCGCAAACAAGTTCTCCACATACGCATACACCACCACTACTCTACCACGCAAACATAGGGGTTACACTCGTGTGGTGTGAGACCGGGCAGGGGGGGGGGGGGGGGTCCACCGGGGGACGAACACCACAATAAACCTGAGAGAGAGGTTCGGTATGGGGCGGCGGAGGGGTGAAATGGACTGCGGTAGTCGTCGTGGGGTTGTGGACCACTGCGGCTGCGGCGGGGACGGAGCATCTCCATCGTTTCTAGGCCCCCGGTTAACATACAATATAATACAATACCTACATAAATAAATATTCCTTTCACTAAGTATTTTTTAATTTGTAGAGGAAAAACCTTATCTTAAACACCCAGTATACTGTGCGACTCATAATCCATATCAACCACAAAACGGCAGGTCCTACACTGAAAGCAGTAATAAATTAATTATCATGTGAATATTCTCTAGCCGAATACATAGCAATTATCGCGTAAAGATAAAGCCGAAAACTTCTACAGCATAATTATATACAAGAGGATTTTGGTGTTCTACATCTTCTAGCACGTATAACTGTAGTCAACAGTCACCACAGCGAAAGCGGTAGACGAGGCCAGGGAACGGCAAAGAATTCCAACAGATATAGGGCCGCTTGACTCAGCAACAGAACAGTGATGGGAATCAGACTCAACAAGACACGAGAATAAGTTATGCTCAGTGATATGTGAAATGATACACTCTGAACTACCGTGGCGTGGTGTGCAAGCATCAAAATATTATTAAACGCGAAAGCATGACATTTCTGGTATAGAACTAATAGATAATTTACTCCCTTTCTATAACAGTAAAGTATGAGCGTCTTACACAGACGAAAAAATGGTTCAGATGGCTCTAAGCACTATGGGACTTAACATCTGAGGTCATCAGTCCCGTAGACTTAGAACTACGTAAACCTAACTAACCTAAGGACATCACACACATCCATGCCCGAGGCAGGATTCAAACCTGCGACCGTAGCAGCCGCGTGGTTCCAGACTGAAGCGTCTAGAACCGCTCGGCCACAGTGGCCGGCCACAGACGAAAGTCAACAGAAAACGAGTGTAGTGGGACATGATAGTATGCTACTCATTTGTACTGTCAATCAGAGACCAAATCAATATCAAAATCAAAACGAACCATAATAAGGAAAAATAGACATTGTAGTAGTGTAGTATTAGTATGAGTAACATATGCATGAGTAGTAGCTGTAGAGGTAGAAAAATCAAGGTTTTTGTCAGTAGTAGCAGAGTTTCTCATGGCAATTTTTCCGCTACAGGAAATAGACACCCTGCTGGAATGGGTAAGGAACGTCATAGGAAACCGCATACACAGGGTTCAAATGGTTCAAATGGCTTTGAGCACTATGGGACTCAACTGCTGAGGTCATAAGTCCCCTAGAACTTAGAACTACTTAAACCTAACTAACCTAAGGACAACACACACATCCATGCCCGAGGCAGGATTCGAACCTGCGACCGTAGCGGTCGCGCGGTTCCAGACTGTAGCGCCAGAACCGCTCGGCCACCAGCGGCCGGCCATACACAGGGATGACAGCCTGATTAATAGCTTGTTTGTCCGTCTTTGGAACCAAATACATCACTGATTGTGCATATCTGGGATCCGTTAATTTGTTGGTAGGTTTATGGAGGTATGTGACTTTAGATGTCTACACACATATCATGTAAATCACGTAAATAACGGGCCGCTAATTTGAGTACGCAGTGAAGTCGCCAGATAACGACCCAAATGGGTCCCATAGGATTTATATCAGGCAAATTTGGTCGCCGAGGCATCAACGTGAGTTCATTATAATGCTTCTCGAAACACTGTAGCACGCTTCTGGCTCTGAGACAGGACAATTATACTGCTGAAAGATGACATCGCCGTCGGGGAAGATATCAAGCATAAAGGGATGCAGATGGTTCGCAGCTGTCAGCGTGTCTTGAAAATGGTTCAAATGGCTCTGAGCACTATGGGACTTAACATCTATGGTCATCAGTCCCCTAGAACTTAGAACTACTTAAACCTAACTAACCTAAGGACATCACACAACACCCAGCCATCACGAGGCAGAGAAAATCCCTGACCCCGCCGGGAATCGAACCCGGGAACCCGGGCGTGGGAAGCGAGAACGCTACCGCACGACCACGAGATGCGGGCAGCGTGTCTTCGATTACTACCACAGGTCCCACGTAAGTACAGGAGAATGTCTCCCTGAACATAATACTGCTCCCACCAGCCTGCGTCCATGGCGCGCTGCACGTTTCGAGCCGCCGTTCACCTCGATGGCGGCGTTTGTGAAGACGACCGGCGACGTAGTGTAGTAACAATGTGACTCACCGGAAGAGCTTACACGTTTCCATTGATGGACGGTCGAATCCCTATGGTCCCGTGCACACTGCAATCGCAATTGACGAAGTCGTTGGGTCAACAGATGAACACGTAGGGGCGGGCTGCTGCGAAGTTCTGTGTTCAAATGTGTACGATTAAACGGTGTGCTCCGAAACACTAATGTGTGCACCAGCATTGTGTTCGTCAGACAGAGATGCCACAGGTCACCGTCTATCCTACATTTCACAGCAGACAACCCTCCGAACCCTACTTCATGTAAATAGCCGTGGACGTCCAACCACTTAGCGCGTAGTGGTAGTTTCATTGTCCTTCTACCTCTTTCAGAAGGTGCTCACAACAGCAGCAAGTGAACATTCGACCAGCTTCGCCGTTTTCGAGATACTCGTTCACAGGCTCTGAGTAATAATAATCTGCCCTTTGTCCAAATCGCTTATCTCAGTCCCCATTTGCCACCCCTATGTTCGCTCGGGTGATCCCCCGTCCGTGTCTGCTCCGCTTACGTACTTTTGTTACTGCGTCAAGTGCCCGCAACGCCACCAGGCGGCATCCAACGTCGCGATGGACAGTGGGCATAGTGTTTTGGCTTAGAAATGTAGAATAACGAGCAGGTTTCCATTATAGTGTTACACTGGTAGTTGAAAGTGTCATTGTTGTTGTTGATGTTGTGGTCTTCAGTCCTGAGACTGGTTTGATGCAGCTCTCCATGCTACTATATCCTGTGCAAGCTTCTTCATCTCCCAGTACCTACTGCAGCCTACATCCTTCTGAATCTGCTTAGTGTATTAATCTCTTGGTCTTCCTCTACGATTTTTACCCTCCACGCTGCCCTCCAATACTAGATTGGTGATCCCTCGATGTCTCAGAACATGTCCTACCAACCGATCGCTTCTTCTAGTCAAATTCTGCCACAAGCTCCTCTTCTCCCCAATTCTATTCAATACCTCCTCGTTAGTTATGTGATCTACCCATCTAACCTTCAGCATTCTTCTGTAGCACCACAATTCGAAAGCTTCTATTCTATTCTTGTCTAAACTATTTATCGTCCACGTTTCACTTCGATACATGGCTACACTCCATACAAATACTTTTAGAAACGACTTCCTGACATTTAAATCTATACTCGACGTTAACAATTTTTTCTTCTTAGGAAACGCTTTCCTTGCCATTGCCAGTCTGCATTTCATTACATCCTCTCTACTTCGACCATCATCAGTTATTTTGCTCCCCAAATAGCAAAACTCCTTTACTACTTTAAGTGTCTCATTTCCTAATCCAATTCCCTCAGCACCACCCGACTTAATTCGGCTACATTCCATTATCCTCGTTTTGCTTTTGTTGATGTTCATCTTATATCCTCCTTTCAAGACACTGTCCATCCCGTTCAACTCCTCTTCCAAGTCCTTTGCTGTCTGACAGAATTCCAATGTCATCAGCGAACCTCAAAGTTTTTATTTCTTCTCCATGGATTTTAATGCCTACTCCGAATTTTTCTTTTGTTTCCTTTACTTCTTGCTCAATATACAGATTGAATAACATCGGGGAGAGGCTACAATCCTGTCTCACTCCCTTCCCAACCACTGCTTCCCTTTCATGCCCCTCGACTCTTATAACTGCCATCTGCTTTCTGTACAAATTGTAAATAGCCTTTCGCTCCCTGTATTTTACCCCTGCCACCTTCATAATTTGAAAGAGAGTATTCCAATCAACAGTGCCAAAAGCTTTCTCTAATTCTACAAATGCTAGAAACGTAGGTTTGGCTTTCCTTAATCTTTCTTCCAAGATAAGTCGTAGGGTCACTATTGAGTCACGTGTTCAAACATTTCTGCGGAATCCAAACTGATCTTCACCGAGGTCGGCTTCTATCAGTTTTTCCATTCGTCTGTAAAGAATTCGCGTTTGTACTTTGCAGCTGTGACTTATTAAACTGATAGTTCGGTAATTTTCACATCTGTCAACACCTGCTTTCTTTGGGATTGGAAAGTGTCATAGAATTTTAATACAATTAATATGAAAAATACTGTAATTTTAGATGAAGATTCAGTGTAGAACTAAAATAAACAAAACTGAACATAATACAATTCTGAACATAATACAATTCTGAACTTTAACTGTAACTGTCTGTTTTTTGTCTCAAGAAATTGACTATAAAAAACAAACGAAAAAGTGAAAAAGTTCAAAGTACCTTGTGTCGTCACCTTGTAATAAAACATGGAAACGATTGAGTCATCAGCGGCGTAGCATAAGCTCTGATTGGGGAAGGATGAGAAAGGAAACTGGAAGTGCCCTTTTCACAGAAAGTATTCCGTCATCGGAAGGATGGAAGATTGGGGTTAACGTCCCGTCGATATCGAAGACATTAGAGACGAAACACAAGCTAGGATCGTGTCAAGGATGGGGAAAGAAATCACTCGTGCGTTTTCAAAGGAACCCTCAATGCATTTCTGTCGAGCGATTTGGGGAAATCACGGAATACCTAAAGCTGGATGAGCGGACGCGGGTTTGAATCGTCGTCCTCCCGAACGCGAGGCCAGTGCAGTAACCACAGCGCCACTTCGCTCGGTCTCCTTCGTCGGCCTCAAATATATACCAGAATTACAGAAAATCTAAATCTGGTTTTCGAGACGGGGATCTGAAACGCCGTCTTCCCGAATGTCAGTCCAGCGCTTTTTATCGGGCTACCTCGCTCAGTTAAGTTAATGGTGTGCAATTCACGGTAATATGAACACGTTATATAGATAAGCGGCATTCGAGTAGTTACCTCAAAGAAGAAGGACACACTGCTCACTAAAATACTCTATAACTACATCTACATACGAGGGTTGCCCAGAAAGTACTCAAAATATGGTTCAAATGGCTCTGAGCACTATGGGACTTAACTTTTGAGGTCATCAGTCCCCTAGAACTTAGAACTACTTAATCTTAACTAACCTAAGGACATCACACACATCCATGCCCGAGGCAGGATTCGAACCTGCGACTGTAGCGGTCGCGCAGTTCCAGACTGTAGCGCCTAGAACCGCTCGGCCACCCCGGCCGGCCCCAGAGAGTACTGCATCGCATTTTTTTTTCTCAGCCAAATGAATGCTACAAATGCGAAACGTTACGTTTGTATTATTTGAAGTCTCCTGAGTGAGCGCGCCAAGTTTCCGTCTCTTCCGAGAGATAGTGTAACTGCAGGGCAGTTTCAAAATGGCATCTGTAGGTGACGTACTTTACAAGCAACGTGCCGTCATTGAATTTCTCACTGCAGAGAAAGTAACTGTGGGTAATATTCACAAACGCTTATGCAAAGTCTACGGAGCATTTGCTGTCGACAGAAGTACAGTTAGTCCCTAGGTACGGAGGGTGAGGTCATGAGAAGGCAGTTTGGTGCAGCTTCACAATTTGCAGGCTGTCACACCTGACATGGTGCAGCAAGCTAATGTTGTCATTCGCGAGGACAGACGCTTTCGTGGAAGAAATTTTGAGGACCATGATGAGGCGATTCAGACAATGAAGCACTGGCTGCGCCATCAGGACAAGGATTGGTACCGACACGGCATACACGCCCTTGTTTCGCGCTGAAGAAAGGCCATAGGGCAGGATGGAGATTAAATGGAAAAATAGGGTGTGTAGGTAAAACACCATTATTTCGTGTGTGTTCAAATGGTTCAAATGGCTCTGAGCACTATGGGACTCAACTGCTGTGGTCATAAGTCCCCTAGAACTTAGAACTACTTAAACCTAACTAACCTAAGGACATCACACACATCCATGCCAGAGGCAGGATTCGAACCTGCAACCGTAGCAGTCGCACGGTTCCGGACTGCGCGCCTAGAATATTTCGTGTGTGTAATTCTCATTATGTTCAATAAAGAATTGTTGAAGAAAAATGCGGGGCATTACTTTCTGAGCAACTGTAGTACATACTCCGTAAGCCACCACCTGGTTTCTCTTATATTCATGGTATTTACGTGAAATGTAGGTTGCCGGCAGGAGAATCGTTCTGCAGTCAACTCCAAAGGCCGGTTCTCTAAATTTTCTCAATAGTTTTCCGCGAAAAGAACGTCGTCTTCCTTCCAGGGAGCCCCACTTGAGTTTCCGAAGCATCTCCGTAATACCCGTATGTTGATAGAACCTAGCAGTAACAATCTATCAACCCATCTCTGAATCGCTTACGTGTCTTCCTTTAATCCGACCTGGCAGGGATCGCAAACAGTCAAGCAGTACTGTAGAATGGGTCGCAGTGGTTTTCAATAGGCGGTCTCCTGTATAGATGAACCACACTTCCCTAAAATCCTCTAATAGACCGAAGTCGGCCAGTCGCTTTTCCTACCGCCGTCCTTACTTGCTTGTTCCATTTCGTCTCGCTTTGCAACGTCGTGCCTAGATATTTAATCGATATGACTGTGTCAAGCGGTACAGTACTAAAATGCTCTATTTGAACATTACGGGATTGTTTCTCCTATTCATTTACACTTATTTACATTTTTGTACATTTTGAGCAAGCTGCCATTCACCATACCAACCAGGAATTTTATATAAGTCATCTTGTATATTCCAATAATCACTCAACTGTAGAACTATAAAAAAAATGAAGAATGGAAACCCAAACACTCAATAGTTTATTTCCTCAAGATGTGGATTCACATAAATTACCACTGAAAGTGTGTGAAGGATAACATCACACGGAAGTGAAGGTTTATAGCAAATCGTTTTTAGGCTCTGAACACGTGACAGCACATGTAACAATGGCGGAATACCGGAAAGTACCCATAGTACGTACCACAGAAAGTTTCTAGTCATTATGTTCCATCTCCGCCTTAACCACGGACGGCTCCGACTGCAACTCTATCAGCTGCAACTAACTGACTCACTCCTACGTTACTGTGGCGCGAAGGAGGACGTTGACCACGTCATTTTCGACTGCCTACTGCGATATCACCTGATAACCAGTCTCTTGTAGTGCTTCATAGAAAATAACTTACCACCAGAATGCAGATGCTACTCACAGCGAATGATGTGTCACTGAATAAAAATATGTATAGCTTTTAAACAGCTGAGCACGTCATGACATAATTGTTATGTTTACAAGAAATTTAAATGTTCTATGTGAGTCATGGGTTCATAAGTGTGTGTGTGTGTGTGTATGTGTGTGTGTGTGTGTGTGTGTGTGTTGTCTGCGTGATTGGATATGTTACGTAATATGTACCATGCAATGCGTGTGTGTGTGTTGTCTGCGTGATTGGATATGTTACGTAATATGTACCATGCAATGTACCAAAGACTGTCTGAGTGGATCATCTTCGGTGGCCACAAGTAAAATAAAAAATTAAAAATTCCAAACAATAGCGGAGCATACCTTGTTGTCGCCTCCATCTCTCTCCTTGTGTTTCAACATGATGATGCTCCAACTTGGACCAAGACTTACTTTTGTGTTGCTGGACAATAATGGTGACTCAGAGCCCTTTCTGGGATTTTACACTTACACCTACTTCTGTACTCTGCAAAGTACTGCTAAGTGCATGGAAGAGGGTGCTTCTCTATGTATCACTTATTACGGCTTCTTCCTGTACGGATCGCGCGAACAATGATTCCTTACTGCCCCTACGATCACTATTTTTAGTCTAATCTTGTCTTTTCAATCCCTACTGGAGCGTTTCGTAGGGGGCTGTACTATAATCCTAGTACGGGGGCTGTTCGGAAAGTAAGGTCCGATCGGTCGCGAAATGGAAACCACAGTGAAAATCAAAAAATTTTTATTCGCAACAGTTAGCCACACCTTCCAACTACCTCTCTAAATAGTCGCCGCTTCAATTTACACATTTGTCGTGGTGTTGTACAAAGTTTCCAGTACCCTCGTCACAGAAAGCAGCCGCCTGTGCTTTAGGCCAGTTCTCTGTGCTGGTCTACCTTTCGTTGTTTGTAGCGAAATGTTGTCTTCGTAGCCATCGGTTCATGTCAGCAGAGCTGAACAACGGAGGGAGTCAATTAAAGGCTCTATTGTGGGTGATCTAACACATTCCATCCAAAACGCTGCAGGGGCGTCTTCATTGCCTCTGCAGAATGCAGCTGAAAATTGTCTTGAAGAAAGAAACGCATGACATTTCTGTAATGTGGGCTGTATAGTTTCAGGCGAAATCTCTCACCAGATCCAAATACTTGGCGGGAGACACTGTTATTTTACGCATTTCTACGTGATCACTTTGCGCTCTGAACAGAAAAGAGCGACCTTAAACGATCGACAGGCACACTAAAGACATTGCCCAACACATGTGTGCAAAGTTCCATCGGATTTTCACAGTGGTTTCCATTTCGCGCCTAAGCTGACCTTACTTTCCGAATACGCCTCGTATAATCCTTGATTCCTGGATTCTGGATCGTGAAAATCCTTAAGTAGGCTTTCGCCAGATAATTGGCGTCTATCCGAGCGCCTGCCAGCTCACTTTCATCTCTCCGCCACTCTCTCCCGTGAGTAAAAAAAAAAACCTGCTGACTGCACTGCAACGGATTGTTGCCGGGCCGCGACCGTCAGCGAATGGCGGTTGCTACTGGGGCGACCACTTCTGTTTACCTGTCTGCAGGGCATGGGAACTGTTCTCACGCCTGGAGCGAGTGGGCGGTCTTTGCTTAATCCAGCTAATAGGTGTGACCTGGCCCGACAGCGAGGATTTCAAAGGCGAGTGTTCCCTACAGAATGGCTGATGTTTCCTGGTATCCTTTGGGAACAAACTACTGAAAGTGTCGGAAAACAGCAGCACTTTACATTAGTACTACGAGTGTTATCAGGAAATGGCCAATATCAGTGTCTCTAGATAACTGGCCTAAAGGTCTGCACTTGAAAAAAAGAATGTAGTGGAGCTGCATATTCGGTCGGTGGCCCTGGTATGGTGCAGAAATCGAGTTGGGACCTTTCGGGAAGGGGTGGTGTGGAGATGTATTTCGAATTTTCGTAGTCAGGGATCAGTGTCGAAAGTGTAGAAAGTTGTCGGAAGCGTGTTCCCGTGTGCGGGCGTGGGAGACGTCTTAGTCTGTTCCCTGCAGTCGAGGTGGGTTTGCTGTTTAGCGAGCGTACATGGATGGTTTGCTAACGGCCTTGCCACGGTGGTAAGACCATTTCCCGTCAGATCACCAGCTCTGTCGGGCTGGGCTAGCATTTGGATGGGTGACCATCCGGTCTGCCGAGCGCTGTTGGCATGCGGGGTGTACTCAGCCCGAGGCAAACTGAGGAGCTACTTGATTGAGAAGTAGCGGCTCCGGTCTCGTAAACTGACATACGACCGGCAGAGCGATATGCTGACCACGTGCCCCTCCATATCCGCATCCAGTGACGCCTGTGGGCTGAGGATGAAACGGCGGCCTTTTCGGACGGAGATTTTTTTTTTCCATGGATGGTTTAGGAAGAGGCCGTCTAACACAGTGTGGATCAACTGAATAGCTGGAGGCGTTGTCTAACGAACGAAGCGGACTTCTGGAGAGATATTTTAAAAAAAAGAATAAACTGCGTTTTGCTTCAATCTAAATTTGAACTGTGGCGTTCTTGTGTGTGTCCTTACCCTCTTCAACTTTAGACTGTGTCTGTTTACAGAGGACATGGTAGAAACCGATTAGTAACGAAGAAGTGACTCATTGCGGTCTTTGTTGTACAGTCCAGTTGTCGGACTCGGGAGCTTCTGAAAGTAGTCACATGGTTACAGAACACTGAGTAGTTGTATAAAGAAAGTGATCATTTTAATCACATCTCGTGGATCAAAGCGAGGTTGGCGACGCTGATTTAATTTCATGCCAAATGTGGAGCAATGCATAGGAATTATCTATGTCTCCACCAAGTTTCGGATGAAGTCTACACAGCAATACGATGCGTGATTAGGATTAGTCCCCCGCACCCAACGTGGTAGAGTTCGTGGACTCTGGCCACAGCTGCGATAGGTCTTCACCAGACGCTACAGAAACTCCGAGACAACGGACGAGGGGGAATGTTTCCCTTGTCGAACCCTGCCAAAACTGGAATCACCGTGCAGAATTTTATCTCCAAAAGCTATTTGCTGCATAACGGAGAAAACCGAATCTACGGCTCAGCGCGGCTCTTTTTGAGTCTATTGTTCGTCGCGGTTGCTCGATTTTGCGCTTGTGTCGGCAGTTGCTCTTTAGAGCGGTAGCCTGCTTGAATGTGTTGTGAATGTGGACCGTTTAAATAAGAAATTTGTGAATGTATAGCTAGGGTCATCTATTTCAATTGACTTTAGGGAATGGGGCAAAGAAGGTGACTAAACTAAATTAGTGAAAATAGATTTGCTAAAAGCAAAATTGATGACACTCTTGGAAGCAGATAAGAAAGAGAGGGAGGCAGAAAAGTAAGAGAAAGAAACACAGACGGAGGTCGAAAAGGAAAGGGACGGAGATGAGAAGAGATCCGAGAAGGACATAGGATGAAGGAACAGGAGGAACGAACAAACAAGTGGCTTGAGCGTGTATCCAAGCAGTTCAGATTAGTGCAGGAAGCCTTTAAAAATAAACTAAAGGCTCATATAGGAGAGGAAGGACAGGAATTAGAAGACGGAAATTTAACATCAGTGTATGAGAAAAATGATCATGAGTATGAGTCAAATGTTAATCTCCCACAATATGATCGGGAGGAGGTTAATGAGCTACCGACACAAGTAGTGGATGGAGCCGTGTCCCGTGACTATAACAGCAAAGAGTTAGAAACCGAAGAAGAGAAAGATTCACACGAACTAGGAGATGGTTCTGAAGAGAGGAGAATAAATTTTGAAAGTGCTGGGGCACAGTCAGGCATTACTGAGTTGAGAGTGACAGTTAATAAGAACATGTCAGAGCATTGAAATACGTTACAAAATATTCCAGATTTGCAGATTACCTAAAACAAGAAAGCCATAGACCAAGCAATATTGAAAAGGATATGAATATCATAAGAATCAGTAAAAACAGACACTTCTTCCCTTTCCAGGAAAATTTCCACATACACAAAGCATTAACAAAACATTAACAGTTGCTCAATGACCAAATAAATATTGGAAACCAGACTCTATATAAAATAAGTGACGAAATTACATGAAAAGGAAAGAGCAATTTCCATCTTTCACCCCCTCCCACTCTTCCACCCAACCCTCCTCCCCCTCCCAATTTCATTTCACTTCTTCTTCCTCATTTTCTTCTCCAACTCACACTCCATCACACTACTATTAACTTACGTCCACTCATCATGGTTTCTCCATCCCCAACTCAAAAAAAAAAAAAAAAATACTCCGTCACTATTCCTTCCCCACTCTTACACATTCCATTAATACACAGCGACACTATTAAATAGAATTACACACACAATAATCCAAAAGAGAAAAAAAATTGTAGGTCAAAGACAAACTAGAAGAAAAGTTAGGTTGACAACACCACAAAACACAAACCACAACACATACTTAGAAGTATTAAAAAAAAAAGTAAACTGTGGTGTGCGAAAAAGTGCGGTATGGAAAACATAAGAAATGCATAGTGCTGTGGAACAACTAAACATTAGACCACAATTACCGGTGTCTAAAGATGAAAAACATAAACTATGTGCTAGCACACGGCATTTCCCGACGTAAACGAGAAATCAAGCGAAAATCACAGTAAGGACAAACCATCATATTGTTAACATACTGTTTTTCGATCTTAAAGCAAATTAAAATGCAAATAACTTAACTACAGACCAGTGACGACGCTTTACCTCAATAAAGCGTAACACGTCTGGTGAAAAAAGACACGCACTTTTGTAGTTGCAGTGACAGAACAAAAATACCCTCAAGAATGTTAATAATGAGCTCTCAGAAGTACATTCTCTACAAGTGCCGGAATTGGGAGGTGAGTCAGAGATCTGGGGTGAACAAACCGTTAGCCAGTCATCAAGTGTGGAAGGGCTTTACGGAAATATTCCGGAGCGAAAAACTAACAGGGTGGAGAAACAAAGAAAATGAATGCAAGAGGAATGGGAATTGTTCGGCAATGTAGGGATCAGAATGAAGCGAAATGGAACACAGAAACTGGTAGCATTCCACTGGGGTGAGGCTACCGAGAGCGGCTGACAGCAAGTGCACCGGCGCCACCCACTCAGTTTTTGGCACATCTTCGACGTGGACGACGTAAGGAGCGGAGATCGCGGAGGACTCCGGCGGCGAAGCGCTGACGAATCTGGAGGAAGACCACATTCCCATCGGTGCATCATCAGTCAACGAAATCGCAGGGTGAAGAATCAGATCCTCGGCGGCTTCTGCCACATCAGCCGCTTTACCCTCCTGGATTCACCTCAGCGGTCCCATCTTGTGGTTTGAGTGTGGAACGTGTTTATAGTGATTATATTGTTTTTTTTCCTTTATTGTAATTTTATCACCTTACACAAGGCGGGCTGGAAGCAGCTGAGTACGCCGCTCTTCAGCCTTGAGATTTACAATAAGTAAGAAATAGAGGGGACACAGAGACGATTATATTGGTGTTACATGTATCCAAATACGGAGACACACACGCTACTGCGTGAGTGTGCAACGAGTTTATAGTGATTATATTGGTGTTATGTGTATCCAAATACGGAGACACATACACTACTGGTGCCCAAAATTGCTGCACCACGAAGATGACGTGCTACAGACGCGAAATATAACCGACAGGAAGAAGATGCTGTGATATTCAAATGATTAGCTTTTCACAGCATTCACACAAGGTTGGCGACGGTGGCGACACCTACAACGTGCTGACGTGAGGAACGTTTCCAACCGAGTTCTCATACACAAACAGCAGTTGACCGGCGTTACCAGGTGAAACGTTGTTGTGATGCCACATGTAAGGAGGAGAAATGCGTACCATCACGTTTCCGACTTTGATAAAGGTCGGATTGTAGACTATCGCGATTGCGGTTTATCGTATCGCGACATTGCTGCTCGTGTTGGTCGAGATCCAATGACTCTTAGCACAATATGGAATCGGTGGGTTCAGGAGGGTAATACGGAACGCCGTGCTGGATCCCAACGGCCTCGTATCACTAGCAGTCGAGATAACAGGCATCTTATCCGCATGGCTGTAACGGATCGTGCAGCCACGTCTCGATCCCTGAGTCAACAGATGGGGTCGGTTGCGAGATTACAACCATCTGCACGAACAGTTCGTCGACATTTGCAGCAGCATGGACTATCAGCTCGGAGACCATGGCTGCGGTTACACTTGACGCTGCATCATAGACAGGAGCTCCTGCGATGGTGTATTCAGCGACGAACCTGGGTGCACGAACGGCAAAACGTCATTTTTTCGGATGAATCCAGGTTCTGTTTACAGCATCATGATGGTCGCATCCGTGTTTGGCGACATCGCGGTGAACGAACATTGGAAGCGTGTATTCGTCATCGCTATACTGGCGTATCACCCGGCATGATGGTACGGGGTGCCATTGGTAACACGTCTCGATCACCTCTTGTTCGCATTGATGGCACTTTGAACAGTGGACGTTACATTTCAGATGTGTTACGACCCGTGGCTCTACCCTTCATTCGATCCCTGCGAAACCCTATATTTCAGCAGGATAATGCACGACCGCATGTTGCAGGTCCTGTACGGGCCTTTCTGGATACAGAAAATATTCGACTGCTGCCCTGGCCAGCAGATTCTCCAGATCTCTCACCAATTGAAAACGTCTGGCCAATGGTGGCCGAGCAACTGGCTCGTCACAATACGCCAGTCACTACTCTTGATGAACTGTGGTATCGTGTTGAAGCTGCATGGGCAGCTGTACCTGTACACGCCATCCAAGCTCTGTTGTACTCAATGCCCAGGCGTATCAGGCCCGTTATAACGGCCAGATGTGGTTGTTCCGGGTACTGATTCCTCAAGATCTATGCTCCCAAATTGCGCGAAAATGTGATCACATGTCAGTTCCAGTATAATATATTTGTCCAATGAATACCCGTTTATCATCTGCATTTGTTCTTGGTGTAGCAATTTTAATGGCCAGTAGTGTAGTATTTAAAGTGTTCTCCGAAAATGCATGTGAATCACGAATGTCATTGGCGTTCAGATGGTCTACGGGTGCCTATGTGTTCGTGCTGTAAATTTGCTTGCTCGGTGATTTTCCATAAGATGGTTTTTATTTCTGTCCTTGTGGTACTGACATTCTCTGGTTTTACTATAACGGTCGATAGCAACTCTATCCATTCTTAAACGATTATGTTGTCTTCATTTTAATTTATTTTGAATGAGATAAAACGTTTCATTTGAATTTTTACTTGCTGATTTCGTATGCATTTGGTTTTCAATAACAT